>NC_091443.1:105216119-105816119 GCF_964237555.1 Oryctolagus cuniculus
AGGAGTGGGAGCTGGGTCTTGAACCAGGCACTCTGAGTTCCATGAACTTTTTGAAGTACCCTTGTGTATGTGCGTGTGCGTGTGTGTGTGTGTGTGCGTGTGCGTGTGTGATGCATGTCAAGGTTATCATGTGGAACACAGGTATTGAAGTGCCTATCAGCCATAAGACCTCCCCAAATTTCCTGTTTTTGTTCTGTTGGCTTTGCCGCCGTCTCAGGCCTTTGATGCCCAGTTGCTCGGCTACGTGGTGTCCTGCTGCTTCTGCCTATAAACAAAGGGCAGGACCACTGCCCTGTTGATGTCGCTGGTCCCTGGTCTTCCCATGGATGCCGCTTTGCTTCTCTCTCTTCCTCTCTGGCAAACACCCTCCAATCCAGGAGAGGATGCCTGTCCGCACATAACCATGGCCTTTCAAGTCCGACTCTGACGGCTGGCCTCCAGGAAGCACACAGTAGGCCGTCAGCTGGCACAGCCGGTACGTGGGGTTCACCTTCCAGCTTTCCCGAGCTGCAGGGGTCCTTGGCAGAGGGTCTGCGAGAACTTCGTGCCACTGGGGAGCTCCGCCTTTTTCAGAGTGGACGCTGGGTCAGCAAAGTGCCTGCACCTGCAGGCCCCTCCGGTCAGCACAGCGCTGAGCCGCCGGCCCTCAGTGGACCAGCAGCTTGTGGGCCCTTGGCGTGTCTGCTCAACACTTCTGTGATTCTCTACGGCTGGAATCTGTCTCTCCCCGCCTCCCGGTCCAGCTGCCACTTCTGGGACTGGACCCTGGGTTCTGCCTTTCCCTAGCAGGCCTCGGTGAGCTGCGGGAGGCGCTGTCATTCTCAGCAAGCTTGTTTGCTGCTTGCACCGCCTTTCCCAGGGAATGGAAACGTGTGCCCAACATCAGACCTACCCGGAGCACGCGGCAGAATACAGGCAGCACCCCAGAGCCCAGCTGCTCCTCCCTGGGTGTAACAGGGATACGGTCAGCAAGCCTCAGAAACAGTGCCTGAAACACGAGATACTGAGCGGTTACAGGGACTTGGGGAGCGGAGATGTAGGTCGACATAGCGGTGGTCATGGCTCCTGGCTGTGGGGCGTCCCGGGTTCTGTACTGGGCCCTACCCTCTCATCTGTAGATAGCTCCTTTGTTAGTCTCTCTCCACACGACCTGGCTCACCGCATCGTCTGCCCCCTGCCGTGACCTTGCCCGATACAAGAGTTCATCACGTTCCCGACTGTGTCCTCACGGCGTCTCCTACCTGTCCCTGCTTCAGCTGTGTAGTAACCTACTCGCATGTCACTCTTTCCTAGAAGATTTCTGCTCCTATATTGGGAGGGGGGGGGGCCCCTGTCTTGTTCCTACTCTACTCCTAACCCAAGTAATTGGTGGTGTCTTTATGAATATGCAAGTTGACGAGGAAGCAGGTGGAAGGGAGTTCCTAGGCAGTCCTGAGCAGGGATCTCTCACCAGGTAAGAAGAGGGAGAGGGGCTGGTGGTGTGGCACAGCTGGTTAAGCTGCCGCCTGCAACGCCAGCATCTTATATGAGCTCTGATTCTAGTCCCTGCTGCTTCACTCCCTGTCCAGCTCCCTGCTGATGCCCACGGGAAAGCAGTGGAAGACGACTCAAGGGCTTGGGCCTCTGCACCCACGTGGGGGAACCTAGAAGAAGCTTCTGGTTCCTGGCTTCAGCTTGGCACAGCCCTGGCTGTAAGAGCCCTCTGGGGAGTGAACCAGCGGATGGAAGAACTCTCTCTCCCTCTTCCTCCGTTGCTCTGCCTTTCAAGTTAATGAATACATCGTTAATAAAAGAAAAAGACTGGGGAGCACAGTCATTGAGACAAGGGGCCTGGATTCAGAAGCAGCACCTGCCTCACTGTGGGCAGCACAGCGAGCACCCTCATTCAGGAGCAAGAATGCTTGGGCTTGAAGCCCACTCCCATCTCTCATTTTTGCTAGCTGTGTGGTTGGCAAGTGAAAATTTCTTATCTATAATTTGGGCACTACAACAGCCTCCTTTTAGTAGAATGCTGATACAGGTTAAACGTGAGGCCATGGGGCTGGTGCCGTGGTGTAGCGGATTAAGCCGTGGTCTGCAGTGCCAGTGTTCTATATGGGCACTGGTTGAGTCCTGACTACTATGCTTCCAATCCAGCTTCCTGCTACTGACCTGGGAAATCAGCAGAGGACGGCCCAAGTGCTTGGGCTCCTACACCCACATGGGAGGTCCAGGTGAAGCACCTGGCTCCTGGCTTTGACCTGGCTCAGTCCCAGCTGTTGTGGCCATTTGGGGAGTGAGCCAGCAAATGGAAGATTCTCTCTCTCTCTCTCTCTCTCTCTCTCTCTCTCTCTTCTCTGTGTGTGTGTGTGTCCTCTCTAACTCTGACTTTCAAATTAATAAATAATCTTTAAAAATATGAGGCCATGTGCTTGATGCATGGTGAGCTCTCAGTAACCATTAGCTTGGAAATGGAGAAACACAGAGCCCTCGATGTGGAAGCAGGCAGGGGTCTGGGGAGACCTGGGATTTCAGATTAGCTTTGCTGTATTCCTGTGCCCTTGCGCAAGTCAGCCTGCATCTCTGGGTCTTGAGACTCCTTCTAGAACCACTTTCCTCCCGGACCGTGGTAATGCTGCACCCATTTTCACAGGGGCTCCCTCTTTTCCCTGCTCCACACGGCTGTCAGCCAGAACAATGGGCACTTGCACCTCCTAGCGCTGGGAGACAGCTTCTGCTTTTCCCACTGCCTAGTTCTTCCCTTAGCAGCAGGGGAGACCTGTCTCGTGGCTGAGGTTTGGAAGAGGACCGTGCACGTGTGTCCTTGCCTGTCCCTCTCCATCTCTCTGTCTGGGAGGTCGTGATACCAGCTGCCTTCTCTCCTCTGTCTCCTACCCAGGATGAGCAAGCCGGGGCAGACTCTGCTCCCTCGGGGCCGTGGTGGAGGTGGGCACAGGGGAGAGGCTGAGAAGGCAGGTGCAGCTGTCTAAATACTGTGCTTGTACCCAGTGGAGAAGAAGCACTTTGTCCTTGGGCCCAAGATCTTTTTTTTTAATCTTATACAACTTTGCCAGCAACAAAATCAGTATTTTGCTTGCCATGAGCTTCCTGGGTCTCAAACCATGAAATGGAGAGAGGTACACTTGCTGGGCACCCTGATTCTTCAGCCTACGACAGGGGAACTCTAATAATAAACAGTCAATGGTCACCCAAGCCCCAAGTCCCATGTGGCAAGGAGTGACTGGCCTTGGGCTGCCTCCCTGTTCCTTGCTCCGGAGGACGGCCGTCCGGGTGATGGAAGCCAGCTGTAGGAATCGTTGTGGGGTTAGACAGGACAGAGCTGGCGGAGGATCTGGAAGAACATGGCTGGAGTTTGTCTCCCACGTGGATCAACCACACAGAGGAGACAAATTCCCCACCTCCTGCCCTGCGACCCATCGCCTGCCTGACTGCTCTATGAGGGGATGGGTGGTCTGTCTGTCCAAGAGAGATGCACCTCGGGAGAGGAGAGAGGGCAATAAAATCTTGATGCTCTAAATGGGACCAGCCTTTGAAAACAGTAGCTAAAAAACAGGCACTGGAGATGCAGGTTGGGAAAGAGCCAGCAGCGTCGTCCCGTGGGACACAAGCCGGCAGGAAAGACGGGCACGGGATCACTGTCAGTGTGGCAGGAGGGGCTCTGGGCTGTTGCTCTAGTATGGCTCTTTTTTTTTTTTTTTTGACAGGCAGAGTGGACAGTGAGAGAGAGAGACAGAGAGAAAGGTCTTCCTTTGCCGTTGGTTCACCCCCCAATGGCCGCTGCGGCCAGCGCACTGGGCTGATCCAAAGCCAGGAGCCAGGTGCTTTTCCTGGTCTCCCATGCAGGTGCAGGGCCCAAGCACTTGGGCCATCCTCCACTGCACTCCCTGGCCACATCAGAGAGCTGGCCTGGAAGAGGGGCAACCGGGACAGAATCTGGCACCCCGACTGGGACTAGAACCCGGTGTGCCGGCGCTGCAGGTGGAGGATTATCCTAGTGAGCCACAGCGCCGGCCCTCTAGTATGGCTTTTAAAAATCCTGGACTTTTTTTTTTTTTAAGATAGGGGAGTTAAATTACACTGGAGGGACTGGAAGGATCTGTTGGTTATGGTAATGTTAGCTGCAGCAGCAGCAACAAAATACAAGGTTTCGATGGCTTGGCATTGTAATGGTGACTGCAGGTGCTCCTGGTTGGTGGGGCTTGGGGCTAGGGGTGGAGCAGTGGGAGGACGGAGGAGTTCTGCTCCGCGCGTTTGGAAACTTAACCCCACATCCCTGCAGCTTCCTGCTGTGGCTTCTGGGGTCTCTGTGAGTATTGAACTCTGGCCAACTGATGGGAAGAGAGAGAGGAGAGAGAGAGAGAGAGAGAGAGAGAGAGAGAGATATCTCCCATCCTCTGGTTCACTCCTCAGATTCCCACCATAGACTGAGCTGGGTCAGGTCCAGGTGCTGGGATTGTAACCCAGGTCTCCAGATCTCCCAGGGGACAGGTAGGCACCCAGCTACTTGAGCCGTCACCTGCTACCATTCAGGGTGTGCATCAGCAGGGAGCCGCAGTTGGGAGCTGAGGCTGGGAACTGAACCCAGGCAGCCCCAGGTGGGCATCTTCACCACTGTGTCAAAGGCCCACTACCTTTCACATACTCTAGCACGGCTGAGACACTCCCTTCCCTCCTACTTGGCTAGAACCATGCGTGTGACCCCTTCTAGGATTCAGAGGCTGGGAATGCAGTCTGGAGGGCATGTCTCCCAAGACAGCTCCCATCTTTAAGCAGAAACCTGTAGTAGGCAGCAATCCGGCTGTAGCCCTGAGGACTTCCTGGAAGAAGTGGACTTAATGCAGGGTTTTGGAGGATGAATTGCTGTTAGCCAGAAACGCCACATGCTGACACATATTCTGGCCAGAGGGACAAAATGTGCAACAGCATCCGTTATGAGAAGATCGGTGAAAGATTTAGCATCCTCGTGGACCATTCAACAGCTTTCCCTATGTTTTATGTTTGCTGGCGTCAACAGAGCAGTCTCTGGCCCATCTGTGCAGGATGGAGAGCTGTACACCGATTTCAGGGGTAAGAGTGATGGCTCCAATTTGCTCGTGACGAAAGCTGTGCGGGTGTGCGGGCTTGGAGCACGAGTCCACCCAAGGTTTTGGGGGAGTCGGCGGATCCCAGGCACGGCCTGCGTGCTGGGGACAGAAGCCAGGGTGGGGGGTGCCGAGATGAGCCTGCAGGAGGGGGAGGGCCAGGCAAGCAGCTGGCAGGCTTGGCACAGCAGACGGGGAGGGGTTGACCACTGCCTCAGACTGACAGCTGGCATCAGTCTTAGCATCTCCCCGAGTAAGATCATGCAACTTGTAGCTGCCCAACCCCAGCCACTTAACACACATGGATGCTGGGAACCCATACACAGCATAGGACGGAAGGGCCAAACACAGAAGCGATGCAGGCGAAGATGTGGGAAATGGGGAAGTAGAGTTACAGTGGGGGAGAGAGAGAGAGAGAGAGAAAGAGAGAGAATCTTCCATCCACTGGTTTACTCCCCAAATGGCTGCAATGGCCGGAGCTTCTTCCAGGTCTCGCACGTGGGTGCAGGGACCCAAGGACTGGGCCGTCTTCAGCTGCTTTCCCAGGTGCATCAGCAGGGAGCTGGCTCAGAAGTGGAGCAGCCGGGAGTCTAATCGGCACGCACATGGGAAGCCAGCGTTGCAGGCAGCGGCGCGGGGCCGTCGTGTGCGGTCTGCGACACTCGGCTCCCGCGTAGTTTCGCGCTGTGCTCTTGGTCAATGTCATGAGCTCTGCTGATCTTTCCCCGTCGTCATCTGGAGAGGACTCAGAGCTGTGGGCTCACGGGTGCATCCTGCTTTGTCCAGCTCTTCCTCTGGGGCTGGGCGTCTGTGTTGCTTCCGTTCCTCATTCCAGGAAAGGGGGCTTGGGCCTGGCTGACTTCACCTGCGGGGCCCTGCGTGTTGAAAGGTCCTCCCGTCCCAGGCAATGCACCAGTTCTGCTGGGCACGTGTCAACTCCCGCTTCTCAGGAAATGCAGGAGCAGGGAGATCAACGTGCCCGGATCCTGCAGCCCAGGAGCAGTAGGGTTAGGGCTCCCATGGAGACGATATAGCTGCCGGGCCTGGGATTCCCCACTGGAAACCTCCGGGCAACGCGACTGCGTCTGGGTGCCCATATCAGACCCTTGGAGAGACTCCCGGGCATAGCTCCTCACCTGCCACTGTGGCCGCCACCTCTCGAGGCTCCTTCCTCCTCCCGTGGGCACATCTTGCTGCACTTCACATCACGCTCCCTGTCTGCTTTTCCAACACATGGGTAGTACCATGGCAGGCACGGTAACCTTGCTCTTTCTTTCCACATGGATGTTGACATAAAGTCTGGACTGAAGCAGCCACCTTGTGACTGTGAGGTGACCAGCATGAGGGAAAGAATGGCTGTGGAAGCTCGGGGTGGCACCCTCTTAGTCCCCCCACACGTGCAACCTGCAAATGCAAAGGAATTAATACTTCGTGGGGTGAAAAGTTGGCCAAGGGGAAATGACAGCCAGGGAGAAAGTTCTTTGCCCTTCTTCCCACCCCCGCTAGTGGACGGCCTCACCCCAAAGTTATTACATGGCCAGGAAGAGGCTATTTTGTGAGGCTGAACAATCAATTCCGCTCCATACCCAGCCAAGGCCAGCTCGGTAATGGACCCCTTCCATTGATTCATTTCCTCTTCTGCCTCATTCCCCATCCTCTCACCCCTGCTTCCTGGAGAGAAAACCCTCTAATAAAACGGTAGCACCTACGTTTTAGAGTCCCAGCTCTGCTTTCTGGGCAAGCGAGGCGAAGACGGGGCACAGAATATTTTCATTATTTAGAGTGATTTCCTTTGAAATGGTTCTTGCTGCAGGACAGCGAAGTGCAGGGTTATGAATAGTCCTGTGGCTTTGGGAACACTGTAGCAGACTTCTAATCTCCCCAGCCCGGCCCTCGGCTCACCCCGCAGCTGACTCTCTGTAGGGCTTCGAGTCAAAGCTCATTACCGAGCTGAGGGTGAAGCTCGGGTCCTCCTGCCAGTGACTCACGGAAAATGCCGCAGACAGGAACGTCTCAGCCCACGTCCACACAGCCGAAGTTGCTTCAGTGATGATGCATGGAGAACTCTAACCTTCGCTGAAAAGGAGTTTTAGCCATTTGGGTTTATGCTCCCTAGAGAAAGGGGACCTGGGCACACAGCCTTTAAGACTGTGCTGGCCCCTGGTAATTGCTCTAATTACCGTGAGCTAATTAGGGAACATTATGTATGCAGCAGAGAGATTTGCATCCTTTAGAATTTGCATTTCCAGAGAGGCTCCTTCTCTATGCATCGTAAGGTGAGCGTTTCCTGCTGATTGCCTTTCCTCACGTCTAAGCCGGGCTCACGCCGGGACTGCCATCATCAGAAGTCCACTAGGAAGAAGGCAGGAAGAGGGAGCAGCATCCCAGGGCAGACAGAAACAAGGATCCGGAGAGAGGCTCAGCATCCGGACGGCTCTTCACCAAGGAGGCTTGCAGGTCTCAACTGGCCACACCTGGGAGCCACATCCATTGCTCAGAGATGACTTAAAATACAAGCCAGGGGCAAATAATCTCCAAAGTCCCTTCTATAAAATTCCTGGAATCCGGTCCTTTCTGACTGGGTTAATAACAGAATCGAAATCTGGTTTACTGTAGTAAACGAAGCCTCTACCCCCATCCCATAAATCACCCTTTGTATCCATTTTCTTTGCTGTATGATAAAGTACCTAAAACTCAGCAGCTTACAACAATATTTCTTCTCGGGGCTGGTGCTGTGGTGCAGCGGGTTAACCACCTGGCCTGAAGTGCCGGCATCCCATATGGGCGCCGGTTCAAGATCCGGCTGCCCCACTTCCCATCCAGCTCTCTGCTATGGCCTGGGATAGCAGTAGAAGATGGCTCAAATCCTTAGGCCCCTGCATCCACGTGGGAGACCTGGAAGAAATTCTTGGCCCCTGGCTTCAGATCAGCACAGCTCCAGCTGTTGCAGCCACCTGGGGAGTGAATCAGCGGATGGAAGACCTCTCTCTCTCTCTGCCTCTCCTCTCTCTGTGTAACTCTGACTTTCAAAAAAATAAATACATCTTTAAAAACAAACAAACAAAAAACAATATTTCTTCTCTTCCCCCAAAATCCCATTTGTCATCTGACAGTTGTGTAGTTCAGAAGTTCAGATAGGATGGCCTGGGTTATCTGCCTAGGGTCACCCAGCTGAATTGGTGGTGTCTGTTGGCCTGGACCGTGGGAGGCTCTGGGAGCAGGTCTGGTTTCATTCAAGTGGTCAGCAGAATTCGTGGTTGTAGGACTGAGGTCTCCAGTTCCGTGTGGGCTGTTGGCCAGGGACTTCTCTCAGCTCTTAGAGGATGCCTGCATTTCTTTGCCCCCTCCGTCCTTCAAACCCCCAGGGGTATGGAAAATCCTCCTTGTGCTTCAATCTCTCTCTCTTCCTTGGCCCTCCGCCCATGAAAAGTCTCTACTCTTTAAAGGCCAGTGGAGCCACATGATCTCATGTATCATCACATTTACTGGTTCCAGGGAAGCATAGCAGAACACCTTGGAGGGGGGTCATTTTAGAGATTCTGCCTACCGTTGTCACATCCAGAAACATCAAATTCTATGTGAACCAAGTTGGAATGAATGGGTTTGACATAAGGTTTCTTGAAACCCGAGATTATGCTCTGTTCATCTAACAAACACTCAGAGCAGCTGTTAGGACCAGGCACTGAACACAGTGCTGTCCGCCTTCCAGAAACACACAGATTAGTGGGGTCCACTCGTCACACCTTGTTATGGTGTCGTTCATAATAGAGGTGGGTACAAAACATATTGGTGTCAACAGAGAAGGAATAACCATATGAATGAGTGGGGGAGAAGTAATTTTTGGGGAAAAGCTTGCTGAAAAGGTGGCATTTTAGCTGGGTATTAAAGTAGGAAGTCACACCTCTGTTAATACTGTTTGGTAAGCACATTTTCCTCTCAGAATCTCTGTTCTCAGTAGCACACTTCATGTCCCTTATATATATTATTTATTTATTTGACAGGTAGAGTTACAGGCAGTGAGAGGGAGAGACAGAGAGAAAGGTCTTCCATCCGATGGTTCACTCCCCAGATGGCTGCTACGGCTGGCGCGACACCGCTCCAAAGCCAGGAGCCAGGAGCTTCTTCCTGGTTTCCCCATGTGGGTGCAGGGGCAAAAGCACCTGGGCCATCCTCCACTGCCTTCCCGGGCCACAGCAGAGAGGACTGGAAGAGGAGCAACCAAGACTAGAACCCAGTGCCCATATGGGATGCCGGAGCAGCAGATGGAGGATTAACCTAGTGAACCATGGTGCCAGTCCCAATGTCCCTTATATTTGATGTACAGTTGTAGGTGAGTGTGCAAGAGATGGCAATGAAGATGGATGGGAATCAAGAGTGAGAGAATTGTCAGCACTGCGGCTCACTAGGCTAATCCTCCACCTGTGGTGCCGGCACACCGGGTTCTAGTCCTGGTCGGGGCGCCGGATTCTGTCCCGGTTGCCCCTCTTCCAGGCCAGCTCTCTGCTGTGGCCCGGGAGTGCAGTGGAGGATGGCCTAAGTCCTTGGGCCCTGCACCCCATGGGAGACCAGGAGGAAGCACCTGGCTCCTGCCATCGGATCAGCGCGGTGCGCCAGCTGCAGCAGCCATTGGAGGGTGAACCAACGGCAAAGGAAGCCCTTTCTCTCTGTCTGTCTCTCTCACTGTCCACTCTGCCTGTCAAAAAAAAAAAAAAAAAAAAGAAGAGTGAGAGAATCCCTAGAGATGCGGTCTCGTCTGCCTGCCTCGACTTCCTGTGCCGGCTGAGTTCCCCTGCCTGCTCACCAGGAACATCAGAGACGTGGTGTAGCAATAATCAGGACACAGCAGAAGCTGGGGGCCAAACGGGAGCAACAACAAGGACCCCATGACCCCGAGCACACAGGGAGGGGTGACGCTGGGGTCGACAGAAGCGACAAGCCCCCTCCCTACTTCCCCAGGCTCCTGTAGGCTCTGGTCTTCTAGGCTGGCTGCAGAGGGTGCTGATACATGGACCGCACACGTGGGCACAGCAGCATCCCAAGGAAGAGCCCGTCAGCAACCTTGCCTCGTGTGATTGGCCTGGTTGGGTCAGTGCTGAGGCCACACAGAGCCTTCTGATGATTGGCATCGTCTTGGGGGATGGACCTCCTCGTTGGTAGGAGGACGGGAGCGCCACGCCTGGCCCAGGACAATCAGGATGCACCTCCAGGCTGTTCCTCATTGAGGGAAGGTGGAGATGCCCCAGATGGCCACTCAGGGGCTCTGAATCGTGGTTCCTCTCCCGAGAACACCGAGGGCGCTTCCTGAGGACCAGTAATCGATCGACTGCCTACGATGAAGCACGTAGGATTGCGTGAATCCTTCAGATATCAGAGTAATACATGCAGAAAAGCCTTGCCAAGGGGCATGGCTTGCTCCAGGGTAGGGACTCCTGGTACAAGACAGGGCATGGTGGCTCCAACACAGTCCCATGGCAGTGAATCACGCGATAAATCGCAGGGACTATTTAAGCAAACTTCTGTAAGTAGGCCATGTTGTTAGAACAAAACGTAGATCAATGCTACTCAGATGAAAATGTCTTTTCTCTTTAAATCAAGCCCTCCTTTTATTCAGGAAGAAAAAAAAACACCCTGCGTGTAAAGGCTTTGCTTCTTTGTGCCGTAGCTCCGCATCACTGCTTCAGTCTCATTGTGGAGATGCCGGAATTTATAATTGGTTTTCCAGTTGTCACCAAGGCACCTTAATGGCTTTTTACAAATTATTTGTTGTACGAACAACACGAAGGGAAACCATTCTGGAAATTTAACCCGTGCTCTGACCACGGCTGCAAATCCAGCTGTTTGTGCGAATCCACTCCTTATTCAAGCTTTTGCCCACGCGCACCCGGAATTTAATCATAGGACAGTCATCATTAAAGCGGCATATTACGAGCGCATTCTGTGTATTGTGAAACAGTGAGAATCGTACGTTTTGGTGGTTACGTGGTCTCTGATGGGTTTCTGAAAATGAGAATCCACGGCTGTCTTTGGTACAATCACCCCCTTGCTTCTGCCTGCATCCCACCCGGATCTGGAGTAGATTTGGGGACCGTCTTTCCCCTATTCCTGCTTTATTCCTACAGAAGGAGTGACTGCTCCCAGGTGAGGGAGGGCTGGCGCATGGCACACATTGCTCGTCTCCAGAGGAGCTCCTCCTCCTTCTGTGGGAAAATGGTTTCCCTCTCATCTTGCAATTTAATTGCACGTGTAGTTTCTCATCTCCGTTACTCAAGCATCTCTGTCAGAGACAGAGGCGATGTAAACTCTGATTAGGAATTTGCCTTCCATCAGGACTGAGGCCAGCCTGGGATGAAGCAGTGAGTATAAGACAAGGCAGGTGTGGCAAGTCCCTGGGGTCACTGTCCTCATGCTTCTCTCCTCTGCAAGGACCAGTCAATCAGGATGCCCCTCCCTAGGGAGCCCAAGTGCAATGTCAGGGTCACTCCTAACACCACCCTACAGGCACCCATGACCTAAGAGTTGCAGTGGACACTGAGACAAACTCTATCTCTCGTCGCCATTCCTCCAGGACTTCTCCTAGGGTCCTGATCTCGTCCTTGGGTCTGTTCTCGTCCCAGGGAGACCCCCTAAGCCAACAAGGCGGGGAGACGCCACCCTCAGCCGGCTGCCGTGGCACCTCCAGTGCCATCCCGAGAGCAGGGGCTGCTTCTGCTCATCTCTCTTCCAGTCACTGTCTTCTTTCTCCAGGAGGCGCCCTGTGCTCTCCAGTGTGCTCTGAGGGGGACCTTGGAGCTACACAGGGGTGGCGTGGGGCCCACCCGATATTCCCACCGAGCCCTCCCAGCAGTCGCCAGGTCCACTGTGGCCTCGTGGAGAGTGTGCATCCGGGAGAAATGTCATGAGGGCTCTGCCACTTGCACAAGCTGCAGTTTGATGTATGTGTCACGACCTTCCACACTGCCACATTCCCTGGCCTCTCGTGATTTGCACTGTTGACCGTTCATCTCCCACGAGACTTGGGGATGACGTCCTGGCTTCGGGCTTTGCGTCAGTCAGATGGGTGCAGTACTAAGCAACCCCTGCCTGCCTCCCACTTGTCTGTGACAATAAAGGCTGATGTCTCTCTCTCATCGGGATTGGAGGCCCACAGGGGCATCCCTGTCTGTCGCTCATCACCATGGTGGGAAGGAGCAAGAGACGTAATGAACTCACACTGAAGTTTTGCTCTTTTGAGTTATTTGATGTGGTTGGGGGTATGTGGAAGTCTCATAAACTGTGTAGTTAAAGTGTTCGGTGCAGGTGGACAACCCCGTGTGCCTCTGACTCATTCCCCACAGGGAAGCCAATGAGAATTTCCATTGCCTGGACAGGTTCCTTGTTCCTCTTGGCAAAACGTATCTCCCTCCATCCTGACCTCAGGCCACCGCTGTCCCGTTTTCGGTCACTGTACGTTGTTTGGCACATTCTAGATTGTTTAATAAATGCAATACCTCTAAGTGAAAGCACACAGCATTCACTGTGTTCTCACTCTTTTGAAAGGAGACATTTATTTTTTGTTTATCTAAAAGGCAGAGTGACAGAGAGAGGGAGAGAGAGAGCTTGCATCAGCCAGTTCACTTCCCAAGTGGCCACAAGAGCCAGGGCTGGGCCAGGCTGAAGCCAGGAGCCTGGAACTCCATCCGGGTCTCCTGTGTGGGTGGCAGGAGCCCAAGGAGTTGTCCATCTTCCCCTGCTTTCCCAGGTGCATTAGCAGGGAGCTGGCTCGGAAGTGGAGCAGCCAGGACGGTGCCCATATGGGATACCTGCACTGCAGGCAGCAGCTTAACCTGGTGCGCCACAAGGCTAGCCACTCGGACTGGCTCTTTCCACTCAGAATTGTGACTTGGGGAATGCCTGTGTGGTAAGAGGGTCCTCCAAAAAATCCATGGGAAAATAGAATGAACAGAGTGCAAGACATTTTTGAAATCCATGCATTGCTTTTTCATCACACACGATTTTGTGAACTTTTTAGGGACCCCACCAGGGTCCTTGCACGCCTCTCTCCAGCCCCAGCAGGGTTATGGGAGCCCCCACTGCACCCCCAGCCTCTCGGGGCCTCCCACTCCTGTCTCGCCGGCTGACCGAGTGGCAGCTCTGTCTCTTCCTGATTCACCTGCCCCGCTTTGCCAGCGACACTTGCGGCCTGAAGCGTACAGCTTGAGCCCGGGACCCTTTCGGTGGCCATCCTGGGATGAGTGTGAATCCAGCCTGTTCTGACCTCAGCCAGGCCCCCAGGACGCTGCTCCTGGACAATTGCCCCCCCACACCCCCCGCAAGGAGCTTCCAGCAAAGCAAGCAGGAGGAAGCAGGACAGCTGGCCGAGTGGAGAATCCATGTGAAAACTATGGTGACAGCCGGCGCCGCGGCTCACTAGGCTAATCCTCCGCCTTGCGGCGCCGGCACACCAGGTTCTAGTCCCGGTCGGGGCGCCGGATTCTGTCCCGGTTGCCCCTCTTCCAGGCCAGCTCTCTGCTGTGGCCCAGGAGTACAGTGGAGGATGGCCCAAGTGCTTGGGCCCTGCACCCCATGGGAGACCAGGAGAAGCACCTGGCTCCTGCCTTCGGATCAGCGCGGTGCACCGGCCGCAGCGCGCCAGCCGCGGCGGCCATTGGAGGGTGAACCAATGGCAAAGGAAGACTTTTCTCTCTGTCTCTCTCTCTCACTGTCCACTCTGCCTATCAAAAAATAAATAGAAAAAAAAAAAAGAAAGAAAACTATGGTGACATAAAATCCATCGTGTTCACCTTTAAAAAATAATTAACCAGCCTTGTCTCTCTGAAGCTCTTCTTGAAACTCCTGCCGAGGGCGCCTGCTCCTGTAACCCCGGTCCGTCTGAGACTGGAGATCTGTGCAGGGTTTCCAAGGCTGTGGCAGGCGTTCAGTGACCTTGGCAAAGAGCTGACAGGATGAATCGGACTGTACCCGTGCCGGAGGAACACAGCCGGCGGTGAAGTGTGGGGCAGCCCCAGCCACCGGGAGGAGAGGGAGCGGCCTGGGTCCTGCTGGGTGATAACAAAACTGACACTCAGACCTGGAGCCGCAAGCCAGCAGGACGAGGAGCTGTGACACGTGGACTGGGCGGAGTAGCCAAGCAGAAGCCATCGCATGCCGGCCAAGCACACAAGCCCGGACAACCCCAAGGCCCTGGGCGAGGTCTGAGCCCCCACAGTTTTTGCGGGGATCCTGCAGGCTGGGGTGGGGGTGGGGGGCCGGGCAGCTCCAGCTGTGGGTGCTGCTGAATAAGCGAAGGGGCAGGCACCAGCAGCGTGGGACAAAGGACATCACGTGCTGACTTATTTATAGATGACTATAAATGACAGCCCCTTCCGGATGCACCCGTTCACACTCCTGCTGGATCCCCCAGGGAGGGAAGCTTACAAAGCCAGCACAGGGAGAGAGCACCTTCCCCAAAGTCTTCAAACGTGTTACCCTGTTTGTGGGAGTCATGGATTAAATCTGTTCTATTTCTGGGCCTTTCTGGACATGGCCAGCCTGCGGTGTAGACAGGGCCACCAGGAGGCTCTTGGACTTGGAGGGCGAGCTGCCCCTGTGGAAGGGTGGGGGACAGTGGGAGGTGCGGGAAGCCTGCTCTGTAGTGAAAGCCCACCAGCCTGTCTCCGTGCACACCCCCACCAGGGCCCTGGCAAAATTCAGGTTCTGCTGCAGTATTTCTGGGCAGGCCCAGGATTCTGCATTGTCAACAAGCTTCCAGGTGCCATCCAGTGTTCTGGGTTTAGGGACCAATTTTGAATATCCATGTTCGGAGAGAGGTGGTAGGCATGAGGGCCTTCAGGTAGAAAGGGGTCGCGCCTGTGTGGTGACAGGGACGAGGAGCAGGTGCCACTGAGACGGAGAGAGCCGGAGCGGTGTGCCTGCACGGGAGTCTAAGAGTGGAGGCAGTGGGCTTGGGCTTGATGCCTGGCCCGGCTCGTAACTGGCTGTCTGAGTGGTATCAGTCCGGTTAGCCTCTCTGGACAGGAGTTTCCAAATGGGCCCAACTGCAATGGGATTGTTGTCAATATTAAATAAGCCGTCCATGTGAAGGGTCTTGCATGGGCCCGCCTCTCGGTGGGCACTCCCAAGGGGCGTCAGCAGCCTGGCCTCAGGGAAGGAGCTAGGAGATGGGAGCCACAGAGGATGAGGCAGCCTCTGAGTCCAGCAGGAGAGGGGAGAAGGTGCGTTTACTAGAAACCCAAGCACCACACCGAGCCCTCACTGCTGACCTGGCACTGGTCCGTGGGAACCAGGACGCGGCCCCGGAAGGGTGGGGGGTCCACTCACGTGCCGAGGGCGTGCGGAGGTGCAGTGCCAGAGGGTGAGGCTGGAAGTGGGATTTCTGGGCCACAAGCTTTTTCCACCAAAAAGGAAGGGGGAAAAATAACAGAAGGGATTGCTACGAGCGCAGTCGCTGGGAGACGTGGGGTGGGAGCTCGGGGGGTGTTTCCACGGCATCGCCTCTCTCTCCTGACCCCTCTGAGTGCTGAGCTGTACGTGGGAGACACCCACTTCCCATATGTAGGGGAACTAGTTTCCAAAGAGCTCAGACTGCCGCTCTCCTAAGCCTGTCATCAGTCCCGTATGACTAAGTCTAAGAGGCCAGCCTCCGGAGGACGGCAGAGCAGACATCCGGAAAGAAACGTGTTCTTGCTGACGTACTTGAACGACTCCCCAAAACGGGAACTCATTGTCCCCGGCATCACAAGGTGAGATAATTAAATGCCACCGTTCCTTCAGCCTCTGCTGTGTATTGCTGCTCTCAGGGGACACGGAATGACTGCCACACTGCATAACCACAATAAAGCCTTCCCCTAAAAAGGCGGGGGTGGGGGAGGCGCAGGTGTTTGGCCTCTTGGGGAAGATGCCTGGGCCCCTCACCGGAGCCTGGGTTTGATACCCATTGCTGCTCCTGACTCCAGCTTCCTGCTGATACACACCCTGCGCGTGAGTGGGGATGATTCAAGTATTTGAATCCCTGCCCTTCATGTGGGAGACCCAGGTGGAGTTCCTGGTTCCTGGCTTTTTTGGGGGAAGAAAGCAGTGAGTGTAAGCTCTGTCTGTATATCTGTGTCTCAGGGAGAGGGGGAGGGGACAGGGGAGGAAGCAGCGTGCTGGGGCCACATCTCTCTTGACCGGAAAGGCGCCAGTCCCCTTCCGTCATAATGCAGCGATCCACCCATCACTTGCACCCTCGTTTTGCTCTTTGGATCTTTGGAAATCTCTCTCTCATCCGTTGAGGAACATGCTCTCCTGCTGTGCTTTGACTTTTTGCTGGAACGCAGATATGATGGTGAGAGTTTCAGCAGTCTTCTTGTGTCCAGGAGGGAAAGGTCATGGGAATCTCCGACTTCATCCCTAACATCTCGAATCTACTGGGCCAATGTCAGCACCTGCCGCCCCCAGGTTTCTTGTTACACAAGAGAGACAGGAAGTGCCCTTTGACTCCAGGCTTCACCTTTTCGAGTTCATGTCTGAACAGTGGCCTTGATGTTTTCCTCAGCCGTGACTTTATGGCAACTTGAAGCAGCAGACCCGTAGGCAAAGCCCTGGCTTCCGGTGGCGTCACCAAGGATGGGTTCCCCTGCTGTATCTGTCAGCAAGAAGGGTCGCAAGGAGCCCCTCGTGTGGTTCTACCTAGGTCTCCGTCCTGTTGCCTTCCCATGAAGCTGTGCTACGCTGACCTCGGGGTGGAGAATTTGGCTTTTGCATTTTCAAAGACAAGGACTGATCTGCTGGGCTGGGGTGCAGCGTTCATGCTCACGGGCAAAATAGGGTCTCTCTGGGAAGAGCCCCGAGTCCTTCTCCTGCCACGTCCAGACGAGGCCACTGGAGAGAGAGAGGGAGAGAGGGGAGCTGGAGGGAGAGAGAGACAGAGAGGGAGGGAGAGAGAGAGGGAGAGAGAGGAGAGATGGGGGAGAGAGAGACAGAGAGAAAGGGAGGGGGGGAGAGGAGAGATGGGGGGGAGAGAAACAGAGAGGGAGGAAGAGAGAGAGGGAGAGAGGGGAGATGGGGGAGAGAGACAGAGAGGGAGGGAGAGAGAGAGGGAGGGAGAGGAGAGATGGGGGAGGGAGAGACAGAGAGAGAGGGAGGGGGGAGAGAGGAGAGATGGGGGAGGGAGAGACAGAGAGAGAGGGAGGGGGGAGAGAGGAGAGATGGGGGAGAGAAAGAGAGAGAGGGAGAGAGAGGGGGAGAGAGGAGAGATGGGGGAGAGAGATACAGAGAGAGGGGGGAGAGAGGAGAGATGGGGGAGGGAGAGACAGAGAGGGAGGGAGAGAGAGAGGGAGAGAGGGGAGATGGGGGAGAGAGAGACAGAGAGCGAGTGAGAGAGAACTTGATATTTTGAAATAATTTGAAACTCACAGAGAGGTTGTAAGAGAAGAGGGAGACCACCCCTGCACTCTGTTCACCAGCTCCCACCACGGCACTGTCTCGCTCTCTCTGCGTCCGTCCGTGCAGAGGTTACTTTTTCTGAACTGTTTCCCCCTGACCTTGCTGTGCTGTCGAAGTGCAGCTAGTCACGGGGCTGGCCGCGGTGTGGTCCGGGGTCTCCGCCTGGTCCCAGCTGCAGCCGTCTTTGGAGGAGGAGCGGATCCGACCCTGGCCTCGGCGTTTCACATCAGGAGGCACACGCTGTCGACTTGTGCCGGGGCTCACGGGGCTGACTTAGCACGTGGTGGGCGTGGCGTCTGCTGGTTAAGGAACAAGTAGCTTGTGCTCAGAGCTTAAAATGTGTTTTATGGGGAGATTCCACGCGAGGCAATCTTGGGTATATCAGTTACCACAAATCAGGGAAAACATAGGATATTTGTCTTTCACTAAGCATGATGGTGCAAAAAAGTAATCTCTATGAGTAAAACTGACATTCTGAGATTTGATTATTGTTTACAGCCCTTGTCTATACTGACATTCTGAGATTTGATTATTGTTTATAGTCCTTGTCTATACTGCGGGGAACAGCGGATTTTCCACTTACTGCTGGTTGAATTCTTTATTCAGTGGAGGGGTAAGCTTGTGATGATAAAGAAAAGTGTAGGTATGTCATTGTAAAAATCAAAAGAAAAGGACGGCACTGCAGCTCACTAGGTTAATCCTCTGCCTGTGGTGCCGGCACCCCGGGTTCTAGTCCCGGTTGGGGCGCCGGATTCTGTCCCGGTTGCTCCTCTTCCAGGCCAGCTCTCTGCTGTGGCCAGGGAGTGCAGTGGAGGATGGCCCAGGTGCTTGGGCCCTGCACCCCATGGGAGACCAGGAGAAGCACCTGGCTCCTGGCTTCAGATCAGTGCGCCGGCTGAAGCAGTCATTGAGGGGTGAACCAACAGAAAAGGAAGACCTTTCTCTCTGTCTCTCTCTCTCTCACTGTCCACTCTGCCTGTCCAAAAAAAAAAAATCAAAAGAAAAATAAGAGAAGAGGTAGGGAGAGCGGAGAGAGGAGGGATGGAAGGTAGGTTGGGAGGTGTCAGGTGCTCTTGCAACGGTGTCTATGAGACGCATGGAATTAGTTCTGTTTTTAAAAATTAAAAAAAAATATTTAAAAAAGAAGACATCCTCTTCCTCACCAAGCTCTGGCACCATCTACGGATGACTCTTGCCCCAGTTTGACTACTGTGGTGGCGGGCTGACGGCAATTTCTCTAAGGCCATCATTTCTTCTGTGTTTGTCACCTGGCACTGTATTACAGAGCAGGGCCGCTCTTTGGCACACTCATTCAATTACGTGGATTCAGAATCACAGATTCTGACGTTCTTCAGTGGCTGGACGTCCATCGCTGCCATACATTCTTATTCCCGGATCTTTCCGTGTTGCAGGATAGATACCTTTCAGGCTGGCTGCTCCGTCTCTTCGACGTGTTTCCGTTATTCTTTGACTTCCTCCTTACCTTGTGTGGCATACCAAGGTATTCCTGACTCTATCTGGCATTTTCCCTGCACCAGTCACGGACTCATCTATTCTTCATGGAGTTCTCCTTTCAGGGAAGGACAGTCGTGAAAAGCCAAGATCTGGAAGACCCTGTGCGTTTCTGGGGAAGGGGCCGTAACTCCCAGGCCCTCCTAGTGGGCAGAGCTAGGAAACAGGTGTATGTGAACACATGTACACATTCCATTGTACTCATTCTCATAATTGGATCTCTACTAAAACCACCTTGCTATCAAGATTCCCCATCCACCACTCCATCCTAGTCTTGCCACTTTCCCTTTTCTATCTCCTTTCTCTCATGGTGAGAAATCTGGCTCCAATTACCAGCAATATTATCATGTTAATTTGAGGGGCAGAGAGAAAGAGACAGTCGGAGAGCTGTCTACTGGTTCACTCCCCAGATGCCTGCAACAGGCAGGACTGGGCCAGGTGGGAGCTGGGAGCGAGGTCTCCACATGGCTCCAGGGACACAACGGCCTGAGTCACCCCCACTGTGCACCAGCAGGAGCTAGAATCAGGAGCAGAGTTGGGACTTGGCCTCTGGTATTCCAAATACGGAATGTGGTATCCCAAGCAGTATCTTTTTTTTTTTTTTAAGATTTTGTGTATTTATTTGAGAGGCAGAGTTACAGACAGAGAGAGGGAGAGGTAGACAGAGAGAAGGGTCTTCCATCTGCTGGCTCACTCCCCACGTGGCCAAAACAGCTGGAGCTGGGCCAGTCCGATGTTATAAGACAGGAGCTTCTTCCAGGTCTCCCACAAGGATACAGGTGCCCAAGCACTTGGACCATCTTCCGCTGCTTTCCCAGGCCATAAGCATAGAGCTGGATCAGAAGAGGAGCTGCAGGGATACAAACCGGCACCCCTATGGGATGCTGGTGCCAAAGGCGGAGGCTTAACCTACTACGTCACAGTACTGGCCCCTTAAGCAGTATCTTAGCTACCAGGCTGATCACCTGCTTGCAACATGATTACCATGCACTAAGTCCCTTGCATGAAGCCCTTGTCCCATCCTGGCCAGGTTGCCCTTGGCAGCTGCCCCAGCAGAGTGCCCCTACTCCCCCACCCCATGTGTACACTTCTTAACCAAGTTTCCGGAAGTCCAGGCTTAGTATGCCTGGGATAGATGAGAACGGAGCCAGCTGATTTGCTGCTCCCTGACTTGCATCCCCAACGCGTCCACCAGAAAGTAGAGCTGTTTTCCCCGTTCTCTGCGTTCCCCCGACTCAGTCCATCTTTCCCTTTAGACCATTTTATTGGCCATTTGCAGAGATTTATTTGGTTGGCTAGAAGCTAAAATCAAATGAACATAAACAACACCAGTAACAAACGGAAGTGGATTGGCGCACCATTGGCAAGGTCAAGGGGAATCTGGCTTCAGGCCTATGTAAGTCAGGGTTCGAGTGTCGTCTGGACTTCTCCCTCTTTCATCTGGGTCCCTCTCCCTCTGTGTGAAGACTGCAGTCTGTAGCAGGCTCCCCGGCTCCTGGCATCAATCCTGGACAGGATTCTGAATTGGGTTTCCTTGGGTTAAGCATCCGCCCCTGGACTAATGACCGTGCAAGGGGCCTGGGGTGCTACGGTTTTCTACGTGTGGCCTGGGGTTTGTGTGGGGGCGGGTGGGGTGGGGGGACTTTGTGACTGACACCTAAGCAGACCACATGTGATTCCGTCATGGACCCAAGTGATCTCATCTGGATCTGTGGGTTCGACTCTTAGCAATAGTGTGTCCACCATGGCCACGTTAGATTCCCTTGCCTTGACATCTGTCTCGAACGGTCAAGACCAGGATGTCCAATTGCCTGCTGCATATCTATGACGATCCTTTGAATAGCCTACGGACATTGGAAATAAAGGATAATTTTACTTTAATGCAAAAGAAATCCACACATAGCTTTGCCATAATATGCATTTCCACGAAGTTTTTGAAGACCCTTCCTATCACCACTGGGCATCCCACCGGCCCCTCCAGCACCACTCTCCCAGGCCTGAGCGTGTGATGGCTCCCTGAAAACCCCACTCTGCCTCCGGGATTTATGGTCTCACTCATAGCAGCGCCTCCCCCTTAGCTTGCCCAGGCCGACACCCAGCAGTCTTTCCGCAGTCACCCCTCTCCCTCCCGCCCTGCTCTGTCAATTGCACTTTCCAATTCCTTCCCTCTTCCCTCCACTTGTTTCTCCTGCCCTTGCTCCAGCGGAAGCCCGGCCAACGTTCCCCCTGCTACACCTCCCAGCAGCCTCCCAGCATGCTCCGGGGCTGCCCCTTCTGCCCACCCTGCCCCCGCTCAGAGGGAGCTTTGGAAAACTCAGGTCTCGTCCTTGTCACGCTTCTGTGAGAAAGGCTGTGAAGCTGCTCACCCTGACCTCTGTGGCCCATGGCATTTCTCGAGGGCACGCTGGGCCCCGCAGGGGTTGCTGTGCCCAAGTGACAGCCACGGTGACAGCGGGGACCTCAGGCCCCCACCCCACATGTGGCAGCCTCAGACCCCAGGCCCCAGGCTTACTCTTGTTACCTTTATACAGTGCGTGAGGGTTTCCCAAGCATGTACACATATACTTTTATTCAAACTTTTGGGTGTCGCAAGCACACTGATTGTAGAGATCAAGAGAAGATTGGGGCTGGCGATGTGGCACAGTGGATAAAGCCCCTGCCTGCGACATCAGCAGCCCATATGGGCGTTGGTTCGAGTCCTGGCTGCTCTACTTCCGATCCAGCTCCCTGCTGATGTGCCTGGGAAAGCAGCGGAAGATGGGGCTCAAATGCTTGTGGCCCTGTCATCCACGTGGGAGACCCAGATGGGGTTCAAGGTGCCTGGCCTTAGCCCGGCCTAGCCCTGGCTGTTTTGTGAGAGTGAACAGTGGATGGAAGGTGTCGCTTCCTCTCTCTCTCTGCCTCTTTCTCTCTCTCTGCAACTCCACCTTTCAAATAAATAAGGAAATCTTAAAAAAACAAAACCAAAAAAAGCCGAGGTTGATCCTGAGCTGAGTGGGCAGGACCAGCTGGGAAGCGCAGCCCCGGATTACCCCACAGCCCCACCTTACCCTGCCCCTATGCATGATGGGAGGAACAGAGAGGGTGCATGATGGCACCTCACCTTGCACACAGGCAGAAAAGGCCAGGTGGGAGCTCCAGGACTCTGGGCAGTGGCTGTGGCCGTCACGTTCCTGTCTCTCCCCACATCTGTGTGGCTCCTGCTTCCTGAGACATGCCCGCCCGGGGCCATCTGCTGCCACCGCGAAGCGTGTGCTTGTGATTTGTGCAGAACGAGCCATGCTTGTTGACTTCTCTCCCTACAATCGAATGTAGATGTCTTTTTTCCCATTGACAGTCAGGTCTTGCCTTTCTGGATGGTGAGGAGGACGGCGCTTTTCACGGAGCTCCAGATGGTGGAGGCGGGAGGCTGGGGACGGGCAAAGAGAGCAGCCCAGGAAGACTCCGAGAGCCTCAAGCCTCCGGCTTTGTTGAGCAACAACTGCGAGGCCATTTGTTTTCTGCCTGCCACGTTGCAGGCTTTGTTCTGCAGCCATCGCCAAACGCGTGACAGCCTGGCCTGCAGCTCCCTCTGTGCCCAGGCCGGGCCCGTCTTCCCTGCACAGGCCCTGGCCCGTCTTCCCAGGGGTCAGTGTCCGGGGCTCATGCCACGGAGCTCCTTGGGCTTCATGCCAGGGGTCCTGCACAGAGGCCCCTCCCCCAGCTTCCTCTCAGGGAGCAGGCAGAACCTTCTGGAGTGCGCTGAATGGGGATGCACAGGCTGAGACTCGAGACGACACCAGGTGACTTCTCCCAGGGAAGGGGAAGCCCCAGTGGCCCATGGGAGATCAGCCTCAAAGACTGGCGGCTCCTCTCCCGGCGCTCGTGCCCCTGTGTTCCCTGAGAGCGTGGGCAGGCGAGGGACTGTGCAGAGGAAGTATAAGGAGGAAGAGGAGGAACAGAGAGGAGGTGCCATGCCTGGGGTTCGGCTCCAAAGGGGCTCCCCACAGAGGCCCACAGATACTGCGCAGACCCTGCCAGGGTGCTGGGGAGTTGACCTCAGAATCCTGAGGCCCCGGCTTCAGCCAGGGCTCTCTCCTGGGACATGGCCATGGAATCACAGCCAGCTAACCCGGGAACCGTCAGAGACAACTGGTCCCCTTGACACGGCTGTGGTCCTAGTGGCAGCAAGACTTTAGGCTGCAGGCCAAGTGGACGCCGCTCCATTCACTTACAAATTATCAACCCTTGCCTCTTTTCAACAAGGGTAGAGTTGAGTGACTGCAGCAGAGTCCGTGTGGCTCACAAAGACTCACATCATTCCTAGCTGTCCCTTTTTAGAAAAAGTCTGTCACTCCTGTTTTCAGCCGTGTGGTGATGGTTACTGCATTGTGATCACCTTTGCTGATTGCTTGACTCAGTACAATGTTTAAAGCTTTCTTAAATTGGGGGCTGGCGCTGTGGCATAGCGGGTAAAGCCTCCGCCTGCAGTGCTGGCATCCCATGTGGGCGCCAGTTCGAGACCCAGCTGCTCCTCTTCCAATCCAGCTCTCTGCTATGGCCTGGGAAAGCAGTAGAAGATGGCCCAAGTCCTTGGGCCCCTGCACCAACATGGGAGACCTGGAAGAAGCTCCTGGCTCCTGGCTTTGGATCAGCCCAGCTCCAAGCATTGTGGCCATTTTGGGAGTGAACCAGTATGTGGAAGACTCTCTCTCTCTCTCTCTGCCTCTGCCTCTCTGTAACTCTGACTTTCAAATAAATAAATAAATCTTTTATTAAAAAAGCTTTCTAAAATAAACTTTTTTTAAGTTTTTATTTCTTTGATTACTTTGAAAAGTTTTTATTTGAGAGGGAGATGGAGGGAAGGAGAGAGGGGGAGAGAGAGAGAGAGAGAAAGTTGTTCATTGTCATCAGTTGGTTCATTCCCCTAATGTCCACAATGGTCACTGCTGGGGGCTGGGAGCTCCATCCAGCTCTCCTGTGGGGGTGGCAGGGGCCCAGGTACTTGGGCCTCACCATTGCCTCCAAGGTCTGCCTTGGCAGGAAGCTGGAATCGAGAGTGGGAGCCAGGATTTGCCGCCAGGAACTCTTGATGTAGATGCACGTGTCTGATCACGTTAAATGCCTGTCCCTGCCTCTTTGATCATTACCAACACCGTACGTTTGTTCTCCTTGTTGTATATCTTTTTTTTGTCTGTGTTCCTTGCCATTTTGTCATTAGGAATTTTCATGATTTTTCTGATTGATTTAATACAAGTCTCAAAGGAGAGAGAACTTTGTAGTTGCTATTTGATTTATTCTGCCAAGTCTTAGAAAGAATGTAGCCTTTTCCCTTCAGAAGTTTAATAAATATTTAATTATATTTGCTCGGGTTCCTGTATTTGATTTTATAAAGGACTATTTTATCCTACCAGGAATTTGTTTTAGTGCAACAGGCAAGATAAAGACCTAAATGAATGCCTTTTTTTCCAAGTTGCTAACCAATGTGCTAACATCACTGACTGATAAACCATTGCTTTTTAATGCCTTTTTTTTAATTGGCTGAATTGTTCTATACAAAATTGTCCATATTAAGGGTAGTTCTTTCTGTTGAACAGATTATCATGTATATTCATGCAAAAATGCTTTTGTGGTAGTGTTAAATGGAAAATCAAAATGCAAAGTTTGTAGGTATGGATATTGGAAGCACAGTAGAATAGATTGGGAGAAAACGTCTAAATGTTAGTAACTGCAGTGTTCGTATGAAGCTGTTTTATAATTATCTCCATCTTACCATTTTTTTGGTAATTTAAAAGATTTAAAAACTCTTCTTTATATATACAATAATGGAAAACTAATTTATTTTACAGGAAAAAATACTTTGTCCCAACATGAAATCTCAGTTCACTAATTTCTTTGACAATCTGTTCTCTTTGCTGCTGTCTTGAGAGGTCCTGCGGTGGCTCTAAAATTCTTCCTGACTTCTGGATTTTTGCCCAAACCCGTTTTCTGCCTTTATAGCTGTTACCTGCCCAGGAGCTGCCGTGTGTCCCCTCCCACGGACCCCGGCCAAAGTCTTGTACCCTGTGGCAGGTTCCTGGGATTTGCATCCACACTGGTGTAAGTAGGAGCCACCAGGAGCTGGGTGTAGGGGACTGGAACCCCCAGAGCTGATGTCGCCAGGGCTCAGCCACCTCCCAACCGCCTGCCATGCACCTCACCCACTTACCTCCTTGCCCGGAATTTTCCTCATCACACCCACCCTCGTCCAGAGCGTCCAACGGACTCACCACCTTTTTTGCTTTTGCTACTCTGACATCCGTTCTACGCTTGCTGCTCAGGTGCGGAGTTTACGCTTCCTCTTCTCGCTCTCGGAACGCCAGCATGGTCTGGAGACCAGCGGCTGATACTCCTAAGAGCTTCTCTTTGTTGAACATTGTTCCTGTGCGGCGCTCTAGGCTAGGAGCTTTCTCTACATTAGCATTTGTACTTGAGGACAATATTGCTGGGGACCAACACTCTGTCTGCTGGCGGTGAGGACAAAGAGGTCTATCCAGCGGAGGCAGCTGGACTGGAGGCCTTCAGCTGCCCTCCCAGCTCTGGGCTTGGCGGTCAGTGCACCGCCTCCTGGAATGTGGGCTGCCACAGTAGCGGCCAACGAACGGTCAGGGCCGCGCAGGAGAACCGAAACGTCTCTGAGACGCCTGAGTGTCAAGTTCAGCTCCCGGACTGGGATCAGTTCTCCAGTTGCTCTCGATTCACGACAGCGGGTGACCAGCTGTGCTGTTGTCCTCCAGGTTTCCACACCTCCTCTGTCGTGGACTGTGTCTGGCTCAGGGAACAGGTGTAGGGGTGTGGAGGCCTCTTCCTAGATGTTCTGCAATGCCCTGTGGAAGGGATGCTGTCCCAGGACCTCTGTGATGCGTGGGGAGTGTGTTGTCCCTGCACATCTGTGAGTCAGCCGTGCCTCCTTACCAGTCTCTGGATCCCGGCTTGCAGGCAGAGGCCATGCACGGTTAAGCATGTGAGCCCGTGAGCACCCTGGAGAGTGGCAGGCAGTGTGGGAATGTGCCAGCAGCACAGGGCATGGGACAGCCGCTCCTTACTAGGACTGGCTGGCATGCCGGGCTGCAGGAGGTGAAGCCGCATCGCTTCCCAGACTAAGAGTCTGGAATCCCCTCCCCTGTGGGGTCGTGTGTCTGTATGCTCAGGGGTTAGCACAGGCTCTGCTCACCGCAAGGGGCAGTACCACCAGTGCCGGGCTGGGACCCAGTCTGCTCAGTCATGAGGATCAGATGTGTGCATCCAACCCTGGCTATGGTGAAGTCACTTTGCGAACCTGACACTGACCGTGGTGGGGGCATTTCCACCACGGGCCTCGGCAAGAGCTGCCCGTTGTGGCTTTTCTCTCTGCTTGGAGCCAGTTGTAAGCCTCTGCGTGTAGTGTAGTGAGCAGGTGCACAGGCTGTCTCATCAGGCAGGCCTGGGTGTGGATCCCAGCTACATCGCTTGCTAGCTGAGTTACTCTCTAAGGCTTCGTTTCCTTATCAGCAAAATGAGGAAGATAACAGGGCTGGGGAAGGACTGATGTGCTGTGCTGAGCAGGCAGTTTGACTCGTCGGAAGCATCCAACAACCGACTGATTATTTTAGCTGCAAAGTGAGCTAAATTCCATCACAACGGATGCAACTGGAGTACATCACGTTGAGTGCAATAAGCCGACACAGAAAGACAAATACTGCATGTTCTCCCTCATATGTGGGAGCTAAAATAACAAAGACATTAAAAAGAAGAAAAAAAAAACAGAAAGAAATGCCCGAGTGTGTATCAGTTGTTTTTTTTTTTTTTTTTTTTTTTTTTTTGACAGGCAGAGTGGACAGTGAGAGAGAGAGAGACAGAGAGAAAGGTCTTCCTTTGCCATTGGTTCACCCTCCAATGGCCGCCGCGGCCAGCGCGCTGCGGCCGGCGCACCGCGCTGATCCGATGGCAGGAGCCAGGTGCTTTTCCTGGTCTCCCATGGGGTGCAGGGCCCAAGCACCTGGGCCATCCTCCACTGCACTCCCTGGCCACAGCAGAGGGCTGGCCTGGAAGAGGGGCAACCGGGACAGAATCCGGCGCCCCGACCGGGACTAGAACCCGGTGTGCCGGCGCCGCTAGGCGGAGGATTAGCCTAGTGAGCCGCGGCGCCGGCCTATCAGTTTTGCTGCAAAGAATGCCCTGTAGTAAGGAGGCATGGGCACGAGTGCTAAAGAGGCCAGAGGAGTGGACATTTAGCTCCATGGTGGTGAGGACAATGCTTGGAACGCCCAGAGCCCATCCTAGAGTGCCTGGGTTCGAGTCCCAGCTTCACTCGCCGCTCCGGCTTCCTGCTGCTGCAGACCCAGGGAGGCAGTGGTGCAGGGTGGATCCCCCACCCGAGTGAGTGACCTGGCTGGAACACCCATCTCCCAGGGGTCTGGGGGGTGAACCAGTGCACCGCAGCTCTCCCCTTCTCTGTCTCCCTGCCTCTCACATAAAATACGTCAGGAAGAATTTCCAAAAAGGAGGTTGGGGAAGAGGAGATGTGGAAGGAAGGAATTTTGCAGTGAACAGAAGCAGTGAATCTCAGTTGACGTCACTCACGGATTCACACAGAGGGAGCCACTGATGGTGGGACAGAGAGCTGTGGAGGGACACTAGATACTTTACTTTGCAGAAGCGTGCTTTTGCATTTGTAAATGACGGATAATCTCCTTTGTGTCACATAAGCCAATAATCTCTATGTGACAGATCTTTGCCTTGTTATAAACCACCCCGGACGATTTATTATTTCTTATAATTTTGTGATGTGGCTGCCTCGCCAGTTCTTCTGCAGGTCTTGTCTGGGATTCTTCATGTTATTCCATCGTCTGAGACAGAGCTCAGCTGCGACTGGAGAATCCAAGATGGCCCCAGTTCACAGGCCTGGCCGTCGGTGCTGGTGATGGCTGGGATGGCTGGGGTCTTCCCCCGCAAGGGGTTTCTCCCTCAATACCCTGGACTGGATGTCTTCAAGAGTAAAAACAGATGCTGCAAGGTTTTGTCCTGGGCAAACGTCCAGAACTGGCACAGCACCGTGTCTGCCGTAACATGTGACCCAAACAAATCACAAAACCAGCTTCGTTCAAGGAGAGGCGCGTCCTACAGCCGCGGGGCTGCGGACACCGGAGGGGACTGATGGAAGTCATCATTGTCACCGTCGTCACGCCTGTCAGCGTCGCGTGGCTGTTCCCAGCCGCTGCCTTTCCTGTTGCTTTTCTCTGTGCCAGCCCAAGAGGTTCCATCCGTTCCCCATATTGTAAGATGATTTCTGTTCTGTTTGTCTGACTCACTGGGTGTTTGTGACTTAGAATGAGGAGAAGAGAAAGAGAGAGAGAGAGAGAGAGACCAGAAAAAGAAAGGAGAGAGGGAAGAGAGAGAAGAGAGCCGAGTGTGTCCCAGGGTGGGGTTCAGACTTCCAGTGCCACCTGGGTGGAGGCGGCAGGTGGGGAGTGAGTGTGGCCCCAGAACCACAGTGTCTGTGGAAACAGGACACTGAAGAATTTTAAGGAGTTTGCCATTTCCAAGTGCAAAGAACAGAATTCTTTTCAGATTTCTTTGGACTTCTGCATTGTGTTTCTTTGACTTTGCCTGGAGATGGGATCACACCGGGTGCCAGTGTTTGTTTGGGTAAGAGATGCAGAGTGCGTGCGACGGAGTGGACACGCGGTAAATGGCGCGTGCCCTTCCCGCTGCTGCCTCCATGTGCCGTAGGCTTGCTGAGACAGGTCCACCTCCGGCCACTCGGGCACCCCTTGCTGCCACGCCTGTCCTCCGCTCACGCTGAGGTTTTACTTTTGCAAGACCCAAAGTGAAAATCTGTGGCATTGCTGCTGCACATTAAATTCAGATACGGCAAGAGGAAGGAATCCCATGTCTCCCTTCTCCATGCAGCATTTCAGGCCGAAGGGCCTGAGGACACAGTCAAAAACACAGCAGGGCTGGCAGGGAGGAGAGTGGCAGGCACGGACTTCTGGGCCTGCAGAGCCGCCCTGGCCCCTGCTCTCACTGTCACGGGCACATGGATTTCCAAAGCCCCTGGTCTCGTATTCGTTGGGGTGGGTCCCTCCTCCCACCCTCCTTTTATTTTTCTGCACCGGCAGGGTTATTTCTAGTCATTTGGGGACCGTGTAAGAAATCCTTCTTAATCTCTTAGAAGCGACAATTTTCTCTTATTTGCAAATGCACGCTTCAATAGGAGTTTGCAATTTCACTGGTTTCCTGTTCTCTCTATCATCATGTGAAATTATTGTGTACAGCTATTTATTCCCTGATGGATCTTCTCTCCCTCGGCTAGAACCTAGACCCCATGAAGTTTATGACCCTATCTGTTTGTTAATCCATGGCCAACGTTAAAAAAAAAAAGTGTCCGGTACAATCCATATTTGTTGAATGAATGAGTGAATGAATGAATTTTCCTTCTGAACTTTTTTTTTTTTTCTAACATGGATGAGAGTGGCATGAACATGATGGACCAAGGGCTGGGCAGCACTGGAAGTCACTGCTTGCAACGCTTCTGTCCCATCTTGGAACGCTGGTTCTAAGCACGCTTACTCCGCCTCTTAGTCAGCTCTCCACTAGTGCACCTGGGGAGGCAGAAGATGATGCCCCGAGTACTTGGAGTCGCTGCCACCTATGTGTGGGACAAAGATGGAGTTTCTGGGCCCTGAACCAGCCTGGACCAGCCTGGCCATTGTGGCCATTTGGAAAGTGGACCAATGGATGGAAGATCTCCCTCAGTCTCTCTCTCCTCTCTATCTCTCTTTTTGTTTTTCAAACCAATCTTTAAAAGAAGCCCATAATGGACCTGGTACATCGCCAGGAGCTCGACATGAAGGCCCATGCTTCGTGAATCAGAGCAAACAGTACAGACTGATCTTGAAAAGAAAGACAAGTTTTACGGCTCGAAAGACCCGGTGCAACGTGGTTGAATGTATTCACGTAGAAGACGAAACAGCACGTCAGTGAGAAGAGAGGCTGGTCAGCCACTGAGCCACAGCTGGAGGCGCCATTGTCTCCCAGGAACCGGGCAGCAGCCATCCTGACCTCTGGCCTCTGAGCGCTGCCCTCCCACCGCGAGCTCTCCCGTCCCCAGGCTCGCGCACTGGCTGCTGCCGAGGTCCAGCCTCACTCACCTGCACGTGAGCCCTTGCTCACCACGCCGCTCCTGAAGGTGACCAGCTTCCCACCCAGGCCTGCTTTCTGGGGGAGAGGGAGCGCTGGTTACAATGAGCCGAGGCCGCTGGCCCCTGCAGCTGCACTCCTCTGTGTGCTTAGGGGGCTGGGACTCCAGTGCTGTCCATCATCCTCACTACTTTGGCCAAGGGCAGTCCAGTCTTGAGAGTCAGCTGCATGGGCCAGCGCCACGGCTCACTAGGCTAATCCTCCGCCTGTGGTGCCAGCACCCAGGGTTCTAGTCCCGGTTGGGGGCCAGTTCTAGTCCCGGTTGCTCCTCTTCCAGGCCAGCTCTCTGCTGTGGCCCGGGAGGCAGTGGAGGATGGCCCAAGTGCTTGGGCCCTGCACCCCATGGGAGACCAGGAGGAGGCACCTGGCTCCTGGCTTCGGTTCGGCGCAGCATGCCAGCCGTAGCGGCCATTTGAGTGGTGAACCAACAGAAGGAAGACCTTTTTCTCTGTTTCTCTTCTTTCTCTCACTAACTCTGCCTGTCCAAAAAAAAGAGTCAGCTACATTCTCATGTGCCCGTGACCTGCATGGCTACAGGTCAGACCATATGTTGGGCAGTCCCCTGTAGTGGGCACCTCCCTGTGAAGACGTCACACACAGAGCGGCCACCTCCTTGACTTTGCTATGGTCCCTCCTCTAAGGAGAACTCTGTAACAAACCTGTTACATGGACACTGTGCATTTGGGACAAGTTGGGCCATCACTGCTCTCCTCCAAGGGACGGCCTTCAAGGCCACGTGATCTGCCCTAAGCTTGCATTCAGGTCCATCACTGGGCTCACGTCTTAGACTGGGCAGAGCCATAGTTTCTGGGGCTGTGGTTGTTAGTAGGATCCCATAGAACCCACAATGGGCGCATCTCACTTTGTTAACTACCAGCCCACTTGGCTTTATGGATTCTAGAGGCTACATCCGCAACCAAAGATCAAAATTTTCCACCCTTGGCAATATTTTAATGAAACTACTTCAGCCTCCAAGTGCAATTTCTCTCTAATAAATTTACGTTTCTACGGTGGCAGGATCATTAAAATAGGTTTATAGCTTATCTTCACGTAGTAACAACTTGTAAGGGACATAATAATTCAGAAATAGAACTCCTAAGATCTTTGTTGAACACAAAGCGTTCCTCAAAAGCTCATTTTTTTTTTTGGTGTATTCTTAATTCAACTGTTGGACAGTTTTGCTATGAATTTTAGCATTTTCCATGCCTAAGCATATTTCAGTTTTGCTTACGCATGTGAAAGGAGCTTGTTTCGTATTCTTCAACCCCCCTTTCACCATCAGAAAGCCATTTTGAAGTTTCTGAAGGGTGACCACGGGGACAGCACCTTCGGGCAGAACTCACCCAGCGGTTCTCAGCCCTCACTGTGCATTCAGATTGCTTACAGATGCTTCCAAAATTTCCGCCCGGGTCCCACGGCAGAGCAATGACGTCAGACCCTCTGGAGGGTTTCCTTGGTCACTCCCATATGTAGCCGAGGATGTGAACCCTTGAATTTTACAAAAGGGCTCAGAGCACTGGAAGTAAAGGTTAAAAAAACTGCCTTTCCCAGGTGCATTAGCAGGGAGCTGGATCCGATATGGAGCAGCCGGGGCTCGGACTGGAGCCCACGTGGGATGCCGGTGTTGCAGGGGAGACTGGGAGGGGCCCAGAGTCCAGGACTGACGAGAGGGAGAACGGCTGAGTGTAGGGTGGGCGGGTTCCGGTGAGATCGGCAGCAGGTGCTAGGGAAATATGACTTTTATCTTCTCTGCTGTGGGAGGTCGGATGGGTTGTCAAAGGTGGTGGTGTAGAAAGACGAGGTGGACACGGCGGACAAGCAGGGAACGGGAGCTTGCCTTTCAACAATCCAGTGTTTTCCCTGCTGGCGATGAGCCCCAAACACAAAAGAAGAGGAACTCAATTGTTTTCTTTACACCTACTTCCAAAAATGCTGACCTTGGAAGCCGAGGTCCAGCTGAGAGCATTGAACAGTGACTCAGGAGAGGGAAGACTCTCGCCTGGTGATGGTCGCTCCATCCCCTGAGGACTTCTAGGGGTTACACCAAGGTCGTCTTTGGAGACACTTTTGTTCTTCAGAAAAAAAAAAAAAAAAAAGCCAGGGCTTCCCCGCTGAATGAGGGACCCCTCGGTGCAGGTGCACTCACTCTCACAGCAGCTTCCCGAGACAAGGGTCTCTTATCCCCCTTTATGGGTGAGAAAACAGAGGCAGAGGGTCTTCAAGAGGCCACGGAAAGAGGCCAACGCTGTGGCGCAGTGGGTTAAAGCCCTGGTCTGAAGCACTGGCATCCCGTATGGGCGCTGGTTCGAGTCCCGGCTGCTCCACTTCCGATCCAGCTCCCTGCTATGGCCTGGGAAAGCAGTAGAAGATGGCCCAAGTCCTTGGGCCCCTGCACCCATGTGGGAGACCCAGAGGAAGCTCCTGGCTTTGGATTGGTGCATCTGGGAAGTGAACCAGCGGATGGAAGATCTCTCTCTTTCTCTCCCTCTCTCTCTCTCTCTTTCTGTCTCTACCTCTCTCTGTAACTCTGTCTTTCAAATAAATAACATAAATTTTATTTAAAAAAAGCCCATGGAGGCCAGCGCCGTGGCTCACTAGGCTAATCCTCCGCCTTGCGGCGCCGGCACACCAGGTTCTAGTCCTGGTCGGGGTGCCGGATTCTGTCCCGGTTGCCCCTCTTCCAGGCCAGCTCTCTGCTGTGGCCAGGGAGTGCGGTGGAGGATGGCCCAAGTGCTTGGGCCCTGCACCCCATGGGAGACCAGGAGAAGCACCTGGCTCCTGCCATCAGATCAGCGCGGTGCGCCGGCCGCAGCACACCAGCCGTGGTGGCCATTGGAGGGTGAACCAACAGCAAAGGAAGACCTTTCTCTCTGTCTCTCCCTCTCACTGTCCACTCTGCCTGTCAAAAAATAAAAAATAAAATAAAAAAAAAGCCCATGGAAAGTGTGTGGTCTCTTTTCCTTTTGTTTTTCCAGTTAGAGGATTCTTGTCAAGACCCATTTTTGTTGAAGACCAGAGTCAGGACTTGAGCTAATGTAAAATGTTCCCGTATGATACATCCATTATTCAGTGCAGCTGAGAGAAGGGGACAACTTCCTGGCTCCCTGCTTCGTTTTCCCCATCCTGTAACCTGGATTGATCCTGTATACTTAATGAGCCTCTTTATGTGTTTATATTCCTTAACAGTTGATTAAGCATGGGTAGATCTTAATGTGCCGATGTAAGCGGTTTTCAAGTCTTAAAAGATTTTATTGGGAGATACTTCCTTAACTAAAAAAAAAAAAAAGATAGACGGTTCAAAACAGTGTTGAGACAATGCACTATCCATATGGAAGACAATCAAATTAGACGTCTAACTAATGCCGTACATCAAAATAAATTCAAAAAGGGACGCAAGTGTTAAATGAATCACGTCAAGCCGTTGAAGTTACAGAAGAAGATGAAATGGTTATTTATAACCCAGGGATAGAGAGCCCCTCCCACACAAGACACACACCCAGACGCTGGGAACGGCAAGATGGATAGCCTTGATTACATGTAGAAGGGTGCTAATTGCAGCACCGTTCACAATGCTGAGAAACGAGAGTCAATCTGCAAGCTCTTCAATAGGAAACCATTGAAATATATGCTGAGCATTTACATCGCGAAGAGATAGAGACTAGGGGTTACAACGCGTGCAGTGGGATGCCCCAGTACCTGGGACTGAGTCACAGCTCTATCACCTCCCAGCCACGTCTTTGGGGAAATCACTTCACGTTCTCGATTTTTCTCACCTAGAAGACCCACAATAATTTTATGCATCTCACCTGGTTAGTGTAAAGATTAAGTAGAATAATAATTAAAACGCATTGTTGAATAGATCCCTAATACAGTGACTTCAGCTGTTGTTAACACGGAGCAGTTACAACAGAAGGGTAGGCTGATGTGCAATGACTCAGCACAATCTCAGGATATTACTTTTTTTTGACAGGCAGAGTTAGACAGTGAGAGAGAGAAACAGAGAGAAAGGTCTTCCTTCCGCTGATTCACCCCGCAAAAGGCCGCTACGGCCTGCGCGCTGTGCCAATCCGAAGCCAGGAGCCAGGTGCTTCCTCCTGGTCTCCCATGCAGGTGCAGTGCCCAAGCACTTGGGCCATCCTCCACTGCCTCCCGGGCCACAGCAGAGAGCTGGACTGGAAGAGGAGCAACCAGGACAGAACCGGCGCCCCAACCGGGACTGGAACCTGGAGTACCGGTGCTGCAGGTGGAGGGTTAGCCTAGTGAGCCACGGCGCCGGCCAGGATATTACTTTTTAAAAAAATATTTGTTTATGCAAAAGGCAGAGTGACAGAGACAGATGGAGAGACAGAGAGAGGAAGAGATCTTCCTTTTGCTGGTTCACTCCTCAAATAACCACAACAGATACTACTGGTCCAGGCTGAAGCCAGGAGCCCTGTACCCCATCAGGGTCTCCCACGGGGGTGGCAGGAGCCCAGTCACTTAGGCCATCGGCTGCTGCTTTCCCAGGGAGTTGAACCCGAAGTAGAGCAGCCGGGACTCAAACTGGTGCTCCGCGATGACACAGCAGGGTTGCAAGCAGCAGCTTAACCCCCAGTTTCAGAATATTACTAAGAAAACAGGTTGCAGGACAGCAATTCGGGTAAGAGTCCACTTTAGTGAAAATGTGTTCTTATTTACAGATGCGCACATGCAGACGAGCAGAGAAGGCTATGGAAGAGAAGAACCCAGCGCACCGGGAAGGCTGTTCTCTCTGGAGGGCAGTAGGCGGAAATGTTAAACTGTGTCGTCTTGTGCTGCTTCAGTCTCCTGGAAAGAATGAGGTTGCACACTCTGCATTAAGGAAAAAGAGGGAAGGGGAAAGGGAGTGGTGAACCCTGCCTGCTGCCATTATCGGATAAGACGCTTAGCATGAAGTGCTGATCCCCACGGTGTGGCGGCACCGGCCCCTCTCCCCGAGACACGTAATTCCTGGTGTTAGGAACACTCCGTGGGGTGCAGGATTGGGAGAGAGGAAGGAAAGAAATAGAAACGGGAGGACAGGGCCTACAGTCCCAATAGTCTTTATGATGAATGGAGGAATCAAATCCAGGTGGCCGACACAAAGCCCAGGGGTGGACTCTCTCTTGGGTAGCTGCCCTGGAAGAGTCTTCGTGGTTCCCGGCAGCACGCTGTGAGAGGGACATAGAGCAACTGAGATACTCTGCTCAAGGCTCGCAGGGCAGGCCCACTCACCCCGGGGAGCCTGAAACCCACGCCTGTGCCGGGGCCGAGTAGTGGAGCTCAACACACCGCATGCACACGGCACAGCAAACGCGAGGCGAGGGATTCTCACACGCGCAGATGGGGACATGGTATGCCTCCTCCGGGTGGGGACATGGTACGCCTCCTCCGGGTGGGGATATGGTACGCCTCCTCCGGGTGGGGATATGGTACGCCTCCTCCGGGTGGGGATATGGTACGCCTCCTCCGGGTGGGGATATGGTACGCCTCCTCCGGGTAGGGATATGGTATGCCTCCTCCGGGCCTCGGCAGAAGCAAAACCGGAACCTGCTTTGCAGGAAAGTTTTCCACTCCTGTCCTCTGGTGGCTGAACCCAGGATCCAAGCATCGGAAACTGCACAAGGAAATTAATCACGGTAAGAGAGTGCCAGCAGACACAGGTAAGAATGTGCATCCCACAAAAGGGAGGAACGTGCTGCATGATAAAATTCTCCAGTGGGTATGAAGGTGCCGCAAAATATTCCTGGAAAAATGCACATTATCTGTGCTTTCCATCGCCCATGGACTTCCCCAGGTATCCTCATCTATTTAAAGCACTTAAGAAATAAGTCAGGAAATGTGACTTTCCAACGGAACGGGCTGCTATAAAAATAATTTTTTAAAAAACCCGTACAGTTTGAAGTTAAAACTCGGCTGATGGATGAGACAGATCCGTCTCAGCTGACAAGAGAGTGGGTGAACTGGAAGAGATGGATGAGGAAGCCTCTTTGAGCGGAGCTTAAGGACATGGAGAGGTAGAAAACTCGAGAAAGTTAAGAGGAATGAGAGAGAAACAAACAGAAGGTTGTCCAGCGCTCACCTGCTGGGAATTCTAGCAGGGTAAAACTGAAGGGCATCGTGAACATAGTAGGTTCTTTGCTTATTAAAACACTCTAATAATTAGGAATCCAGAGCAAGTGTGCCTGCTCCTGCGTGAGCCGTGTTCTGCACCTGCTGTCCCAGCCACTTTCCCCTCACTCCATTTGGTGTGGGCGGGTGAACAAACTCAGGAAATTATGTGGTTTTAGCCACCTTCTGGTCCTATGGTGTCTATTAAAGGTTTTTGTGTGGACATATATTTTTATTTAATCAAAGCTAGTTTAGGGGGCCGGTGCTGTGGTGTAGCAGGTAAAGCCGCCGCCTTCAGTGTCGGCATCCCATATGGGCACCGGTTTGAATCCCGGCTGCTCCACTTCTGATCAAGCTCTCTGCTGTGGCCTGGGAAAGCAGGAGAAGATGGACCAAGTCCTTGGGCCCCTGCAACTGCATGGGAGACCCGAAGGAAGCTCCTGGCTCCCGGCTTTGGATCGGCACAGCTCCGGCCATTGCAACCAATTCTCCCTCTCTGCCTCTCCTTGTCTCTCTGTGTAACTCTTTCAAGTAAATAAATAAATCTTTTTTTTAAAAAAAAGCTAGTTTACTCCCCAAAAACCCAAAATGGCATGGACTGGGCCAGGAGCCTGGCACTCCAGCCAGGTCTCATGTGAGTGGCAGGAACCCACGTCTTGGGCCATCCCTGCCACCCCCAGGTTTGCATTAGCAGGGAGCTGGAATCTGGAGGCCCCCAGGCCAGCACTGGACCCAGGCACTGTGATGTGGAATGTGGTGTCCTGTGCGGCCGTTTGAGTGCCAGGCTGAATACCCACTGCACCTGTTATTTCAACTGAGTTGTCTTTTTATTGTTGAGTGTAGACTCTCAACTGCTTTAGGCAATTTTGGCCCAGATTCTTGTGACTTCTATGGAGAAGAGAATATTTAGAGGTTCCTATTTTGCCATTTTGACTCATATCTTTAGCATCTTTCAGCGTGTTCAACATTGTCATACTGTCTTTGGTGAAGTGTTTATTCAAGTGTTTTGTCTTTTTTTTTTTTTTGATTCGGTTGTTTATTTTCATTTTGGTTGCATTTTCTTAAACTTCACAATTTGAGATTTGCAGAGAAGTTGCAGAAATTCTGCAGAGACTTATTGCTGTGGATTCGTTCTGAGAGGAGGAACGCGGTGGGGGCAAGAGGCGCAGAGTCACCACACAGACCCCGGGAGTTGGGTGAAAGCAGGCCAGAGGTGAGCAGCCCACAGACTCATTTATTTCAGTTGGTACAGCAGTTTATATAGCCGAAGCAGCCAATCCGGTCAAGGGGCGGTTCATGCTCTAACCAATCACAGCCTGTTGCCAGGCAGGCTCCGTTGACAGCAGCCATCTTGGCATGGCCTTCTCATTCTACCACAACTTGTCACATAATGCTTCCCAGTTTCTTCTACTGTTGACATAGTTCATCACATGGGACATCTGTCAAAACTTAAGAAATGGAGGGGGGGCTACACTATGACGTAGTGGGCTAAGCCTCTGCCTGTGGCACTGGCATCCCATATGGGTGCCAGTTTTGAGTCCCAGCTGCTCCACTTCTGATCCAGCTCTCTGCTATGGCCTGGGAAAGCAGTAGAAGATGGCCCAAGTGCTTGGGCCCCTGCACCCACGTAGGAGACCCATAGAAGCTCCTGGCGGCTGGCTTCGGATCGGCTCAACTCCAGCCAGTTGCGACCATTTGGGAAGTGAAACAGCAAATGGAAGACCTCTCTCTCTGTCTCAGCCTCTCTCTTTCTGAAACTCTGCCTCTCAAATAAATAATTAAATCATCAAAAAAAAACTTAAGAAATCAAAATTTGTACATTTGACTGCCTAAACCCCTAACTTTGTTTAGATTTCTTTTTAATTTTATTCATTTATTTATTTATTTGTTATTCAGATTTTTTAATGTTGGGCTTTAAAAGCTCTTTATGTATTCTGGATAGAAGACCCTGATGACTTGCATGCTGTATAAATCTTTTCTCCTAGTCTGGACCTTGTCACTTTGTTCTTTTATCTGTGTTGCTTCTATTTTTAAAATATTTATCTATTTATTTTCATCTACTTAAAAGGCAGAGAGAGCGATATGTATCTTCCACCCACTGGTTCGCTCCCCAAATGCCCACAACAGCCAGGCTGAAGCCAGGAGCCTGGAACTCCATCTGGGTTTCCCACATGGGTGGCAGGAGCCCAAGCATCTAAGTTATCTTCTGCCACCTCCTGGGTGCACATTAGCAGGAAGCTGGATTGGAAGTGGAGTAGCCGGGACTTGAACCTGTACTCCCATATGGGATATCACCCTCCAGCCCACATTTTAACCTGCTGTACTCCAATGCTGACCCCTGTTTTTTCTTTTTTAATGTCAGTAAAAGTTGTGCAGCTTCTGTTTCATTTTTTTAATTTCTCTTTGATGAACAAAGTATTTTAAATAAAACAACAGCAAAACATTATGTAAAACTGTCTTGATCGGTTCAACCTGAGTGAGCTTATGATGAAGTTTCATTTTGTTTCTATGTTGCTTTGGACTTGAAAAATTCCAAATGCATTGGTTCAGTAAGACTGGCGCTTTAAAGCTGTAGTATAAGTACCTGAGAGCAGGTACTTTTATTTATTTGAGAGGTAGAGTTACAGACAGAGAGAGGGAAAAACAGAGAAAAAGGTCCTCCATCCGCTGGTTCACTCCCCAGATGGCTGCAATGGCCAGAGCTGGGCCGATCTGAAGCCAGGAGCCAGGAGCTTCTTCTGGGTCTCCCATGCAGATGAAGGGGCCCAAGGACTTGGGCCATCTTCTGCTGCTTTCCCAGGCCATAGCAGAGAGCTTGATCAGAAGTGGAGCAGCCGGGACTAGAACTGGCACCCATATGGGATGCCGGCGCCACAGGCAGAGGATTAAGCTACTGTGCCATGGTGCTGGCCCCTAATAAGATACATTTTTAAGATTGTTATTATAATCAATATGATATTATTTTGAAAATCAATATGTTCTTTCATTTCACTATCAATGAGACAATATTTTTGTTACAGTGCTTTTTATTATTAAGTGCTTTGAATATGAATATATTTTCATTAAACTCTTGGAATTGAAAGTTTGGTTTATTAAATATACATGAAATACCTATCATATAATTTAATTGGCAAAGTCAGTCCTCATTGTAAAGCCAATCTGCCAAATCATTCTTAGTTTCTGTTAAGATAAAAATCTAATTTTTTCCCCGTTCAAACATACTAATAGGCATTTCAAAGACTGTTATAAATACCACTGGCCAAAAAAAAAATTATGGAATTCATCTTGTAGGATAGATAATAAAATCAGTCAAGTCGGGATTAAAATGATGCAGCACTAATGTAATTTATCCATTTTATAATGTTATAAAAACAAGGTCATAAATCAATATGCTGTGTCTCTTTGCTGAATTTCTAATTGGACAGCACTACGCACACGTAAAAGGACGAAAGAAATGTGGCTTGGTCGTCCCCTCCTTGGAGCGCGGGTGTGGGTGGAGATGTGTGCCTGCAGCCGACATTGGCTTTCCGCATCGTGGGATAATGAAGCAAGAGTCCAATGTTAAGATGAGAAATAACTCCATTAATTTTTTGGCACAGCCCAATCAAACTTTCCTGAGAGAATAAATGACAGAGAAAACTACACAACGAATCTGTCTGGAAGCTGACGCGACGTTCTGTTTTGTTAATAGGAGGTGGAAAAGACCGAGTATTTGAAAAGGGGGTGTTTTCCCCACTCTTACGCCAGCCCTTCCCTGGGTGGGCTGCCCCACTCGCCTGAAGGGACACGGAGAGGACCCTGGGGGTGGGGGTGGCTGAGCCTGGTCTCTGAGCAGCTCCCACAAGGAGGCAGCCAGGGGTGGGGGCTGGAGCCTTCCTGGGGGACCCCCCCAGTTCTCTCTTGGCTCCCCATGCGCCGTCTGAATATTTCCCTTGCTCAACAGTTGCTCTAATTCTCCTGCTGTCGTCTGACCCCGTGCACCTCATGTGGCCCTTCCACGTGCAGGCTGGATCTTCCAAAGCATCCCACAGCGTCGGTGGCTGGCCAGCCTCCCATGAACTTGGCCCAGAGCCCGGAACCCGTTCTTCCTCCCTGGCAGGCCCTCTGTTCCAGAGACGGGCACATCGTCTCCCAGCGGGTCTTGGAGGCCCGTCCGCGCCCAGCACCCCTCTCCAGGAGGCCCCGTGTCCACAGCTCCTGGCCGCCGGCTCTGCTGCCGCGCCCCGGGCCAGCCGGGCCCACTGCCTGCCTGCAGGCTCACCTGGCTCCGTGGATGCAGACTTCTGCGTTCCATCAGCCCTCCCTCAATGGAGTACCCGGCACACCCTGTCCCCTCTGCACTGAGGGACTCAGAACTGTGTTCAACGTGTGACAGGGTCGCAAAAGCATACTTTAAAACACTCAAAATTTATTTTCATTTTATTTGAAAGGCAGACAGACAGCAAGGGAGACAGACACAGACCAAAAGAAAAGGGCACACCCACAAATGCTCTCAACTGGCGGGGCTGGGCCAGGCTGAAGCCAGGAGCCCAGCAGGTGCTCCATCAGGGGTCCCATGGGGGTGGCAGGGGCTGCCTCCCAGGCTGGCGTCAGGAGTGGCGCCAGGCACTCCGATATGGGATGCGGTGATGCAAATGGCGCCTTTACCACCTCCTTCTCCCAGAAGCACATTTTGAATAAATGCAATGCGATGGAAACCAAATTACTCAAGTCAAGCCTGTGCCTCAGGAGGAATGGAAGTGTCGGGGGGGCCAGGTCCCCTGTGCTGCATCAGGACAAGCATCTGGGGTGCGCGACTCAGCGCTGGGGAAAGCAGGCATCCGAGAGAGAGTGAGCCGCCCCTGCAGGTGCTGGTCAAGGCCGTCCCACACGGCAGGGGCGCCTGGGAGACCCGGTTGCAGAGCAGCAGAGGAAGGCTCTGGGCGGTGTTGAAGTTGGGTGTGGGCCGGCCGGCAGGCTGCTTGCCATCAGCACCAACACCAAGTTCACGGCAGACCCACAGCTTTGAATGAAGGGGAGGGGGAGGTGATGTTTGCTCCTCATCTGGCATAGGAGGGTCTCTCGGGGCCCTTGGAGGCCTAAGGGGCTCCTTCGGTTCTTAACTTAGCTCGCTCTAGGGCTGCCTCTGAAGATTCAGTGCAATTGAAAGCTCTATCGTTCTCCAGGAAGAAATTTCAGAGAAAAGCACTTTTTTTTTTTCCCAATAGAAAATCTGTAAAGATGGTGAACGGCAGAGGAAATCCGACTCCAGGCAGCAGATCGTGCCAGTCCCTTGATGCCGGTTTAACCGCCTTTTGGGTATTTTGTGCCAAAAGGAGTGCGAGGTACGTCAAGAGGTTCATGGGAAATGAAATCCAAAGATAAGTTTATTTTGGTGCCAAAAAAGAAACAATTGGAATCTATTCATATGAGGCATCTTTAAAACATTCACAGAAAATGCATATTATAAAAACAACTATGCCTGGATTGCAAATTTTTTTTTGCACGAAAATAAACTTGTACTGGGGTCAGTGTGGTGGTGCAGTGGGTTAAGCTTCCCATTGGGGGCTGCCTGTTCAAGTCCTGGCCGCTCCACTTCCAAATCAGCTCCCTGCTGATGCACCTGGGAGAGCAGTGCTTGGGCCTCTGCCGCCCATGGTAGAGACCCAGATGGGATTGAGGCTGCCAGCTCTGGCCTGGTCTAGCCCCAGCTGATGCAGACATTTGGGGAGTGAACCAACAGACGGAAGTGCTCTCTCTCTCGCTCTCTCGCTCTCTTTCTAATTGAATAAACCTTTTAAAAATTACCTTTTCTTTCTGTTTCCCCACTACTTCAGAAGTCCCCTAGTGTTCCTATTTCTCATCCAATAGGTCAATGTTTCTAGTCCTCATTCCATCGCTCATACGTCGGTAACCGTCCTTTCGGGCACTTAGCTAAAGGTTGCCTGCTCAGTGTGGGACCCAGCCTCTCGGATGCAGTCCTGGGCACCACTCTCGGGTACAGGGATGTTGAACAGTGGAAACTGAGCAAGCGTGCACAGGCGACTATGTCAGTCAGCTTTGTGCTGCTGTAATGAAGCTACTTAGGAAGCCGAGAGAGGTTGTTTGGAAGCTGGAAGTCTGAAGGGTTTGAGGTGGCCTCAGCGGAGCGCTGCTGGGTGGGTGGTGGTGGCGCGTGTGCAGAGAGGGACCATGTGGTGAGCCAGGATGCAGACAGAGTGGGTGGGGCCAAACTTGGCCCCTTATACAATGCTCTCATGAGGACTACCTTCCAACCGGGTATCCCTACTCACCGAAAGATTCTCCGTAGGCCCCTCCTCCTGTAGGCTCCACCACCTCCCGACAGCACCACGCTGAGGACAAGCCTTCAACATGCAAACATAAACAAATGAGTCTCTCCCTGCAGGGAGATGTGTGACTGGTAGCCCACACTACTGGAACTGGAAGAGGTACCAGAGGTCAGGTCCTGAGGGCGGCCTATAACCAGTGTTACCAAGACCAGGCGTGAGAATATGGCATAAAACCAACTAGAGGGTGAGCGCCGTGGCTCAATAGGCTAATCCTCCACCTGCGGCGCTGGCACACCAGGTTCTAGTCCTGGTCGGGGTGCTGGATTCTGTCCTGGTTGCTCCTCTTCCAGGCCAGCTCTCTGCTGTGGCCCAGGAGTGCAGTGGAGGATGGCCCAAGTACTTGGGCCCTGCACCCCATGGGAGACCAGGAGAAGCACCTGGCTCCTGCCTTCGGATCAGTGCAGTGCACCGGCCACGGCAGCCATTGGAGGGTGAACCAATGGCAAAGGAAGACCTTTCTCTCTCTCTCTCTCTCTCTCTCTCTCTCACTGTCCACTTTGCCTGTCCAAAAAAAAAAAAACAACTAGAGGAGGACAGTCTGTTGGGACCGGTCTGTTTCCTCTTGGCTTATAAGAGTCATGTATGCATCCCCTTGGTTTTCAGGTGTTGTTGCTCTGTTGTAGGCCCTGGGATAGAGGTGAATGAGACACAGCCTCTGTCCTGCAGGAGCTCACGGAAGGGCCAAGTCTGGAAGCAGACGGTGGAGTGGCAGGGTGGGAGGTGCCGGGCTGGCTGCAGCTGGTGCACACAAGAGCCAGGGCCTCTCTTGTGGCTTCTGTGGCTTTCTGCTTCCCTGGAGGAGGGCAGAGACCTCCTGGTCTCTCTGACGCTGCATCCCAGACCTCCTGCGTTCAATACGGGAGGAGGCTGGAGCCAGCAGCCCAGAGGTGGTTAAACTTTGCTCTTTCTCTTGGAACTCCAGGCAACAACGTGGCAAACAGTGACCCTACGAGGCCACGCCTCCATACTGGTCTCCTCTGGTCTGTGTCTGCAACTCCAAGACTGCTTCAGAAATCCAGACTTGCAGGTTGGAAAGCATTTGAGAGATGCATATTTTTAATGATCTGCCCTGGTGATGGATTCCAATGTGCAGTCTGGTCTGGGAGGGGGCACAGACAAGAAACCCTAGCAGTGGGGCTGGGTAGGTGACAGTTATGGGTCCTGCGAGGTTTCACAGGTGTGGTTTGATGAAGGAAGAGCACCCCAGGGATACAGGATCATGCGGCACGATGCGTAGGGAGATGAGGGTGTGGGGGAAACAGGAGAGAGGGAGCAGCAAAAGCGGAGGTTGGATGCGTGGCAAGCGGATTGGTAGAAAAGGCTTTTCAGCCAAGGGCTAAGGGCCTGGCGCCGATTCTACAGGAAAGGCAGTGGGATGGTACCCCCAGAGTTCAAGAAAACAGCACAGGTGGCACAGGTCCACGGAGAGAGCCTAGAAGCAGAGGGACTGGCTTAGTAACCCGTTGCTCCGTAGTAAGAGATCCCAAAGCAAGGACATTTCACCCGCCCCTTCCTTGCCTGGATCAGGAGCTAGGCAGGACTGGGCAGCTCTGCCCCGTGTGGCACTGGCCGTCGTCAGCTGGAGCTTGGGCTGGGCTGAAGGGTTATGAAGGCTCTGTTTTGCTCCCTGGCATCTAGGTGCTCCTCCTTCTGTCTCCACTGGGAGGGGTTGCTTGGGAGTCTTCACGTGGGGCGGTTGGACTTGTTACATGGAGGCCAGCTTCTACGAGGGAGCCTTCCGAGTGGCAAAGGAAGAAGCTGTAGATCTCTCGAGGTCTGGCCTTGGAAGCCACAACCACACTGCGTTTCTGGGGTTGAGTCGGGTCACAGGTGCAGACTCCACCTCCTGGTGGGGCAGTGGCACGGTCTCCTTGCATTGGAGCATGGGGAATGGAGACGTCCGTGTGTTGTGATTAAACACCATCCACCGTGGGGACTGGTTGGGATACAGACCTTTCAGACAAGAGACAGGTGATGGGGATACTGAAGGAAAAGAGAGATGTGAGAGAGGTGTCAGCGGGAGACTCATACGACTGTGTCCTGACTGCACGCGGGCAAGTGAAGAGGAAGGACGATCCGGGACAGTCCCTGAGTTTGTGTTGGGCACTGAGCAAAGCGGCCATCTGCGGCGGCTTGATGAGTGTGATCATGGCCAAATCGAAGTTGGTTTGTGACAAGCTGAGTTTGAGACACCTGCAGATAGAAAATCAAGTAGGCTTTGGTGCTAAAGACACAAGTCACGGAAGTTGAGACGGTAGGGGTGGGTGAGGCCAACCTCCTTGGATGCTGTGCTGTGGATGTGTCTCCTCCAGAATTCCGGGGTTGCCCTGTGGTGGCATTCAGAGGGGGCCTTGGGAGTGGGCAGGCTGTGAGGGCTCCTCCCTGGTGGATGGGATTAGGGTGTCCTTGTAAAGGGGCTTGGCAGCAAGAGTTGGGTGTCTCTAGATGCATTGATCTCGGACTTCCCAGCCGAGAGAGAGAAAGAGAGAGAGAGAGAGAGAGATCTGTGCTTTATAAATGATCCCACAATGTGGTATCCTACTGTTGGCAGCACAAAATGGACCGCGACCCCTGGTTTTCTTTATCCGTCTCCATCAGCTTTCTCATTGCCAAGAGCAGGCTGAACACTGTGATGGGGGCCTCTTTTCCCAAACACCAAGTGCACGTGACAGGATGCCCGGGTCGGGGGCCAAGTGACACAAGCCCCAAACACACACAACACACGCGGGGGAAGGGCGAGGAGTAATCTCTCCTTCGAAGCGAATCCGACAGCACCTGCTCCCTGCCCCTCGGAGCGGTCACTTCTAAGCCTGCTTCTCCCATCCCAGAGAGCGAATCAGGCCTTAACACAGCACCCGGGAAAACACTGCAGAGGTTCTTTCCAAAGCATTTAAAATGCATCTCCTTCAAGCATCCTTCCAAAGGGAGATATTCACGGAAGCCGTGAGGAATAGAAACGTTTCCTTTCGAGGCTCTTAGTTTATTCACTTTGCTCCTGACGAAATTAAAGTTTCCAAGTCTGATTTTACTTATTTTTTTCTTTGCTTCCCAAGTCTGGTTTGAAAGCATCCACGTCTACTCTCAGAGTATACGGAGACCACGTCCAGAAACGACTTCACGGCTGAAATAGTCTGACCCCGCGTGATTGTGGAAATAGTCTAACCGCTAGGGAAGGGGGGAAACTGCCTGCTAGTATGAAACACTGCTAGGAGCTTCTGAGGATTGTGCTTTTCAGTTCACAGGAGAGAAGCTTTGGGGCTGGTGTTGGGGCGCAGCCAGAAAATCCACCGCCTGCAGTGCCAGCATCCCATGAGTGCTGATTCAAGTCCTGGCTGCCCCACTTCTGATCCAGCTCCCTGCTTGTGAGCCTGAAGATGGCCCAAGTGCGTCAGCCCCTGCCACTCATGTGGGAGACCAGGAAGGAGTTCCTGAATCCTGTTTTTAGCTTGGCCCAGGCCCAGTTATTGCAGACATTTGGGGAGTGAACTTGTCACTTTGTCCATTGAATAAATAAATAACTCTTTAAAAAGATTTGTAGAGGGGGCTGGTGCTGTGGGGTAGCAGGTAAAACCACTGCCCGAGTGCCAGCATCCTATATGGGTGCCAGTTTTGAGTCCCAGCTGCTCCACTTCAGATCCATCTCTCTGCCATGGCCTGGGAAAGCAGTGGAAGATGGCTCAAGTCCTTGGGCCCCTGCACCCATGTGGAGGACCTAGGAGAAGCTCCTGGCTTTGGATCGGCACAATTCTGACCGTTGTGGCCATCTGGGAAATGAACCAGCAGATGGAAGACCTCTCTCTCTCTCTCTCTCTCTCTCTCTCTCCACCTCTGCCTCTGCCTCTCTGTAACTCTGCCTTTCAAACAAATAAATAAATCTTAAAAAAATAAAAATATTGGTAGATATAAATGACAGATAAAGATAATGTAACATAAAGTAAGTAATGTGCAGCAAAGCACAGATGCTCCTTGACTTACAATGGAGTTACAGCCTTTGGAGCCAGTTGTAAGTTGAAATATTGAAGGTGGAAAGTGACTTGAACACACCCAGCCTGCTGGACATCATGCTAGCAACACAGTACACTGTAGAGTGCTGGTTGTCTACCTCTGTGGTCAGCAGTGACTGGGGGCTGAAGTTCATTGCCTCTTGGCAGCATTGTGAGAGTATCTTACCACATATCGCTAGCCTGGGAAAAGATTAAAATCAAAGTATGATTTTTACTGAATTTGCATCATTTTTGCACCACTGTAAAGTTAAAAAATCTTAAAGTTGAGAGTCATAAATTAAAGCATTGTAAGTCAGGGACCACACCAGAAAAACAGCCAACAATGTAGTAGAAACAAATTTCCTTGAAATGAGTGAAAACATATGATGCAAATAGAAAAAACCCACCATGTTTCAGGAAAAACTGACAGAATGTAGATTTGGAATGTTGGAATTTACTGAACACATCTTGTTAATTTATCAACTTTAAAAAAAGAAGGAAAAAGGCTCTTCGGGTACCTTGGCAGAAAAAGTAAGACATTTATAAAAGAAAAAAAAAATCTGACACACATCTCACTTTCCTAAAGCATTCAGTGACAGAAGACAATAGGACAACATCTAAAGTTCAAGGGGGAAGAGGGTTTGACCTAAAAATTTCACATCAGCCAATTCTTCTTCAAGTATGTAGACCCCACGTGGGAAATTCTCAACTGGGAATCACAGCACACGTGAGCTTCTCTCGGCGGGGAAACAGCATCCTTAAAACCACTCAGCTTTGAAATTGAAACTGCCAGTTCACAAAAGGAGAGCCCACTCCCTGCAGAATGAGGAGAGGGCCATGTAGAGTAGAAAACCAATGGCAATGGCTAAAATGCATTGGGCTGTGGGGGACGCTGAATCCGGAGAGGCCTAGAGGAACTTCCTGAGCCTGCCTGGAATTTGAAAACCTGTCTTTTAAGTTTCAAATCCCTGGTAGCAAACACCCCAGCCCCAGGGCGCTTCTGCCTAAGGATCCTTAAGGTGGTATAATAGGAGTGGCTAGGACTCTTTTGCATCACATCACCCCACCCCTTGCCCGCATCTGCTCATCTGCTCTGTACCATCTGCTCTGTACCTCAGCTATATATACACCTCCCTTTTACAATAAAGTGAGACCCTGCTTCCACTGGGCTCCACACCGCGCCTGACTGTCCCCCGGGTTTGGGGAAGGCTGAGTGGTGGGTGGCGCACTTCCCCTCTTCGGTCAAGGCAAGCTGCGGGCAGCCTGCCTAACTCTCCGGCGGTGGCGAGGAACAGTCACCGCATTGGGCAAAATAAAACGTGACGTATGAGTGTCTACGTGACGTATGAGTGTCTATGTGGCCACTGGTTTTCTGAGTAGCAAAGGCATTAGGCATATGTGAACAAAGTACGTGTGAGAAAAAAAAAAAAAAAAAAAGTACATGTGAGCAACGAGAACCAAAACCCAATGGCAAGGAAATTCAGCCAACCAAGACAAGGAAAACCAAACCTAACCGAAACAAAATCTCCATACTTGAGGAATGAAAAAGCTTAAACAAGAGGACAGGTAGACTTTTTCTTGTAGGAATGATGGTTTCAGAAACAAGGAGAGTATGCACGAAGCCAGCACTGCATGCTAGGTGCCAAGAGTCATATATGGCCAAGCCATAAGGAAGGCCACCTCCCAAAAACATTCCCACTGGGGTATCATGGACTCCAAGAAACCTATAAGGTCATCTCCAAGTGCAGCAAACATACCAGCGAAGGAAGAACTTGCCTGCATTCCCTCTCCTCCCGTGCTCTGTGTGTCAGCTAGAAAGACGGACAGAGAGAAGGGTAGAATGCCCTTGGAGCCTCATTGCTGCTACTGATCATTTGCACTGTTATTCTGTTTGCCCCGAAGTCTCCCAGCATGTTCACCAAAGGCCACCAATTGCGCTGCCCCTTAGCCCTCTTCGTAGGACTTGCACCCAGTCTTTGTGGTCTTCCATTCTGATCATCCCGTTGCCTTGGCCGACAACTAAGACAGCTTCCTCAATGCCTCTGTCCCTTCCATACCCTGGTGTTCTGGGTTGAAATGTGTCTCCTGCACCCCCCCCCCACCCCGCCCCATCAGATAAGTTGAAATCCTGACTTCTGATTCCTCGAAATGTGGCCTTGTTTGGAAAGAGGGTTGTTGTGGGAGTAATTAGCCACGAGAAGGTCATACTGGAGTAGAGTGGACCGCTGACCACGTGTGACTGGCATTGCTATGAGAAGACGGTCGTGTGAAGACAGACTCACAGAGAGGATGCCATGTTGGCAATAGAAGCCGAGACTGACACTGTGCAACTGTAGCACAAAGAATGCCAAAGATTACCAGCAAAGCCCTAGGAGCTAGCGAAAGTGCAGAAGGATACCCCCGAGGGCTTTCGGAGAGAGCATGGCCCTGTGGATACCCTGATTTCAGATGTCTGGTTCTGTCCAGAACTGTGACATCTACACTGCTGGTGCTTTAAGCCACTGGGTTTGTACTGCTTTGTTATAGCATCCTAGCTCATTAATACAAGCCTGTGACAGGAGAAGAATTTGGAGATGTCCTGAACTGAACTACAAGGAAGGGAGGAGAGATGCGCGAGGTTAACCAGCGAATAGCTACAGGCAGAGAAGGACACAAGATCATCTTCCAGCCCCGACCGTGTGTGAAAGCCCAAATTCCCTGGGTACCACCGCATCCTGCTTCCGACCCCAGCCAACCCAGAAACGCACGTCCACCTCCTCACGGGTGGTCCGCCTATCCCCACGCTCTCCCCACCTCCAGCCCCACTGCTCGTAGCTGTGGCCAGTGTGGGTTCAGTGTGAAGGACTTGTGCCGTCCCTGAATTTTCCTTACCTGACCCTTTAAGGTCTGATCTAGTGGCCATTTTTCAGCTGCTACCAAGCCTTGCTGCTGGAAACTTCTCCAGGTCCTGCTCCCTTTCCTGACAAGCATCAGTCGCGGCTCAGTAAGCCCTTTTATTTCAAAGACCCCCGTCTCAAGAGTTTGACTGAACACTCACTATCCAATCTTCTTGGCTTTATCTCTCAGTAGATAGCAATGCCTGTTCACTGGTCTCCTTGCGTCTACGCTCCTGCCCAAGCTCACCAAAGGCCATTGAGCCCAACCAAATCCACATGCCTCTCCCAGGCTCCAGGGGCTCCCCTCCACAACCTGGCCCCCAGCTCGCTCTCACCCCTTTTCCCACTCACCAAATTGACCTTCTCACTCCTGCTGTAATGCTCTGAGCTGGCCCAGCCTTCGGGCACTTGCGTTTGCGAGATCCTCTCTGTTCTAGATCTGAAGCCAGGAGCCAAGAGCTTCCTCCAGGTCTCCCACGTGGGTGCAGGGACCCAAGGACTTGGGCCATCTTCTACTGCTTTCCCAGGCCACATCAGAGAGCTGGATCAGAAGCAGAGCAGCCGGGACTTGAATCAGTGCCCAATTGAGATGCCAGCACTGCAGGTGGCAGCTTTACCCACTACGCCACAACACCGGCCCCTACTTATTCCATTTTTAATTAAAGCTTTTCTAATTCTAGAGGGAAGTTTTGGGAATGGAAATTTCTGTGACAAAGTTTTTTTAAAAAATAATTTATTTATTTGAAAAGCAGAGTTACAGAGACAGAGAGAGAGGGAAAGAGAGATCTTCCATCTGTTGATTCATTCATTCCCCAGTGGCCACTGTAGCTGCGGCTGGGCCAGGCTGAAGCCAGGAATTCCATCCAGGTCTCTCACGTGGGTGGTAGGGGCCCAAGCACTTGGGCCACCTTCTGCTGCTTTCCCAGGTGCATCAGCAGGAAGTCGAATTGTTGGCGGAGTGCCCAGGACTCAAACCAGGGCTCATATGGGACGCCAGCATTGCAGGCAGCAGCCTAACCCACTTCGCCACAGCACTGACCCCAAAAAGAAACCGTCTTATTTGAGGTTCAGCCATTTCTTCAATCTCTTGTCAATTCTTCTTTTGTCTGTTAAGCATGAGGGGGCTTCGGAGAATGTACTGACTCCGTGGAATTAAAGATGTGTTTCTTTTGATGCAAAATTTTTGAAATCCGTGCACAGCTGTTCCATCACACTCATTTTCCACGCGCTTTTTTGAAGACCCCTGCGTATAAGTAGTGTGAAATTAGATATCTTTTATTTAAATAACACAGGTAGTTTGGGCAAGTTTCTGCATGGATACGAAGACCAGCGTCTGCTGAGATGGTCAGCTGGTAGGAATGGAATAATGATTAGTCTGGGAGGGAGAAGTCAGAGACCTTCGCTTAACTTTCTTTTTTATACGTTTAGGGATCATTTGAGTGTTCATATTGATATACAACATTCAGTTAAAATAATGCGATCTTGGAAAAAGGTTTTGGTGGCAATAGCACAAGGTTTAAAGATAGGACAGCAAAGATCTGTGCTTCACGTAAACTGACTTCGAGAAGAAAGCTCAACGGATAATCTAATTTCACAGGCCATGGGAGGAGACTAGTATGATACAGCAGCTCACACAGGGCCTCTCTGGCTGTTCAGTACATAGAACTATGGCATCAAGAAGTGGGAAAAAACTCCCAGAACTCTGTGGGAGCCACACTTTACGTATTTACATCTGCCTTCTAGAGCTTTGTTGCTGTATAGCTGCTTCGGCTCTGGCTGTCTCTCAGGTGCAGCCTCCTTGGGGAAGACCATTCAAGGGACACAGGTTCTTGTGGAGTGCAGGGAACCCGATTATTCAGGAAGCTTGGACTGGACGTGGGTTTTCATGAGAAAGGAGAGGAAGAGAATTCCAGAGGTTACTATGGGAGTGAAGAAGGGAAATTACGCAAGGCCATGATCTACTCGAGCAGTGTCAGCTAATCCCAGCGTGGCTGGAGGAGTACAGGAAGCCAGGTAGACAGAGGGGTAGAATTCCCCGCATTCAGGGGGAGTCCTGGACTCAGACTAAAGCATTCAGGTTTTATCCTGGAGCCCATGAGCACCTGCCAAAGAGAAACTCTGTGTTTCTGGAATTTGATTCTGGTGATGGCATGGAGAAGGGAGAAGGCCAGAGTGAGACGGAAACAGGCAGACTTGTGATGTGGGGAGGACAAGGGGAGCTGACGACTATGGGCAGTGAGAGAGACAGGAAGGGCGTGCTCGTGTGAGACCGCAGAGGTAGGAATGACTGGGCTTGGGCCCCTGCACCTGCGTGGGAGTCCAGGAGAAAGCGCCTGGCTCCTGGCTTCAGATTGGCGTAGCTCCGGCTGTTGCAGCCATTTGGGGAGTGAACCAGCGGATGGAAGACCTTTCTCTGTCTCTCTCTCACACTGTCTGTAACTCTACCTGTCAAATAAATAAATAAATAAAATCTTACGAGAGAGAGAGAGAGAATCTTCCATCTGCTGGTTCACTCCCCAAATGGCTGTAATGGCCAGGGCTGGGCCAAAGCAAGCAGCCAGAGCTCCACCTGGGTCTCCTACATGGGTGGCAGGGGATCATCTTCTGCTGCCCTTGCCAGGCCATGTGCAGGGAGCTGGATTGGCAGTAGGACAGCAGGGACTCAAACCGGTGCCCGTATGGGATGCTGGTATCATAGAGGGTGGCTTTACTTGCTATGCCACAACGCCTGCCCCTTCCTTATGAATTCTATGTGATGACCCAATAATTGTTACCTGTGTGGGGGAAATGAGTTCTTGGTTTGTCAAATCTGTAAATAGTCTTTTTTCTGCACACGAAATTTGAGAGTTCTTACTTCTGACATGCTGGTGGGCAGCCGGCTGGGAAGCATGTCCTAGCTGGCAACGCCTGGGCACTGTGGTCTTGTGCTACCCTTCTCCCAGCAGGCAAGGTGCTTCAGGATCCATTCCTGGAACAGCAGAGGCAAACAGGACGTTCAGACCCCCTTGCAGCTCGAGCTGTGGGTTTCCTCGCTGTTCCGATTCAGCTGGACCATGCAGGGCTGTGAGTCTCTTTCCTCAAGAAGAAAGTTATCAATAAAAACAGACACTTAGACATATGACGTATGAATGACTTAGTCATCACCATTCTGTTTAATTCTGGAAAGGTGATCCCACGGATTCATCTCCACTGTAATCTCCCGAGAAGCCCGGCTGTGTGCTCAGTGTCGAAGCTTTGAGAAGAACCTCGTAGCTTCGGGAAGCATCTCTCCAAGGTAAGAAATCGGCCAAGGACCTGCACCAAAATGTGTGACATTTCCCAGGCTCAAAAGCAGCCTCCGGAGCTACAGGTGAAAACTTTCCCACTTGGAATTGACCAGTGTTTTCCTGAGACTACTGGAATTTTGTGTGTATGCCCAAGAGAGTATTTACTAATTTTCCCTGCTACCAAGAATTATCCCTTATTGGAATTTAGCATTTGAAGTGAGTTCACCTCTGTTTATTAATTTCTTTTTTTAAACAGATTTATTTTTTTTGGATTTGAAAGAGTGACATTGGGAGAGACTTACACACACACACACACACACACACACAGGGTTTCTGTTGTTCAACTCCCTAAATGGCTAGGCTTGGCCAAGGCCAGGAGCCTGGAGCCCTATCCTGGTCTCCCACCTGCTGGCAGGGGCCCAAGTACCTGGGGCATCTTCTGTTGCCTTCCTAAGGGCATTGTCAGGGAGCTGGATTGGAACTGGAGCAGGCAGGACTTGAACCAGCATTCTGATACGGGATGCCAGTGTCTAAAGCATTGGCTAACCTGCTGTGCCACAGCACCTGCCCCTGCATTTCTTCCTGTCCCCACTGCTCCCGCTCCGTGCCCAGCATCATGCATTCAAAAGCAAAGCCACCGACGAGACTTTCAGTGCGGTTTTACCTGCAAAAGCTCGTGCCACCCTCAAAACAACAGACACTATTTTTATCTCCATTTTACACGCTCTTTGAGCCAGCAATTCCGTTTATAAGAATGCGTTCTATAAATGGACTTGTGCATAGAAAACAGGCCCGTGTCTGAGCGTACTGGGAAAAGTTGGTGGAAAAGGGAAGGAAAAAGATGAGTTTATTTTGGTGCAAAAAAGAACTGGGAGATCCAGGCACAGTTTGTTCATAATACTCTTTTTTTTTTAAATTTTTTTGACAGGCAGAGTGGACAGTGAGAGAGAGAGAGAGAGAAAGGTCTTCCTTTGCTGTTGGTTCACTCTCCAATGGCCGCCATGGCTGGCCCGCTGCGGCCGGCGCACCGCGCTGATCCGATGGCAGGAGCCAGGTGCTTCTCCTGGTCTTCCATGGGGTGCAGGGCCCAAGGACGTGGGCCATCCTCCACTGCACTCCCTGGCCACAGCAGAGAGCTGGCCTGGAAGAGGGGCAACCGGGACAGAATCCGGTGCCCCGACCGGGACTAGAACCCGGTGTGCCAGCGCCGCAGGCGGAGGATTAGCCTAGTGAGCCGCGGCGCCGGCCTTGTAATACTCTCTTTGAAGTCCCCTTGTGGAAGATGGTTCCTCTCACTGGTTGATCAACAGTGGAAGCTGGATCGGGAAACTGGCTAAACAAACTGTGGCAGCGCTCTACGCTGGGTCATCCTGAGCTGGCGGGCAGATCCGGCCGGCTCTGTGTGACCTCGCCTGCCGGGGTCTCTAAGACACACGAATTTTAAGTGCCTTCATAAAAGCAAACATCTCGTGTAGATGGAGTGCGTAGCGCAGGTGACAGCAGACCGCCCCTTTCTCACACAGGACAGCAACGACAACGACCAAGCATCCTTGCCAATCGCTGAACTGTTACCAACATTTCGACTGTGCCTGTTCGAAGTCTGGATCAGCCACAGTGCGTGTCCCTCTCTAGAAGCACTGGCAGTCAGAGTCACAGAAATGCCTCTAACAAGCACCGGTTTGAGGTTTCTGACGACTTGGAGATCAGCGGACTCAATTAAAAATCTCCGGAACTTGACCAAAAGCAGCGACGGCTTCATAAAGCTGGCAACGGAGATCAAACAAGCCAAGAGCTAATTGCAGGAGACTAGATGAGCTGATGAAAGGTGTAGGTTCTTAACGTCTTTTATGTAAAACATTATTGGTTCTTTAATGAATATCTTTGTTTCCTAGTTGGGGGAAAAGCTTTTTCTAGAAATATCTATGGCTTACCACGACTTGGTGAAGTATGCTTTTGAGAATAAAGCTGAAGCATTTACTTTTTTTTTAAAGATTTATTTTATTTATTTGGAAGACAGTTACAGAGAGAGGTAGAGACAGAGAGGGAGAAGTCTTCCATCCACTGGTTCACTCCCCAAATGGCCACATTGGCCCGAGCTGAGTGGATCTGGATCCAAAGCCAGGAGCCAGGAGCTTCTTCCAGGTCTCCCATGGGGTGCAGGGCCCAAGCACCTGGGCCATCCTCCATTGCTTTCCCAGGCCATAGCAGAGAGCTGGATCAGAAGAGGAGCTGCTGGGACACATGGGATGCCGGCCACCCACAGGCAGAGACTTTACCCACTATGCCATGGTGCCATCCGGAAGTTTATTTATTTATTTATTAAAGATGTATTTATTTACTTGAAAGGCAGAGCAAGAGAGAGGGAGAAAGAGACCTTCCTCCACTGGTTCACTCCCCAAACGGCCGCAACAGCCAGATCTGGGCCAGGTCAAAGTCAGAAGCCAGGAGCTCCTTCCTGGGTTCCCAGTGGATGACAGGGACCCACGAGCTTAGGCTGTCCTCTCTTGCTTCTCAGGAGAGGACGAGGCGTAGTTATGACTCCCATGGGCATTCTCCCATGGGAAGCTGGCGTGGCAAGTGGCAGCGCAACCCACTGTCCCACACTGCCCCACCCCCATCGGTGAGTTTAAAAATGGTTTTCTTTCAAACTTACTGGAGGTTGGTCTAGAGAAATATGTGCAAGAACCCTTTCGCAATCCAACAAAATACTAGAATTCTTTGCTTTCCATGACAGCCGCATCCCTGGGTCCGAGCAGTCTGTTGGAGCCTAAGAGCGATGTGGGCTGCACGTAGATTTTTGCAGGCAGTCCTGGTAAATCATGCCATTAGATCACCCCCACTCCCCGAGGCCCTGGCCCCCCTGGGTGCCTTTGGAGAGTGAGAGGAGAGTCTGTGTGCCCAGTGGGACACTTCCTTCCTCCCCTCCCTCCTGGCTGGAAGTCCTAGAACTTTCCCTGGCAAGGCCCCCAGCCAGGCTGTCCACCTCCCAGACTTCCCTGCATAGTGATTGCTGCTATTTTTCTGGTTTCTCATCTCTGTGCCGCTGCCCCTCCTGCGGTTACCCTTTCCTGTTCTCTAGTATTTTAATTAATGGTGTTTAATTAGCCTGGCCCCCTGAGGCTTCTGAAGGGGGTGAATTCTACGGCGGGGACTCCACGGAGGGGCTCCACAGCCTTCCGCACACTCGCTGTCCAAGGCTTTGTACCCAGGGACGTGCACGGTCATTTCCAAGGGGCAGTGATGCCCAGGGGGGAAGTGATGGGATTTGTAGGCTGAAAAGGGGCCAGACTGTGTTTTTTTTTTTTTTTAAGATTTATTTTTTACTTATTTGACTGGCAGAGGGAGGGAGAGAAGGAGGGAGGGAGGAAGAGAGAGCAGGCTTCCATTGGCTGATTCACTCCCCAGTAGCCACAAGAGCCAGGGCTGGACCAGGCCGAAGCAAAGAGCCAGGAACTCCATCTGGGTCTCCCAAGCACTTGGACCATCTTCTGCTGCCTTCCCTGGCACGTGGCAGGGACTGGAAGGAGCCAGGAAACTGGTGGTCCAGTACGGGATGCCGGTGTTGACTTGACCTGCAGTGCCGCAACACTGGCCCTGAGACTAGCTTTTACCTACGGCTATAGCCCCAACAATGACATCATTATCTGGTTGGTGTCACAGGGCAGGTGACATTTTCCTTCTACCTCCATTTTTTTTTTTTTACTCTGAGAATTAAATTGACCTAAGAGAGATAGGCAGGAGGAAAGCATATATCTGTTTAATACAGCTGTGGTGTGGCATCCAAGCCTTTGTAAGGACATGAAAAACAAATACACATACATAGTACATACATAGTACATAGAGTTGAACACATATGTACTGAGTTAGACAAAGAGGGGTAGATTATGAAAATGTGACAAGGCAAAGGGTTTTGGGCTAGGATAGTGAACTGGGTGGAGAAGTTAGCAGAGTAAGGGTTAGTTTAAGAAGTCTGCTGGGGCCGGCACCATGGCTCACTTGGTTAATCCTCCACCACGGTGCTGGCATCCCATATGGGCGCCGGGTTCTAGTCCCGGTTGCTCCTCTTCCGGTCCAGCTCTCTGCTCTGGCCTGGGAAGGCAGTGGAAGATGGCCCAAGTATGTGGGCCCCTGCACCCGCATGAGAGACCAGGAGGAAGCACCTGCTCCTGGCTTCGGATTGGCGCAGCACCAGCCATAGTGGACATTTGGGGATTGAACCAACGGAAGGAAGACCTTTCTCTCTGTCTCTCTCTCCATCTATAACTCCGCCTGTCAAATAAAAAAAAAGAATGATACTTTATGGGTGGGGCATTTGGCCTAGCAGTTAGGACACTGGTTAAGGTGGCAGAGTCTTGTCTTCCATATGAGAAGAATTTCAGGTGTGCGGCAGACACCCGTGGTAAGCAAGGTAGCAGGATTAGCGAGGGAATGCAGCCTTCACATGGATGGGGCACGTCTCCAGACGGACCTGGAGCAGTAAGTGAGGTAGCAAAGTTCAATGGAGCGAACACCCGGACAGGTGAGGTGGGCGTCTCCGCACGGAACGCCCAGCTTGCATTCAGACCGGAGCTGAAGGCAGTGAGGTACGGGGTCCACTCCTTCACACCATTTCTCCTTCCCCTGTCACTGCTCCCCCAGACAGAGGGCTTCCCGCTGTGCCTGCCGACATTCCTCCAAAGGTGTCGTTCCAGTGTTGTCGGACTGGGTAGCCTGCTTGGCACTGGGCAGAGAGGCCTCTCCCGGGGTGCTTTTCCTGGGGGGGAAAGCTGAGACCACCTATACGGTTGTCGGGAGCGAGGACAGGACTTCATTGTGTGAACTGCAGGGGCTTTGCTTTCCCTAGGACCCTCTCACCCCACCAGGCTCATGTCTGTCTTCCAGCCTAATGGCTCCTCCCTGGCTCCAGCCCTCTGCTAACGCAGAACCTAGCGGGCAGCAGGGACGGCGTCCGTGGTTGGGTTTCTATCACCTACATGGGAGAAGTATGAATTCCCAGAACTTGGATTTGACTTGGCCCAGTCCCAGCTGTGGCGGGCGTTTGGGAAGTGAGTCAGTGAAAGGGACCTTTGTGTGCGTGTGTGTGTGTGTGTGTGTGTGTGTAGCTTTGTTTCTCTTTCAAGTAAATTAAAGACAATGACGTTTTTCTTGTGCTGTAGGAAGAAATTTCATGTCTCGCTTTAAGGAGATGGAAGGTCTCCGTGTCCTTTCTGAACCTAATGCTTGTTTCTGAATTCAGCTATTTCTCAGTAATGATGGACGTGGGATGTAGTTGACAAAAATGCAGTCTAGAAGTGGGTGGAGCCTTCCAGGGAGGACCACACTCAGCTGTGTCAGTCAATGGCCCTATGTCTTCTCTTTGGCCTCTTAGGATTTATCTTTACTTACCTGAAAGGCAGAGACAGAGACAGGTAGGCATAGAGAGAGGTCTTCCATCCACTGGTTCACTTCCCAGATGCCCATGACAGCCAGTTCTGGGCCAGAGAGCTCAACCTGGGTCTCCCATGTGGGCAGCAGGAGCCCAAATACTTGATCCATCACCTACTGCCTCCCAGAGTGCACACTGGCAGGAAGGTGGATTTGGAAATGGATTTGGGATTCAATGTGGGATGCAGGCCTCACTAGTGGAGGCTTAACTCACCGCTCCATGCCAGGTCCCCTGGAACCAGTTTCTGCACCACAGCTGTCCCGAGCATCCCTCTGGACTCAAGAACAGTGGCCTGGACTTTCTGGTCCCAACCAGGTGCTTGCTGGGAGCACTGGCCTGGGCTCTCCATGCTCTAAGCTTTCGGTACTCACCTAGCACGATATACAGTGTACTCACTTGGGGCTTTGGCCTGGGCTTTGCATGCCACACCCAACACCGAGTACCTCCCCCTGGCTGGAGGCTAGTCCCAGGGTTTCTGTGCTCCATACGGACCCTGTGCTGAGCTCAGGAGCCCTGCCTGTCCCACAGAAGCGGCCAGGTTTCTCTGTCCTTGCAAGGTTAGTGGTCTGCTGCTCATCTGCAGCTGCAGCCCGGGCTTCCTGTACCCAGCTCAGCAAGCAGCCCCTGGAGAGTGGCCCAGGACTTCTTGTTCTGTTGTCCCAGAGCCAAAGTCACTTTCATGGACCCAGCCACTGTCTCAGACAGTATCTGTCTGAGAGACCTACCTCCTCCACTCAGCACCAGAGCCACTCTAGTGGTTGGGAGTCCTTGAAGCTACCCCACTCCCAAAGCCAATGCTGCTCTCAGATATCCAGCTCCTGGCTGGGCTATTGGCCGGGAGTCTGTGTGCCAAGATTACCTGTTGCACCAGGAGAGCTTGCTCTCAACACCTGAAACTTTGAGCCCCTTCCTTGGGAGATGGCTGAGGACCCCAGTGATCCCAGTAGCTGCACTGAGCCGCAGGAGCACCCCAGGTCTCCACCACTGCTGCTCTCTCCTATAGCACACAGAGGTGTTGGGAGACTACCGTAGACTAAAGCCAACGTCCTCTGATACTAAAAAGCACAAAGAGGGCTTCATTTCCTGGCGACCTTCCTCTGAGGGTGATAGGAATAACTGATCCCCAGATGCACAGATACAACCTAGCAACACAAGAAATAGGAGTAAACAAGGCGCTATGACACCCCAAAAGGAACAAATAAGGTATGAGTGTCAGACCATAAAGAGAGGAGATTGATGAAATGCCTGCAGAAGAATTCAAAAGAAGTATTGTAAGGTTACTCAGAGAGGTGAAAGAGCATCCACAAAACAGCTGAATGGAATTAGGAAATCAGAGTATGACGGACACGAGTTCAGCAGAGATGGAGATGCTGAGACAGAGCCAGGCGAAAATATCAGAACCAAGAACTCAGTACGTCAAGTGAAGAATACAGTGGCAAACCGTCACAGTCTAAACTAACTGGATCTAAACTAAACTAACTAGATCTAAACTAACTAGTCTAAATAACTAGTCTAAGCTACCTAGTCTAAACTAGATCTGAACTAACTAGTCCAAATAACTAGTCTAAGCTAACTAGTCTTAACTAGATCTGAACTAACTAGTCCAAATAACTAGTCTAAGCTAACTAGTCTAAACTAGATCTGAACTAACTAGTCCAAATAACTAGTCTAAGCTAACTAGTCTAAACTAGATCTGAACTAACTAGTCCAAATAACTAGTCTAAGCTAACTAGTCTAAACTAGATCTGAACTAACTAGATCTATCCACAGTAGACTAGATCCAGCAGAAGGAAGGCTGTCTGACCCTGAACACAGTTGCTTGAAGTCCCTCAGTCAGACAAAAGAACGAGAGGAAGAACGAGAAGGAGGAGGAGAATTGAAAAATAGCAAACACAGTCTTGGGATCTCTGGAGCACCATCAAATGAACCAATATTTGAGTTTGGGGAACTTCTGAAGAAATGGAAAAAAGGAAAATCTATTCAATGGAATAATAGCCGAAAAGCCCCCAATTTGTAGAGAGAGAGATGTTTGTCCAAATGCAGGAAATTCATAGAGCCCCAAATAGACTCAGAAAAGAACCTCACAATTAAATCAAAGTTTCAGAATCAGAACACAAAGCACATATTGTTAAATTTCTAAGAAAAAAAATGCCAGATCACTTAAAAAATAAACCTCCCATTATATTGAGTGAAGATTTCCCAGTAGAAACTTTACAGGCTGTGAGAGAATGGAGAGGCACACTCCAAGTTATGAAAGAACGAAACTGCCACCCAGGCACCTTACCAAGTGATGCTGTCTTCCACCGGTGCAGGTAAAAAACTCGCCAAGACAAGCACAAGCTGAGAGAATCCATCACCACCCGGCCAGCCTCACAGATGACCCTTGAGGATGCACTACATCCAGGAACAGAGAAAGGTGATCTGCACCGTGAAAGTACAAAACTGAGAAGGAGCGAAGTGCAGTCAAAGCAAACAGAAGACATTCTACAGGGAGAACGGCAGGACCATCACCAGGATGCGACCGAATGAGGAATAAAGACTCCTGACCATGGGAAGCCCAGGACCAGATGGCTTCACTGCTGAATTCCACCACACTTTCAAAAAATGATTTAATTAATTTGTTTTAAAGGCAGAGTGACAAAGAGATAAGTAGAGACAAAATGAGGACGGTCTTCCATCTGCTGGTTCACTCCCCACATGGCTGCAATGGCTGGGCCCAGCCAAGTATAGGAGCCAGGGACTCCAGCTGGTCTCCTGAGTGAGTGGCAGGGCCCACATACTTGAGCCGTTTTCCACTGCCTTCCCAAGTGCAGTAGCAGAGAGCTGGATCAGAAGTGGAACAGTCAGGACTCGAACTCATGCTCTGATACGGAGTACCAGCATCACAGGTGGCGATAGTGCCGTGACACCAGTCCCTCTACCAAATTATTAAGGAGGAGCCGACACCAATTCCTCTGAAATTACCACAAACACTTGAAAGGAAAGGAACCCTTTCAGACTCAATTTTGAGGCCAGCAGTGCCTTAATTCCAAAACCAGACAAGGATATAACAACAAAAGAAAACTATAGACCAGCATTCCTGATAAGCACAGATGCAAAAATCCCCAACAAAATACTAGCAAGTTGATTACAACATCACATCAAAAAGATCATCCGCCCTGACCCAGTGGGATTTGTCCCAGGAATGCAGAGGTGGTTCGATGCAAAGCAATAAAGGTGATATACTACAGCCACAGAATGAAGGCTAAAAATCATGTAATTATCTAAGTGGAGGCAGAGAAAATGGTTGATAAGATACAATATGCTTTCCCAATAAAAACAAATTAAGTGTGGAAGGAACACATCTCAACACAGCAAAGGCTCTGAAGAAGCTCACAGCCAACGACACATCCGCAGGGGGAAAATGGAAGCATTTCCACCACAGTCTGGGACCCAAGTGCATGTCCTCTCTTGCCACCACTATTTAATATAGTTTTGGAAGTTTTGTCCAGAGCCATTAGGCAACAGAAAGGTATAAAATGTATACAAATCAGAAAGGAGGAAGTCAAGTTATCCCTGTTGGCAGATGACATAATTCTACATATAGAGGAACCAAACAACTCTACCAGAGACTATCAGAACTAATAAGAAAATTCAGCACAGTTGTAGGATACAAAATCGACACCCAAAAGCCAGTAGTAATTGTATACACCAACATGGTCTTGCTGAGAGAGAACTTATAAGAACAGCATCACTCACAACAGCAAAAATTTAAATAACTTGGGATAAGTTTAACCCTGGGTGTGAAAGACCTCTATGAGGAAAATTACAAAACATTATTGAAAGAAATCAAAGAGGGTCCGTGTGCATGCATGCGCGTGCACACACACACACACACACACACAATGAAAGACCTCTACTGCTCACAGATTGGAAAAATTAATTTGATCAAAATGTCCATACTACCCAAAGCTATTTAGAGATTCAACACAATCCCCATCAAGATACCAGTGGCACAAAATTAGGGAAAATACTAAAATCCACATGGAGACACAAAAGACCCCAAATAACCAGAACAATCCTGAACAATAAAAACGAAGCAGGAGGCACCACAATACCAGATTTCAAGATGTAATTCATCGCTATTAAAACCCAAACAGCATGGTACTGGCATAAAAATCGACACATACACAAACCAATAGAATGGAATAAAAAACCCAGAAATAAACCCTTGTATCTACGAACAACTTATCTATTTTTTTTAAAGATTTACTTATTTATTCGACAGGCAGAATTACAGAGAGGCAGAGGCAGAGCGGGAGAGAGGTCTTCCATCTGCTGATTCGCTACCCAAATGGCTGCAATGGCTGGAGCTGGGCCCCTTGAACTGAAGCCAGGAGCCAGGAGCTTCTTCTGAGTCTCCCATGCGGGTGCAGGGACCCAAGCACTTGGGCCATCTTCTACTGCTTTCCCAGGACATAGCAGAGAGCTGGATCAGAAGTGGAGCAGGTGGGACTCAAACTGGCGCCCATATGGGATGCTGGCACTGCAGCTGGTGGCTTTACCTGCTGTGCCACGGTGCCGACCCCCAGAAAGCTTCTCTTTGTGCTAAAATTATTCCCTGGAGAAAGGACAGTCTCTTCAGTAAATGGAGTCAGGAGAACTGGACTTCCGCACATAGAAGTCTGACCCAAGACTCCTACCTCACATCCTATGCAAACATCAACTACAGATGGATCAGGACTCTCAATGTAAGATCTAAAACCATGAACCTCCCAGAGAAAATACTAGAGGAAAACATAAGGTAAACATCTAAGACATTGGCACAGGCAGTGACTTTTTGGATAAGACCCAAAGCACCAGTAATACAAGCAGAAATAGACAGATGGGGGTGTATCATAAGAAGAAGTTTCTGCACAGCGAAAGAAACAGTCAGAGGGAAGAGACGACTGACAGGATGGGAGAAAATATTTGCAAACTATGCATCTGGCAGAGAATTAATAACCAATTGAGAAATGGATAGACATCGGGGCCAGCACCATGGCGCAGTAGGTTAATCCTCTGCCTGCGGTGCCGGCATCCCATATGGATGCCGGTTCTAGTCCCGGCTGCTCTACTTCCAGTCCAGCTCTCTGCTATGGCCTGGGAAAGCAGTAGAAGATGGCCCAAGTCCTTGGGCCCCTGCACCTGCATGGGAGACCTGGAAGAAGCTCCCGGCTCCTGGCTTCAGATCAGCGCAGCTCCAGCCATTGCGGCCATCTGGGGAGGGAACCAACAGAAGGAAGACCCTTCTCTCTGTCTTTCCCTCTCACTAGCTGTAACTCTACCTCTCAAATAAAATAAATAAAATCTTTTAAAAAATGGATAGGAATCTTACAAAAAAGGAATACACGTGACCAGCAAACATCTGAAAAAGTGCTGGGTATCGCTAGCCATCAGAGAAAGGCAAATTAAAACCACAGTAAGGCACCACCTCCCACCAGTTTGCATGGCTATTAGACAGTGGTCAAAAGATAACAAATTCTGATGAGGATGTGAAGAAAAGAGAACACTGTTGGTGGGAATGCGAATCAGTACAACCCAATCAAAGGCTCTCCCTCTGAACACCATAATTGTAGCACGAGTCCATCCTCTTGCTACCATGAACCTGAGACTTTGGGGGTTAAACTCTTGAGCTTTGGGGGCAAGCAATCAAAACACAACAGTGAGCTTATATGGTTGATAACTAAAGTCTTGGTCCAGACCAGCCTACTGGAACCGCAGAAGTGAATGTTCACCGGCTCCTGAGTCTCCAGGCTATGGGCCTGCAACTCTGGGCCTTGCAGCGTGTCCTGTTGTGAGCAAACATTGTTCTAGATGTGAGATATGGATTATCTCTGATAGAATAGCAAGTATTTGGAAAGATGGAGAAAAGTAGAAAGGGGGTGGGATTCTTTCCACTGCCAGTTCCTTTACCAGTAACTTTTAATTCTCTCCCATTACAAGGAGTCTAGAGGGAGGCAGTCCAGGGAGAGTGCAGGGGCCCGGTGGTCTGCTGACCTGCCGTTCCTCTTTCTCTTTTTGCTGCTCACCTGCTCTGCTGTCTTCAGTGTGAGAGTTTGTCATTTTCTGGCTACCAGTGGGCTGCTGGAGCTCCAGGCACCATGGCTGTGTTCAAGACACCCAAAGGACCTGTGCCATCTGCATCTTCTCTGTGGGTCAGGAAAACTAGAGCTCCCCCTAGCACTTCTGGAACAGTTTCCTTACCCTCTTGTCCACCGTGGGGTGCACGGTAACTCCAACCTTTTAAGGATGCTGAGAAGGTATGTGTTTGGCAACACAGGGCAGGAATGAAATGATAGGGGGAGGCCAAGCAGCCATGCTTAAGGCTGGGGCATTGCTGCTACGAACACAGTTGGGATTCTGGGTCTGAGAGCAGGAAGCTGGGGGAGACAGCTGTGCTGTGGGCCTCTAAGAGTGATTTCCATTTTGACCTTATGGAAGGGAGAGCCCAAGAAGCACAGGAGACCCTCCCGACTGGAGGGAAACATGGGTGGGTGAGCGGCAGCCAAGGGAGGTGGATGTGGAATGATAGCCTATGAGTGAGCCATGCAGTCCTGAACTTGGGATTGGAGCTCAGTCCAGTTGTAGCTGGGAAATAATGGGGAACTGAACCAAGGCGTTGTGATGCGGGACGCAGGCATCCTAACCGCTGGAGTAGATGCCCACTCCCCAACCACCGGGGCGCCCCCGTTCTAGACATGTGTTGGCATACAGTCAACTAGAAGGAGGTTCCCCTGGCTCTTAGCTCTCTGCTTTTCCCTGCACAAACAGAGCATGGGCCATTTTTCAATTCAGTTCATCAGTCACTTATTGAGAGTGTGCTATAGATTAGGTACCCTGACAGGAAAGGAAAGGGGAGAGGTGGAGATGAAGGGGTTCAGGGAGAAGGCCAGCCACTAAAACAAATGAGTAGATTATAAACTTCAACTGAAGCTTCTCTTCAGAGTTGGGGTGACTATATGGGAGAGAGGGGACTGTGGCAAACTGGGGAGTATATGCTTTTCTGAGAGTCCATTAGCTATTCACATCCAACGGGTTGCTAATCTACGAAAACTGCAATTTAAGAGTTGTAGCTCATAGCACTGGCATTGTGGCATAGCAGGTTAAGCCACTGCCTGCAATGCTGGAATCACACATGGCCCCTGGTTCAAGTCCTGGCTGCTTCACTTCCAATCCAGCTTGCTGCTAATGTACCCAGGAAATCAGCAGAAGATGACCCAAGTACTTGGGCTGTGGCACTCACATGGAAGACCCAGATGAAGCTCCTGGCTCCTGGCTTCAGCCCAGCTCACTGCTGGCTGTTGTGGCCATTTGGGGAGTGAATCAGCAGATGGAAGATTCTCTCTCTCTCTCTCTCTCTGTGTGTGTAATTCTACCTTTCAAATAAATAAATACATTTTTTTAAAAAAAGAATTGTAGCTCTTTCCAACTCTTCAAAGAGAATCAAGAATGCAGATTTTTATGTAAAATTTCTGAATTTCCCAATGTTAATGGATAATTTGAGAGTCAAATATGAGGTCAACAGGAAAAAACAATAGATCTTCAAATCCCCTGCAGCCTGTTGGTATTGCTCCCTACTGGAGCAAATGAATCAAGTGTCTTGCTCCTCCCCCACCTCCGGGAAAGTCCTACCTGGCTTGGGTGTCCCCTCTGGGCTCCACAGCCTACCCTTCCCCCACTGCTCACCATCTGTGGTTAAGAGTCCATTAGTGGTCATCGCAGAGTCTGGGGTCTGTACTTGGTTCCAGTCATCAGGGCAGAGAGAGCCGGCCGAGAGCGTGTGGGCAGAGGGTGACCCAGGCTCCTGATGGCTAGCCAGGAAGAAGACAACCTGCCGCACTGTGGCAGTGAGAGGAGACCGAGACTGAAGGTACCTGGGGGACTTTCTCCTCCAGACCCCATCACCCCCAGCCCCCAAGCTTAGGGCTTAAAGCTCCCGGTTGAATTTCTGTGGAGGCTCCTTTGACCACCCATAGACTCTGACATCCAAGGTCCCCCAGCTCCCACTCTGTGAGTCCCTTGAGTGTGGGGGCCTCCTCTGTGTTACTTCAGCCAGGGGTTCTCTCTCATGGAGGCTGAAGGAGGGGCACACTTTCTGCACCTGCCATTGCCACGGAGGAACCTGCCAAAGGGGTACTTGGTTATGCACAGCTACTGACGTTTGTTGCTGGTGCTTCCTCAGGCCTCGAGTAGAATGGGGTGGCTCATACCACGTGAGAGGGGAGCATGCTCTGTGTGGCCTGTCTCCCCGGGGGAAGGGGGAAGGCATTCCTCGCAAGGGGAGATGTTAGGAGAAGTGGAACAAGGACGGAGAAGTTTATTGCAAGAGGACGTGCTGGCCCAGAGGGGCCTCAGCTTGACCCTGGACACCCCCAGCATGGTGGGGAGACCTACAACGGCAGCTTGACAGTTGAGGGTCCTACAGGGATGGAACAGGAGGCAGCACCTCTAAGGGACCAAGACAGAAACCCAGCTTCCTTATGGCTCATCAGGTGAACCGAGAAGCAAGTAGAAGTGTGGCTGCCTGAACAGGTCCCGAGAGAAGGCCAAGAGTCGGGTCGCATCGTGCCAGTCACCTGAGAGCACCCTGGGGCTCTAGCCTGCGGTCGGAGATGGCGCTGAGCCTACAGGCCTTCTATGGACATCAGTGGGAGGTGATACAGGGCCAGGAAGCTCAGGAGTCTGTTTCTACTCCTACTTTGATGGTGAGATTCTTACTAGCCGATTGATGACTAGATTTGCAATTTTCACACTCCTTCCTATTTCTTTTCTAGGAAACACCAGAGTTTTTATGGCTGGTGGGACCTTGCAATTCATGAGGGAGGCAGAGGGCAGTCTTCCCCATCTCTATTTTTTTTAGGATTTTATTTATTTATTTGGGAGGCAGAGTTACAGACAGAGGGAGGGAGAGACCGCTGGTTCACTCCCCAGTTGGCCACAATGGCCAGGGCTGGGCCAATCCTAAGCCAGGATCCAGGAGCTTCTTCCAGGTCACCTACATGGGTGCAGGGGCCCAAGGACTTGGGCAATCTTCTACTGCTGTCCTAGGTCATAGCAGGGAGCCGGATTGGAAGTAGAGGAGCTGGGACTTGAACTGGCACCCACATGGGATTCTGGCATAGCAGGTGGAGACTTAGCCTACTATGCCACAGTGCTGGCCTCCCACCCCTTTTTTATCATCCAAAGACCCAAGACTCTGACTGGACCCCGTTTTAGATAAAGAGTGTGTTTTCGGTTAATACGGTGCGTCCCTTGGTTTCTCTACATCCTGTTCTCTGAGTTGCCCCCCTTCCATGCCTCTTCAATGGTGAGCTGGTTCATCACACCACCACCAAGAGTAGAGCCTGAGGTGGAAGTGCAGAGGCCAGCCAACCAGTCTGTGGGCTGAAGCTGGATTTACAAATAAAGTTTTATTGGAACACAGTCATGTCCATTTGTTTACAAGGGGTCTTCACAAGGTTCATGAGAAATGCAAATTATGAAAAAAAAGCATCCCTGTCAATATTTTTGCACCAAAATAAATCTTTAATCTCATTTCCCATGAGCTTTGTGAAGTTTCCTCATATTGGGTATGGTTTCTTTTATCTTTCACTGCCAGAGCTGCGTAGTTCTAACAAAGATCCTGTTGGCCATGAAGCCTAAAATATTTATTACACGGCTTCGGCCAGCAAAAGTTTGCCGACCCATGTGCCGGAGCCATGTTGGGTTGGAGCCAGCACACCTGGCTTCAGATCCTGGTACCGGCGCCTATTCGCTGCAGTGGGAAGGGAGCCACGCTGGACTTGGTTTCCACATCCATGGAGCAGGGCTAGTCACCCCTCGGCAGCTCACAGCTGATGCAGATCATAGCGGATAACACGCGCTAAAGCCGTTTGCAACCTGCAGACTGTGCCCCTGTGTGAGGAGCTGCCATTTCTTCCCGTGCTGTGAGCCCTTGCATTACTCCAACGTCATTCTCTTTGGTTGTCTCTGCGACCATGACTGGAGCTATTAAAACCTGCAATTTGCAGACAGAGTTAGTGCTAATTGTCTAGTCAGCCTACTTTAGTAAGTGGTGGAATGACAAGGATAGTTTTAAATAAGCATGGATTATGGAAAAAAAAAACTTGGCTCCTGAATGAAACCCACCACTACATATTTTACTCCAAGGGCTGAACACAATTGCGGCTTATATGGTGTTTGTTCAAGGAAGAAATTGCACCTGACTAGCGACTGCGTGTACGTGCTCCACGTCAACTTCTTTGGCCAAATATCCCACGGGGTTATAGCAGCAATTCTGTGCATGCGCTCAGGAAGGAAGGCCCTGAGGACTGGCACGAGGGTGTGCTGACTTGCATCATTACTCAGACGCCGGGTGTGCTGGCTGCTCCACAGCTGAGCTGGTGAAAAATAAGAAACAGGGGAAGTGATGTGGCAGAGGGGGGCCTCCAAGCTTCCCTAGGGGTCGAGAGGAACAAACAGCGCAGATTAGGGGGTGCAAAGGAATGTCACGTGTGCAGGCTTCATTTAGGGCACGGCTTCTCCCCGCGGGGCTGAGTGATTGGTACAGGCAGCAGAAATTGCTGCAGGCAGCACACGGGCGGCTCTTGGGGCAGAAGGAAGCCTGCAGACCCCCGCTGCTGGGGCTGCTTCACGGGGTGTGCGTGGTTTTATACGTCGTGTGCAGATGCCCCTCCCAGCTCAGCTCCTGGTGCACACAGCTCTCCAACACATTGTGGAGAGGTGGTTGGCCTCCTGAGTGATCTGGGTTTGCAACACTTCACTGAGCAAGCATAGTCTTTGTGGTCAGATCAAATACAACAAGGCGGTACCTTCGGAGCCAGCAAGTTGCTGCAAACCCATGGTAGATAACCCAGCCCATTTTTTCCCCATTCATTGGGCAAGGGATTTTTTAAAATTTATATTTATTTGAAAGGCAGAGTTACAGAGAGAGAGAGAAGAGAGAGATATCTTCCCTCCCCAAATGGCTATAATATCTGGGGCTAGGTCAGGCCAAAGCCAGAAGCCCAGAAATTCCATCCAGGGAGTGAGTGGGTTGGCAGGGACCCAAGCACTTGGGCCATCTTCTGCTGCTTTCCCAGGAGCATGAGCAGGGAGCTGGATTGGACGTGGAGCAGAGCTCACATGGGATGCTGGTGTCACGGCTGGGGGCCTCCAACGGGAGGTGGTTGTTAACACTGGGTGAGGAATCAGGCCTCCAGATAAGGGACAGAGGTTCAGGTAGGGCTGTAACTGCTGTATAGGGACCAGAGCATGACTTGGAAGGTGAGGAAATTCTAGATGGCTAGAAGGAGCTACAGGGTAAGAGGAGAGCGTTGGTGCCTTTTTAAGGGTCCAGAGAGCTAGCCTCCGAGGCCCGCCGGGCGATGCACTGAGCAGGACCCTTCCTTGCACATTGTACCTGCTCCCGGACCTGGCCTGCTGCCTCGGGCTACGCCTGGGGTGAGCTTGGGAATTCTGCAAGGTGGAGGCTGTTCCCTCAGCTGAGAAGCCTGGAGGTTTGCAAATCGGGGACAGAGGATTGCACTGTGCTGGGGATTTATTGTCCCTTTCCTTCCCTGGTCTGTAATGTGTGTGTGTGTGTGTGTGTGTATGCCAAGGGGGAAGGCCAAGCCCAAGCTCACTTATCATCTGCAGGCCACTGAGCTTGCGACCTGAGCAGCCCCTCACCTCTGGAGACAGCGGCCCCCCTTGGCTGTTGCTGACAGCACTGGGTTGGTAATGAACGCGGGAGTCCATAACCTTTTCTGTTCCCTGAACGCCTTCAGCGGGAGAAATTTATGAAGCTCTGCTCTGACTTGCGATTTCTGAATGCATAAAAGACAGTATGTAGGGTTATAAAGCAAACCAAGTGCTGAGACAGGGACTGAAATGCATCCTTCCATTAGACATGGTGATGTGGATTTTGCTAATAACAAATACCTGTGTTTTAAGGAATCAGACATGCAAATGCTAGTTTGAAAATACCTGCACCAACTGCAGTGTGATATGACTTAAAATTGCTCTTCCTGACACAGCCGTTTGCGATTCTGCTACTGCTGCGGTTCATGATCTACACTCATAATCGAAGAAGGAGTGACATTTCTGTTGGCGAATGGTGGAAATAAGATGCCATTTCTCCTGCCTGGCTAACGTGTGGATTAATAAGCATGATTAAGGATCTTTGCCCGTGATTCGTCACCAGGTAAAAATGCCAGCTGGGGGCTGCAGTGTGTTCAAGAAATTTCCCTCCGTTTTTATTTTACTGACTTTGTTAAGATGAGTTTTGAGTTTTCTTGCCGGTATCTATGGAGATGACATGATTTTTCTCACCAGCTCTATGAATAGGACGAGCTAGATTAATAGGTTTCCTAGTATTTAACTCTTCATCCCAAGATCCCGCTTCCCCGATCGCCTTTCCTGGGAAAATCGCAATCTGGGGGGCTGCTGTTGTAGCCTAGCGGGATAAGCTGCCACTTACGACTCTGGCGTCCCATACGAGTGCTGGTTCGAGTCCCAGCTGCTCTTCTTCCCATCCACCTGTCTGCTAAAGCACCTGGGAGAGCAGTGGATGATGGCCCAGGTGCTTGGACCCCTGCCTCCCACATGGGAGATCAGGATGGAGTTCCTGGCTCCTGGATCCAGTCTGTCCCAGCCCCCACTGTTGCAGCCATGTAGGGAGTGAACCAGTGGGTAGAAGATTCTTTCTCTCTCTGTCTGTCACATCAATAAATAAATCTTTTTAAAAATATGGCTCTTTTACCCCAAGCATTTCTGTCCTGAACACTTTGTGTTCCATTCCTAGCGTTTCTGCTCAGGGTCGGGCTTGGTCCACCCTCATCCCTTTAGAATTTTCCGCATAACCCTGGGGCAACTTGCCCCCCAACTACAGCCTGAGGGCCCCCTCCAGTGTATTATTTTTTACAAGCTTAAAAGAATATGTTTATTTGAGAGAGAGAGAGAGAGAGAGAGAACTTGTAGCAGGTACACTAGAGGCCCTAGGACCTGGAATATCTTAGTGAGCCCTACCCATGCTTCTGTGTTGCTCTCCAATTTCTGATTCATTGAGATGTTTCTTTATTATTACTGGGGCAATTTTAGCATTAAACGTGGCATTGGTTTAGAGAAAACATACGCATTTTGTGTCTTAAAATCCGAATTCACAGCATCATCATGAACAGAACTTAAAACTCGGACATTTTTATGACCCAGCCATCCAGAAATGAAAAGTTCAGGAAATTTTCCTAAGGACACATTTGGATAATATGATGTCCATCAGCAAGGGATTCAATAATTTATGTGCATTAATAACTTATGGAGCTGTGATTCTGTAGAATAACTCTCCTGGCCCCAGAGACCCTACCTGGGCAGATGGCTCCCTCACTGGCCGCTGCTCTCTGTCTCACTTCTAAGAGTCTTTCCTTATGGGAAGACAAGGACTCTCTGCATGGGCTGCTGCTGTGGCCGCCAGGGGCTGGGCCAGCAGAGGACTTGGCTGGCAATGGCAGGTGCAACACAGAGGGAAGTCTAACCTGGGGCAGGCTCTGGCATGGGTGACTCCATGTCCCACTGCTGTCATCAAGGGCCCGGGCTCCCTGCTGTCTGCTCTCCACCATCCCCCACAGTGCACCAATGGATCTTCAGACTGGTTCCCCTTCTGGTGACAAAGGTGGTGGCCAGCGGTCTTCAGGGTAACACGTGTCCTTCCTGGTCCATACCCGGCTGCAGAGTTTGCAAGAAGAGGTCTCCCTGCACCGTGGAAGGTTCTTGCTTTCTTCCAGTGTGCTGAGCTTGGTTGAGGCCCAGTGTTGCACCTGCTCTAGGGCTGACGTCTTGCTTAGCCTAGACCACGGGACCTCAGTGTTGGCCCAAGGTAACAACTGTGGGGAGCAACTGGGAGCAACTCGGACTAGACTAAGTTACTCGAATTAAGACTTATTCTATGCATCTGCTCTCCCACAATATGGCGCTGGGAGAGGAGAAAACAGCTTCTACGCAGCTGCCTCTTGCCAACTTGAGTGATGACCTGCAGGAGCTGATCCTGCTCCTGATTGGAGGAGAGCAGCGTACTCGGCGTGTGGGTAGCAGAGTTGGGATTGGTGGAAGAGGACTATAAAGGAGGAGAGAGACAACATGCACCAGGAACATCTAAGGGGAACATCTGAAGGAACACCTGTGCAGCCCCCGAGAGAGCCGGCCGGCGGTGTGCCGCTCCCCGGCGGAAGTGGGGAAAGTGGCTAGGGGGAACCGCCCTTCCACGGAGGTGGAAGGGACGGTAGCTAACCCGGGAAGAACCAGCAGCAAACCCGGGGAGGGCCGAGCAGACAAAAGAACAGCGCAGGGTCCTGTGTCGTTCCTCCACGAAGACGGGGAGCGACAAACAACCACCTGCTGGAGTCATAAAATTCAGCTTCCCAGGCCTGGTGAGTCTCCGTTGCCAGGGACAGGGCCCAGGCAAGTGCATTTCAGTGAGCAATCAGACAAGGCTGCTGCCAAGGGCAACACTGTGCCTGGCCGAATCGGAGCCCTCCCTGGAGGCGAACGTGAGGTTGACCAGCAAGGCTCAGAGAAGCAGCACCCTCTGTAGGAAGCCAAGAAGGTCCCAGCTGAAGGCCCCAGATCCTGAGATGCACCGGGCAGGGGAACAACTAAGCAGGGCAGAGCCTTCCTTCATTCCGTCGGAATGTTCTGGTGAACACGTCCCACAGCACTCTGCTAACGACGGTGCATACGCTCACTCCAGCTACACACGGTGCGGTGGGGCAGGCAGGCAAAGACGGAAAGGCAGGGGCCTGGCCCTGTGTGCCCCCAACGCCGGGCTGACGATGTACGGGAGGGAGGGGGGACCTCACCAGTGCACAGTTGGTGCACTCTTGCATGGCTGAAGCACCCTGCAGGGCACAAAGAGTTAATGAACTTGACCATCCTCCAGCTGTTCTGTCTTCTGCTTTCCAAAGACCCGGTGAGCAGGAGGCAGAAAAGCCGACAATTTTATCATTGTCCTTGGGGGTGGGGGAGTCTCAGGGCAGGTCACTGACAACCCTGACCCCCTGGCTGGGGGTTCAACGCTGTGCCAACCAGGCATGGCCGACAGACGCTTCCCACGGACGCGGGGCATCGAGCGTTCCTAACAAAGGACATCCGTCTTGCCCAGACCCGCGGTCTGACTCATGAGCTGCGGATGACAAATACAGAGGAGAGATGCCAGCTGTGTGTTAAACACATTTCTCATTCACCTCCGGTCCCAGAGTGTCCTCCCAAAGACAGACGGGCAGCGCGACTGATGGAGCGACGGTGGTCACCGCGATCATGACACCTCATGGCTCCCGAGTGCTTGATGTCTTCCAAGGCTGATGGACAAATGAGCTCATGTGTCTGGAAGCCGGTGGACTGCGTTTCCTCCCGTGCGGACGCTCTGCCGCCTCCTGGCGATGGAAAAGCCAGGGCCCCCTCCGGCTCTACCCCTCCTCACCCACAGGCGTCCATCCCCTCCCCTCCCCCACGGCTGCCGTTTTGTTTTAAAAATAACGTCTTCAAGCAATCAACTCAGACGATCTGTTTCTAACATTGTCTCCTCGGCTGATTTCCCTTGACAATTTCAATACCATGTCGAATTCATCGCGGGCAAGAAATGTATGAACTGGGGATATATTTAATATGAAAAGAGACTTGGGGCGTAACGCACCTGCTCTGGCTAAAAATCGGTTTATTGGATGATGTTTGACAAGAGGGAGAGAGAAGTGGATGCCTCACGTCCTCTCAACAGCCTGCTCTCATGGAAGGCGCTTGGATCTGCTTCCTTTAGGGCATCAAGTCTCCTGGGAGATGAGGCGAAGACTGCGTCCTGGGCCTCCCAGGGTGAGGACTTGCAGGATGCACTGCTTGCCATCTCCAACCCAGCCAGCTTGGTTTTCCCACAGAAACTGGGGCACCGACACTGAAGACTTCCAAGACTTATCTTCCATCCCAGCTGGTACCTGCAAAACGGCCCGCGGATCTGCGAGCCAGGTGAGGGGGCAGGGCAGGTGCATGGAGGAGCTGATGCTGCAGGCCCAGGAAGCCAGAGGATTCAGCGGAGCAGGGGCACGGAGTTCTGGGTTGAAATCCCAGCCCTTGGAGCCCGCACTGTGGTGCAGAAGGTTAAGTATCCACTTGTAGTGCAGTCTTCCCACATGGGCGCCGGTTGCAGACCCAGCTGCTCCTCTTCTGATCCAGCTCTCTGCTGTGGCCTGGGAAAGCAGTGGAAGATGGCCCAAGTGCTTGGGCCCTTGTACCTGCATAGGAGACCCAGAAGAAGCTCCTGGCTCCTGGCTTTGGACTGGCCGAGCTTCGGCCATTGCAGACATTTGGGGAGTGAACCAGCAGATGGAAGACCTCTCTCTCTCTCTCTCCACTTCTCTCTCTGTATCTCTGCCTTTCAAATAAATAAATACATCCTTTAAAGGAAGGAAGGAAGGAAGGAAGGAAGGAAGGAAGGAAGGAAGGAAGGAAGGAAGGAAAGAGGGAGGGAGGGAGGGAGGGAGGAATCTCAGCCCTCCACGAATGAGCTGAGTGACTTTTGGCGACTTACACAACCCCTCTGAGCTGCTCTGTACGATTAGGTCATGGTTGATGCTGTTGTCTGCATCATAAGCCTCCAGTCCCTGAGTGCATGGAGAGAGAGGTCGGGAGGAGAATCCGAGCGAATCGCTGCCCAGGCTGTCCGCAGGCCGGAGCGTTCACACAGCGCGCACTGGGCTGCGACGCCTTGAGTTTTCCTCCGGTTATGGCCCTGCTTCGCCAACCGGGGAGGCCCCTTGTCTTGATGTCCATTGTCCACTACCCGCGAGGAGTTTGTAGCACCTCAAAACTCTAAACAAATCTCACTGGATTGTGTTTGCACCCGAGAACACAACTTGCTCGCCCCCCCGCCCCAGGTCTCTCCTGGGGAGTCTCATGGCTGGCCCCAGGCCCGGAGCACCGCCCCAGACTCCCCAGCTCCCTGTCACAGTGGAGCCCAATGTCGTTGAGACAGTCCCACGTGGGGCTCACCCCAGGTGCTCACTCTACTGCCCTGTTGTGTAAAAAAAACTCAGACACTTAGCTCCTGCCAGCCGGCAAGGAAGCCAGCTACTCTGTGTGTGTGTGTGTGTGTGTGTCTGATGTGTTTTAGTGTAACCCTGTTGCTTCATTCAGTCCATACTTCCAATATATGAATTGACCTGGAACCCATCAATAGCTCTTTCTTTTAAAGATTTTATTTATTTATCTGAGAGGTAGAGTTACACAGAGAGAGGGAGAGATGGAGAGAAAGGTCTTCCATCTGCTGGTTCATTCCCCAATTGGTTGCAGTGGTCTGAAGCCAGGAGCCAGGAGCTTCTTCTGGCTATCCTACAGGTGTAGGGGCCCAAGCACTTGGGCCATCTTCCACTGCCTTTCCAGGCCATAGCTGAGAGCTGGATTGAAAGTGGAGCAGCCGGGACTCGAACTGCCGCCCATATGGGATGCCAGGGTCACAGGTGGAGGCTTAGTCCACTACACCACAGCACTGGTCCCTAACAATAGCTTTTATTGTGTGTTTTTCTCCTCCTGAATAGTAACACTCCCTAAGTCTTAAACTTGCAGTGTGTGTTTAAATAAGATCATGGGGCAGCCGGCGCCGCGGCTCACTAGGCTAATCCTCCGCCTGGCGGCGCCGGCACACCGGGTTCTAGTCCCGGTTGGGGTGCCGGATTCTGTCCCGGTTGCCCCTCTTCCAGGCCAGCTCTCTGCTGTGGCCAGGGAGTGCAGTGGAGGATGGCCCAAGTGCTTGGGCCCTGCACCCCATGGGAGACCAGGAGAAGCACCTGGCTCCTACCATCGGATCAGCGTGGTGCGCCGGCCGCAGCGTGCCGGCCGCAGCGGCCATTGGAGGGTGAACCAATGGCAAAGGAAGACCTTTCTCTCTGTCTCTCTCTCTCACTGTCCACTCTGCCTGTCAAAAAAAAAAAAAAAAAAAAAAAAAAAGATCATGGGGCCAGGGTTGTAGCACAGTGCTGCCTGGGGTGCCAGTATCCTATATCAGAGTGTGGGTTCGAGTCCCATCTACTCCACTTCCGATCCAGCTCTCTGCTGTGGCCTGGGAAAGCAGTGGAAGATGGCCCAGGTGCTTGGGTCCCTGCACCCTCATGGGAGACCTGGATGGAGTTCTTGGCCCTGGTCACTGCGGCCATTTGGGGAATGAACCAAGAGGTGGACAATCTCTCTTTCTCCCTATCTCTCTTTTAATCACTCTGCCTTTCTGATGCATGAATAAGTTTGTTTTTGAAAAAAGAGAGAATGGGGCCGGCGCTGTGGTGCAGTGGGTTAAAGCCCCGGCCTGCGCACCAGCATCCCATGGGGGCGCTGGTTTGAGTCCCGGCTGCTCCACTTCTGATCCAGCTCTCTGCTATGGGAAAGCAGCACAAGATGGCCCAAGTCCTTGGGCCCCTGCACCCGTGTGGGAGACCTGGAAGAAGCTCTTGGCTTCTGGCTTCGGATCAGCTTAGTTCTAGCTGTTGCAGTCATTTGGAGAGTGCAGGGGCCCAAGGACTTGGGCCATCCTCCACTGCTTTCTCAGGCACACTAGCAGAGAGCGGGATCAGAAGTGGAGCAGCCGGTCTCGAACCAGTGCCCATTTGGGATGCTGGCACTGCAGGCGGTGGCTTTACCTGCTACACCACACCACTGGCCCCCATAGTGACTTTTAAAAGCAGTTGTAACAGCCATTCCCAGATTTGTTTAATAATTGAAGAGGCAGAAAGAGAGAGAGAGAGAGAGAGAGAGAGAGAGAGGAGTCAGACCCTATTGGCTGGTTCACTCCCCAGATGCCTGCAATGGCTGAAATCAGGCAGAGACAAAGTTGGGAGGCAGGAACTCAACCCAGGTCTCCCACATGGGGGGCAGGGACCCAGCCATTTGAGCCACCACCACTGCCCCCCAGGGTGCACATTAGCAGGAGGATGGGACTGGGAGTGAAGCTGGACTTAAACCAAGCACTTCAACAGGGGACGTGGGCCTTCCCACTCGTAGCTTCACTGCTAGGTCACATGGCCACTCTAATTCCTTTTTTTTTTTAAATTATTTAAACAAAGAGCTATGAAGCTCTGCCAAGAACGTATTCAGTGACGTGTGGGTTAGGACACGGAGGTTTGGGGCCAAGCGGGCCTTTAATAGCATTCAAGATCCATTGCTGATAAAAGCTTTTGATAACTGTTAAAGGAAAGTGGGGAGGGGTGCTTTGTTAACACGATATACCGTATTTCAAACAAAGAATCGGTTTTATAAATAATGGTAAAAGATGGTGAAAATCAGGTATCAGGACATTCACGACCTTTTTTGATTTAATTTTCTGGACATTCTAGCCAAAGCAATAACTGTAGAATAAACAAAAGGGATAACACTGGGAAGTCAGAGATAAGATGCTTATTATATATAGATGTCTTGTTTGTTTGTCTCCCTAGGAGGTCAAATGTAGGTACCTGGAGAACTGTCAGGACTTAGTGAAGCTGCTATAAAATAAGCATACAAAAATGATTTCCCTCTACGCTTAGCCAACTAATTTAATAAAAATAGAATACAAAAGAATTCAATCTTCCTTAGTAAAAAACACAATAAAACATCAACTATAAAGATATTTAACACCAAATGTATAGGACCCATAGGAGGACACTTCACCAAGTTTGTGGAAAATAGAATGAAAAGGTAAGTTCAGCCGGCGCCGCGGCTCACTAGGCTAATCCTCCGCCTGGTGGCGCTGGCACACCGGGTTCTAGTCCCGGTCAGGGCGCTGGATTCTGTCCTGGTTGCCCCTCTTCCAGGCCAGCTCTCTGCTGTGACCCGGGAGTGCAGTGGAGGATGGCCCAAGTGCTTGGGCCCTGCACCCCATGGGAGACCAGGAGAAGCACCTGGCTACTGCCTTTGGATCAGCGCGGTGTGCCGGCCGCAGCACGCAGGCCACAGAGGCCATTGGAGGGTGAACCAACGGCAAAAAGGAAGACCTTTCTCTCTGTCTCTCTGTCTCACTGTCCACTCTGCCTGTCAAAAAATAAATTAAAAAAAAATCCCATTCTATTTTAAAGCTACTCAAGACAACATTCCATTACCTGAGAATGATTCAACTTTCAGGAACATCTGAAAACCTCTCATTGCCGGCGCCGCGGCTCACTAGGCTAATCCTCCGCCTGGTGGCGCTGGCACACCGGGTTCTAGTCCCAATCGGGGCGCCAGATTCTGTCCCAGTTGCCCCTCTTCCAGGCCAGCTCTCTGCTGTGACCCGGGAGTGCAGTGGAGGATGGCCCAAGTACTTGGGCCCTGCACCCCATGGGAGACCAGGATAAGTACCTGGCTCCTGCCTTCAGATCAGCGCGGTGCACCAGCTGCAGTGCGCTGGCCGCAGCGGCCATTGGAGGGTGAACCAACGGCAAAGGAAGACCTTTCTCTCTGTCTCTCTTTCTCACTGTCCACTCTGCCTGTCCAAAAAAAAAAAAAAAAAAAAAGGTAAGTTCATTTTGGTGCAAAAAAAGTTCAAATCATGCCTACAGTCTTTAAAAAGTTCCTGGAAAATGCATATTATGAAAAAGTTATGCACGGTTTAAGATCTTTTGCACCCAGACAAACTTACCTTCTAATTCCCTTTCTCACAAGCTTTTGGGAGTCACTTGCATAAAGACAATGGTAAAAATGCCACAGGAGAACCTAAGTAATACTCAGAAGATAGACAAGCTGTGTCCCTGAGAAGTCTTTATCAAGATATGTCAGTCCTCACTGAATACATTTATGAATTGACTGTGTCTCTAAGTCTAAAAGAATTGTGGGGGCGGGGAGATGAGAATTATTCTGAAATTCCTTGAAAGACGGGACAAATGACATCAGGCAAGAAGAGTTTTAAAATAATAAATGGGGGGACTAGTGCTGTGGCGCAGTGGGTAAAGCTGCCGCCTGCAGTGCCGGCATCCCATGTGGGCACTGGTTCGAGACCCGGCTGCTCCACTTCCAATCTGACTCTCTGCTATGGCCTGGGAAAGCAGTAGAAGATGGACCAACTCCTTGGGCCCCTGCATCCACATGGGAGACCTGGAAGAAACTCCTGGCTTCTGGCTTCAGATAGGTGCAACTCCGACCATGGCCAATTGGGGAGTGAACCAGCAAATGGAAGACCTCTCTCTCTCTCTCTCTCTCTCTCTCTCCCTGCCTCTTCTCTGTGTAACTCTTTCAAATAAATAAATAAATGTTTAATAAAATAAAATAATAAATGCGAATGCAAGGCTCTTGCATGGCAAATGTTGAAATCTACAGTCAAGAACTGTGAATAATTTTAGAATTCATCCCACCTACAAGATAGTGAATTAACCTACCAAAGCTTCCTGGATTTTTTACTTGTGGGCAATGTGCTCGTGCTGGTCCCCTTGTCTCCCAGGGGCCACCTGGAGCAGTGCAGGGTGGTCCAGGTGGGTGCTGGGTACTTAGCTGGTTTTCCTCACAGATGAGGACCCCCAGCATTAGAGAACCTGAATCTTTTATAGCAGGCAGTAAGCCAGCCTGCCTGAGCTCTGCCCCACAGGGAGACTTACTCTTCGTCATAGTAGAGTATAGCCAAGACGCCCTGTGACCCAGAGAGACGTGCTCTGTGTGTCCCTCCTTGAACAGTCAGCGCCTGTGTTCACAGTGCCTCCGTTCTGCAGAAATGCAAGAAACTGCAGAGAATTGCACACATCAAAACCCAACCCTCATTTCTAAACTCTTGCCTTCTGGCAAGTTTGCCCATGAAAATACCATTCCTTCCACTACTCTGATTAATATGACCAACAGGAACTGGTAGCAAATCTATTAAAGTTTTTTCATGTGACATTTAATTAAGGCTACTGTCATCCGGACTCTAAGCATCAAGCTGAGGCCAACTTGCAGGAATAACCTTCATTAAATCCCTCAGTACCAGACACCACCAGCGGAACGGATCCCATAAGCCATCAGCAGCACCTTACAAAACCAGTTTATCTTCTCCTGAGGTTTCTGTGCCCATCTTTCCACTTGGCCGGGCTTTAATTCAGCTGTGGCTGCTATATTAGTGGTTGCAGGGACTCCATCTTGGCACTCAAGAGGAAGTCTAGGGAGTTTTTTTTTAATTATCATCATTTTTATTTAGTTGGGAGGCAGAGCTACAGACAGAGAGGGGGAGAGATAGAATGAAAGGTCTTCCATTCGCTGGTTCAATCCCCAAATGTCTGCAATGGCCAGGGCTGGGCCAACCCAAAGCTGAGAGTCAGGAGCTTCTTCCGGGTCTCCCATGTGGGTGCAGGGCCCAAGCACTTGGCCCTCTTCCACTGCTTTCCCAGGCCACAGCAGAGAGCTGGATCAGAAGAGGAGCAGCCAGGACTTGAACCGGTGCCCATATGGGATGCTGGCACTGCAGGTGGAGGCTTAGCCCACTATGCCATAGCACCAGCCCCTCTAGGAAGATTTTATCATCTGTAATGAAGCTGGCAAGTGAGTTGAGGTCAACTTGATTGGGCATACCAATCCAAGAAGAGAACCCAAGAGGCTGAACCAGAGGTTTGAATTCCGTAGAACCCCTCGTGGCTGGGTTCCCATCAGGAGTGGCCAGCGTGGAATCATGAATTTTCAAGCTAGGTCTCTGTAACTCCTACTCCTTTTGTTCTGACCATTGTCTTGGAAATGGCTGGGAGAGGAGGATCTCTACCGGGAGGCCATTGTGTTTGGTGGCCAAATGGACTTACTAAGGCCTATGGACGGAGAGAAGATGGAGGCAATGAACGGTCAGAAATCTTTCAGATTGATTGAAAACTCTTTATTAAAAAAAAAAAAATTTACTTGAGGGCAGAGATAGAGAAATCCCAACCACTGCTTCACTCCCTCAAATGCCCATAAGAGCCAGGGCTGGGCTGGGCTGGGCTAAAGTCAAGAACCAGAGTCCAATCCAGGTCTCCCATGTGAGTAGTATCAACTACTTGAGCCAACATCAGAGTGAGGAGCCAGAGGAGGACTGAACTCCAGGTGCTCTGACATGATGTCTTAGCTGGTGTCTTAGATGCTGGGTCAAACACTCCTCTAGCTGGTCTTTTTTTTTAAGATCTTATTTATGTATTTGAGAGGTAGAGTTACAGACCGAGAGAGGGAGAGACAGAGAGAAAGGTCTTCCATCTGCTGATTCACTCTCCAAATGGCTGCAATGGCTGGAGCTGAGCAGATCCGAAGCCAGGAGCCAGGAGCTTCTTCTGGGTCTCCCACACAGGTGTAGGGGCCCACGCGCTTGGGTCATCTTCCAGTGCTTTCCCAGGCAGAGAGCTGGATGAGAAGAGGAGCAGCTGGGACACAAAGCAGCATCCACTTGGGATTCCAGTACCATAGGCAGAGGTTTAACCTACTGCGCCACAGCATTGGCCCCCAGTCCATTTTTGAGTAGTATCAATTGGGCACCATTTCCAGCGAGCAGTAGGCTGGAAACCCGGCTCCATGATACAGATTAACCTCAGAGGCCCCGGTGGGCCCCAGCTGATTGGACAGGCCCAGCCATCCTGAAACCTGGGAAAGTGTTAGTGGTGCTGAGACACCGAAGTCAAAGACCCTTTTAGTCAGTCTTCCGGGAGCAGGCAAGGCCATGGCCCACGCAATGCGGCCTCTCTCCTCGCAAAACAAGCAGGTCAACTGCAGGAGACACAAATACAGCACACAGCCCTAAGCCTGCATCAGAAACGTGGCATCCTTGGCTGGGTGCACTGTCTGGGATAGAGGGTGTGTGGCCACCCCCAGCAGGTTGATGGATCCCAGTGGCTATGGTAGCAGCGTGAGCGGTGCAGGCCCAGTCACCAGGGTCATTCCAGCTGGTCTCCTCAGAGAATGGACATCTCCATTCTCCTCTTCCTACAGAGGAAACCCAGCCGAGAGTTAGGAAAAATACGCACGGTTCATCGAGGAGAGTGTTTCCCAGAGTTACGGGGACAACATTGGACTTTGCCACCTGGCAGAGTGGCTCCATCGTTTTCAGTTCTGAACACCCTGGGCTGCCCCAAAGACACCCCTGGGTTTCAGCTTAGCCTGAGCAAGGCCCAGGCCTCTAGAACAATTTCTGTGAACTTAAGGCTCCTATTGAACTAGCAACTTCCCTTCAGGCAGTGGAGTGGGAGAAACAGATAGATGCCACTTCTTGGCATTCCAGATTGTTCTATTTCCCTTGTTTGTCACTGACTCTGAGTTGACTCTGGATGGACCATCAAGTCAGATACTCACAAAACCTCCCTGGGCCAGGCGTCCGGTTTGACCACAAGCCCAGTGGCGAGCCAACAGTTGCACTGGGAAGGTGCAGTTACTTCATTAGAGTTTTGCCAGCTGTTACCTTAGGGGACGCTAGCTGGCGAGCACACGGGATCTCTCTATCGTGTGTGAATCTACAATTATCTCCAAATAAGAAGTTCAATCAAAACATTTTTTTTTTAAGAAAGAGGAAGGATTTACCCAGTAACCATGTAAGGGAGGCAGCGGTTGCTAAGGAGAATGTCTCCCTTCATCAGAAACACCAGCGGATAAAACGATGCATCCCGGAGACACAGATCTCTGCGGCATCGTTAGGGCTGTGGAGCTGCAAAGGAGCTAATGGTTTTCTATATCTGACTCCTCTCCATCCAGACAGTTCTCTCTGGCACTGATGAACAGATGAAGAACAAACGCAGGAAATAGCAATCCAATTTTACACTTAGCAGTGGAAGCCTCAACGGTAGCACCTTGCATCACCCCTAAGGACCCCACTCACATGGTCACAAAAGCGCCCTGAACCTCCTCTGTTGATTCTGGGGCTCCCCTTCTCTCACACGCCAGGAAAGATGTTTTCTGAGGTGCCTGCATCCCCGAGAGCCATGCAAGTGTGGGTCCTTCTCTCCCCATGGCTCCTCAGTGCACTTAGATGGGTGCACGTGACCTTCAGTCCTCCTTGGGCGCAGGGTTTGACAGCTCCACCCCTCATCATCGTTTGCCTTAAAGATGCTGATGGTAGAGGATAAGCAGGGGCTTGGGGGTGCCCAGGGGGACAGCAACCTTGTACTAGCGAACAAGGTGTGAGTGCCGCCATGTTTGCGTAACAGGATGAGCGTACACGTCTCGTCCAATGACCCTTCAATGTTCCTGTCCACTCAAAGCCCTCTGTCCTTATTGCTGGCACCGTCTCTTTGGTTCGTAGCTGCAACCATTGTGCTGGGGTAAAGGGCCTGTTGCCTCATTGCTGTGAAAACAGCCCTCTCTTCTTTTGCTCAAAGGAGAGTAAGAACCAAGGCATCATTGGGGATAGCTTGATTTAACTTTACCTTTTGCTACTTAGCCTGCATCATTCATCCACAGGTAGGGCATTCCACGTCCTCCTTCCTCCCTCTCATTCACCCCTTGGGTGAGAGCAATGACAGCTGTATCCTAGGATGTCTTGTCTCATCCCCTAGCCTGGCCCATCAGGCCCCCATGCCTTCTCTTCTAGAAAGTCGTGTCTTGGTCTGCATCTCACCCCCATTGCCCAAAGCTGTCAAGGGTCTGAGATTTTACCCTATTCCAGACCAGCAAGTCAGCTGGCCATGGTTTCAGAGACACCTGTGGAGACTCCTGGAGCAGAAGCCAAGACTTTTTTTTGCTGATGGATGGCACAGCACACAACGTGAGCTTTCTGTTTGCATTGACCGGCTTTGCCCACAAGGCCTGCAGGGGTGCCGTGGAGGAGCCCAGCTGCCTGAAGTGCATTTAGTGGGTTAGTGTCACAGCTGAGGATCAGTGAACTTAGGGAATCCAGCTCTTTCCTACTAGACAGTGTGCAAATCTGCCTGATCTTTGCCCCAGAGAGTCATTATATATATAAAATGTGTGTGTGTGTGTGTGTGTGTGTATATATATATATATAAAATAGTGTCCCTTATCCCAACCCCCCAGTGCATGTCTGAGTTGTGACTAATACTGAACTCTGTACTCTTTTTATTCCTATCCATACTTACATAGTTTAATTTATAGAGTGGGCCCTTTAAGAGATTCACAGGAATAACTAATACTGTGAGAGAGCTGTTATAACAATCTACCATAATGAATATGTGTGAACATGGGCTCTCTCTCCACCGCCAGAGTGGGCTGTACTCACAAAGGGATATGCTGGAGAAAGGGACAACGGGACAGAGACAGTGTAAGATTTCATCACGCTGCTCAGTGGCAACTTAAAACGATGCATTGTTTATTTCTGGAATGTTCCAACAGTCTTTTCCAACTGCAGGTGACTGTGGGTAGGTGAAACCGTGGACTGTGGACTTGTGGATTCAGGGACGACTCCTGTGACGGACAGTGATCTAATGTCCCTTTTCCTCTGTCTTCCGAGGCAACTGCTCGCTCCACAAGTATTTTTGAAAAGATAGTTTGGAGCCATGGAATCCGTGCCATGTTGTAGGTCATTTAACAAGGTGAGAGAACATGGGGCCTTGTCTCCCTTGTGTATTGTTTGGAAAAAAAGAAAGGTAACAAGTCCAGAACCAGTCATATTGTATTTGAGTTTCCAGAAAACATACCTGATAGGTCTCATTTTATTAAAAACCTAAGTCCAATAGGAGGAAAAAAATGAATTACTCACATTAACAGCCAGAGACAATTTAAGCTTATATGAGAGAACCTGAAGAAGTTCATGGAAAAGTGGGTTTAAAGGGTCAGTTTATTTTGGTGCAAAAACTGTTGAAATTGATGCCTACAAGGGATCTTCTAAAAGCTCATGGTAATGCATGTGTTTTGAGAAAATATGAATGAATTCCAACAATTTTTGCACCAAATAAACAATCCATTTTCCACTGTTTGAAGTAACCTCATATAACGTCTCTCTCTCTCTCTCTCTCTCTGTCCCTTTTAGTATAATGCTATCTTAAAATAATCTTTTACTCCAGTTGGTGCAATTTGAAGTAATATTAATTTTCATATCACCTTCTATTTTAGCTTATACAATCATCCAAATCACATTTCAGAAACATTCAAACCAATGAAACAATAAAGGAGATGTATTATCTACTGCAGAAAAATCAAATACTGAGTCTACTGGCTCTAGAAACAGTCATTTTTTCAAGAAAATATTATTACTACGTCCATGAAGATTGGCGCCTGTTGAAGGTACTGTAGAAATGCATTCACTTGAAAGTATATTTTCTTTTCTTTTCTTTTTTTTTTTTTGTCAGGCAGAGTGGATAGTGAGAGAGAGAGAGACAGAGAGAAAGGTCTTCCTTTTGCCGTTGGTTCAACCTCCAATGGCCGTCGCGTCTGGCGCACCGCGCTGATCCGATGGCAGGAGCCAGGTGCTTCTCCTGGTCTCCCATGGGGTGCAGGGCCCAAGCACTTGGGCCATCCTCCACTGCACTCCCAGGCCACAGCAGAGAGCTGGCCTGGAAGAGGGGCAACCGGGACAGAATCCGGTGCCCCGACCGGGACTAGAACCTGGTGTGCTGGCGCCACAAGGCGGAGGATTAGCCTAGTGAGCCACGGCGCTGGCCTGAAAGTATATTTTAAAAAAATTTAACCCTCAAGCCCTCTGACAGGCACTAGACAAGTTAGGGAGAGTGGAGACACAGACTAATTCTATGAAATTTCATGCATGACAATGATCAAATTTCAAATCTGTATAATACATTTTTTAACAGTTGTGGTTAACTATTTTAGGAGAAAATTCTATTAGAGTCATAACGAGTTCTACGATGGTCTCTATGTGCAGATAAATGGATTGAAAGTTCAAGATACAGTGAGCTTTAGTTTCCCCCTTTTACCTCTCTTGGAACCACCTGTGTGCTGTGAAATTTGCTTTATAAAGCATTTCGCTGTTTGCAGACTTTCTTGCTTGCCGGTTGCAAATGCTCTGCAGGGTCTGAGTGGAGACCCTGGCTCTGGTGACCTGAGGTCTGTTTTCAGCAAGGCCGCGTGGGGTCAGAAGATCAACCGAGGGCACGCAGGTGCAGTGCGCAGTTTCTCCCTGTGTGTGCTTCCTCCGGTGTGCAATCAAATCAAAGATGGGCTCCTGCTTGACGCTTGGGTTCTGGGGGCGCTGTGTGGCTCCAAGTTGGGTGGTCCTTACACAAAAGCAGATTTCCCATTGGCTCCCTCACGTGGCCAGTATTTGCCAGATCTCCTTCCTCTTCCTGCTGAGAGGTTCACACTCTGCCCGCCCTCCAAGTCTTTCACTTTTGTCTTTCTTTCCTTAGCAACTCTATCAACCTCCATTCCATCCCCCACAGCCTCTGTTCTGCCAACCTCACTTCAGCCAGATCAGCCTCTGCCACCACCTCCTTTAGTTTTGAAAGATTTATTTATTTGAAAGGCAGAGAGAGAGGGAGAGAGAGAGAGAGAGAGAGAGACTTCCATCCTCTGGTTCATTCCGCCAGTGCTCAACAGGGCCAGGCCAGGTGAAACCAGGAACCAGGAACTCCATTCGTGGTCTTCCATGTGAGTGGCTGGAACGCAGGTTGTTGGACCAGCATCTGCTGCCTCCCGGTGCATCAGCAGGAAGTTGGATCAGAAGCGGAGGTGAGACTTGATCCCAGGCACCCTGATACAGGTTCTGGGTGTCCTGCTGTGCCACAGCACGGGCCCCCGCCACCTCCTTTCTAACTTGCGTCCCCGTGTCTGGCTTCTCTTCTTTAATTCTTCCTCAGTGCCTCCCTCAATATCATTTTCAGTCCGCTGTAGACCCGGTCTCTTTGCTTTCATGTTCAAACCATCTGATGGTCCATCGGGGACTCCAGAATAAGGCAGAAGCCCCTCCTCAGGCCATCGCAGCCTCTGTTCCCCTCCCCTGCTCCGTGCCTACTTGGGAACCGACAAGCTTTAGGACAGGTTTGTGCAGGATGTTGGCAGCACAGGCTTTTACTGTTTTTAAATGAATACAAAAGTCAGGGATTGGGTCGAAGGGTGATCATTTGCCGCGTGTCCGTGCCGGCTAAAGATTCGGCTTCAACCATTGCTCGCCTTGAAGCAAATTCCACGTGCATTTTTGGTTTACTGAAGTCCTACTCAGTGCCAGGCACCAACCCAGATCTATTCGGCACAGGAGCCATTCTTCAGAGTGTCTGCAGTGGGTCAGATCAACCGTGGGTACCACACAAAAGTCGCCTGCACGCGGGTGCACACGTGGACGTCCTTATAGACCAAGCTGCCGAGTTCTGTCTTCATTTCACTTATTGATTGCCTCCTTCTTCTCTCTACTTCTATGTCTTTGATTGTCTTGCTTCCCTCAGGGGCTGACTGCAGCCGTAGCCAAGGCCTTGAGACGAAAGAGTATCATCAATTTGCCCTCAAGTGCCTTGATTGAATACAGGTAGCGAGGATCAGGAGCCAAGGATAACGGAAAATAGCTTGGGCTTGAGCAATCCGGATGCCTTGCTGGCTGGCAGCAAATGCATTTTTCATAGTCCGTACCCAGCATCTTTGAGTCAGATTTTCTATGAGATTTTTAAAAAACCCCTGAGCCGAGGTGACTTATTTTCCGCTTAAAAATAAATGATGGTAAAGTAAACGGACATGGAGACTCCAAGATGGATGGGACGACGGGAGGGGGATTTATGCATTCTCCCCACTGACGGCCCACAAGACCTTCAACTCACGTCGACGGCCTCACACACGTGTGTTTATTCTTCATAATTTGCCCCAGGAGGCTGGGAGAGGCACCTGTTTTCCGCTGGAAGATGAACAGATAAACAAAACACTGGCAAACATCACTGGCCAGACCCCGATGGATTTCCTCTGAGACTTTGGGGGGGTGGTCTGTGAGTCTCATCTGTGAGCCCCACCTTGGCTCATAAGATAGTTAAGTTGCGGCCGGCACCGCAGCTCACTAGGCTAATCCTCCGCGTGCAGCGCCGGCACACCAGGTTCTAGTCCCGGTCGGGGCGCCGGATTCTGTCCCGGTTGCCCCTCTTCCAGGCCAGCCCTCTGCTGTGGCCAGGGAGTGCAGTGGAGGATGGCCCAAGTGCTTGGGCCCTGCACCCCATGGGAGACCAGGAGAAGCACCTGGCTCCTGGCTTCAGATCAGCGCAGTGCGCTGGCCACAGCAGCCATTGGAGGGTGAACCAACGGTAAAGGAAGACCTTTCTCTCTCTCTCTCACTGTCCACTCTGCCTGTCATAAAAAAGAAAAGAAAAAAAAGATAGTTAAGTTGCAAGGGGACCTTATCAAAGGATTTTTTAATTTAGTATGGGTGCATTTGTCAGATGAACTTGCTTGAACCCAGCCAGCTTTTGGCATAGTTAAGCGTAACCATTAGCTACCTGCAAAAGCCAATTAGCTCACAGCAAGTGTTTTTAACCAGCTGGTCAGCACTGGCCATATTCTTATTAATACAGAAGCAGCACAATGCGTGGGCTTCGTGATCCCATTCATGTAATCTGACACGGAGCTGGCAGCTCCCCAGCATCTGTGCTACCTTTTCCGACTCTCAGGTCCCAAAGAGTCTCCACTAATAAGTGCCAGCTCCGTCAGCCCGCAGCCCCAGGCACCTTCTCAACCCAGCGCGGCAAGCAGACCCTGTCAGTAAAAGCTGGACGGCTCGGGGAGACACGTTTGCTATGCCGGATGTAACTGTTCATAAATTCCCTGGGCAGATATGTGCCACGTGTCCATGTGGGCCTGGGGTACCGTGGAGGACGAGAGAGCTGGGAGAAGGGCTGGTGAGCAGATCCGCCCACAGTAGAATCTAGAATCAGCGTGGCCAGAGGGGCAGCGGGGGAGCCGCAGAGGATGGAGAGGCTTGGTCCTCTCTCCCACTGAGATGAGCGCTAACGTGGTCGCGAAGCAACGCAAGGCCCTCACTGTCATCAAGGAGGTACAGTTCTGTGTGTGCAATGGGCTCTTGGCGTCCCCCAAGCCCAGCCCACTGACAGTTAGAACTTCCAAATGTGTAGCAGTGAGCAGGCTGAATGTGACGTCACATGTCGTGGGATGTAGCCAGACCTTTTTCCCTCCCCTCTAGTCCAGGGATTCTTGGAGCATGAGGATCTTTTTTTTTTTTTTTTTTCCCCTCTTAGGGTCTTAAATGTCCAACGAAAGAGTCACAAGCCAGGGGAGTCTGAGGGACGGCACTTTCTCTTGGCGCTAGATGAAACATTGCACCTGAATGCATTTGCAATTTATAGCACTTCTGAGACGGCATCAGAATCTTTGAAAGAATTCGCTGGTGATAGGAGTGAGGTTGAAAGCAAGGCTGCCCCGTAGGTTTGAGAGAGATTGCTGCATCCGAGGTGGGACGCCTGTAGAACACGTCTTGAGATCCTGATTCCTTCTCTTGGACTAGTTGGCTCTGCACGCAGGATCAAGGGGAGGAGGGGAGGAGAGCCCCAGGGAGCCAATGAACAAGAGTATTTCCCAGTGACATGCGGCACTGGCAGGATAACCCTTGTGGCAAGATGTTCATCCGCCTGGCTCAGAACCTCCACGTGACACAGTTCTAAAAGGAAGTCATCGGGTGAAGCGTGTGACACGTGTTGCCTTTCTCCTGCTTGGGTCACAGGCGTGATGGCTGGAGCTTCAGCCACCTTCTGGGGAGTATGAGTCAGCCCAGGGACCCACAGCAGCTTCACTCCTGCCCTCCTAGATCTGGTCAATTGCATGAGAAAAGAGAAAGCATTAACAGTTCCCTGCCATGCTTGTTTTCTGGAACGTGCAGCTGGCTGTGCGGAAGCTGCCTCGTGCCTGAGCCGCCGCCCTGTCCCCAGGTCCAGAGGTGCCTGAGGAACCTGAGGTGGGCTGGTGGCTGTGTGGAGTCCCTGACAAGGTTCGGTGGGGACCTAGTGAGAACTGGTGATGCATGAGGGCCGGGGCTGGCTCCAATCCCATCTGGAAGCTCTTCCTCTTTTCCCAACATTTTTCTTGTTCCCTGAAATTTAACTTATGCAAGTGTATTCTCTCTTACTTTAGACGTCTTTTTATAGTATTGGTGGGAAGGCTCATTTCTGTCATTCATGACCTCAGAATTTCAGCGACGTAGCCCACTTCATGTTTGTCTATCACTCGTTCTCAACAGTCTGATGAATATGGCCCAGGGACCCAGGGTCCTTCTTCCGTGGGGGACTCTGCCCTCCAATAGAGGCTCGGCTCCTCCCCCTTCCACCCACGGGAAAGGAAAGAGGGTGGGACATTCTGTGTGGGAAACTGTACCCTGCTAGCGGGAACGCAGGTCTACCCACGTGCAAGGGAGGCTGGGAAATGCGGGCTGGGCGGGGCTAGGTGAAGCCTGGGTCCGCTCAAAGAACCTTCTTGGGAGACAAGGTTCTTGCCACCAATCACAGCTGAGGTCCTAGGTCCCAGGCTCCCTCCCCGCCGGGTGCACCTGTCAGAATTTGGGGTCTCTGCCTTTGCACCACATGGTGCTGTGGGAAGGTGTCAAAACTCCCTTTTGGTCCAAAGAACCAGAGCGTGCTTTGCGTGGAAGCTTTGTTGGAGAGACACAGGGCAGACAGGACTGCTGTGTGTGTGCCCGCTCTCTAGTCCCTGCCCAAGAAGAGCGGCTCAGGACAGGCTGTGTAATCGCATCGCGCCTCTGAGTGGTTGCACTGGGACAAGAAAGCATGCATGCTCGCTCTGGCCGGGCAGGTGACAGAGAAGAGGGCACGCCAGCCAGGAGGAAGGGGTAGGAGGTGGCGGCCGGTGGGCAATGTGTAACCGATGGCAACCGATTCTTTAAAAAATGCTTCAAAGGCCAAAAAAAAAAAAAAAATCTGCAAGCCACACAACCACCACTGGGCATCCTCTGGTTTCTAAAACCATAGCCAATCTCTGGTCCTGATTCCTTAACACCCAAGCAGTCTCTTTTAGCTGTTTTCTAAGACACAGCCGATTGTCTCCTGGGAGCAACCCTTCAGACAAGTTCACCGTCAGCCAGAAAAGTTCAGCAGCCCAACATCTGGCTCTGGCTGCTCCAGCAGCTGCACAGCTTCTGTGCGCGCCTCCCCCACCCGGGCATCATTAGCCTCTAACCTGACCCTCGGGGCCCTGGCTGTGTGAGAGGCCTGCCGAGCAGCGTGCGTCCCATCTGTGGGAGGCTCACGGGCACCCGCGGCCACTGCGCCGTGGGCCCGGCTCTGAGAATGGGGCAGGCAGAAAAGCTGAACTCCTAAGGTGTGGGCTGAGTGTCCACAGACCCAGCAAACGTGCAGGACCGTGAGACCCCAGACCAGGAAGTCGCCACCAGGAGCAGAAGGGACCCCAGAGCCTGTTGTGGGTGACGGCAAAACCCAACACACGTCAAAGCTTGCGCACGTGAAATGAGGCGAGATCTGCCGTCTTTCTTCATCACTGATTGTTATTTTTCAATTGTAAAATATACACAACATAAAAGTCACCATTTGAAGAAGTGTATGATTTAGTACCATTAATTATACTAGCGTACTTTACTGACTTTTTTTTTTTTTTGACAGATAGACAGTGAGAGAGAGAGAGACAGAGAGAAAGGTCCTCCTTCCGTTGGTTCATCCTCCAAATGGCCGCTATGACCGGAGCTACGCCAATCCGAAACCAGGAGCCAGGCACCTCCTCCCGGTCTTCCACGCGGGTGCAGAGGCCCAAGCACCTGGCCCATCCTCCACTGCCCTCCCAGGCCACGCAGAGAGCTGGACTGGAAGAGGAGCAGCCGGGACTAGAACCCAGCACCCATATAGGATGCTGGCGCCGCAGGGGGAGGATTAACCAAGCGAGCCACGGCGCCGGCCCCACAAGCGTACTTTAGAAAGCTTCTGGAGAAGTGGCATTAAAAGACAAGTTTAGGGGCTGGCACAGTGGCCTGGTGGGTAAACTTCCACCTGCACTGCCAGCATCCCTTATGGGCAATGGTTCGAGTCCCAGCTGCTCCACCTCTGATCCAGCTCCCTGCTCTTATCCTGGGAAAGCAGCGGAAAATAGTCCATATGTTTAGGCCCCTACACCCGTGTGGGAGACCTGGAAGAAGCTCCTGGCTTTGGCTGGCCCAGCCTCGGCTGTTGTGGTGTGAACTAGCGGATGAAAGATCTTCCTCTCTGCCTCTCCCTCTCTCTCTATAGCTCCGCCTTTCAGATAAATAAAATAACTTTTTTTTTTTTTTAAAAAAAGTAAGTTCATTTTGGTGCAAAAACATTTCGAGGGGAGGATGTGGTGGAAGCCCCTGTTTGCGATGCCTACATCCTGTATCTGGATGCTGGTGTGAGTGCCTGCTCCTCCCCCTCCCATCCAGCTCCCTGCTGAGTACCTCCTGGGGGGCAGCAATGATAGTTCAAGTACTTGGCACTCATGGGGGAGACCCAAGCAGTATCCCTGGCTCCTGGCTTCAGCCTTGTGCATCCCAGGCTGTGTGGCCATTTGGGGGAATGACCAGCAGCTGGAAGTTTTCTCTCTCTCTCCTTCTCTCTCCCTCATTCTTTCAAATAAAATAAATAAGCCTAGAGGAATCTTGAATTCCATGCATGTTCTCCGTGACGTTTTGGTACCCCTCATATTTGCAGCGTGTGTAGGAATCGCCGCAATTTCCAAAGCTCTTCCAGTGCCCTGAACAAAAGCTCTGTGTCTGCTACGCAGTCCTTCCTTCCGCCTCGCCCCTCCTCTGCAGCCCTGAGAAGTGCGCGCCGGCTTCCCGTCTCTGTGGACCTGCTTATTCAGGACATTCTGTGTGCACGGAATCACGTAAGATGTGGCCTCGTCTGATTCGTGAGAAACCCACTTTCACTGATTTTTTTATTGTTTACATTTTGGTTTCTTTTTCATCTTTATTTGAAAGGCAGAGAAAGAGAGATGGAAACAGATGCAGCGAGAGGAGATAGAGACACAAGGAGACCGCCCGTCTGCTGGTTCTCTCCCCAGATGCCCACAACAGCAGGGGCTGGGCCAGGTCAAAGCCAGGAGCTCAGAACTCCATCCAGGTCTCCCACACGATGGCAGGGACCCAGGTGCTTAAGCCATCATCTGCTTCCTCCCAGGGTGTGCATTAGCAAGAAGCTGGAGCGGGAGTGGATCCAGGCTCAAACCCAGGTGCTCCAACATGGAATGGTGTGGGTATCTTCCCCACTGCCCCAAACACCTGCCGTGGAGATGCCCCCACGCATTCAATGTTCTTATCTCAGTCTGATGGGAGAGTGATCCCTGGGTGGGGTGAGCGGGCGGAAACTGGGCTGAGGGTCCTAGGCTGGGTTCCCCCAGGGGCCGGCCTCGAGACAAGGATGGGAACACAAACAGATAGATTACTTGGGGGTCATCCCGGGAACAGTGGTGGGAGCCTGGGGAAGGGAGTGGCACAGGGCCCTGTGCTGGTCACCATGGGGGGCAGCTCTTGTTCTGTCCTGCTGGGCCCCCTAAGGGATGGCACAGGTCACCCTGACTTTTGATGGGTTGGTTGTATTTGATTGCCGGCAACAGATATTAACTCAGGCAAACGGAAGCAAGAGGGAAGGTGTTGGGAAGACACGGGAGACCCAGAAGACAGAGGGCAAGCTGTAGGAGCAGATGTGGAAATGAGCAGAGAATGGGGGCAGCCCCGGAGCTAGAGACGCAGCGGAGTAATCGCAGACGCAGAGTGGCTAAGGACCCAGCCCTGGGCCGAGGGAGTGTCCAACCGTTTTCAGCCTCTTGGTCGTTCTTCTCAAAATTCACCAGAGAGAGAGAGAGCATCCAGCCCTTCTCCTGGCCGTGTGTGTGTGTGTGCACACATGTGTGTGGATGTGCACACGTGTGAGCCTGCTGGAATTATAGCCCAAGCAGTTGGGGAATTAATTGTCCTGAAGGTGTTTGGGTGTGGTTTGGAAGGGGAAACGGATGCCAGGAGCCCAGAACCCAACAAACAATTGCAGATCTACAGCAGTAGAGAAGTGGGGGTGAGTTAGGAGGTTGTCAACGCCAGACATGGGAACGAATGAGAAATTAATTTTCAGAATCGTTTCCCAGTTCTGAACGCTGAGAAATTATATCATTCTTTGCCTTAGGAAACCTCAGACCACAGAGGAGATGATGTCTCCAAAGCAGTTTTGCAAAAGCAGGTGCAGGCAGTGAAATGACAGCGAGGTCAGAGTGGTTTTAGAAGGAGCCGCAGGAGCCCAGCCCAGCCTGCAGTCCTGGGGACCTGACTCCAGGCAAGATGAACCCTAGGAAGGTGAACGCCGGCACACACTCTGCTGTCCCTCCCCCATGGGGCACGGGAGGGCTTGGCGTGGAGTTTCTGAGGCCTTGGCCAAGGCAGGGTCCGATGGGGATGACATCTCTGCGTGACACTCCTGACCGAGGAGCCGGTAACAGACAGCACCACTTGGCATCCCCTTCTCTCGCCTACCACGCTCCAGTTCCTTGGGGGAGATCCAGGTGTCCAGCTTCCCCACAAGGGAAACTGGGAGTTGACCCCGGAGGGTCCCTGGGTGTCCCTTCTGCCAGATCCCGCACCCCACCCCCCTCCCCAACCCTGTGCAGCCAAAGGGTAACTCGCACTGAGCTCGGCCCTGCAGGCTTTTCTTCCTGTGTCGTGGGACCTTGAGGGTCGAGTTATTTCCGACCTCGTTTTACCCTGTTTCCACGTCTCACAGTCCAGCTTCCCAGTTAACTCTGTGAGCTCCTTAACAGCATCTCTGTAAGTGTGTTAAGCGAGTCGTAGACAGTTTCTACTGCTTGTGACCAGAAACGCTGCCTGAGACAGCAGACTAAGGTCCGTGTCTCTAGCAGCGGCAGATAACTTCAAGTTCAACATCCAACAGGTCCAGTCCCTGCAGCATAGCTTCAAGAGCCAGAAAGAAACTCTGGGAGGTTTTGGGACATCGCCAAGGTACTCTCTTAATCCTTGTAATCTCAGAACCAAAATGGCTGAAGACCAAACTCAGAGTTCGACCCCCTGGGCTGCTGAATGACATTGTTTGTGGAATAGACGGCTGTGCCAGGGCTCGTGTGAAAATTGAACAATTGTCAGGAAAAGGGTTGGGGGCCGATCATTGACCCCGGGATGTCTGGGTGGATTTAGAGTTGCAAAAGCACTCAGAACCTCCGGATCGCTCTGAAGCCTTCACTCAGCTGTCCAGGCCACCATTACGGGAGCCAAGGGGGTGCCTGATGCTTCATTATATCAAACGTGTGTCTCGGCCGAGGGCTGAGCGTTGACCTGGGTTGAGCTAACTGCACTCTGCCTAAAACTGACCCTTGAAAGGAGGCAGCCAAGAAAGAATAGTCAGGAGTTCATTCCGTCCAGGCCCCGGTGGTCAAGTGGATATGTCCCCCATGGTCAGTCTTCCAGACAATTCCCTGAGTGTGGGAGTATCCTTCCACCAAGTTCCTTCTTGGCTCACACCCGCAGGGTTGTGTCCGTTACTTACGACAGCTGAGCTCCTCCACATCCAATCTTTGCTGTGCTGTCTTTATCTGGCTTCAGGCAGGGTTGCGTGGTCTCTCCAGGAGTCCTGCTTATCCTCTGCTTATCAAAGGCCCTAGGCAGGGCCTTTGTGCTGTATCTTGTTAAGAATGGCATCTTTAGGCCGGCGCCGCGGCTCAATAGGCTAATCCTCCACCTGTGGCGCCGGCACACCGGGTTCTAGTCCCAGTTGGGGCGCCAGATTCTGTCCCGGTTGGCCCTCTTCCAGGCCAGCTCTCTGCTGTGGCCCGGGAGTGCAGTGGAGGATGTCCCAAGTGCTTGGGCCCTGCACCCCATGGGAGACCAGGAGAAGCACCTGGCTCCTGCCATCGGATCAGCGCGGTGCGCCTGTCGCAGCGCACCGGCCGCGGCAGCCATTGGAGGGTGAACCAACGGCAAAGGAAGACCTTTCTCTCTCTCTCTCACTGTTCACTCTGCCTGTCAAAAAAAAAAATGGCATCTTTAACTTTTTAAATCCATTTGGCTACTGGTCATTGAGCCCTTACCGATTGCCAGTCTGTGCAAGCTGCTTTAGGACACACGGATTCACTGGTCCCCCAGGGGTCCCACACCTGGAGCGAAGGTGACTCCTGCACAGAGCTAATTCTGGGCAGGTTTGGCCCTGATAATGCCACAGGGCAGAGATCCACGTGTGCGGGTCAGAAGAGAGGTTAACTCGGGTTGTAGGGGGTCAGGAGCACGGTACGATGGGGGCTTTGAGAGCTGGATTAAGAACTTGGACTTTATTTTATAAATTTAAAGGGAGAAGCAATGTGATTTTCTGAGCGCCAGAGTGGCAGAATTAGTTAGATGAGCCTCATTAGGTGTAAATTGAGTGAAGTCACTGATCCATACACCAATCTGGGGCTTTTTCTGGAAGCTCAGCTCTCGTCCTGGAAGATTAAAATTAGCGATGGGTGGAATCTCTGAGTAATAGAAATTAGATAAATGTGCAAATGCACGGGGCTTGGCACACATAGGTACCTGATGGACATCCATATCTTCACGTTTCTTCCCAGTTGTCACAAGGAAGCTTTTCGAGGAAACCCAACAGGTGTCATGTATAGAGACAGGAGAGCGTCGTGGTTAGGAGAAGCACTTGGGTTTCTGGAAGGTTCCTGGGTTTGAATGCAGCCATGCAGCTTGTGTGCGAGTTTTTTCCCTGGGCTGATTCTGTATAGCAGTGCAGGCACTGATGTGTGGAAAGTGCTTAGCACAGCGCATGTCCCACATGGTGCGTTCAACTCTGTGTTACCTGCAGTGAAAGATCAACATCGGCCTTCCCAGTGGAGTTCCTTCGTGGCCTTTGGTCAGTAGACCAAGTCAAAGGAACGAGATTTAGCTTGAAATTTTGGCATCCTCAGCACTTTGTTCAAATATTTGCCATCCGGGCACAAAAGAACAAATTGCATGTCTGATGTGGATCATGTTCTAAGCCAATATTCTCCATCCTGGCTGCCAATGCTAAGCAGGCAGTCACCGTGATCGGGAATCAGACCTGCCTGGCTGTTCTCCATGGGCCTTGGAAGCCCCGTTAGAAACATGAAGATTCTGGCTTCGGTCGGTGGTTTTCAGTCCTCATTATTATCAGAGTCATTACTTGCAGCAAGAGGGGTTGTCTGCAGCCTAATTGTATGTGGCAGCCCAATCTGTGAATGGGATGGAAGTAGGGGGTGGCCTGGTGGAGGCGGGTGCTCCAGAGTGCACAGACTGGGTCGGTGCTGGGAGCAGGTGCACAGCTGGCTGTCTCTCTTCATCCTCCTCCCCTCCAGCCTGCGGAGTCTCTGTCAAGTCTAGGGTGTGGGCATGGGTTCTTCGATCAATAAATCATGCATCTTCTTGTTTATGGCATAGCCCTTAGCCAGCCTCTTGGACTCTCAGTTCCTTTCTCACCAACACGGCCTCTGCTGGGAATTCCAGAAATCTCACTGGGAAGTCAAGAGCTAGGGTCTCCACCTCTCTGTTGCTCAGCTTCCGTCTGCCTCTCCGGATACAGCGAGAGCAGACGGCTCGGCTCTGCCGGGAGTCGCGAGGTAAGGGGGGATCATAAGGAATGGCAAGCAGGTGTCCTATTCCAGCCTATGCCCACCAGCCAGCGCCTGGGAAGAGAGTCACAAAGAAGAGGCTTTAGGGGCTGGAGTTGTGGCACAGTGGGTTAAGCCGTTGTGCCGCATTACAGCTCTCCTTGCAGTCTGGCTGCTCAGCTTCTGATCCAGCTCCCTGCTGATGATGCTGGGAAGGCGATGGAAGACGGGCCAGGTGCACGGGCCCTGCCACCCCTGAGGGAGTCCAGCCAGAGTTCCTGGCTCCTGTGCAGTCCTGATCTCGAGGCCATTTGGGGAAGGAACCAGCAGACAGAAGATCCGTCTCTCTCCCCCTCTCTAAGTCTGCCTTTCAAATAAATGAAATAAATCTTGGGGGGACAAAAAGGATAAGGAAACAGCTTTTGCCCTTGCAATGAGATCACCTCTGTATCACTTGTCCCCCACACAACCGCAGCCACAGATCTCCCTGAAAAGCAGAGATACCAAGTAAAGCTACTATCGGTTAGAGGTTGAGCTGTGTCCCCCCCAGCTCCACCTCCCCTCCAGAAAGAAGAGGTGTTGGAGTCCTAACCCCCAATGCAGCAGAATGGGAGTTATCTGGAGCAGGGCTGGCACTGACCTAATCAGCTACAATGGAGCCACACTGAAGCCGGGGACGAGGGTGGGTCCTTAACCCCCAACTCACGGACAAGGCCACACAAGGGGAGAATGCCGTGTGGGAGCGAAGGCGGAGGCAGCACCAAGGGTTGTCAGTGAAACTGGAAGCTAAGAGAAAGGCCTGGGACAGACCCTTCCCCCGGGGGAAGAGGAGACATTGCCCACACCCTGACTCCAGGCTCGCAGTCCCCATGGCCATGGCCATGCACTTCTGTTGTTTGAAGCCCCCTGCTGTGTGGCACCTTGTACAGGCAGGAAGGGAGCGTGCCACTCCCCCTCCAGCCCTCCCAGCCCTGGCGCCCCTCGTCCGAGCTCCGGATTCCCTTGCTCCCACCTTCTAGGGGGCCTCTGTCTCTCTCCAGTCGGCTGTGTTTTCCACTTTCGTCTCCCCTGGCAAATGGGCTCTCCCCTGCCCACCTGGCATCTCTTCGGCCCTCTTGAATTTGCCCAGGCCCCTCTTCCACCTTTTGTTTCAGAATGATGCTTCTCGAACCACTTGTGCACAGTGTTTGTGACACATCGCTTCTCCCAAGCTCTTCTGGGAAAAGCGCTCGGACAGCCAGGTCCACGGTGGCCTTCACGGATCTCACGGAACACTGGGGCTTGGGAATCCATCTCCTTGAAGCGACTTTTTTGTTTGACTTCCACGAGCTCTTGGCTTTCTTCTTACCTCTCAGAGTATCATGCTCTTGTTTTATTTGCGACTTTTCACTGTTTCTCTTCCTCCACTCACAAAAATCAATACATTTTATGATCTCTCTAAATGTCCTCCAAAGGCAAGGCAGAACAAATGACAACTTTGGATGCTGGGGCTGTGGATCACAGTCAGGCTCTGGACCAAGACAGCCAGGGCAGGAAAAGAACAGTGAAGCAAACTCAAGTTTTCTGAGTGCTTAGAAAACAGTCCAGGGGCAGGCATCAGGCCACAGAGGAGAGCCGTGGACCAGGAGCGGGGTGGGACTGTCCAACTCCAAGGTCGTGTGGTCACTGATTCCTCTGTCTCTCCTTCGGTGTCATTCACTAAGTGATTGTGCAAGCAGTTCACGTTGCTCACTAAACAAGGCCGGCAGGAAGGGGAGGCAGTCCACGGCGATGACCAGCACTGACACAAAAATGGCCACAGTGTTCCTTGGTGGCTGTTGGCAGCATGGTGTAGGGCCAGGCTCCAGGGATGTTACGAGTGAGTATTACCCGGGATGGGTATTTAGCCTAGTGGTTACGACACGTGCATCCCTTGTCAGAGTGCCTGGGTTCAATACTTTTCCTGAACCCAGCTTCCTGCTAGTGTAGACTCTGGGAGGCAGCAAGGACTGGGTTTCTGTTACCCACATGGGAGACTTGGATTGAGTTTCCAACTCCCAGCTTCTGCCCCAAGCCCAGCCCCAGTCATTGAGGGCATTTGGGAAGTAAACCAGTGGATGAACTCTCTCTCTCTCTCTCTCTCTCTCTCTCTCCCTCTCCCTCCCTCAAAAAATAAGGGTGATTAATCCAGGATTCTATCCTTATCTTCCTCACCAGGACACACACCTGGACCAGTATAAACATCCACTCTTGTGGCGTGACCCGTCATCGGTGACTAGCATTTCTCAGACGGTGGCTTCCATGTTTGGCCGTCATCCAAAGTGTTCTCCCGTTGAATGAGTCTGGACCACACAAGATCAAACAGGTGTGTTGATGGCAGGATTCCTTGGAGCTCTGACTATGCTGTAGTGCGTTGAGAGTCTCTGGGATGGGGGAGTCGTTTGAGGGTATACAGGATCCGGGTTTCCCAATCTCATGTGTCAGAGGCCTCCCTCTGATTGTGAGAAACTGTTACTTCATGAACACAGCTGGGAAAGTGGAAAGTTCTCAGACCAACGTGATTATCTTCTCCTGCAGTATGCGCTGTGTCTCCCCCAGACGGTTCCAGGGGAGGTCTGTTGAAAACCAAACTGGTCTTCTCCTGTCTGCCTGCTCATCGCACAGCCCTTCCCATCTCCGAGCACAGACTGACTCAACCATCACCCTTAGCCCTCTGCCCCACTCCTCTCCTCCCCGGCCCGTGTCTAATCCGATCCCTGGCTTCACTAATTCGGTCTGATGAGGTACTTTCAATTGTGTTTCCTCTCTGTGCGTCTGGGTGAATGCGTCAGTTCTGTTGTGTTGTCTTGCCTGCTGCCTCTCACCTGCGCAGCTCCTGGTGGCTTCCTACGTGGACTTCCTGACCGCAGACCTACCCTTCTCCAACCTCTTTGCCATCCTTGGATGGTGACGATCGCTGTGAAAACAGAGTCCCTCGTACGCCTGCGACCCTCCCGCGGCTCCTCGCTGGATTAAACCAGCGCACGTGCTCTTACATGATGCCTACGGCTCCCGAGTCACAGGCTGCAGACCCTCTAGCCTTCCAACTCCTTAAACAGCTCCCAGACTCACGCACACTTTACCGCCTTGTTCCGCTTCTGCCGGAGGGGTTCACGGCGGTAGCCCAAGGCAGGCAAAACTGCCAAAGCGTGTAAATTCCAATTTCTGATGTGTTTAAATCCAGGAAGTGAATCTTCATGTCCCGTAATCCAATTTGGGGAGATTTTATTCAGCGCCCTCTCTGCAGGGTGTGCTGAGTAGCCAGGATGGAGTGGGGTGCACCTGCCCTCTGCCAGCTTGGCATTTAACAGGGAGGCAGAAAGGAGGGAGGAGCCAGGCAGAGCCGAGAGTACCAACAACCCGGCCAACCAGGGTCTTGCTATAAATTGAGTGTGCCCTCCCCAAATCCATGTGCTGGGGTTGGATTGCCATTGTTTCGGTGTTAGTCGGTGTTCAGGGTATTTGGCAGGGGCCTTTGGGGAATAGCTAGGGTGAGATGGGGGTCATGAGGGCGGGCCCCTCATGGTGGGATCCACGGCTGTCTGAGAAGACGGGAGCTGGCCTTGTGCTCTGGCCGTCTCGCCATGGGGTGCTCCGCACCTGTTGCGCCACAGCAAGAGGGCCCTCGCCAGCCACGAGAAGGAGCAGGTGCCTGCTCTCAGATTTGCCAGCCTCCAGAATCGTCAACCCCTTGAACCTCTGTTGTTTACCAATGAGCCAGTCTCTTGCATTTCGACTGCGACAGTTCTGTATGGTACAAGGTAGCAGGCAAGCAGTCAGGGGGAAAAGGGGTCCTTTTAAAGCCCATCTGAAATGCACAGCTGAGCAGAAAGAGAGCAGAACCAAAGGAGGGGGGATTGTAACCCGGGGCCGTGGTGCCCCTAGAGTCCCAGGGAAGGGCCTCGCTCGGGCAGGAATGACACAGAGCCTGTGTGTTTGCTAGGCCAAGCTCTTCTTCTACAGCTCCAGTTCAGGCTGCACGTGCAGCGCCTGCGTCTTCATTTTCTGCCGACGTATCCAGACTGCAGTCTCGGAATGACCTGAGGAGCACTGGGCTGTCCCGAAGGCACAGAGCCAGGCGCTGGCAGCGGGCAGCGGCCCCTCTCCAGGGGCACGCGAGACACTTCTGTATCACTCACTGTCCTTTATGTCCTGCCTTCCTGTCTGCACAGTCTGCCTCTTGGGAAACCTCCTGCACCCACATGGGCCTGGATAATGCATCCATGGGGCCTGGTGCCAGCCTCTAACAGGTGGCGATCTGCTTTCCTCCAGACACTGAGGCATCTCCCATCCCTGACAGTGAACTTGTGCAGGCAGGAATCCCGTTCATTTCAGGCACTCGGTCCGGGCACAGGTCCTACTCACGGTAGGGGTTGGATGAGTTGCATGTCTAGAGTCAAATTTAAAAGATTTATTTCTTTTATTTGAAAGGCAGAGTGTTAGAGGGAAAGGAAGGGATGGACAGGGTGGGATCTTCCATCCACTAGTTTGCTCCCCAAACACCTGCAATAGCCAGGTCTTTCTATCCTTAGCAACTCCACCAGCCTCTTGACTCCACCCCCACAGCCTCCTTTGCTCTCTCAAGAGACAGCGGACGGGAGCCGGCACCGTGGCTCACTTGGTTAATCCTCCACCTGCGGCACTGGCATCTCATATGGGCGCCTGGTTCTAGTCCCGGTTGCTCCTCTTCCAGTCCAGCTCTCTGCTGTGGCCCGGGAGGGCAGTGGAGAATGGCCCAAGTGCTTGGGCCCTGCACTCACGTGGGAGACCAGGAAGAAGCACCTGGCTCCTGCCTTCGGATCAGCGTAGCTCTGGCCATGGAGGCCATTTGGGGAGTGAACCAACGGAAGGAAGACCTTTCTCTCTGTCTCTCTCTCACAGTGTGTAATTCTACCTGTCAAATAAATAAATAAAAATCTTTTTAAAAAAAGAGAGATAGCTGATGGACACATGGGCTACCCAGTGCCCTCCTAGGACACACAAGTCTAAGTGTGGCAGGCAGAGCTGTGATTCCTGGTGGAACACACTCTAACCCCTAGGGGGAGCTCAAGACTCCCACAGAGGTGGACCATGGGTGTTAAGCTGGCTGGTCAAACAGGAAGGTCATGGGATTCGGGCACACTCTTGGGGGACAGAGGGCTCAGAGAAAAGAAGTTGGGAGCTACTGCTTATTGCCTTATTCTTTTCCCAATATCTGCGCTGTCACTCACCAGTGTCCAGTATTCTCTCTTGCTCTCTCGGCCACTGTCAGGGACAAAAATGTGTCCGGTGTCCTTTCCCTTGCCCCAGAAGAGATGGCTGCAGTAGGGGGACGGTGTCCAGCTGAGGAGGGGGGACGGATGCCGACAGAAGCCACCCAGCCTTGCCCCAGGCAGTGCGTCCGAACCCCAAGGATCTTAAAAGCAGCTATTTTCAACCATGGGCTGTAAACACACATTTTGAATAACAGATCCTGCGCATGACCCCACACCGAATCCATTAGAACGGGAACTTGCGGTTTATTTCTGAAGCCTTCACTAATGCTTTGGCTTTGGGGGAAAAAAAAAAGCCAAAAGTCCTTGTGTGTATGCACGGTACAGCATTCCAGTCCCATCTCGGTCCCTATCAGTAATATCTGCTGAGGCTGTACTTTGACCTGGGTAATCGGTCCCTCCCTGGAGACTGTAGGGAGGGGAGGAGTGGAGGAGGCGAGGGGAGCAGGCTGGGAGGCCATCTGCACTGCCCCCGACCTGGCCAGTGTCCCCTCAAATGTCACAGGATGCACTTCGCCCCCTCCTGGGCTGTGGAGGAAACCTTCCAGGAGGCCCCCTGCCCTGGCATTTTGCAGCCTGAGTGCACTGCTTCTAATTATTGCCTCACTCAGTGTGTCCCCGTGAGTCATCTCTCGCAAGGTGAGGCACCCACCCACCCCGACACCGCTCCTGGCTGTGGGAACAGCTGTCAGAGACGCTGCCCATTCAGGTGTCTCGGACATGATTTATCATACGCGCTTGAGCAGCCTGGTGATATCTGATTAATCAAAATGTCAGATAATCTAATGGCAGTGTGTCTGCAATAGGACTCTACATTTTCAATTTGTTTAAAAAATAAACATTTTGGCTGCTGGCTTTGGGTTTCTATTTAAAAGATAATATCGGGAGATACTATTAGGGACAATGTGCCACATGCATATTAGGGCATAATATTAGAGAATTTGTCCCTTTTCTAAAAAAAAAAAAAAAAAAAAAACATTATTTGAAGGGCAGAGAGAGAGAGGGCTCCCATCTGCTGGTTCACTCTCCAAATGTCTGCAACACCCAGAAATGAGCTGAGGCCAAAGCTTAGAGCCATGAGCTCAATCCAGGTCTCCCACGTGGGTGGCATGAGCCCAACCAGTTGAGCCATCACTGTTGCTTCATTAGCAGGAAGCTGGAGTCGGGAGCAGAAGCTGAAATGAAACCCAGGCTCTCTGACGCGGGGTTAAGGGCCCCTTAGCGGTGAGGCTAAATGCCCACCCCTTCTGGGCTTTTTTAAACCAAGACTGCAGCTTTAATCTGTGCACACAGAGCCATTCCAAGCAGGTGTCATTCCGCAGAGACAGGGCCCATTAGTCTTGCTTTGGAGCTGGGAGAAATGAATATTTCAAATGGCGCCTTCACAGGTAATCGGTGAGAAAGGTTTTTGATTGTTTGTTTTTCATGGTTTTAAAATGCCTCTCGCATACCTTGACTTGCAGGGTCCTTTCCAAACATGCTATCTCTGGCAGTCTCATCGCCAGCGCGTTCCTGAGTAAGAGATATGTAGACATCATCACCTCCGTTCTGTGGATAGAGAAATCGGAGTGTGTAACGCACAGCGTGCAGTTAGTGAGTTCCAGAAACAGGGTTCAGACCCAGCTCTCGGGCTGTGCCGTGCCGCCCGTCCCTCTTGTAGACAGCACACTCCAGGGCTCCCGTCTTCACTCACTCAGCCAGCATCTCTGAGTGTGTGCCTCCTGCGTCCAGCTGCTGTCTAACACACCGCCAAACACAGGGCCTGCCCTCGAGGATGTCCCAAGCAGTCTCTGAGAGGGTCGGCTCCACCTGCTAAGACACCTAGGCATAACTGTAAACTTCAGATTGTTATTGGGTGCGCATTCACGGGGCATTTGCACGTGCCCAGTACCACGGAAGACTCTGGAGATGTGCAGAACGGGACCTAGCCCCCGTCTGGTTAGGTGAGGGGCCTAGAGAGGCAGCTCATCTTGCAAGGGCAAACTCAGGTGTGCAAGAAACATGCCTGTGTGTCATGACTCAGTTCCCGTTTCTGACGTGTTGTGCTGGTGCAGCTGAGGGTGCAGCCGAGGTTCACGCATGTATGTGGGTGAAGGGACCACACAGGTTACTCCTCCTGAGTCACAAGCCACGGGCGGGAATGGGGAACATGGCTGAGGTTCTATCTGCTGAGACGCACACATTTGCTCTCTGGGGGTGGGGGGACCAGGCACCTCTCTGCCTCTCCTGTTGCAGGAACCCACACAGCTTCGACTTTTCTACCTTTTCCTCCTGCCCGCATCTGTTGGTTCCCTCCTCAAATGGCTGCAACAGCTGGGGCTGCCCTGGGCTGAAGCCAGGAGCCTGGAACTCCAGTCTGGTCTCCCACATGAGTGGCAGAGACCCAAGTCCTCGGGCCATCATCTGCTGCCTTCCCAGGTGCATCGACAGGGAGTTGGATGGGAAGAGGAGCAGCCAGGACTTGAACCAGCACTCAGCTATAGGATGCTGGCAATGTAGGTGGCAGCCAAACCTGTTGTGCCAAAAATGCCAGCCCCTGAACTAGAGTTTTAAAAAAAGGAAGCTGAAAAAGTTGAGTACTATATTCCAGGCCCCGTGCGAAGTCAGGGAAGTGTCCCGTTCCATCACCTGCATCTGGTGCCCACAGACTTGGATATCTGCTGAGTTTTGTCTTGCCACATCCTTTCCGTGCAACCGTTGAATCTGTCAGTCACGATGCCCCATCTCCCTAACCCCACTGCACTCCTGGCCATCACCAAGGGGCAGACAGGTGACCCAAGCAATGCCTTCAAGAGTCTCGCCTGGAATCTGGAGATGAACACAGGAAAGCAAGTTTCCCTGCAGAAAGTCCTTTTGCTTCCCTAAGCTAGAAGCAGTTTCTGTTTCTGGAGACCAGAAAAAAACCCCGCCAGACGAGCACACAGCCCCGTGGTGCAGGCATTCTCAAGCTTACTTCCTGCAGAAGCAGGGAGTGGATTTTCCACACTCCTCTATCTTAATGTACTGTGGGCAGCGTGAAAAGACGTAGCTCAAATCTGTGTCCCAGAGCCAGACAGCTGCAGTGCGTGTCTAGACTCTGCTTACAAAGGTGGACCCATCATTTCCTGCTCCTGTCAATAGGCCAGGCCGCGCGGGCAGCTCTCCGCCCTCCGCTAAGACCAGACGCGAGCACCCCAGGGCATCCCTGTGAGTCCTTTCTGGAACTCATGCACACGCCTCTTTCTTCAAGCTGTCATGCCTTTGGGAGTTTGAGCCGAGAGTCGGAAAATAGGAGGGTTAAGGATCTGCCTGTCTGTCTGTCTGTCTATCTATCTACCTACCTACCTATCTGCTGGTCCACTCCCCAAATGCCTGCAACAGCTAGGGGTGGGATGCAACCCAAACCTGGAAGTCAGGGACTCCATCTGGATCTCCCATGTGAGTGGCAGGGACCCTCCCCTGCTGCTTCCTGGGGGGAGCATTGGCAGGAAGTCAAAGTGGGGAGCAGAGCCAGGTCTGGAGCTCAGGCACTTCAACATGAGATGTGAGGACTGCAGGTGGTGGCTTACCCACCTGTGCCAAACACCCACCCCAACCCCTGAATTTTAAGTTTTACTTACTTTTAACCAATTCAACTTTCAATGTACACATTACAGCAATGTAAACTATATTTCTATTAAATAGGGTTTTGTTTCAGTAAGAGTATGTTTTGCATTCACGGCTACAACATGGAAGGCATCAACGTATCGTAACACACTTGTTGGCCAAATGTCTTGTTTCTTATTTTTCTTTTATTCTTTTTCTTTTTTTGACAAGCAGAGTGGACAGTGAGAGAGAGAGAGAGAGAGAGAGAGAGAGACAGGGAGAAAGGTCTTCCTTTTCCATTGGTTCACCCCCCCCCCCCCAATGGCCACTGCAGCTGGCGCACCGCACTGATCCGAAGCCAGGAGCCAGGTGCCTCTCCTGGTCTCCCATGCAGGTGAAGGGCCCAAGGACTTGGGCCATCCTCCACTGCACTCCCAGGCCATGGCAGAGAGCTGGACAGGAAGAGGGGCAACAGGGTCAGAATCCAGTGCCCCGACCAGGACTAGAACCTGGTGTGCTGGCGCCACAAGCAGAGGATTAGCCTATTGAGCCACGGCGCCAGCCTTAATGTCTTGTTTCCAACATAAACACGAATACACAAATTGAACTTGTAGGTACCAATCACAAAAACTCATCACATATTTATTTAGAATCAATGGACCCTCAGTTTGAAAACATTTCTTCTTACGTATGGATGCAGTCTTGTAATGAATTGGGTTATTTTGTGGCAGTAGCACAAGTCACAGAATTTGAATTTGTAACTTTTTTTTGCCCAGCTGTGGCTCCACAGTCTTGGATTCTTGTACTAAATACAAGGCCATTCCACATGGAATGATGACGGAAGAAATTTTTGTTGATTTCAGTTATGGTTACATTGGTAGAAAATCATAAGGAAAATCTAAAAATAATATTTTACTAAAAGTGAAAAATCCTTAATTAAGCCACCAAAAGCTCCTGATAGGGCAGAGACCTTTACAGCAATATAAAGCAATAGCAAAAATCAATTGACTCAAAGATGAAAAATTGTAAATCATTTTTCTTTGGCTGTGTAAGAGTTGTGCAATGGAAAACCTTGTCTAGTTAATGCTTTCTGTATATTTGATATCAAAGAATTCCCAAATTTTTAAAGAAAGGTCAAGTACTGGCCTGAAAAAATCAAACTTGCAAAATAAATATTTTTGAATATTTTAAATTTGTCCAAAAAATCACTTAGCCAAGAGATCGCTCAAGCTATGTAAAATATAATCAATATTAAAAGTAGAACACCGATGCTTTGCTTCCTGCATCATCCCACTGTGGATACATTGTTGGAAAATATCTGTGCTTGTTTTCAGGACGCAGACTCTACAAACAGCGTTCTTCATGAAGCTTTCAAAATCGTTCAGTCTGGACATTTGAATGCTGTGAATTTAGTCTATCAGACTGTTGAAACAGAAAACAATACAGTTAGGGATCACTTACGCGTTGTCAATTTTCATTGGCTGAGTTATGAGAGAGTTTTAACAAATATGTAACCCAAATTCAAGATTTTCTTAAAATAGAAGAAGTGCTTTATAAATACTCAAGACACTTCTCCACTGACCTCACACTGTATGTAAATGAGATGCATTGGAAAATAAAGTTTCTACTAACTAAACAGCTATAAGAATCCATACGGAAATTGAACCTTTTAATAATACAAATCAGTAACAATGATCTTACACATTTTCCTACCTTACAGCATTATATAAATTGGATATAAAACTGTAAGATAAATTTTAAGAATGTTTTGTTACTATTTGATGATTTGTTACTATTTGATAAATTTATAGTTACTTTCAATTTATGCAATACCGTCTTTGAATTAGATGCTAATAATGGTTTATACAAGAGTTAGTGAGTTTACTCAATTTGGAAAATGTAGTTTTGAAATCAGCATGCTTTTGCCTCACAAATTCTTCTAGAAAGTTGAATCACTCTTGTCACTGTGGATGCAAATGTTGCAACTTGTGTTTTGGAGTAAACAATGGATCCAAAAAGAACTCCCAAGAGAAATTAGAAAATAGTGTGAGATTAATGGAAGCAGACGTGACATACCCAAACGTATATCAAGCAGCAAATAATGGTTCTGGGGAACATTTATAGTAGTAGCATTTACATGGAAAAATAAAAGATTCCAAGCCAACAATTTAACTTTATACCTTAAGGAACTATAAAAAGAAGAACCCAATCAGAGATTTAACAAGAATAACTAACAGAATAATTACAACAATTGACTGTAGTAAGAGTTACATGAATGTGGTCCCACTCTCATCCACTCTCTCTCTCTGAATCTACTGTGTTCACTATTCCTCTAGCAACAATGTGAGCTGCTGTAACGCCCACAGGACGGTGAGACAGACGCTGGCTTTGCCACGTAGCAGGTGGGCCACGGCACAGAGGTTCCTGGGCACGAGCACCGTCATCCTGCTGCGGCTGGCCGGATGGCTCAGGTAACGACTGAGTGATTTGCAAGCAGCAAGGACAGGGTGCACACAGGGTGCGAAGCGAGGACTGACCTCTTGGGGCACAGTGTAAGATTTCACCTGCTACTTAGCATGGCACACAATTGAAACCTATCAATTATTTATTTCTGAGATTTCCCATTTAATTTTTTCAGACCATAGCTGGTTGTGAGCTATAGGGTCTCAGTTCTGGAAAATCAGGAAGTTCTCAAGATCATTACACACATGGTGTGAATATTCCCCATGCTGCTGAACTATACACTTAAAATATTTTACCATGGTTAAAACTTTTTGAAAATTTTAATATTTTTCACCAGTCAACTCAATAATTTTTTTTTGTTTGTTTTTTGTTTTTTTTTGACAGGCAGAGTGGACAGTGAGAGAGAGACAGAGAGAAAGGTCTTCCTTTGCCGTTGGTCCACCCTCCAATGGCCGCCACGGCCAGCGCACCGCGCTGATCTGATGGCAGGAGCCAGGTGCTTCTCCTGGTCTCCCATGGGGTGCAGGGCCCAAGCACCTGGGCCATCCTCCACTGCACTCCCGGGCCACAGCAGAGAGCTGGCCTGGAAGAGGGGCAACCGGGACAGAATCCGGCGCCCCGACCGGGACTAGAACCCGGTGTGCCGGCACCGCAGGTGGAGGATTAGCCTAGTGAGCCACGGCGCTGGCCCAACTCAATAATTTTAAAAATGTCCAAATGTCTTTGGAACAACTTGATATGTGGAAAATAATTTTTCAATCGCAAAGTTTATAAAATCTAAATAGAAATCCATTATTTCTGATAAAATATTTATTGTCTGAATGAAGTTATATTGTAAATATATGCATCAAATCTCAAAAACAGTATTTAAAAATGTATGACTCATATTTTTATATTGATTACATGTTGAAGTGATATTTTGTATATATTGGCTATATAAATCACATTATAAAAATAATTTTAACTGTTTCATTTAATTTTTTATATGTGGCTATCAAAAACTAAAAATGCATATCTGTCAGATAATTCCTAAGAGCAATCACCTGGAAGAAGGGAGGAACGTGATTAAAGGTAATGTGTCCTGAGACTTTGCATTGTTTGAGAGGAAGGCAGAGGTATTGGTTAGCTTTAGAGTTTTCTTAATTCTCTCTCTCTCATAAAAGCTGAGTAGCTAATTTCAAAATTAGCAGAGAGAACTCAAGTAGAATAAAGAAAATTTCATGAGCCCAACTCAAGATACATGAGAAGGAAAAACAAAGAAAACTTAAACAGTCCATTGGAAAATATTGAAAACCAATCAAAGTAAGAGGGGCCCGCCTTGTGGCTCAGTGGGTGACGCTGCCACCTGCGAGGCCAGCATCCCGCATGAGCACCGTTTTGAGTCCCGGCTGCTCCACTTCCAATCCAGTTTCCTACTAATGCCCCTGGGAAGGAAGCAGATGATGGCCCAAGTGCTTGGGCCCCTTCCACCCACATGGGAGACCGGGAAGAAGCTCCTGGCTCCTGGCCTCTGCCTGGCCCAGCCCTGGCCATTGCAGCCATGAGGGGAGTGAAACAGCGGATGGAAGATCTTGTTCTGTCTCTGTCCCTCTAGTTTTCAAATAAATAAATAAATACAGATTTAAAACAACAGCAAACAAAAAAGCCCAATAAAAAGAAACTACAAAATAGGGAAACACACAATTCCAAAAATGTTATTAAACTTAATAAATATAGCAGTATTATTTTTATCTGTCAAAAGATATAAATTCCCACTTTTGGCTAAAAAAATGCATTTGAAGGGTAGCCAGATGCTTTTTTTTTTTTTAAAAAGACACATCTAAAATACACGGGCAGAGAGACAAGTCAATATAATTTTTTAAAAATATTTATTTATTTATTTATTTATTTGAAAGAGTTAGAGAAGGCGAGGCAGAGAGAGAGAGAGATGGAGAGAGGTCTTCCATCTGCTGGTTCACTCCCCAATTGGCTGCAACTGCTGAAGCTGCACCTATCCGAAGCCAGGAGCCAGGAGCTTCTTCCAGGTCTCCCACCTGGGTGCAGGGGTCCAAGGACTTGGGCCATCTTCTACTGCTTTCCCAGGTCATAGCAGAGAGCTGGATGGGAAGAGGAGCAGCCGGGACTTGAACCAGCGCCCATATGGGATGCCGGCACTGCAGGCAGCGGCTTTACCCACTGCACCACAGCATGGGCCCCAATATAATTTTCTAGACAAACACTCACCAAACGAAAGCTGATCCAACAGTGTTCCTCTGTGAAAGGCCTCAGCCATGAGCAAGGGGAGCCTCTGCTCTCCAAGCGTTTCTACAAAACCATGTTTACTGGAGGGTGTTTGCCCAGGGAACCTACAGGAAGCCGGAGACTCCAGCTCGGCACGCAGCAGCAAGGAGCATCCCACTTCATCATGTTGGCAATCCACGAAAAATCCTGTGCAGAACAGGCCTGGGAAGGTCTCGCTCAGACACCAGAAAGTGCTCCACCCACTGCTCTGCTGCCACGCTCAGGGCTGCCCTGCCCTGTGCCCGTCCCCCGCTCGCCTCCTCCCTGCAGCCATTGGAGGCGCTGGATGGTCAGAGACAGCTGGGATGAACCCAGGACTCAGGACGCTTCCTGCTCAGACAGAGCTCAGAAAGCTGACCACGCAGGCCTCAAAACAGAGGGCTCCTGCACAGTTTTGGGAGATCCGGGAAACACAACATTGATGGACAATCTATTAACACATCATGTAAACATGCATGCCGAAGGTGAACAAGAGTCACACGTGGATTATTTATTTCTCGGGGTAAATACAAAAGGCTTCCAAGACTTATGAAGGAAATTAGAGAGTTTTATTTAAGGCTGTCAGAGCGGGGCAGGCATTGTGGCATAGCAGGTGTAATAATGTGTGCGCATTAGCAGGGAGCTAGTAGGAAGTAAAGGTCAGGCTGAAAGTCCAGACAGTCCTGCGTGGAATGCGAGCACCCGGCAGCAGGTTAAACCCTCCTGCGATAGCACCCACCCCCGAACCGGCATCGTAACCACTACAGCAAACACCCGCCTCTGTTACAGCTTCTTGAACATGCATGCATATCCATCAGTAATGTGCATGGCTGTTCTGGGGTATTTTATGACTACACATAAATAATATGCTGCATTCCTGATTTGAAGATGGCTTTTAACACTCAAGGGCATGCTGTGAGAGTTGAGTATGTCGGTGTATACGGATCCAGTTCGTTGATAACAAGGCGTATTACCCCTCTGTGGGAATAGACTTCCATCTAATGATGGATCCCGGAGATCCCCCTAGCTCTTTCACAACGACTGCATTAAGTCAGAACCCATATCCCCACGTACACATGCGAGAATTAGACGCCTGGACGAAAGACTTCTTATGATACACACAGATTACAAACACCACACGTGTCGTAACACATCCATCACAGCAATAAGACGCTTGGAAACCTACGTGTGCCAAATGCCGTTCAAGGGGCTTTGCTGTATTAGCCCATTTCATTCACCCAACTTTACCTGCCGATGATGAGCTCAGGCACGGGCCATGCCCAGAGGAGCTGGGAGTCCACCACAACTTCCCACGCCCCAGATACTGTTTGCTTCCTCTGTGTATTCTTGAGCTTATCCTGGGGCACAATGGAAACATTCCAAGCTCTGAGGCTCGCTTTGAAGCCTGGTTCGGTGGGAACAGGGTGGCTGTCGGTCCTTGGGTGACACGGTGTTGCCCTCTGACTGGGGACACACATTTGCCAGTCTTGAACTCCTTGTGATGGCACTCACTGATTTTTTTCAGCTACTGCTCCCAACAAGACGTAAATCCCATCAGTACAATGCCATCTTGGCCAAAACGATGATGCTAAATTCCTTCTTGCAGGGACCAAAGCAACACTCAGTGGTGTGGAAAAGTTTCAGGTTCTACACATGCTTCTGTTATTAATCTTCTAACATCTTCAATAACCTAATGGTACAGATGTGTATCTCACAGTTTAGTTTTACTTTTCTCTGATTACGACTGGGATTGCGTGTCTGTTCATGCATTGGCACCTTGGATGTCTTTTGTAAATTTCCTACCCACTGCTTTGCCCATTTTTTTTTTCGACAGGCAGAGTGGACAGTGAGAGAGAGAGACAGAGAGAAAGGTCTTCCTTTGCTGTTAGTTCACCCTCCAATGGCCACCACGGCTGGTGTGCTGCGGCCGGCGCACCGCGCTGATCCGATGGCAGGAGCCAGGTGCTTATCCTGGTCTCCCATGGGGTGCAGGGCCCAAGCACTTGGGCCATCCTCCACTGCACTCCCTGGCCACAGCAGAGAGCTGGCCTGGAAGAGGGGCAACTGGGACAGAATCCGGTGCCCTGACCGGGACTAGAACCCAGGGTGCCAGCGCCGCAAGGCAGAGGATCAGCCTAGTGAGCCGTGGTGCCGGCCTACTGCCCATTTTTATATTGGGTTGTTCATCTGCTTCACATTGATTTCTATAAGTTAATTCCTTATGTATTCCGGATATTGATCTTTTTTCAGGCAAATGCATTGTAAATGTTTTCCCAATCCATGACTCGCTTTATACTGTGTTTATAGCGCCTTTGGTTGTATAAACTCGCCATTTTTCATGTAGTCCAATTCTTCAGCCTTTTCTTGCATGATTTGTGCTTTTGTGCGCATTTTGAGACAGCCTTTCATCCTTGGATGCAATGGAGATACTCTCCTGTATTTGCTTCTAAAGCTCTTGAACTTGAGCTCGTCACAATGTAGCCCATCCGCAGTCTTTGTCCGAGCAGGAGTGTTATCCTGTGTGGAGGAGCTGCTGTTTGAGCATTGCCCCGCCCTTCCCTTCTGATCTGAGTGACAAGTCTGTCAAATATGCCATGGGCTCCTGATCCTTCCTGTGTGCTTCCCTGGCAACACCACCAACTTGTTTTAACTGCTGTGTCTTTAGAAAGATTTTTGATGCCTAATAGGACAATAGGACCTCTAGGTCCTGATAGGACCTCTCCTATCACTTTTCCAAGTTTTCTTAGCTAATCTTGGCCTCTTCCTCTACTTTCCAAATCAGCTCCTCAAGTTCAGTGGCTGCCATTGACATTTCTATAGATCTATAAATGCGTAAGCCAACAGGCATTAAAATATTGAGCCTTTTCATTCATGAAACATCTTTCCATTTGAGTCTTTCTTCTCTGACACCCCCTATTTATGATTTATTTTATTTATTTGAAAGGCAACGTTAGAGAGAGATGTGAGTCTCAGGTACATGAGTCCCGGCCACCCGTGTGGCAGATCCAGCTGGAGTCCCTGGCTGCTGACTTCAGCCTGGCGCAGCCCTGGCTGTTGCAGTCATCTGGGGAGTGAATCGGTGGGTGGACGATCTCTCTCTCTCTCTCTCTCTCTTTCTCTCTCTGTCTCTATCTCTCTGCCTTTCAAATTAAAATAAAAATAAATGCATCTCATGGTGGAGAGCCCGGGTTCAAGTCCTGGCTTCAGTTCCTAATTTGGCCTCCTGTTAAGGCAGACCCTGGGAGGCAGCAGGGATGGTTAAGTAGTTGGGTTCCTGCTACACTGTAGGAGACCCTGATTGAGATCCTGGCTCCTCGCTTCTGTTGTAGGCCCTTGGGGAAGTGAACCAGTGGAAGGGAGCCCGCTCTCTCTCCCTCTCACAAATAGCTTTTTAAACATTTAAAAAGAAAGTACATAAGGGCTGGCGCTGTGGCACATCGGGTTAACGCCCTGCCTGAAGCACCAGCATCCCATATGGGTGCCGGTTCCAGTCCTGGCTGCTCCACTTCCAATCCAGCTTTCTGCTATGACCTGGGAAAGCAGTGGAAGATGGCCCAAGTCCTTGGGCCCCTGCACCCACATGGGAGACCCAGAAGAAGCTCCTGGCTCCTGGCTTTAGATCAGCACAGCTCTGGCTGTTGCAGCCAATTGGGGAGTGAACCAGTGGATGAAAGACCTCTCTCTCTCTCTCTCTCTGCCTCTCCTCTCTCTGCATAACTCTTTCAAATAAATAAATAAATCTTTTTTTAAAAAAAAAGAAAGTACATAAACATATTACATTATAGTACTACATGGCCAAGAAACGTAGAGCACCTGTATGTGCCAAGCATGGTTTAAGGGACCTAAATATTCCCCCTCATTTAATTCACCCAACTTTATTTTACAGATGATGAAATTTAATTAGTGATTAGAGGAGCTGGGAGTGTGGTCTCAGAGCCTTGCTCCGAAACTCATTGTCTCTCACATAATAGAACGCTCCGTACCAACTCTGGGATTAAATGAGGTGATTACTCCTGGATAGAGGGAGAAGGGAGAGAGAGGAATGATGGTTGCTGTGGCTTTTATTTCTTTCCCCAAACAATCAGAGTCAGTCTGACAATAGAGAACTGTCGACTGAATCTAGGTGATGAATCTGAGTGTAATTTTATTTCCCATACTTTTTAATAAGTTTGAATTATTCTGTATTGGATTTTCTTAATTGAAAAAAAAATCTTCATAGAGGAGCTGGAGGAATTTGTAGATTGGCCAAAAGAGCTTTCAGGGGACGAAATGCAAAGCCAAGCCCTGCCCGGCTTCCTATAAACTGAGGATTTCTCTGGCCAGTTGTGGCGGTGGTGCGGGGTGGGGGAACATGCAGGAGATGACACGGAGCCTCCCCTCTGTGCCCCAACCTTGGCTCCTGACTTCTGATCGGCGCAGCTCCAGCCATTACGGCCATCTGGGGAGTGACCCAGAAGATGGAAGACCTCTCTCTCTCTCTCTGCCTCTGCCTCTCTGTGACTCTGCCTTTCAAATAAATAAATCAATCTTTTTTTTTTTTTTTTTTAAGGAATTATCCAGGAAAACAGCAAATGGGCTTTGGTGCCGAAGGAAACTGACCTCGAGTCCCAGTAAAGCCTGTGTTCATTTTAAGCTGTGTGGCTTTGGGCAAAGCAATTACCTTCTCTGAGCTTGAATTTCTTCAACCGTGAAGTGGGCACAGCCTGGCGAACGGACTGGGGTGAGGACCAGAGAGAAAACACATAGAACACACAGTCCACTGTAGCACACAGTAAGTGCTTCATAAGTGCTGACCTCGTTCTGTTCCCCTGCACTTTATCTGAGAAAAACAGCCACGCCCCTGAGAGGCAGGACCGGAATAAAACACAGTCGCCTGTGTTCTTGGTCTGATCACAGGCCCCAGCCTCCGCGGGGACGTGCGACAAGACTGGGCCTGACCCTGGCCCCTACCAGCAGTGCTGCAATGCCTCTGGCTTCCTCCCTGCCCCAGCCTTGAAATCCCTCGCTTTTCCCCTTGGATTCCAAAATGACCATTTCCAGACAGGCTGCCTCGCAGCCGCCGCCCCCGGACTGTCAAGTGACATTTGTCAAGTGACATCTTCAGTGAAGAACAAGGCACGGACTGGCGTGCGTTAAGGAAGGCACTTTCTTGGGCACAACACGCCACAAAACCCATTTCTGTGCAGCCGGGCTCAGGGAGACGGATCTCTTCATGGCCTTCTTCCTGTCTCGCTCTGATATTTCAGCCCCAGAGGCCAATAGAGTGGGTGTCACCATCAGCACACTCCTCTGTCCTGCCACAGGTGCATGGTGGGCTGGGGTGCCTGGGAGACACCCCCCATCTGCTCAGGAGCCAGCTTCCCGGATGCTGTATTGCGGGAAGATTCAGCTCTGTGAGTCTTGGGCCCTCACCGCCTGTGGGAGTGAAGGTGGTGTGAGAGGCAGTGCATAGGAGCAGGCGCAGGAAACTTTCAGGTGTATCCTGGGTGTTGTGGGGGGGTATGGGGGGGACAGGTGAGGTTGCTACCGCCCCAGGGGCTGCACGGGAAAGACCTGGATCCAGCACTGGGTTCTTGGAAGCCTGGCTTTGTTTGGCCACTTAGAGGAGCCAGCCCTTGGGAAAGCAAGTCTCCTTTAGCCCAGGCTGCCTGCCGTATAGCCAGGTGCAGGGAGGACAGCAGGTGCTTCCCTGGGGTTCGTCCACAGGGCCGCCGCCAAGTGCAGCTCACTGGGCCCTGGGGAAGGAAGTGGAGAAACCGCAGGGGTGTTCAGTGAAGAGGAGAGCCCAGGATAGGAGAGGCAGTCGGGGAAGACAGGTGCCAACTATGTGAGAGTCCGCGCCCAGGTGCACCAAGAGCAGGAAGAGGCAACCAGGTCTAGGAGTGGGTTTGGTTTCCCAGACACGCCCCGAGGCTGGGGAGCTATGGGCAAGCGCTAGGGGCTCACCAACAGCACTTTCCTAAAATCCCTTAGCGGCCGGCAGAAGAGGCGTCGCCTGTCCTACAAGCTCAAGCTCGGCTCCTTGGCCTGGCCCAGCAGGTGCTGGAACCAAGGTTAATCAGCGCGATCTTACAGCTCCCGCCTGACAGCACATGTGTCCCTTCAGGCCCCTGACTTAGACTTCAGGGGCTCCTTCATCCGCCCAGGGACACACTGGCGTCCCTTCAGGTGGGTGGTTTCCAAGGAAACCAACCTTATCGATTCCTGAGTCATTCCCCTTTGTGCCGATGTTGGCAAGTGACCACCTGCGACTGTGCCCCTGATCTATGTGGGGTGCCTAGTGATGGGCGGGACCTCTCCAGCCCGACCTCCTCCCTGGAGAAGGCGTCCGTGTCTCCTACACCGTGCAGGTGGCTTCGTGGGGTGGAGGGGGAGTGAGCTCTGTCTGGAAGTCGTCTAGGAAGGCACTGCTACCTGGCTGCAACCCTGGCCTCCCCACCTTGGGCCTGTGAGATGTTTGCAAAGCTGTTTGGGTGCTCCGAGCCTCCACATCTCCATCCATAAAATGGGGAGAAGCCCTCACTCACAAGGCTGCCGCAGGCGTCGAGTGGGAGGGAGGTATTGGAAGCAAGGCAGCCGTCAGAAACTTGGAATTGCTGGGATTGTCACTGTCACCGTGCCAAGGTGTTCACTTGGAAGTTGTTAAAGAATTTATTTGAGAGGCAGAGAGACAATGAGACAGAGAGAGAGAGAGAGAGAGTTTCCGTCTGCTGGTTCACTCCCCAGTGGCGGGGCTGGCTGGGGAGAGAGCAAGAGTGGGAGCTCAGCCCACCGTGGCTGCCCCCCAGGGCCCACAGTGGCAGGAGGCTGGCGGCCGGCGCTGGAGCCAGGAGCACACCCCCAGCCCTCCCCTGTGGGAGTGGGGCCCCTCCACAGCCAGGCTGCACCTGCTCCCTACAGACACCTCCTTCAGTCTCTTCCTGCGGCTCCTGGTTCCTGTTAAGGTTTTTATTTTCCTTTTACTTTACAACCCATGGGAGGGAAGGCAACCTGTGTGCATTTGCATGGGGCTCTGACTGTAAATCCTGCGAGGGATAATGAGCTTCCCACAGGCCCTAAAACGGACCGTGCAGCCTGGGGTGCTGTTTCCTGCTCACGGGCGGCAGTTGCTGGCTCCTTGCTCTCAGCCACCCAGGGATCCTGGTTTTGCTTCCTCCCTTCCTCTCCGCCCCCTGCCAGGATCGCCCCGCCCATCCTCCACTTTGCACTGACAAACGCTGTGATGGTTTTTTCCTTCTCTTTTCTTGTCAAAACTCAACAGCTGATGGCCCACCATTCCTCTGCCTTGTTGGTCTCATCTTTTGCCCAATGTGTGCTTTTTATTGGGAGTGCTTTTTTTGTTTGTTTGTTTTTAGTTTGTTTGTTTTTTTACTTTGGAGTAGGGTGGTTGTTGCTGTTAATTTAGTAAGGATATTTTGTGGCCTAATTTTTAAAATGTCTCCCTGTTTGCTTCTAACTGGGATCCGTGGTGATAGGAAAGGCTTCCTCCATCCTCCGGCCCCTGCACCCCCTGCCCCTCTCTGCACGGCTGCTTCGTAGCAGAATCTTGCACACCCCTGAGACATTGCATCCATGCGTCCATGCTTCATTGTGTATCACAACTGTACACTTTGTATCACGCGGTGGACCACAATGTACTTAACCAGTTGCAGACCGAGGGACGGTGTCTGATACTTGTCTGTCCCAACACTGCACCATGACCACATGGATAATACATGAGTGCTATCTGGGGGATACATGAGGTGGATGGGCACTAATGAGGTCACTGTTTGGTGGATGCTGTCACAGCACCTGCCAGAGAGTTGGCATGGATTTGTACTTTCTAGGGAAGCATTGGAGAGTACCTGAACAGTGCAGAATTTGATCAGTCTTCGTGATGCTTATCAACCCGGGAGGTAACAAAAAAATACCGTCGGCATCATTCTTATTCCATTGTTCTTATTAGGAAGCAGGTTGATATGTTTTTCATATGTAAAAAAGATACTTGTTTTCCTGTTTGCGGAAGGGCATCTTCATATATTTTGGCCGTGTTCCTATTCAAGGTTTAGCTTCTTCTTGTACAGTTCTTCACTTTTGAAGGTTCTTCGTAACGTGTGCAAAGTGGAATGAAAAGATAAGTTTAGCCTGCTGGAAAAAATGTTAAAGTTCAGGCATATGACAGTCTTCCAAATCTTCAGGGAAAATACAAGTTATGAAAACGCTACGCATGGCTTTAAATGGTTTAATCTTAGCTTCATTTTTAAAGACTTACTTTATTTATTTGAAAGACACAGTTACAGAGAGAGGTAGAGCCAGAAAGAAAGAGAGGTCTTCCATCTGCTGGTTCATTCCCCAAATGACCACAATGGCCAGAGCTGAGCTGACCCAAAGCCAGGAGCCAGGAGCTTCATCCAGGTCTTCCATGGGGATGGCTCAAGGACTTGGGCCATCTTCCACTGCTTTCCCAGGCCATGGCAGAGAGCTGGATCGGAAGTGGAACAGCCAGGACTCGAACCCTGCTTGAATCCCATATGGGATGCCAGTGCTGTAGGCTATGGCTTTAACCCACTGTACCACAGTGGCGACCCCTAATCTTAGCTTTTAATTCAATTTTCATGAACTGTTTGCAGTACCCTGGTATATGAATTAATATACTCACTTGTGATGTAAATCAAAAATTTTTTTCACGGTTTGTTGTTTGTCTTTTTTAGGAAAAAAGTTTTTAAAATTAATTAATTTGAAAGAAAAACAGGAGAAAGAGAGATACATATCTCTTGTTCGCTGGTTCACACCCTAAATGCTTGCAATGAAGCCCAAACTGGGAACTGGGAACTCCTCTGTCTGGACTCCCTTGTGGGTAGCAGGGACCCAGGGGACTGGGAACTCCATCCGGACTCCCACGTGTGCAGACCTGAGCTGTCACTGCTGCCTTCCACGGTGAGTGTTAGCAGGAAGCTGGACTCTGAAGTGGAGCTGGGACTTGAACCCAAGCCCTGTAGCTCTGTTCTGCATTTTTTTAATTGGTGCTTGTATCATTCAGAAAATGTTTTCTAAATGAATCTGTCTGTATTTTTCCTGGATGCCTTTTGGGTTTTGTGTTACAGTTAGAAACTCAGCTTCTGGGCCAGCACTGTGGCGTAGCAGATAAAACCACCTCCTGTAGTGCCGGCATCCCATGTGGGGGCCAGTTTGAGTCCCAGCTGCTCCACTTCCGATCCAGCTCTCTGCTGTGGCCTGGGAAAGTAGTAGAGGATGGTCCAAGTGCTTGGGCCCCTGCACCCACGTGGGAGACCAGGAAGAAGCTCCTGGCTCCTGGCTTTGGATCAGCCCAGCCCTGGCCATTGCAGCCAAATGGAATGAAAATGGGGAGTGAAATAGGAAGTGAACCAGAGGATGGAAGACCTCTCTCTCTCTCTCTCTCTGCCTCTGCCTCTCTGTAACTCTGCCTTTCAAATAAATAAACAAATCTTTAAAAAAATAAATAAATAAGAGGCCAGCACCATGGCTCAGTAGGCTAATCCTCTGCCTGCAGCACCGGCACACCAGGTTTTAGTCCGGGTTGGGGTGCCGGTTCTGTCCCGGTTGCTCCTCTTCCAGTCCAGCTCTCTGCTGCGGCCAGGGAGTGCAGTGGAGGATGGCCCAAGTGCTTGGGCCCTGTACCCGCATGGGAGACCAGGAGGAAGCACCTGGCTCCTGGCTTCGGATTGGCGCAGCGCGCCGGCCGTGGCAGCCATTTGGGGGGTGAACCAACGGAGAAAGGAAGACCTTTCTCTCTGTCTCTGTCTCTCTCTCTCTCTCTAACTCTGCCTGTCAAAAAAAAAAAAAAAAAAAAGCCAGCTTCTGCTCTCTGAAGCCCCCCCGCCTTTTTTAAGAAATTCCTATTTTTCCGTGGTGTTTAATGATTTGGCACTTTTTACGTAAATTTTTGGTCCATTTTAAATGTGTTTCCTGTAAAGGGGTGAGTTATTGCTGCAATTCTGTTCTCCTTCCAAATGGCTGGCACTGGTCCCAACTGCTTCTCAAATAATGCCTCTTCTCTCCAGTTATTTTATTTTTATAAATTTGTATTTATTTATTTGCAAGGCAGAAGGAGGGAGGGAGGAGGGAGGGAGGGAGAGAGAAATTGAGCAAGCGCATTCCCATTTGCTGCTTCACCCCTCGGATGCTTGCAAGAGCAGGGACAGGACTGAGCCAAAGCCAGGAGCTGAGACCTCAGTCCAGATCTCCCACGTGGGTGGCTGGAACCATCACTGTTGCCTCTCTGGTCGGCTTTAGTGGGAAGCTGGAGCCAGGAGCCGGAGCCAGGAATTCAACCCAGACTCTCATACTGGATGTGGGTGCCTTAACCACTGTGCTAGATAGTCACCCCTCCTGACATCCTTTAAATGCTAAATGCTTGAGTGATTGTGTGTCAGTTTCCATGTGTTCTGTTCCTTTGATCTGTCTGCGGATTCGTGCCTCAGTACCACAGGTTTTTATTTGCTAGAGCTTGATAATCCAAATGTTGGTGGAAAATGATTACTATGAAAAGCTATGCAAAGATTGCAATGTTGTCTTGCCCCCAGATAACCTTCTCTCTTAATTCCTATTTTCCACAAACTGAAGCGCTCTCATAGCTGGCAAGGTTTATCTCATTACAATTCCACTTCAGATTTTCTCTGGCTATCGTGTGTGTTTATTTTTCCCAATGAAACTTAGAATCACTTTAAGCAATTGTCATTTATCCATATGCATAAACTAAACTGAGTACCTTTATAGCAATAAGCGTTTTTTGGAGACTAATGCAGGTTTTGTGACACTGAACGTCCTATTTGGGGTTATGTTAAATCTTCCCATTTGTTGAAGTTGCCTTTTGTGTCTCTTAGTAGCATCTAAAATTTTCTTTCGTAGCTCCTGCATATTTCTTCTGAAGTTTGGTTCTAGGGTTTTGTTTTACTCTATTCCAAATGTTAGGTTTTTTTTTTTTTACCATATTATTTTTTTAATAATTTTTTATTTGAAAGGTAGAAAGAGAGAGAGAGAGTTTTCGTTTGCTGGTTCACTTCCCATTTGCCTGTAAGAGTGGGGCTAGGCCAGGGGGAAGCCAGGAGCCAGGAACTCCCTCCTGGTCTCCTCTGTGTGTGGCAGGGGCCCCAGCGCTTGGGCCATCAGCTGCCGCTGCCCAGGTGCATTGGCTGGAAGCCGGCTAGGAAGTGGGGGTGGGGTGCAGGCAGGCGAGGAGGCTGTGTGCACAGCTGTGCCGCAGCACCGGGCCGGCGACTGCTTCCAGCCAGGTGTCTTTTATTATGGTGGCTCTGCTGTGCCGCATGGTCAAATCTGACACTTCCGCTGCCTTCAGAGTACCTATGCTTGAGTTATGTCTAGAACATTCTTTCCCACCTTAGAATTCTATTGAAGTTCACTTTAGGCCATTTTCTAAGTTCTGAAAAATAATTTAATAATTTTGCTTTAAGTACGTCACCTGGTATTTAATACCTGTTGTTAAGTAGCATCTCACGTATTTTTCCTCCCAAGCTGCTCCTAATTGTTCAAGTACCACTTCTTGAATAAAGTACCTTTTCCTCACTGATTTGAAATTCATCATTATGCACACTCAGAAACATGCATTTGTTTCTGGATTTTTTTTTCTCTTCCATGAGCTAACTGCTTCCTGTTTTAATTGTTTTATTTCCTGAAAAACTTTAAACGACATTTTAAGATCTGGCTTTATACTTTCTTCCTATTTGTGGGGAGGGAGTCATTTCCACATTTTTGAAAAAACACATCTTATAATGATTTAATTTGTAATTATTTATTTAATCACATCTTGTAATTATGGTGTAAAATTCCCAAAAATCTTTGGGATGAAAAAAATGTATAAGTAAAAGTGGAGAAATTGACATCTTTTAAGTGTTGTATCATAACATCTGGAAAACGGAATTCTTTCTCCGCTTACTCCAATCTAATCCTCTATCCTGGGATTAAATCTCCTACTTGTATTCCCCAATCCTGCAGTTTGCTTGTGATCTTTATGAGTCAGAATTGCCGACTTGCAGCAGGTGTATGGACTAGCAGCGAGGCCGGAAGTCAGGACTCCTGCCTTGCACACCGGAGGGTGTGGTTCCAGTCCCGGCTGTTCCTGATTCTGGCTTCCCGCACACCCTGGGAGGCAGCAGGTGGCGCCTCAAGTACTTGTGACCCTGCCCCCGGCGTGGGAGACCCTGGTTGAGTTCCTAGTCCCTGGCTTTGGGTGGCCCCACCCGAGCCATTGCAGGCATTCGGGGAGTGAACCAGTGGATGCAAGCTTCTAAAGTGTTGTTAAAATTGAGGGAAAAAAGAGTGAGCCTTCTCTAGGGCGAGTCCGACAGGGGCCGTCAGTGCTTTGCTTGCCAGGACAAGCCTCTGAGGCCTTCTCTTGCCATTTCCATCTTGCTGAAGCTCCGTGGAGCCCTGGCTGAAGACCCAGGATCCCACAGGCTGAGAGACGGCGCGGGGGTGAGGGCATGGCGTCTCAGAACTGAAGTCTCTCTTTTTCTCGTGTATGCAGTCCTAATTTTGAATAGTTTTTGCTTTTTTTGGTTACACTGGTTTTACATAGTTTCTGGGTTTAATGAGCAAAGCAGCCTCTGGATGAATTTATCATGTTTGCATTTTGTTTCTCCTAATGATTAATTTCTGTTTGCATCATTAGTTTTTCCTCCTCTTGTTTAGTTTTTCCCCCTGCCTTTAATATGTGGAATTAAACACTTAATTTATATCTTCCTTCTTTAATAATAAACACACTCAGTGCAATAACTTTGGTTTTGATCACTGGTGAGCCATTGATATATTGCAGTTCTCATTTCTAATTTTCTAAGCATTTTGTCATTGCTGTTCTGATTTCTTTGTCTTTTTCCCTGGCTACTGATTTAGGACACTGCCTTTGAAAGTAGCCAAGTTATTGGATTTTAAAAATAAATATTTTATAGACTTGGAAAGTGAGTCCATGTGGTTTTTTGTTGGAGAGACTATTGCCAAAATTTTTGTTGTTGTCCAAGACACACTGTGTCTGTGAGCACTAAAAGAAAAAAGGCACAGAGTTTACAGGGCCTGGATTATAATGGATTATAACGTAAGTGTGTTAATTCTTACTTTCATGGACTTTATTACTTGGGTCTTTTATGTTCCTGTTTACTATATGACATCTGGAAGCTTTGAACTCTGTCAATCACTTTCAATATAGTCCTTCATTTCTTTCTCTCTTTAAAAATATATTTGGACGCAGTGTTGTTTATTTGTATTTTATTTATTATGGATTTATTATTTATTTTATATTTATTATATATTATATTATTTTATTTTTATTTTATTTGCTAATTTGTCAGGGCTCATCCTTTATGAATTGGACTTCACAACCAAAACGAGTCACCCCCCACGCCGCGGCTCACTAGGCTAATCCTCCGCCTAGCGGCGCCGGCACACCGGGTTCTAGTCCTGGTTGGGGCGCCGGATTCTGTCCCGGTTGCCCCTCTTCCAGGCCAGCCCTCTGCTGTGGCCAGGGAGTGCAGTGGAGGATGGCCCAGGTGCTTGGGCCCTGCACCCCATGGGAGACCAGGAAAAGCACCTGGCTCCTGCCTTCAGATCAGCGCGGTGCGCCGGCCACAGCGGCCATTGGAGGGTGAACCAACGGCAAAGGAAGACCCTTCTCTCTGTCTCTCTCTCTTACTGTCCACTCTGCCTGTCAAAAAAAAAAAAACAAAAAACAAAAAACAAAAAAAAACGAGTCACCCTTTGCCCTGTGGTGTTTCACCTTTGACCTCTCCTTTCCCTGATGCTGAGGCACAGTCACCGTCTTTTTTTTTTTTTTAAGATTTTATTTATTTACTTGAAAGTCAGAGTTACAGAGGTAGAGAGAGACAGAGAGAGAGGTCTTCCATCAGCTGGTTCACTCCGTAGATGGCCACAATGGCTTGAGCTGCGCCGATCCGAAGCCAGGAGCCAGGAGCTTCTTCCCAGTCTCCCACGTGGGTGCAGGGACCCAAGCACTTGGGCCGTCTTCTACTGCCTTCCCAGGCCACAGCAGAGAGCTGGATTGGAAGAGGAGCAGCCAGGACTAGAACTGGTGCCCATATGGGATGCCGACGCCTCAGCCCAGGGCTTTAACCCACTGAGACACAGCGCCGGCCATTGCAAAATGTATCTTAATCACTTGGTCAAGGGCACGAAACATTTTCAGAACTACCATGTTCCAGACACCAGGCCACTCCTTGTCCACAACTCGGTGTCGTGGCTGGGCACTGGGGACACCCACATCTCATGTCTGAGCACCCGGGGACAAGTCCTGGCTCCCTTCCTGCTCCAGCCTCCTCTGTTGTGCACACTGGGAGGCCTCACCGACGGCTCAAGTGATTGGTCCCCATCACCCGTGTGGGAGACCTGGGTGGCACTCCTGCTGGCCATGTGGGCATTTGGGGAGTGGATCAGCAGACAGAAATCTTCCGATTTGACATCTGAAAGAGTCTTTGGTCTCTCTGCCTTTCAAATAAAATGAAAATAAATCAATTAAAAAGAATTTTAAAAACCCTTCACACACACACACACACACCCCCCCCGCAGGAGACAGACCTAACAATGCCAATAAGATGGTATAAAAAGTCATTTAAAATAACTTTAAAATATTAGAATAATATTTATAAGGCAGTGTATAACAGTGGGAACATTAGTAAGAGAAGGGACGGCGACTTCTCTCGGGGAGCAGGGGTCAAAGAAGGCTCCAGAAGAGGAAGGTGCCCAGGGATGGGTCCCGCATGGGTTTGGACAGGGGCACCAGGAAAGTGAACAGAGGAAGGGACAAGACCTGGGGCAGCCCAGGCACTCCCAGGCCACCCTCGACCTGGAGCAGCGCCCCCTGCTGTCTGCCTCCCTGAAGAAGTCTCTTCTGTGCAGCCAAGTGCCCTGGGAGACCTGACCCAGCCACTCCAGTTCCCCCGCTCTTCCCTTTACTTCCACGGAGAACCACATCTTGGGAGCTGTGGCCCGGCCAGAACGCGCATTAGGATAGACCTTGCACACCCTGTTAGTCCCGAGGCATGCGAGCCGAGACCCCAGGGCACGCCTGGAAGTGCAGACAGGACCGACATCTGCTCTGATGTTCCCCACGCACGTGTCCACAGCTGCCGGGCCTTTTCCGTCTGCATCACGCACGCGTCGCACTCCGTGGCCAGAACTTGTGGAACTGCAGGTGTGACAGCAAAATGAGCACACGTTTCTTTCTGCCTCCGTCACGGTTTCATAGCTAGATGGTTTCCTTAGCGAGGTCTTAGCGACCTCAGCGCGCAATGTTTTCCTTTCCCTGTGAGTTGAGAAAGTTCACCGACAGAAGCACCTCACAAGCCCTCTTTGGCACATCTGAAAGTCTGGCTCCACGACACTTGCCCTGTGGGGCCATCACTAAGTAAAATAAAGGTGACCTGAACACAGGCTCTCCAATACCAGGGCAGACGGGCTGATAATCAAGACAGCTAGTAAGAGACTCCCGGGGAGGTAGGGTATACAGCATGGATACACTGACAAAGGGCTGATTCGTGCTCCACGTGGAACAGGGCAGGATGGCTGCAGATTTCACCACCCCACTCAGAACAGTAAACAAGCTAAAACATAAGAATTATCTCTGGGATTTTCCATCTAGTATTTTCAGACTGTACTTGACTGTGAGTAACTGAACGTGGAGACAGCAAACCGAGGATGGAACGAAGTGGGTGCATGTAATTTTTGGAAGAGCCCCTCCCTGTTCCCAGATGCCTGTACAGTGCTGGGCACGTAGCAGGTGCACGGGTAGTGATAAAATGGTTAACCAGACGATGAGATCAATCATGCTTCGTCCCTCCACCATGGCTGGGAGAGCCCATTTCCCGTGGAAATCCCCATTGTCCTAGAGGACCGGGGGACAGCAGAGCGATCTGTCTTGTCAGAGCTGCCGCCCCCATGCTGCACGGTTCTCTTCAGGAATCCGAGGGAACAGAAGGACTTGGCTCCCCATCACAAAGCGGCTGAGAGACAGGAAGGAGCGAGGTGTAGGAATCCGGTGAATACAGCCTTGGAGGCTGAAATGTCAAAGCGACTGAAGTCAAGCCCATTCATCTTGTTTTATTGCAAGATTCACAATCGCCGCGCTGTGGCAGCCACAACAATTGATGGATGGGTTTCCCTGCGTTCACCCAGCACCTGGCTGCTGCCTGGGAGACCAGACCCCAGACAACAGGGAGAGGAAATTAAAACTGCCGGCCCCCCAGGCTCCTCGGTGACTGCTGCTACAGAAAGATGGCACTTGCTCTTGGGTTTTACTGCTTTTACGTATACATATGTATACATATGCAAATCAAAGCAGTGCCAAAGCTGCCTGGGAAGTCCTGAGCAGTGAGAGGCAGGGGGGGCCACAGCCCAGCTGCTCCCTGCTCAAGGCCACCGCCAGATCCAGACCTTGGTGGACCTCCGGTTAATGAACTGGCACTCGGCTGCCTCACTTTGCCAGTCCTTGATCCCTGGGGATCCTTCAGCCTGACAGTACTCCAGCTGGATCCCGTTGTTTGTAAACACTCACTTCCCCTCTGCCCCCAACAGAATGAGTGGCTCAGCTCAGCAGCTCTGCCCTTACAGTGGGCGCAGCGTGGAGTGCTGGGGGGGAGGGGGGGGGGGACACAGGGTTCAGCACCAAGGAGAGAGACAGAGAGAGAGAGAGAGAGGCAGCAACGGCAAAATGCCTCTTGTCTGCAAAACGACAGATAAGGATACCCCAAATATCCCTACCTTCTTAATTGTTGTTATTTTTGGAGAACATCATAGAGGTGTTTTTATTTTTCATCGCTGTGAATTGCCTGTCTTTTCATTTGTGAGTTCCTCTGGGCTTTGTGGAATAAATACTCATTTCTATCTTAGGTTCATCTTCTGTGGTCAAGTTTTCCAAAAATCTCAAATCCGGCTGAAATTATTTCCATGTGTGCTGTGTCTGAGTTACAAGTCTTCTTTTTCTATAGTACTTGGATGCCACAAATGTGATGAATTCCTCCCTTTTCGTGTTTTTCTTAACGGCTTTTCTGTTTGTTACACAGATGATTCACACACACACACACACACACACACACACAGATTATATCTGTTTCCTCTAGTGCCAATATGGGGCACTTTCTTACTGCTGATTTAGAATATATTTTAATATCCGGTACAGCTATCGCATCCCAGAATTCCCTTGTTGTCTATCCTGTTCATGCTTTCTTTTGGGTGTTAAGGCTTTGTTTTAGTTCCCAGAAAATACCCAGAGAAATTATTTCAGACAACGTGATCAGGTTATAGTTTTATTTAGGTAGGTGTTTATGTTGGTAACCCAACCTGTTTATAATATAACCTGGGCAAGCCATCTAGAAGTATATTATGTTTTTATTTCTACTCCAATTTTCTTTTTAATTCTTAATTAGTTCAAAATTTGATGTTTTGGGGATCATGCACATGAAATATTGATCTTTCTTGTAACAATGTATGCAGTTTTGCTATAATTTAGGTGGATTTTTCATCCTTATTTTAGTTACCTATTACCGACATGCAAGGAAGTCACTGTTTTATGTACCTGGTATGTGGTCAATTTACTGCACGTAAAACTAGTCCTGGAGCCTTCCATAAAAACCTTCCATTCTGCAGGTGCACAGTCGCAGCACCACGTGCAGCCACGCTTCGCTTTGTCTCTTTGGGGCTAATCTCCGCCACTACGATTCTCTTTTTCCCCGAATGCTGCTTCATGACCATCTGAACTGGAAGTGTCGAGAGCATTGGTTCCCGAGTTGAGAGGGAGGGATTTGTGTGCTCCACTGTCGGGTGTCATATTCAGGATATGGAACGGGAGATACTGCTTTTGTTGTAGCAACGCTGACAACACAAACACTTGGAGCTTAATGTGTGGGGTTATATCCCACGCACTGTTCTCCTTCACGTGCTGTGCCTTCCTCCAATCCCCCTGTATTTCCTCTTGGCAGATTGGGGCCACAGGGCACCGAGGGGCCAGTAACCGCCCAGGTCAATGCCTCCCCACGACTGGCTCCAAAACCTTGCTTTTAACATCTTCCAAAGGACACAACTTTATCCCCGTTATAAAGTGTATTTTACTAGGACTGCAGCAAATAGCTGGAGTAAATAACATTTTGGCATCTACGAAAATGGCCATAAGACTTTTCTTGTTGGTCTAACATTGAAGTTCAATATATTTCTCCCTGTCAGGGCTTTGTCTTCACTCTTTATAGGATAAACGTCGCTTGACCCATGGAATACCCTCTTACTTATTACTGGTCTGCTTAGTTTGTAGTTCAAGTATTTTTTTAATAGGCACAGGAGTGATTGGTTTAGTTGAGAGTCTTTTTGGTTGTGTGATTTCTTTGGAAAGACTTCCCTTTCTGTTATAAGTTGTTTATTTTGAGAAATTCAGCTGCAAAAAAAAAATAGTGTAATTCACAGAACGAAAAAGTTGTAAACATCTTGGCTTATTTGCTTGAAGGCTCATTTTGTTTTTTTAAAGTATATGAAACTTTCAAATAAATAAAAAAGTCCCCTTGGCAAGTGGCTGGCCCGGCAGAGAAGATTCCAGTAAAGACACGAATGTTCCGTACTCGCGTGCCTGGCGCGGGCTCCTGACTCCAGCTTCCTTCTAATGGAGACCCGGGAGGCCGCAGTGAAGGCTCAGTAACTGGGCTCCTGATGAGTTCCCAGCTCCGGGCTTCTGCCCCACCTCACCCCATTGTTACAGGCATTTGCAGAATGAACCAGCCAATGGGAGATGGGAGGCTTCTCTCTCTCTCTCTCTTTCTCTCTCCTTCTCTCTCTCTCCTTCTCAAATAAATAAATAAACATTTGCAAAACAAATACTGGCCAGGGCAGCAGCTCATTAGGCTAATCCTCCACCTTGCGGCGCCCGCACACCGGGTTCTAGTCCCGGTCAGGGCGCCGGATTCTGTCCCGGTTGCCCCTCTTCCAGGCCAGCTCTCTGCTGTGGCCAGGGAGTGCAGTGGAGGATGGCCCAAGTGCTTGGGCCCTGCACCCCATGGGAAACCAGGAGGAAACACCTGGCTCCTGCCCTCGGATCAGCGCAGTGTGCTGGCCGCAGCGTGCCGGCTGAGGCAGCCATTGGAGGGTGAACCAACGGCAAAGGAAGACCTTTCTCTCTATCTCTCTCTCACTGTCCACTCTGCCTGTCAAAAAAAAAAAAAAAAAAAGGAGATTCCGACATGCGACAACGTGGGTGAACTTTGGGGACCTCGTGTTAAGTAAAATAAGCCAGTCACAGAAAAAGAAACACTGGATAGTATTTGAGGATACGAAATACCCAGAGCAGTCAAACGCATCAAGACAGAGTGGAATGGCAGTGCAGTGGTCCATCTTCCACTGCTTTCCCAGGCGCATTAGCAGAAAGCTGGGTCAGAAGTGGAGCAGCCAGGATTCGAACTGGTGCCCGAATGGGATGCAGGCGCTGCAGACGGTGGCTTACCTCACTGCTCCACAGCCCCCGGAAGTTAGTATTTAATAGAGACAGATGAAAGGGTTCTTGCGATGGCTGTAATGGCTTCACCGCAGTGTGGACGTACTCAATACCACTGACCTGTCCTGGAAAGCAGCTCCGGAGGTAAACATTTTTGAAAAAAAAAAAAATTCCACTTTCTCAGATCCCCAATCTCATTTTCCTCTCCAGCATCCAGAGGAAATCAATTCAATAAATTTAGTGTCTCCCAATCCATCTTTTATGTTTTTCAAAACATACATATGAACCCATGAAAGATTTATAGTGTTCTCCTGTGTTTTTCTAAAATTTCCATCGAAAGTAATCTACTGCATGGAGCAGCCAGCAAGATGACTTTTATTACCGGGTTTTATTCATCCGGGTCCCCATTGTTATTCAAGGGTTTTTCCATTCTTCTTGCTGCTTCCAGCAATTCTGCGATGCCCGCGTCTCCTTGCAAACACGTGCCAAGGATTGTCCGTAGTCCGGACTTGGGACTGAGTGGCTGGGTCAGGGGGCGCAGGTTTCCAACGTCCTTGGCTAATGTCGATTTGTCTGGAAAGCTACTGTTCAAATTTACATCCCTTCGGGCGGCATAGGAGTGCCCATTTCCCCACAGCCCCAGTAAGACCAAGATTGGCGGCTTAAAGTAGTTGTCGGGCCAGCCCAGTGGGTGTGAAGGCCTCCTTGTTACCGCCGCCTTTCCTGGATCACCAGTGAGCTTGAGCATCTTTGCATATATTGATAAACCTTTGATTTTTCTCCCTCATCTGCTCTTTTCTTTCCTCCTCTGTTTGTTACTTATTTTTTATTCTGCTGGCTGTTTTCTTCAAAGATTTGTGATCTCTTTACGCACTTGGAGAATTCTTTAACTTCGTGAGTATCGGACGTATACTTCCTAGTCATTTTCTTTACATGCATTTTTTCTCTCTCTTTTTTTTTTTTTTTTTTTTGACAGGCAGAGTAGACAGTGAGAGAGAGACAAAAAGAAAGGTCTTCCTCTACCATTGGTTCACCCCTCAATGGCCGCTGCGGCCAGTGCATTGCGGCCGGCGCATCGCGCTGATCCAAAGCCAGGAGCCAGGTGCTTCTCCTGGTCTCCCATGGGGTGCAAGGCCCAAGCACTTGGGCCATCCTCCACTGCACTCCCTGGCCACAGCAGAGAGCTGGCCTGGAAGAGGGGCAACCGGGACAGAATCCGGCGCCCTCACTGGGACTAGAACCCGGGGTGCAGACAGTACCCTGGAAATGTGTGGGCTTCTGGTCACATCACTGTACGTGGCATTGCTGCTTGTGTGAAACCTCTCTTCTCTGGCTGTTTGTGTTTCATATACTGGGAAAAGCTGGCCCGTGCTGTGGTTGGTTGCTACTTGGGTGTCCCTCAAAACCTGCAGTGGTACTCTTGACACAGGGAAGAACCTCAGGCAGGTGGAGCCTGGGGGGAGGTCCTCAGGTCCCTGGGGATGTGGCCCCAGGTGGTTCTCACCAGCGGGTCGCGACCAAGCCTGAGTTTGGGCCCAATCCCTCTCTGTGTCTTTCCTGGGTCACCACGGGATGCCACCTCTGTCCACTCACCACTGCCTACGTCCGCTGTGCACCTCAAGCCCCTCGCGGGAGCTGAAGCTGTGCTCTGCTGTTTGGCCCTGAGCCTCGAAGGCTGTGCGCTCCCTACAGCTCTCCACTTGCCCCATCCTTAGTCTATAGTGACGCAAAGCGGCCTCGCCTGTTCCCACTGCCTTGGTTTCCTCTCAGAGCTCCCACACTGACCGACACTCCCGGGACAGCAACTGTGACCACCCCTCCTCCCGTCTTAGATGTATTAGCCCTGAGCAGTTATTCACCTGGCTCTCTGCTGGCCTCTGACCTGCCCTGGGCGTTACTGAAAATCTCCAACAGCTCTCTAAGATGGCGGTGTCATTATGCACATTTTACAGACGAGAAACACGAGAAAGTAAGGCATGGGGAAGAAAATCCAACGTGGAGATCTGCAGGGGTCCGGGGGTCGGAGCAGAGCTATCAACCGCGCTCATCGGATTGAAATTAGGGCTGCGCTTCCCTGTCATCTTTTTCTCCTTCTTATCCCACTGCTTCCTCCCTCTCTGTTCTTTTTTTTTTTTCTGGTTTATTTCATCTATTTCCCTGTGATGTGGTTTTCTGTTTCGAAAATCAGCAGTCAATTCTTACTTCGGATTCTCCCATTCCCTTTCATCTATCTGTCCAGCTATCTATCTCTATCGTCTTTCTTTTCTTTTCTTCTTCTTTTTTTTTTTTTGACAGGCAGAGTTAGGACAGTGAAAGAGACAGAGAAAGGTCTTCCTTCCATTGGTTCACCCCTCAAATGGCCACTATGGCCAGTGCGCTGCACCGATCTGAAGCCAGGAGCCAGGTGCTTCCTCCTGGTCTCCCATGGGGTGCAGGGCCCAAGCACTTGGGCCATCCTCCACTGCACTCCCGGGCCACAGCAGAGAGCTGGCCTGGAAGAGGGGCAACCGGGACAGAATCCAGCGCCCCGACCGGGACTAGAACCTGGGGTGCCAGCACTGCAGGTAGAGGATTAGCCTAGTGAGCCACGGCGCCAGCCCTCAAGAATTTATTTTTAAGCATTTGGTGTCTTCTTGCTGAAGAAACATATCTTAAGGGCAACGCAACACTAACTTAAAAAAAAAACTCACAGTCTTAAAATAGTGGAGGCAGACACTTCATCCATTTCTGTAATCATGCCGTGCTCATCATCGCTCATCTCATTTTATGTCTTTTTTTCCCTCCATCTTCTCTTTTGATTTTGATGTATGGTTTGATAGATGATTATGTCATACTTCATTTTCCCTCTCAAAGTGTCTTAAAAGGCAACTTTCTAATTAAAAAAAAAGAGAGAGCAATCCATTTAGGAGTCACTCCACGTGCATTCTTGAAGTTGCAGTGCAGAAAGTCAGAATTAGAGAGAGAGGGGAGAGACTGGGTGAGGGGGGGCTGTCTTCCATCCACTGGTTTGCTCCCCAGGTGGTTGCAATGACCAGGGCTGAGACAGGATGAAGCCAGGAGCCAGGAGCTTCATCTGGGTCTCCTGTGCGGATGGCAGGGTCCCCAGTACCTGGGCCATCTTCCTCTGCTTTTCCCAGGTCACCAGCAGGAAGCTGAATTTGAAGTGGAGCAGCTGGGACTTTAACTAGCACCCGCATGGGGATGCCACCATTTCAGGCAGCAGCTTTACCTGCTGTGCCACAACGCCAGCCCCTACAGTCCTCATGTTTAAATTTTCTAAACAAACACCACTTCAGCTGTCCTCTGTAGCTGCTGAAAGATCACAGGCCTGGGGCCGGCGCCATGGCTCACTTGGTTGATCCTCCGCATGCGGTGCTGGCATCCCATACGGGTGCCGGGTGCTAGTCCCGGTTGCTCCTCTTCCAGGCCAGCTCTCTGCTGTGGCCAGGGAGTGCAGTGAGGATGGCCCAAGTCCTTGGGCCCTGCACCCCATGGGAGACCAGGAGAAGCACCTGGCTCCTAGATTCGGATCTGCATAGCTCCAGCCGTAACGGCCATTTGGGGGGTGAACCAATGGAAGGAAGACCTTTCTCTATGTCTCTCTCTCTCACGAACTCTGTCAAATAAATACATAAATAAATAATCACAGGCCTGCCTCCTTCCCTTCTTCCTCATTTCTCATCCCACTCTTCTGTGGTGAAGCTGGGTTTTGATGCTACTTTTGTCTTCTCTCTTCCTTTTTCTTTAGTTCTGATTCTTTGAGCTTTTTTTGAGTTACAACTTTACTGCAGTGAATAACAGCAGTTCCCAGTGGCTAGTTCTACTTTGTCCTGTTCTGATTGCCTGTTTCTTAACACCTTTACTATTTATTTTATTTTTTAAAAAAGAATTATTTTATTTACTTGAAAGAGGAGTTACAGAGAGAAGTAGAGCCAGAGAGAGCGAGAGGACTTCCATTCTGCTGGTCACTCCCCAAAAGACTGCAATGGCTAGAGCTGAGCTGATCCGAAGCCAGGAGCCAAGAGCTTCTTCCAGGTCTCCCATGCAGGTGCAGGGGCCCAAGGACTTGGGTCATCCTCTACTGCTTTCCCAGGCCATAGCAGAGAGCTGGATTGGGAGAGGAGCAGCCGGGACACGAACCAGCACCCATATGGGATGCTGGCACTGCAGGTTGGGGATTTAACTCACTGCGCCACAGTGCCGGCCCCACCTTTACTATTTAGTATTCATGGTGTTTAAAGATGAGCAGGTTGGCATAGAGACTTCTGCTGGTATTCTCCAAATTCCCCTTTCCTCTCCATTTTTTGAGAGTACTCATTGGAGAGCAGGTTTTTGTGAGATATGTCAAGGCAGGGATGGGTCAAGTACTTGGGTCCCTGCCACCTGCATGCAAGACCCAGATGAAGCTCCTGGCTCCTGGTTTTGGCCTGGCCCAGCCCTGGCCATTGTGGCCATCTGGGGAGTGAACCAGTGGATAGAAGATCTCTCTCTCTCTATCTCTCTCTCTTTCTCTCTCTCTCTTCCTCTTTCTCTGTAACTCTGACTTTCAAATCAATCATTCAATCTTGTTTTAAAGGCAGATAGATGGAGACAGCTCGGATACAGGAAGGCTGTGCGAGGGTACAGGGAGAGGGCAGCTGTCGCCAGAAACCAACCCTGCCAGCACCTTGACTGTGCACGTCCAGCCTCCAGAACCATGAGAAAGGATGCTCCTGAACACTCGGGGCCGGTGGTATTTGTGAGGGCAGACCCAGAAGTCCAATGGAAGTGCTCCAGAGGGACACAAGGCGTTGGTCCCCCAGCAGCTACAGGTGGCACTTCTGCTCTGGCTTCCAGGTGAGGAAGTGGAAGCTCAAAGAGGTGACGTGGCTCTCCCTGGGCCAATAACGTGTAACTGGTAAAGCTAGTTTTTTTTTTTTTTTAAGATTTATTTATTTATCTGAGAGAGTTACAGAGAGAAGAGGAGAGAGAGAGAGAAAAAGAGAGAGAGAGACCATCCATGTACTGGTTCACTCCCCAGATGGATGCAACAGCCAGGGCCTGTCCAGGCTGAAGCCAGAAGCCAGGAGCTTCATCCAGGTTTCCCACGTGGGTGGTAGAGGCCCAAACACTTGGGCCAACCTCTGCTGCTTTCACAAGCCGTAAGCAAGGAGCTGGATCAGAAGTGGAGCAGCCAGGACTCGAACCGGTGTCCACCTGAGATGCTGGCATTGCAGGCGGCGGCTTTACCTGATACACCACAACACCAGCTCCAAAGCTAGGTTTTTTGTTTTTGTTTTTTGACAGGCAGAGTGCACAGTGAGAGAGAGAGACAGAGAGAAAGGTCTTCCTTTGCCGTTGGTTCACCCTCCAATGGCCGCCGCAGCTGGCGTGCTGCAGCCACACACCGCACTGATCTGATGGCAGGAACCAGGTACTTCTCCTGGTCTCCCATGGGGTGCAGGGCCCAAGCACTTGGGCCATCCTCCACTGCACTCCCAGGCCACAGCATAGAGCTGGCCTGGAAGAGGGGCAACCGGGACAGAATCTGGCGCCCCAACCGGGACTAGAACCTGGTGTGCCGGCGCCGCGAGGCGGAGGATTAGCCCATTGAGCCGCGGCACCGGCCCGAAGCTAGGTTTTAAAATACAATCTTACTGATGCCGATCTTACTGATTTCCATTCTGTGCCACTGCCTCCTAAGAAATCGGAGTCTGTTCAGCTTCTGGTTCCTTTGCGAGGATTCCAGCTTCGCCTCCGTGAGCGGCACAGAACATTCTTGTTCACGCTGTTCCCCTCGCATCCGCTCACTCACTCAGAGCGCAAAGAAAGCACGGGCTACCCGGGGCCTCTGTATGTGGGGTCCTTGCCTGCTTAACCACTGACTTTCTCAGATCTCAACGTTTGCCCCGTCTCTGCCTGGGGGTCGCTGCCCCCACTGTGATCGCCATGGCGCTTACAGCACTCAGCATCATTCTGTCTTCCTCCTCCTCCTCCTCCTCCCCTCCTTCCCTTCATGAGTGGCTCGCTCTGTTTTTAATCTCTGTAACTATTTTAGCTGCTGTCTCCCATCCAGTCTCCCACGGACCTGAAACTCCACGGCCAAACAGGGCTGGCGTGAAGACAGGGGTGTGGCTCAGACAAAGCTCCATGGATTCTCAAATCTCTGCAAACAATTAGGTAGTTCGCTAGCTAATGAACTTAATGCGGATAAGTGCGATTTAATGCGCATTAGCAAAACAATTGAAAGTCCTGACACACACGGATGGCTTGGGATGCCTTGGGACTACACTGGAGCCCAAGAAGTCTGCTCCGGGCTTGAACAGGGGAGAGGCTTCCTGTCTCACAGCACCGCGGGTGTGGAGGCATCCCATCACCCACCAGGAGTGCACATCTTCCTTGCCTCCCACAAAACCCCGGCCATTGGCTGATAGAACAAAAGGCTGTTCCTGGGGTCGAAAGCTCCACCGACTGAGCAGGGAGAGGTACGTTCTAATTTAACGGTTCTAACATCACACGTACTTAACTCAGGGAACCAGCCGTGCGGTGCAGCTCACTCCTTTGCAATGCAGTAGTGAATCCTATCTATAGGCAGCGGGACTTGGACATCTCAGAGCCTCTAGATCAGTGACTTGGAACCATTCACTGCCCTTGAGAGCGAGAAGCAGGCATGGGAGACCTTCCCAGAATGCCTGCTTCTGAAACCTGCACTAACACAGGGAAGGCAGGCAGCCAGTGGAGGAGGAGTGCCTGGTGCTGGTGCGGGGGGGTTCCCAGGGCCACGTTGTACTCTGCTGCAGTAAGGGATTAATCCAGGCACCTGTTCTTTAGCCACTTGCAAGAGGCTGGGCCTGTATGGGGAGCATTGCACAGACAGGGCTGTAGGCGGGGTTTGGGCTGTAGCTGAGTCTTGTCGACCTGTATGGGAAACGTCAGAGGAGGTGAATCACAGCTTTTCAGCGCTCTCGGGATAAATCGGACAATCGAGCCAGCACGGGCCTGCACTCTCATTCTTCCACGCCAGCCATCAGCAAACCTGAGCAGCTCTTCTCCTGAGACAGGCCAGGCCGCCTTCTGTTCTCTGCAAACTGCCACTCTCAGATGCCTTCATTCCCTGAGGCCACCTTCCTGGTCCCAGCAGGCATCTGAGTTTGTACCTTCTGGTCTACCTGGGCAGGCGCTGGGCTAGAGAGTGAGACCCATGGATGAGTGCCTTGGGAATGGGTTGGACACAGATCGTCTTCCTCCCTCCCGAAATGATCAGGATCTCTCTGCTTCAGCCTCCGTGCTGGTATGAGAACACAGAGAGAGCCATCTTGGGGCTGGCGCTGTGGCTCAGTGGGTTAACACCCTGGCCTGAAGCACCGGCACCCCATATGGGCTCCGGATCTAGTCCCGGCTCTCTGCTATGGCCTGGGAGAGCAGTAGAAGATGGCCCAAGTCCTTGGACCCCTGCACCTGCATGGGAGACCCGGAAGAAGCTCCTGGCTCCTGGCTTCGGATCGGCCAGTTCCGGCCATTGTGGCCATCTGGGGAGTGAACCAGCGGATGGGAGACCTCTCTCTCTCTGTCTCTACCTGTCTCTGTAACTCTGTCTTTCAAATAAATAAAATAAATCTTTAAAAACAAAGTCATCTAAGGGGACAGACGTCTGAGTAGACAGACTGAAATATACACAGTGACTCCTGTGGCAAACCCAGAGGTGGTGGGCAGGAAATGATGGTCCCCAGGGTTCAGCCCACTCTGTTCTCTAGGGCGTTTCCCGATGCTGCGTGAGTAGCTTGTGGATCACGGTGAGCGCTGGCCTTGAGAAAGAAATTGATTTCCTGCAAAGATGCTTGAAAACCCCTCTCACTGGCCCAGCAGGGTACTGGGCCGGAGGACCACAGCCGCACCCAGTCATCGGGTGATAGGGAACACGTGCTGATTTATAAAGAAAGATGGAGGGGTCGTATGAACTTGGAGCAAAGCAGGATACAGACTCGGACTTTGCAAGAGTTTGAGGGTCAGAATCAGGAGCGTGAAAGAATCAGCAGACGAGAGTGCGGGAGCGGAGAGAACACTGCAGGGCTCACAAGAGCCGCGGTCTGGCCCGGCCCTGGGGCTCCCCTGGCCCAGCTGGCTCTGAGCTCCCGCCAGGCTCTAGGTCACGCTGGGCTTGGATGTCTGTGTGTAACGCGCGGGAGTAGCTACACTGCACTGTGGTGCACGCCTCGCCACACTGCCTCCAGCAGCTGCCTCCTCTGCTTCATTTCTTACATTCATACGTCTGTTTTTGCAGAACACGCAAACATTTTGTCATCTTCGTAGAGTTCTAGTTTTAAAGGCGCTTCAAATGATGTCGTAGAAGTTTGCCTTGCCTGGATACGCACTTAGAATAAAAATGATGGGGGCCGGCGCTGTGGCGTAGCAGGTAAAGCCACTGCCTGCTGCGCCAGCATCCCCTAAGGGCACCGGTTTGTGTCCCAACTGCTCCAGTTCTGCTCCAGCTCCCTGCTGATAGCTTGGGAGAGCAGCAGAAGATGGCCCAAGTCCTTGGGCCCCTGCTACCCGTGTGGGAGACGCAGAGGAAGATCCTGGCTCCGGGCTTCGGCCTGGCCCAGCCTTGGATGTTGAGGCCGTTTGGGAACTGAACCAGGGGATGGAAGAGCTCCCTCCCGTCTCTCCGTGTTTCTCTGTAACTCAGACTTTCAATAAATAAATAAATAAATAAATCTTTCTTTAAAAAAATAAGACTAAAACTGTGGTGCTTGGTAGAGAAAGCAAGCTAAGGGGTACTCTTGGCAGGACTTAATGAAATTATTTCAGAAAGATTGTGGGAAAATGACATAAAAGATACATTTATTTTTGGAACAATGTTTTGGTGCACCTGGGTAAGCCACCGATTGGGATACCCACATCCCACGTGGAAGTTTGGGTCCTGGTATGAGTCCCAGCTACTCTGCTTCTGATGCAGCTTCCTGCTAATGTACCTGGGCTTATGGCCTCAGTCCCAGGGTTCCTGCCACCCATGTGGGAGACCCAGATGGAATTCTGGGCCCCTGGATTCATCCTGACCCAGCCCCACTGTGTGGGCACTTGGGGACAAACCTAGCAGATGGAACATCTCTCTCTCTCTCTCTGCCACTCTTTCATTATTATGAGAATAAATAAGCACTAGGAAAGACATACATTTTTTAAAAATATTTATTTATTTGAAAGTCAGAGTTACACAGAGAGAGGAGAGAGAGAGAGAGTCTTCCATTTGCTGGTTCACTCCCCAAATGGCTGCAATAGCTGGAGCTGTGCCGTTCCGAAGCCAGGGGCCAGGAGCTTCTTCTGGGTCTCCCACGTGGGTGCAGGGGCCCAAGGACTTGGGCCATCTTCTACTGCTTTCCCAGGCCATAGCAGAGAGCTGGACTGGAAGTGGAGCAGCCAGGTCTCATACTGGTACCCATATGGGATGCCGGTGCTTCAGGCCAGGGCGTTAACCTGCACCGGCCCTGGTACATTTATTTTTGATGCACACGTTTAAAACCCATGCATAGCTTTTCAGAATGTGAGTCTGTGTGAACTTTCCCTGGACAGGTTACACAGCGTCACAGTGGAACCACGGACCCAGAGGAAGCAGCATCTGCATTTGCCTGTGGGGGGAGGTTGAGTGGCACCCAGGGTGGCAGCCACAGGACAGACGGCTCCCGCTGGACCACGTGTGCGGTGGGCTTTGAAGGATAAGAAAGCCGTAGCCAAGTGAAAATGAGCAGGACAGGGCATCCTGCTGGGGTTGAAAGAGGCAGGAACCCTTAGAGGCTCACAGGAGTCAGCACTCGGGGTGTGAGGACCGGGGAAGCAGGCAGTGGCCACAGTGTGTCTCCTGGCTGCAAAGGCCATGCTGTGCCGAGCGAGCAGAGCTTGGCCTTGGCGTGTGTGCCCAGCCGGCCCCGGAGCTCATGCTGAGCTCATGTGGAGGAACTGGCGACAGCGGTGGTACCAGCCTGGGTGCCAGCCATCCCTGTGACAAAATACCGGAGGCAGGCTTAGCCTTGTAAAGAAAAGGGTTTTATTTAGCTCACGACTCTGGGGGCTGAAAACCCAGGTTCGACGCCTTGGTTTCACTTCTGATCAGGGTGGGAGCATTGGTGCAGAAGGGCATGAGAGAGGGAGAGGTCCTACTGCTAAACAGGAAGCCAGAGAGAGACTGGGGCCCCACAGTCCCTTGCGAGGACCACCCCCAGTGCCCTAAAGAGCCCCCTAATACCTCCTTCCCTCCCACACCTCCTTACCACATCAAGAGTCCACCCCCACCAAAAGCCACCACCCTGGGGAATAAGTTCCCACTGCCTGGACCCCGGGGGGGATGAACTTCATCCAAACCCTAGCAGTGACCTTGACCTTCCTCCTTCACCTCTGAAGATTCAGCTTCCGTAATTTGGGAATGATGGGACCCTGGTGGCAGAGTTGCTGGACAGATTGCTAAGTGTGGAGAAGCACAAGCTGTGTGCTGCCCACTACGTGACGTAGATTAGGGCGGATCGTAGCGCCTCCCTCTCCCCACTCTGCACTGCTGGGGCTTGTGCCACGCGGGGTCCGGGCTGGCTCAGCGGTCAGCGTGTTGTGGGGCTGCAGGCAAACTTCCTTTAGGCTGCTAAGAAGTCATGATGCCTTGAGATGCCAAGCGATGTGTTTTCAATGCTGAGGAGCGCACACGTGGGAGTGAGACTTCTCACATTCTGGCACGTGCCTGCCCTGACAGCATCTCATTTATTTATAGGTTTAACCAATTAACAGGTATGCCAAGTCAGTGTGTACACCACTAAAATGGTGCATTATTTAATTTTCTCTTCTGGCTTACTATGCTGAGGGGATAACTTTTTTTTCCCCAAGGTTTATTTATTTGAAAGAGCAGAGGATGGGGAGGGGTAGAGAGAGAGAGAGAGAGAGAGAGAGAGAGAGAGAGATCTCCCATCCTTCTGATTCATTCCCCAAATGCCTGAAACAGTTGGAGCTGGGCCAGGCTGAAGCCAGGAGCTAGGGACTCAAGCTACATCTCCCAAATGGGTGGCAGAGATCCAACTACTTGAGCCGTCGCCTGCTATCTCCCAGGGTGCCCATCAGTAGGAAGCTGGAATCTGAAATGGAGCTGGGACTGGAACCTACGCACTCTGACCTGGGCCGGCATCTTCACTGATGCACCAGTGCCCACCCCAGATAACTTTAGGGACGGGGGCAAGAGTGAACACCCAGCAGGCCTCACGGGCTGGTGACTCAGAGGACAAATTCTCCACTTCCCCCACTCTCCCTGCCCTGGCCACAGGGAGACGAGCTGTGCTCTGTCACTCTTAGCTTTGCTGTCTGGAGGGTCACTTAAGCCCTGTCAACTTCTAGGTCTTTAAAAGAGGAGGGCCGGCGCCATGGCTCACTAGGCTAATCCTCTGCCTGAGGCACCAGCACCCCAGGTTCTAGTCCCAGTTGGGGCGCCAGATTCTGTCCCGGTTGTCCCTCTTCCAGGCCAGCTCTCTGCTGTGGCCCGGGAGGGCAGTGGAGGATGGCCCAAGTGCTTGGGCCCTGCACCCCATGGGAGACCAGGAGGAAACACCTGGCTCCTGGCTTCAGATTGGCACAACGTGCTGGCCGTAGCGGCCATTTTGGGGGTGAACCAACGGAAGGAAGACCTTTCTTTCTCTCTCTCTCACTGTCTAACTCTGCCTGTAAAAAAAAAAAAAAAAAAAAAGAGGAGCATTCTCTTGCCCTCCGAAGAGTCATGAAGATGGAAAAGGGACGTCTGAGGACGGGGGTGAAATACAAACCAGCGTGCAGAAGTGAGCAGCTTCCACTAGGAGTAGCACAGCGCTGGGACCGTCGGAACGTGTGGCAGGCTTGAGGCTGGGTGACGGAGGCAGCTTTTCGTAAATTATTTGCAGAAAGTTGGGATAATTTTGCTTAAAGACACGGGAACTCCTAGATTGCTTCTTGGTTGGAACCAAGCAGGAGCTGTTAAGTAGGCTTTAAGACCTCACTAAAAAAGAGCGAAATTAGTTGATTTCGTGGTTCATTGAATTGATGGATTCACCCTTCAAGGCTAGAAGAGACAACTCTTTTTTTTTTTTTTTTTTTTGGTGAATGTTCCTGTCTCAGAGGGCAGGGTACAGTGAACAGAAGGGTGTGCTGTGGGCTGTTCTTTCGTAGCAACCCACCCGGAGCCGGCACAGGAGAGATGCAAAACCCAGCTCCAGGCTGATGGCAGGAGGTGACGGTGCCCCCTGCATCGTTTGGGGTTAAATGGCCAGGCCCCTACATCCCCACCTCACTTCATCCCCGGATGAGAGCCCCGCTGGGAAGACCATCTGTGTGAGAGGGAGTCTACAGCAGGGGCAGAGCCGGATGGAGCTGATGGTGTAGACTGTGTCCGACCACCCTCTCCCTGGGGTGGGGGGATCCTTCCTGTGGGGGACGGGGGCTGAGCGAGGCATCTCCGTGTCTACCACAAACCCCCCCCCCAGCCTGTGTCCCTGGTGCTGCTGCCCAAGCCACGCTGGACAGGTGATTTTCGCCTCTGTTGGCCATTTTCCTGGAATTATCCCTGGGGTGGAAACGGACCAAACGTCCAACGCCTCAGAGGTGGACAGTTTCTAAGCCACAGTTGGAGAAATCGCAGACAGAGCAGGACTTTTTGTTCTATGGAGAAAAACCTGGCAATGCTCGTAGGCTGACCGTGCACAAGGTCACGCATGACAACTGGGATAGCGGAACTGGAGCAGACACCCTGGAGCGGGGGCCGGGCAGCACAGTCGGGAGTTTGCAGTGACCTGCGGGCAAGGCGGACGTACTGACGGCATTTGCACCTTGGAGTGATGTGAAGGGAGGCGTTCCAAGAAGGGTTTCCCGGAAGTCTGTGTGCAAAGTGGAATGGAGGAGGGTGGCGTCCAGGGAGCGAGGAGCACACTGTTGCCATGGCTTGCAGGAGAGATGATGAGTGCCTGGCCTAAGACAGGGAGAGGGGAAGGAGCAGGGGGCTGGCATGCCGGCCATCAGGAGGAAGTCCATGTCCACACTGGACATCCCACGCTGGGAGCAGGTGGGGCACCAGCTCCACTCTCCAGCGACTGCGTCTGGATGCGTGATTTTCACAAGGTCATTTTCCAAGGCACAAGAATGGAGTCAAATGAAGGAGAGGATTTGCAATGATTTGCAGAAGCGTGGGAGTCAAAGTAAACAGGACAACTGGTAAACCGTCAGGGTGGGCCAGGGCTCCTTCCACACTGCCCCTTTTCAGTCTGTTGTTCTTGTCCCAGAACCCCAGCACATGCAAGCTCTTAGAATTCCCTGCCCAAGGCCGGCGGCGCAGCTCAATAGGCTAATCCTCTACCTGCAGTGCTGGCACACCGGGTTCTAGTCCCGGTCAGGGTGCCGGATTCTGTCCCGGTTGCCCCTCTTCCAGGCCAGCTCTCTGCTGTGGCCCGGGAGTGCAGTGGAGGATGGCCCAAGTCCTTGGGCCCTGCACCTGCATGGGAGACCAGGAGAAGCACCTGGCTCCTGGCTTTGGATCAGCGCAGTGTGCCAGCCACGGCAGCCATTGGAGGATGAACCAACGGCAAAGGAAGACCTTTCTCTCTGTCTCTCTCTCTCACTGTCCACTCTGCCTGTCAAAAAAAAAAAAAAAAAAAAAAAAGAATTCCCTGCCCAAAGGAGTCCCAAGTTTGCATCCAGTGTCTGTGCAGTTCCTCCTACTTTGTGCACTGCCAAGCTTATGGGGTTGCAGACAGAGCTACACAAGCACACCGGGTACAGGGCTTGTCTCTGTGCAAAAGGGAGCCTGGGGTGGGGAGAGGGAATGAGCATGAGCCACAGACTCCCCCCCCCGCCATGTGTGTGCTCCATCTGGACCCTGCAACTGATAGGGGCCTGCATGCCCTAGGGGAAGGCTTCTCCTCTTTGGCAGTGTTGGCTTTCTGGCCTGAATGATTCTGTACAATTGTTGGAAGCTGTCCCGCGCCTGGTAAGGTGCTCAGCACTGGCCTTGGCTTCAGCTTACCAGACCCCAGTCACGCCAGTGACAAACGCCTTCAGCCAGCTCCTCCTGTCTCGTGGCCTGGGGAGTCGGGGGGTGGGGGGGCAGACTCACCTCCAGGCAAGAGGGATTGGTTAGGGACAGCTGGTTTGGGATATTTATAGTTCAATAAAGCCTGGAAGTTTCTAATTCCAAGGGACCTTTAGGATTTTGAGTCAGGGGGGAGGGTAGGAAATTAGCGAAAAGAAGAATGAAAGCCACTCTAAATACTTAGTGTGTGATTTCCTTTGGGGGGGCTGGCCTCACTTGGGGTGCCCACTGTTAGGCCAGAGCACCCGGCTTTGAGTCCCGGCTCCGCTCCTGATTCCACTTCCTGATGATGTGAACCCTGGGAGGCCGTGGTGATGGCACAGGTGCCACTCACCCAGGAGACCTGGATGGCATTCCCAGCTCCCAGCTGGCCCAGCCCCAGCTGTTGTGGGTGTTTGAGGAGTGAACCAGTAGACGGAAACCTTCTGTCTCTCCATCAACTACTGAATTAATTGAAAATCCCCTTGGTATGGGCAGGTAAGATCTAGCAGTGCCGATCATAGACACTCTGCTTAGGGATGGCCGTTAGCGCAGTGGCTCCAGGAACTGCGGCCAAGGAGTCTGCCCTGGCCTCGGTCTAGGACGCCACATGGGCTGTGCTGTGCCTGCTAGTGCCTTTTTGGGGTTCCACGTAGCCTGTTGAACGGACTGCAACCTGCAGAGACCATGCAGGCTCCTTTCGCACCCCCGTCCTGACTTGTGGCTCAGACCCCAAAGATGTCTTCCCTTTGGTTATAGAGCTTGCACAGAACCGCATGGTGCAAAAAAAAAAAAAAAAGTTCCCAGCTCAGTGAGGTTCCTGTCGATCTCTGCTCTCTGGGGCGGTCTGAGGACCCTGGGCCAGCACTACGGGAGATCTCTGGCCCCTCACCACGTGCCTCTCCCTCTGCCACGCCCTGCGGCCTCAGGTATGAGGCTCTCATCACGGTTATGGAGCTGGATTGAAGGAGCTAAACTTCCCAGCGCTGGAGCTGCCCATCTTGCTTTCTCAGCCCTACGAGACACCTGTAGATGGGCTGCTCTCTGGTCCTCCCAGGGATGCCCGTAGTCCTGACCGGCTCTCTCGTGGTGTTTCTTCTAGTTGTGCCCGCACTTTGCAGGGCCTCACCCCGGGGAAACGCCAGCTGCCTTCCTCGATGGTCGCCATCCACCCAGGAGCCACCGTGTGGCTTTGAAGGCGTGGAGAATGACCGGAGAGCCTGGCACACGGTAGCCCTGTGATAGACCGAGATGAGCGAATTTAATTAACTTACAACGACTCCACGACAGTACTGGGTAGAAGCCCCGTAGGTTCAGCCAGTGTGGACCTTGATAATGCCAAAATGGAAATCCATTCAACTTGAATACAGCGGCTGAAATTTGTGGTAGCAACCACGTAAGGGGGAACTATTTATTTAACTTGTATTATAGGCAGCCCTGTACCAGGCACTTACACACTTCATTGTTTAGTCTGCCAGCAGTCCTATAAGTAGACAGGAGATGAAGGAGACTCATGTATTGTTATAAATTTTTGTCTATTTGTATTTATTTGACGAAGAGAGAGACAGAGACAGAGACAGAGACAGAGAGAGAGAGAGAGAGAGAGAGAATCATCCATCCACTGGCTCACTCCCAGATGTCAGAAGCCAGAGGCAGGTGTCTGGGGCGGTGGCTGAGACTCTGCTGGGCACCTGCCTCCCAGGCTGCAGTGTCTGGGTTGAGCCCTGGCTCCCCTTCAAATTCCAGCTTCCTGAGAGGACGCACCCGGGGAGGCAGCAGGCAATGGCTGGAGTCGTCAGGTCCCTGACACCCACATGGGAGACCTTCCCTGAGATCTGGGCTCCTGGCATCTGGGGAAATGAACCACTGGATGGGAGATTCTCTCTCTCTCCCTCCCTCCCAATAAAATCAATCAATCAATCAATTTTTAAAAGATCTGAAGCCAGGTCCACCCGAGCAGCCTGTGCTCTTTCCACGACTGAGCAGGGGAAGCAGACATGGGGTCCAGTGCCCCCTGCTCTGGGTGGCGGGGAATAGTTCTCTATCATCACCCAGTGTGCCCAAGTCAGCTGTAGCTGTTCCCTGTGCGTAGACAGAAGAAGAGGAACGCGACCAGGCAAATGGAGCGGGTGTTGGTCCCAGTGCTTAAGAGGCCGGTCGGGACACCCACATCCTCCACATCAGAGTGCCTGGCATGGATTCCTGGCTCGGGCTCCCGACTCCAGCTTCCTGCTCACGCAGATGCTGGGAGGCAGCAAGTCACAGCTCAAGTAACCGTCCGTGTGCGAGACCCGCACTGAGCTCCAGACTCCTGGCTGTGAACCCGAATGCTGACTGTGAACCCAGCCCCAGGTGCTGTGGGCACTGGAGAGTGAGCCAGGGGTTGGGAGCTCACACTCTCTCTCTGTCTCTCTCTCTCTCTCTGTCTCTCTCTCTCTCTACCTGTATTTACTTCTTTCTTTCTTTCTCCCTCTCAAATTAACTAATTAATAAAAATTTTAAAAATCATAAACAAAATTGAATGGAAGCCCCGCAGATGGGGAGGGGCCATACCAGGCTGTGATGGGCAGCGGTGAACCCCGGGAGGGGATTCGAGGCTGTCAGCGTGGGTGCACTCGCCTCAGCCGCGTGCCATGTAGGGCAGACAGCTGGCACCAGTCACACGTGAAGGGACTTCTCTGCTTCTTGCTTTAAATCTGCACAGAGACACGCAGCAAGGAGAGGAATCTAAGGAAACAAGTTGGCCCACCCAACCCAGATCAACTTGTCGTCGCCATGGTTGCCTTGAACGATGCAACAATCCCACTCCTGGTTCTTTTTAATCTCCTATTATTAAGGGAGATATCAAGTGTGATTAGCAACCCGTCAGAAGCACATCGGCTTTCGCATCCTGGAAGAAAAGTTGCTTAATTACTTTGAGCGCCGGAGAAGCAGGTTGTTGGAAATAGGAGGAAGCAGAGCCCCAGGAGAAGGAGTTGAGGATGGAAGCTTGTTTGGCCTGAGAGCAAGGCTGTGCTCTGGTGGTCTTCACGAAGAGGTCGGATTTGTAGAGGCCATCTCTCGGTGGCCCACCAAGCACCAAGTTCTTGGGAGGTCCCTTAAATTCGTTCCCTGATCTCAGCCTCCAAGCCACCCTCGTAGAGGAGCTGTTATTTCCCCATCTTGCACCCCAGAATTCTCCGCTTCTGTGACTTGCTGAAAGTCTGGGAATCTGTATGTGAAGAACACAGCATCCTAGCAAGCCCCATGGCCCAGTGGTCTCCACTGTGTCCAGCATTTTAGCTCAAGGTCAAGGTCTGGAGACCCTAACTGGACACATGATGTGCACACGACACTTGGCTCCGTTCCTGGTGGAAACTGGGATGCCAGCCTCACAGAGAAATTCTGAAATGAAAGGCAGGGAGGGGGATAGAGATGCATTTTTAAAAATTATCAGCCTACATTTTTTTTAAGAATAGAGATGAACTTTTGTGGGGTAGGGCTTTGGCCTAGCACTTAAGACACCATTTGGGGCACCCACAACCCATCTTAGAGGGGCCTGTGTTCGAGTCCTGGCTCTGTCCTGGATTCCAGCTTCCTGCCGATGCCTGCCCTTGGGGGCAGCAGTGATGGCTCAAGTGGACGAATCCCTGGTGCCCATGTGGGAGTCCCTGGGTGAACTCCCAGGTCCTGGCTTCAGCCTGGCCCAGTCTCTGCCATTGTGGGCAAGTGGCGAGTGCATTGCAGAGATGAGAGCAAGCTCGCTCGCTCTCTCTCTCTCTTTCCCTCGGTCTCTTTCTCTCCCTGCCTACCAAATAAATAAATATTTTTCAAAGATGAACTTCCGTTTAATGATCCAAGGGAATCACATTTCGCTCTGTTCCACCCAAGGCTGTGAAGACTGCCAAGGCTTTCCAACGAATTGATGTTCTTGTGGCTTCATTGACTTGAAAAATGTCCCCCACACCTCCCTTCCTGCCTGCCAAGCTCCTTTCTTCTTTGAACCTCCCTTCTCGGGCTCTGCAGAGTGCACTCTGCTGCACTCACAGCAGTTGCTACACTGGTGGGGAGCGTCTGGCTCACGGGCCGTATAAGGGCTGCAAAATCTTCTACCCTGGCCATGTCAAGGCAACTCCAGGCAGGACTCCAAGTTCAGCAAATGTACCGCAGGCTGAGTCGATGATTTTGAATGGCCTACAGATGATGTCATAAATATCCAAATGGCTGTCAGCAGAAAAAAGGGTTCCCCACCTTTGCACCTGTCTTTCCCTGCAGGCTCACAGCTTGGAGGTCCTTCTGGGCAGAGAGCACACCTCTTCTCTCAGGGACGCATGCATTGCCTCGCTTCTAGAATGTTCTTTGAATTCACATTGCATGAAACCATCGGGTCCAAGTTTCTGAGATGAACTTGCAGACCTGAGCCCAAGAGGAGACGTAACACAGCACCCGAGAAAAGCGTGCCATCCTGCATCCTGCATGAAGGCGCTGGAAGCCACCGCTCAGCTCGGCTCAACCCCAGCAAGACGCTCCCACTGACAGCACTCGGGCAGGGTGCGGACGCCCTAGCCAACATCAGGGCCAATCAGGGCCCACTGCTCACCCCAACCCGGATCCAAAGACAGCCATGGTAGGGAGCTCCCTGGAGTGGCCAGCCCCTGAGCAACTGAGTCAGGGTGGGCGGGCGTGTTCTCTGAGCCACTTTGCTCCAGGATCCAGAGACCAGCAGACACTAATTCTGGGGAGAATGACCTCACAGCAGCGGCTGGGGGAGCTCAAGGGGTGGAGAAATTCTGGGTGTGGGAGGGGAGAAACAAGGCTGGGGGCAGGAAGGGAGTCGTAACTTGACTGAGAGTTGGGGTCTGAGAGCAGAGCCATCATGGGACTGGTGAGTGCAGACGGCACGTCTGGGCCCACGGCGGGTCCACAGAGTGGCTGAGATGGTGTCTAGGGCTTGCCGGGCAGCAGAGAAAGGCGGAGTTAGGGAAGGGCAGGAGGATCTCGGGCACGGGCAGCACAGGTGCCTTTGGGAAGTCCACTTCCACTTCACTTCCGGGCTCTGGGCTTTAGTCTGGCCCAGCACCAGCTGTTGCAGGCATTCTGGGATTGGGAGTGAACCAGCAGGTGGAAGGTCTTTCTCTCTCTCTCTCTCCCTGTCAAATTAAAATGAAAATAAGTTGTGAATCCCATGTTGATAGCAGGAACCCAACTACTTGATTATCACCTCCTGGATTCCACATCAGCAGGAGGCTGAACTCAGGCACGGAGCTGGGACTCGAACCCAGGCACTCTGCTGTGGGACATGAGCATCTTAACCTGGTCTTTTTTCCCCCTAAGATTTATTTATTTGAAAGGCAGAAATACAGAGAGAGAAAGAAAAAGGAAGAGAGAGAGGTCTTCCATCCACTGGCTCACTCTTCAGATGGCTGCAATGGCCAGGGCTGGGCCAGGCCAAAGCCAGGAGCCAGGAGCTCCATCCAGGTCTCCCTTGTGGATGCAGAGACCCAAGCACTTGGACCATGCTCTGCTGCTCTCCCAGGCCATCAGCAGGAAGCCGGATTGGAAGTGGAGCAGCCGGGACTCAAAACCAGTGCCCATCTAGGATGCTGGCACGGCAGGCCAGGGCTTCACCTTCTACACCACAGCGCCAGCCCCATAAACTGGATCTTAACCCCCTCCCCATCTAGAGGGGATTTGTCATCCCTGGCTGTTCTCTGCTACCTGTCAGTGGCAGCCCTCTTCCAGCTATGACTTCCCTAGACATTGCCAAGTATCTCCTGGGGGAGGGGCACAGACCCCCACCCCACCCCACCCCGCCGAGGGTCAGAGTCGTGGACCGATCGTGACCACCTTCAATGTCTCAATCTCTGGCAGCTCTGAGTGCGCCACTCACCAGCTCTGGGGCAAAGGGGAGGGCGTGACCAGCCTCCTGGAACACGCCCTCCATCAAGGTTAAGGACAGGGGCTTGCTATGCTCTGTGCCTGCGCCCTGCAGGTCTGCTCGGCCTCCGGCTGTTCAGTTCAGCCCCACTCCGGTTACATCCGCAGGCCCCTGGTGAGGCTTCGCTAGGAAGCAGATGGGGACTCCTCCTGGAGGTGGAGACGGCACCGGTACAAACCAGCAGCTGGCTCGCTCACAACTGTGTTCCGCCAGGGGGCTCGTTAATGCTGGCATCTTGTTTGTTGCCATTCAGGAGCAAGAGCATCTCGATGGCTTGGCGCTCTCGTCCTGCCCGTCACGTCGCCTCTTCCGCAGACCAGCCTCGACGGCCGGCCAAACACCAGATGTCAGGCTTTGAGGCAGGCGAACGCCGGGGGTGGGGGGGCAGAAGGCATGGATGCGGGGAGCAAGACACCTCCTGGCTTGGGTTTCTAAGCTCTCATCAGAATCTGTGCAGGAGTCAGCAAGAAGCCCTGGACTACAGCAGCCTGAATGTGTCCTGCTGGGGAGACAGCGAACAAGGGACGAGCAGGGGCTTGCACGCTCTTTTTTTTTTTTTTAATTTTTTTGACAGGCAGAGTGGACAGTGAGAGAGAGAGATAGAGAGAAAGGTCTTCCTTTGCCGTTGGTTCACCCTCCAATGGCCGCCGTGGCCGGCGCACTGAGGCCGGCGCACTGCTGCTGACACGCCCATCACTGGCTGCTTCTGCTTCCCGGACTGACCACGCATCTCTTACTGGTGCTTCCTGGGATCGACTCCTAAAGGAACCATCCATACACACTCCTTCCCACTAGGGCTGGCTTTTGAGGGAATCCAAAGAAGCACATGGAGTGGTGGGTGCCTTATCCAACAGCCCAATGTGCACCTGCTCCATGGCTGTGTCCCCTACCTAGACAGAAGGTGCACACCGACACACGTATGATCAAATGCATTGCTGGCTTGCAACCTTGCAGACCTGTCCGCTTCCTCGGATGGCTGTGTTGTTGGTCATAGGCAAAATTTAGTTTCCTCAAGAGTCATTTGGCACTAGCAGTGCTGATTTAGCATAGCTAATGCAGCCGTGAACTCTATGTTGCAGAAGATCATTGCTATCTTCTTACATATTTGAAAAATGCTTGGGGCCAGCGCTGTGGCATAGCTGATAAAGCCACCCACCTGTAGTGCCGGCATCCTGTATGGGCACCAGTTCGAGTCCCAGCTGCTCCACTTCCGATCCAACTCTCTGCTATGGCCTGGGAAAGGAGTAGAAGATGGCCCAAGTCCTTGGGCCCCTGCACCTGCATGGGAGACCCGGAAGAAGCTCCTGGCTCCTACCTTCGGATTGGCGCAGCTCCGGCCATTGCAGCCAATTTGGGAGTGAACCAGCGGATGGAAGACCTCTCTTTCTCTCTCTACCTCTCCTTCTCTCTGCGTAACTCTGGCTTTCAAATAAATAAATGCATCTTTTAAAAAACTAAAATAATTTTTTTTTCATATTTTCACTTCAACTTACGCCGTGCACTTCTGGCTCCTGCAGTAAACGCGGGCGTAACAGAGCTGATTCAACCCCTCCTTTCTGGGTGACACAAACCAGAAAGCTGAACCCAGATTTCAGATTTGAAATCAGAATCCTCGCAGTTACGGCTTAGACGATTGAGATCGTTCTCAAGGTTTTGCTGACCTTTGCTAATTCTGTTTTCCTTTATTAGCTAAAAGGGAAACCCCATTGTACCTCCTTTCACACTACACAAGGGCTTAGAGGGCTTCAACTGTCCTTTTGTTAATCTTATTTTTTATTGTCTAGACGTCAGGTGTACAACCTGACATTTTGATGGACAGATAAATAGTGAAGTGATTATCACAGTCAAGCAAATTAGCAGGTCTGTCTCTGAACACAGGTGCCGTGTGTGTGTATGTGTGTGTGTGCACCTGAAGCCTGTACTCTTGGCAAACGTCCAGGCCATGACATATTGGTTTAACTACAGCCGTTGTGCTGTCCAGTAGACATCTTGGGTCTCTAGACTGATTCATCCAAAGGCAACTCTGTGCCCTTCAGCCCCCCTGGCCCCTTCTCCCCCCACTGCCCATAATAACCATTCTGCTCATTGCTTTCTGCGTCTGACTTCCTAGCTTCCGTATAGAAGTGAGGTCGTGCGTGGTTTTTTTTCTGTATGGCTGATTCCACTTAACCCAGTGTCCTCTAGCTTATAGTGCTGTCGTAAATGGCAGGATCTTTCTTTTTCATGGCTGACTAGTATTCCCTTGTATATCCTGTATATACAGGTACAAGTTCTTTATCCATTTGCTTGATGGGGGTAATCATTTCATTATGTATATGGACATCATGATGTCATGCTGTAAACCTTAAATATTTACAACCAAAAGTAAAATTAAAAAAAGAGTGGTTGGAGCCGTCAATGCCACTTAGGTGGTTTCTGTATATCTTGCCATCGATATCGGGGTGTGGCCCTCACTCTGTGGCCCATGTTTCATTTCCTTCGGGTATATACCGAGAAGGATTGCTGAATCGGTGGTAGTTCTGTGTTTAATTTTTTTTTTGAGGAAACGTCATACTGTTTCCCACTGTGACTGTATGAACTTGCACTCCCTCCCTGCGGAAGGGTGAGACGCCCCCACCCTCTGGGATTCCGGAGTGGCCGTGGGGCTTGCTCTGACCAATGCCGTGGCTGCAGGTGATGCTGGTCACCTGCAGAACAGGTGTCTGGGCGAAGCTCGCAGAGCCAGGGTGTGGTCCATCCACTCTTTCTCCACAGCCTGATGGCCATGGAGACCCCAGAGAAGCAGCTCAGCTCTGGGAGTCCAGGTCCAGAACACAGACAACAGGGAGCCGATAGGCCAAGGGCACTGGCTAATGCCACTGAGATGCCTGGGAGTTCTCTGGGGTTCTCTGATAGGATCATGTCATCCGTGACTAAGGACAATTTTCCCCTTCCATTCTGATTCCTTTATCTTCTTGTTTTAGTGCCTATTCAGAACCTCCAGGGCAGTGGTGAATGGCAGTGGTGGCGGCAGGCGACGCTAATGCATTTCCAGTCTCGGGGGAGCCATCTGTTAGCGCGATGTCTGCTATAGGCTTTTTGTAGATAGCTCTTATCAGATTAAGGAAATTCTCTTCTATTGCTACTTTTGTAAATGTTTTATTTAACACAAACGGATACTTAATGTTATCAAACGCTATAGCTGCAGAGACTGAAATGCGTCTGTTTTCTTTCTCCTTGGAGCTATTAAAGTGCTCAATTATAATAAATGGTGTTTGAATGTTAAATGGAGCATTCATTGCTCGAATTTAAAAAAAAAAAAACAGATTCCTTTTTAGATATCACAAGATTAGGATTTGAATTGTGCTATTTTATTTGGGACTTTGGAAGCTGTATTCATAGAGATACTGGCCTACATTTGATCTTTCTCATAATGTGCTTCTCCAGGTTCCTCTCACATTTTTCACGGCCTCATAAATCAAACAGAAGTTCTTCAGAACTGGGCCGGGAGTTCTCTCTCCGTGACTTCTAATTCTTTTGGGTCAGTCTTGGTAAACTTCTTTTCTACTAGTTTGTCCATTTCTAAGGATTAAATGCATTGCCACAAACTCTCCAATAATCTTTCACAAATTCTTTTTTCCATTTTTGATTTTACTTTTTTTAATGTGAACAAATTTCATGCATTTTATATGCACGGATTTAGGTGCACAGGGATCCTCCCTCCCATCGTCTCTCACCCTCTCTCCTCCTCCCTTTCTTATTCTTACAGTGATCTGCTTTCAGTTTATTTAATAAATTCTTAAACATTTGTAGGGTTTTTTGTGATGTCTCCCTTCTTTTACTCCTGATATTGGCCTTGTACCTTGTCCGTTTGGTTTGTTTTCTGGACTGACTTTTCTTTGATGGGGGTGTGTATTAGTTACCTGTTGCTCTCTAACAAATTGTTCTACAACTCATCAGCTTAAACCAATAGTGTGTGTTGTCTCATGCAGTTTCTGAGCGGGGAAGTGTTCTGTGCAAATAGAGCAGGGGCAGTTCTGGCTCATGGGGTTGCATGGAGTTGGGATCTGGACTGCAGTCCAATGGGGCTTGGCCAGAGCCCAAGAGTCCACTCCCTTGGAGCTCACTCTCACACCAGGCGGGCTAGTGTGGTGTCGGCAATTCCAAGGGGCCTCTGTCCACGACGTGGACCTCGCTCGAGTCTGGGCTCTGCTCTCCTGCTCTTCCTTCCAGCTTCCTGCTAATGCGTACCCTGGGAGGCAACAGGGGGTCACCCGAATGCTTGGGCCCCTGCCACTCATAAGGGAGACCCAGACTGAGTTTCCAGTTCTCGCCTTCAGCATGGCCCAACCCTGGCTATCTTGGGCATTTAAGGAATGGATCAGTGGATGAAAGATCTCTCTTTGTCTCTGAGGGGATCATGTTTTCATGACCCATTCTTCCAGTCTCAGCTTTTTGATTGGAATCTTTAATTCACTTACATTTAGTGTAACTACTGAAAAGGTCAGATTGCATCTGCCATTTAACAATTTGCTTTTTATATCCCATATCTTTTTTGTGCTCCATTTGTAGTACTTCTGCTTTATTCTCTGTGAAGTACATAGCTTCTAGTTTAGGATTGTGATTGCTTGGTGTTTTCTTTACATTCAGGTATGGTCACCCCCACCCCAGGCAACTGATTTGCATCTCAAAGCAGTGGGACTGGAGATTTTATGATGGGTCCCTGACCTGTTGGATATTTCTCTCTCTCTTTTTTTTAAAGATTTATTTATTTATTTGAAAGGCAGAGTTACAGAGAGCAGGGGCAGAGAGAGCCTGAGAGAGCGAGAGCGAGAGCAAGAGTGAGAGAGAGATTTTCCATCCATTGGTTCACTCCCCAGATGGCCACAATGGTTGGAGCTGTGCCAATCCAAAGCCAGGAGCCAGGAGCTTCTTCCCAGCCTCCCACTCAGGTGCAGGGGCCAAAGAACTTGAGCCATCCTCCGCTGCTTTCCCAGGTGCATTAACACAGAGCTGGATCAGAAGTGGAGCAGCCAGGACTTGAACTGGTGCCCATATGGGATGCCAGCACTGCAGGCGGCAGCTTCCCCTGCTACACCACAGCGCCAGCCCTTGGGTGTCTCTAAGGTGCTCTTTCTTGTGGGGTCATGGGCAGTTCTGAGCATGACAGTTGGCATATTTGTGAGAAACAGAATTCTCTCCACGTTCCTCTCTAATCCCTGGAAAAACACACCCTGGGATCCCAAACATGACAAAGGGCTTGATGAATCCCCGAGTTAGTGAAGCACATAACTCACACAAAAGCCCAGGTCTTCTGACCTCCTGAAGACAAGCCCAGTGCGTGATTCCCTCTGCTGAACACCGGTGTTTCCAGAACTGTAGTTCTGTGACCATCGGGGGCCTCGGCGAATGGGACCGACTTACTGCCCTCGGATTTTCTCCTCCCTCTCCCCCTTCTTCGCTCTGGATCTAGGGACAGACCCTGCAGTCTGCGTTCCTTGGGCTCCACGTCAGCTGCCTTCTGATCATGTGAAACAAAGGGGAAGAAGTGATGGGAGCCTGGAGGGTGGGAAGAAGGGAGAGGCCAGGCCTCCTTCCTCTGCTTCCTCTGCTCCAATGGCGTCTTCACCACCTGGGCCCCACCCACACTCCCTTGTCCTTCCAACCTCTGAGTGGCCATGGCTCCTGGCAGCTTGCGCTTCCCTCGCTACGCACTGCTACCCTCTCCACTCTTCCCTTCACCAAGCGTAACCAGTTCTCTGCATCAAACCCATCCCACTGCACCTGAAACAGACCTTAAACTTCATTAAATGTTGAGGAAAGCAAAACTATGACACCCAAGCCCGTCTCATTGAGATACACACATATTTCTTTTTTAAATAGACTCAAGAGGCTGACAAACTCCCTGAAGCCTTCTATGCACAGATCTTAAATTATCGTCTGGTTCCCGAGTCAGTAGAATATGAGTTTTAAGTTGTGCTTTTCCAAAACGATAACTCACATCGATGAGTCAGCAGCACGCACTCATATTGTTCCCTGTCGACGCCAAACGCTCAGGCTGCTGCTCCAACTGGCTCGCCCCAGGGAGCCAGCCTTGATCCTGGAAACAGATTCTTCCCGTTCCATATGGGAAGCAGAGGCATGACCTTGGCAAATGGGCTCCCATCTAGGGCTGGAACGCTGGAACGTTGCCAGGTAACATTTTCCCTGAATGCTGCCAGCGAAACGTTGCTGAGAAAGGAATGCATTTCAAGGCCGGTCTTATCATTAGGGCTGCAACACCGGGAGTCGAGGCGCAAGACTCCCGAACAGCTTGGCCGTGGTGCTTCATACCCTGCACACAGACGCACGTTCACCTTGCCGTGTGACGTCACTTCTCTTGGAGGGCTAAGCAGTCCCTGCTCTCCTAGCTTGCTCGTCTTTGAGGTGTTAAGAGCATCTGTGGTCAGAAGGGGAGATCTTTCTGCCATCTGGTAGCTTAGCTAGAACTTGTGTTCTTGTACAACGGGGCCATGTTTTAAAAGAACCAGACCAGTGTATTTTCCATCTCTCTCTTAAAAATGAAGTTTCCTGAGGCTGGTGCTGAGGCACAGAAGGTTAAGCCGCCACCTGCAGTGCCAGCATCCCATATGGGCACTGGTTCAAGTCCCAGCTGCTCCACTTCCAATCCAGCTCTCTGCTGTGGCCTGGGAAAGCAGTAGAAGATGGCCCAAGTCCTTGGGCCCCTGCACCCACATGGGAGACCCGGAAGAAGCTCCTGGCTCCTGGCTTTGGATCAGCACAGCTCTGGCCATTGCAGCCAATTGGGGAGTGAACCAACGGATGGAAGACCTCTGTGTGTGTGTGTGTGTGTAACTCTGACTTTCAAATAAGTAAATAAATCTTAAAAAAAAAAAAGTTTCCTGGCAACCAGTCCACCAGCAAAGCTCCAGAGAAACGGGAGCACCAACGTCTCCCGTAGAAGTGCGTGGTAAAGGGGCTGCCTGGTGAAACAGGAAGAGGAAGTAGGAAGTCCCTCCTTCTGACCCTGGGGCATTGTGGGAGGGAGGAGGCAATATGGCCGAGAAGCGGGTTGGGAACACGGGCGTGTCCTCTTCCGCTCTGTCTTCCAGCTCAAGTGAGACGGTCACATTTACTCTTCTAAGACTTCCTCAGCCCTTGGGGGCTCAGTCCAGTGTCTGGTGTTTCCTGCGTTTACCTGAAGGTCACAGAAATTAGCCCGTGGTGCCAGTCGGGTGTCTGCAGGTGGCCGTGAGGGTGGCCACTGCTCTGTGGGATGCTGTGGCTCTGGGCCACACGGCAGAGCAGCCCGGCCAGGCCTCAGGAGCCAGGAGCCCCAGAGAGGGTTGAGTTGGCACCAAGACGGCATGACCCTGAGTCCAGAAGGGCAAACGTCCGACCTGGACATCAGCGGGACTTACGGCGGGCACCAGTAGACAGACAAGAGCTGGGGGTGGGGTGGGGGAGGTGGCTGGAGGGACTCTAAGGTCTTTTCCATCACCTTAAATCACACAAACCACCTCTCACGTTAACCCAGCCGCCATGTTGGAGAAAAGCAAGAAGGAAGCAAACATAAGATGCAGAACACTCATCCAAAACGGAGTCCTCCTTAGAGATTGTTTTCTGTTACTAAATCAGGTTGAGTTTCTTTAGCTCCAGGGTGGGGAGTAAAGAAGCTGAGTTTTCTTGGCATGGAACTTGGCAATCCTGATACAAGCTGATGACAGAAGACACTCTGAGCTGCCAGAGGGCAGGCCGTGGGCTAGGGCTGGGTCCCAGCGGGGCTGTCCTCGTGCGCTTCCCCACGGGGAGGGGCCAGAGCAGTGGAAGGAGACTGCACTTGGGCAGTGGCGTTTTCTCTCGCTGGGCTGACGGCTGGGCTGGAGGATGCCTTCATCCCATCTGTCCCAGGCAGATGACTGGGGAGTAGGCAAGGGGGCTCCTCAGGAAGAACCCAGCTCCTCTCTTAGGACCTCGTCCTTCTGCAGAACTGGGGGTTTGGAAGGAGATGGTCTGAGCTCATGTAGCTCTGGTTCATGGGCAAGTCCGCGAATCCTTCTGAGCTCTCTGCAATCCGACAGGGACTGACTCACAGGCTCTCCCCAGTGCTCATGGCCGTGGAGGGGAACAGAGAGGCACTTCTCATAAACAGAGAAGCTCGTGTCCTTCCAGGTGTCTTCCCTTTTCCTGAGGTCAGGGAATTTGACTCAGATTCCGCTCTGGTCTGAGCTGGGAGAGGTTGTCAGGTGCTGTGCTGGGTCTTGAAGCTGGGAGGCAAATCAGACACAAGGTCTACCCCACAGAGCTTGCAGTCCACCTCTGCCTGCTGGCTCTTCCCTCTGATGGTAACTGAGCAGGAGTGCTGCGTGTGGAATGAGTTTGGAGATGGGATTGTGTGAATGAGCCAACTGAGGCGTTTGATCGATCCAGCTTAGAGGAAGTGCCGGGCTCAGCTGCAGTGGGAGCCAGAAGCAGAGCTGAACAGTGAGCGCGGGTGTCTGCCTTGGGCGAGCCAATTCCGGGACCTGGAGGGACACTAGCCAAGCCTCCGTGCCCAGGGCTCAGCCTCATCAGGGATCTGCGGGCTCCTTGTCCCCGCCTGTTCCTCAATCCCCCATTCGGCTTTGTTCTTCTGCTCAGATCTTCACCACTAAAAGATGTGAAACGCCCAGCGAAAGTCCTTAACCCAGTCTCCTTTCACACCCGCTTCTGAAGACAGACTTCACATGGGATGCGGGAGTAGGACCGAGTCAGAGGGAGGGACGACCTGGAAACAGAGCCACCCAAGGAGGCAGAACCAACAGGGAGTCCGCACTTGGGCGTGGCACAGTCTAGGGGAAAGGGTGGGGAGGGGGTACTTTAAGGAGTTGGCTCAGTTGATTGTCAGGGCTGAGATCGGTACAGTAGACCAGCTGGCCGGAGACCCAGGGGAGCACTGATGTAGCTCAAGCCCTAGGTATCCACCCACAGAGTTCTCTCTTCTTTGGGACGCCCAGGCTTTCTCTCTGATTACTTTCAGCAGATGAGACGAGATCTCACATACTAGAGAGGGGAATCTGCCTTACTCAAACCCATTGGTTGAAATGTTAAACTCATCTAAAATATGCAGCCATATCCAGAAAGACTGCTCAAGCAATTATCTGGTTAGTGCAGCCCAGCCAAGTCAACACAAAAAATTAGCCATCACACAGGGACAAAGAGGCCGGGGCTGTGCCAGTGTGATGAGTCTGGGGCCCTGCCACTCACCGGGGGTGTTAATGACAGACAGCAACAGAAAACCCCCTACCCCACCCACTGCACTAGAGAGACCTAGGGCAAAGAAACCACTTTTGAGACATAACCTCAAAGCCAGGGTTTGGGGCCAGCATCGTGGCACAGTGGGTTAAGCCACTGCCTGTGATGCCAGCAACTTAGATGAGTGCTGGTTCAAATCCCGAATGCCCCAGTTCCAATGCAGCTCCCTTCCAATGCACCTGGGAAGGCAGCAGAGGATGGCTGAGGACCCGGGCCCCTGCACCCACGTGGGACACCTGGAGGGAGTCCAAGCTCCTGGCTTGACCTGGCAGTTTAGCCCAGGAGATGGAAGCTCTCTCTCTCTCTCATTCTCTCTCTTTCTCTCTCTTTCTCTCTCTCTCACTGTAACTCTGCCTTTCAAATAAACATTAAAAAAAAGGCCAGGATTTCCAGAACATTCTGTAGAAGATCTAGGAAACTGAACCCTGAAGTCACCTTCTTGTTCCCATGCTTGGCTGAAAATGGCTGCTGAGTCGTTCCTGCTGGGGCTGCTGTGGGCCCGTGGAGTCACTGTTGTGTGAATGGGAGACGATCTCTTGCAGACAAAGCTGAAAACGGCCCCTCCTGGGCGGATGGATTAGAGGAAGGTAACCCCTCACATCTGACAGGTGGGACACTGCTTAGTGGGGGTGGGGGGAGGCTCTCAGTGCAATGACGCCTTGACACTGCCTCACCCAGCCACGCAGCCCTGTCCCGGAGAGGGAAAGGGCTCGGATGCATGAATGTGAAGACTCCTCAGCAGAGAAAGGGCTGGGGTGCACTCCCCCCCGCCGAACGAGGGCGCTCCCTCTAGGGTCACCCCAGCCACTGCATGCAGGACATGAAGCCAGCAGGAGTGGGGCGGCCGGAGGACCCTCTGAGGGCCCCGGCTCACGACACCTGGTGTGTGTGTCTTCCCGCAAGCCTTTCGGAGCACCTGCTGCATACCCAGGCCCCGAAGGCTAATGAGGCAGAGTCCCTGCCCTCCAGGGGGCCACCACACAGGTTTCTAGGCAGACGCGCGCAGGCGGTGACACACAGCCTTGGGTGGCTGTGGCTGAGCCTGGAGCGGGAGGCGTCAGAGGGTCACTCGGGGACCAGACGTTTGCCAAAGAGCTGACGGGAGAACAGCAAAGTGTGCTCCAGAAAGAGTGATGTTTCTGTCTCGCTCGCGCACGCGCGCTCTCCTTTGCCTCCTCCCTACTCCGCTGTCTCGCTACATGTAATATACAGGGAAATCAGCATTCGTGCGTCAGTCATGTCTAAGAAGGCAGCGGTCTAATTGGGCCCTGGGAGGACGGGCAAATGGCCCTTTGTTTTCCGCTAGATCCTCAGGAGCTGGATTCTTGATCCACATGCGCGCCTCTGTGCTGATGTGCGTTTTCTCTCCTGCAAAGCTCACCTGGCTCCCACGCCAGGGCTGGCCTGGGGACCCGGACGCCGGCAGGGAGGTACAGTGAGACGCCTTCCACAGCCTCTGAAGCCAAGTGTCATGGGCCAGAAGTGGTGGCTGCTGGGTCACTGGCCCTCCCTGGAGGAGTTCCCTGACTAAGCTGGATCCCAGTGACAGAAGTGCCTCTGGGTGTGCACCAGCCCCGTGTAAGTTTTATTCATGAGGCCGGCGCTGTGGCATAGCAGGTAAAGCCGCCACCTGCAGTGCCGGCATCCCATATGGGTGCCGGTTCAAGTCTCAGCTGCTTCACTTCCGATCCATCTCCCTGCTGTGGCCTGAGAAAGCAGTGGAAGATGGCCCAAGTTCTTGAGCCCCTGCACACGCGTGGGAGACATGGAGGAAACTCTGGCTTCAGATCAGCCCGGCTCTGGCTGTTGCAGCCATCTGGGGAATGAACCAGTGGATGGAAGACCTTTCTCTCTCTCTCTCTCTGCCTCTCCTTCTTTGTCTCTCTCTAACTCTGCCTTTCTAATAAAAATAAATCTTTTTTAAAAAAGATTTATTCATTTATTTGAAAGGCAGAGTTACAGGGAGAGAAAGAGAAAGAGAGAGAGAAAGAGATCTTCCATCTACTGGTTCAGTCCCCAAATGGCCACAAAAACCAGGACCCTGGAACTCCATCCAGGTCTCCCATGTGGGTGCAGGGGCCCAAGGACTTGGGCCATCTTCTACTGCTCTCCCAGGCCACAGCAGAGAGCTGGATCGGAAGTGGAGAAGCCAGGACTTGAACCGGCGCCCATATGGGATGTTGAGGATGCAGGCAGCAACTTTACCTGCTCTACTAAAGTTCTGGCCCGGGTGCTGTCCTTCTATAAAAGGGGGTTGGGGACGTGTGGGCATGGGGCAAACACAGGGAGACTGTGAGGGCTTCGAGAAGTGAGCAGGAGTGAGGAGAGAGGCCTCTCATGCCATCTCAGAAGGAGCCAACCTGCCCACCTCCAGAGGCTGGGGCACATGGGTGTCTGTGGTTGAAGCCACGCAGGCTCTGTCCTGTGTGGTGGCAGGATGTGTGGCTCCTCCTCTGCTCTCCGGCTGGACGGGGCAGAGAATCTCCAGGAAGCCCCAGTACCCCCCGCCTGATTGGTAGGGACCCCGTGCAGCTGAGTGGCACCCAGGGAGGCTGGGGGGATCCCCCCGACTGGTGCCGCGTGGGCGTGGCAATTCCTCTTCCAAACAGTAGGGGTGATCCTGAAGTTCACTCCCCCGTGGCCAAATGAGACCCCGACAGGCGGCTCCAGGCTGCTGCACAGTAGGACGCAAGGTGTGTCCGGCCCCGTCCAAGGCAGTTTCCCCCCAGCGGATTGGAATCCTGACGGCCCCTGCCTTTTCTCCTCTCATCGCCTGTGCCTGGGTGGAGGCCTGGAAGCTGCAAGCCCCCACACCCCCAGCCCATGCATAGTGAACTGCAGGTTACCCATGACTCCCCGCGTCAGGATCCAGTTGCGGCCCTGTTTGTGGGGCTGATTAAGGCCCACACAGTTGTCTTGCGCGAGGCTTTCCGGGGCTCTGCACCACAGGGAGGCTGGAAGGTGCAGATGCACCCAGCACAGCTGGGTCAGACCTCAACCCCAGAGCCTGCTGGGAGTCCTTGTATTTTTGCTCGAGGAACAATGAGCTTTCTACTTTAAAAAAATTGCAAATATCAATGTTGACATATTGAGAAACCAGAAAGGTCTGTGAGCTCAAACAGGAGGGAACTTCACAAACTTTGTGGGAAGTGGGACTAAAAGATAAAGTTTATTTTGGTGCCAAAAATTGTGAAATCCATGCATAGATTTTGTTTTCATGAGAAGTATTTTCCATGAAATTTTTAAAAAAGATTTATTTATTTATTTGAAGGGAGAGTTACAGAGAGGCAGAGAGAGAGGGGGGTGGTCTTCCATCCACTGATTCACTCCCCATTTGGCCACAACAGCTGGAGCTGCGCTGATCCAAAGCCAGGAGCAAGAAGCTTCCTCCAGGTCTCCCACGTGGGTGCAAGGGCCCAAGACTTGGGCCATCTCCCACTGCTTTCCCAGGCCATAGCAGAGAGCTGGATTGGAAGTGGAGCAGCCAGGACACAAACTGGTGCCCATATGGGATGCAGTGGCTTTACCCACATGCTCTCTCTCTCTCTCTCCCTTTCAAATCATTTTTTTGTTTAAATTAATCTTTTATAAAGAGCATGGATCCTAAAGGACACAGGAGAAGTGTTAGGACACCGGATCAAGGCAGTATGAAAATGAGGCTGCAGGGGTCAGACCAGTGGGGGTCATTAATGGAGTGACAGGCATAGGAGCAGGCTGGAGGGATGGCCTGGCCGGCAAAATTTCCTAAAGAGCCAGCTCCAGGAATTCCCTGGCATGTAGGATGGGGGTGGAGTGGCCCTTGCCGTTATCTGAAGAGAGAAAATTAAGCATAATTCCCAGGGACTCCAAACCCCAGAAAGGCCACAGCCCAAGGTGGACCCGGAACCCAGGCCCAGAGGGGAGGAGACAGCTGCAGCCTTGACTGCTTTTCCTGCTGGGACCCCATTGGTGCTGCAGCCACGGTCGACCCCTGGATGCCAGCATCCAACTGGTCATCATCCGTGAAGTCCCTGCTGTTGTGAATTCTCTGCTTTTCATCTTTTCTTGGGAGTGTTTTAGTGGGGAGCTGGGAGTGAGGGGAAGGTGTTCCCAGGCTGAACCTGAAGACGGGCAAAGTCAAGGCACGTTCGCTGGAGGCAGAGAGGAGTGTGGCAAGCAACGGGGCTCTCAGCATCTCACAGTGGCCAAGCGAACATGACAGTGGGGATCCCATTCTGACCATACCGGGGCACAGAGAGGACAAACGCTCTATTTGTTCCAAGTTGCACCACTGGTAAGAAAGGATTGACGCAAGAACTAACTCACTCCCATTCTGTATATATATACATGCATTCCAAACACTTTCTGCACCAAAATACTATTATTTTTTACTTCTCTTTTCTGTAAAATTTTTTTAAAAACCCTCGTGTAACTAAAGCCAGCTCCATGGACATCAGCAGACCCAGTAACACAGGCTCCCGTGCCCCAGAGGGCCCACGATTGGTTTAACCCTCAGCTACTGCCATCTTGCAATTCATAATATTTTTTAAAAAGATTTATTTTATTTATTTGAAAGACAGAGTTACAGAGAGAGGTAGAGACAGAGAGAGAGAGAGGTCTTCCATCCAGTGGTTCACTCCCAAATTGGCTGCAACAGCCAGAGCTGTGCCGATCCGAAGCCAGGAGCCAGGAGCATCTTTCTGGTCTCCCACACAGGTGCAGGGGCCCAAGGACTTGGGCCATCTTCTACTGCGTTCCCAGGCCATAGCAGAGAGCTGGATCGCAAGAGGAGCTGCCAGGACTAGAACCGGTGCCCGTATGGAATGCTGGCACTTCAGGCCAGCGTGTTAACCTGCTGTGCCACAGCGCTGGCCCCATAATATTTTTTTAAACAAGGGGACCCCAAATGTTCACTTGCTCAGGGCCCTACAAATGGTGTGACCATCCTACATCCAATGGCTGCTGGAAGTGTTTATCTTTGACTCTATGTTAGCGGTCATTGCTGCCACCCTCATGTAGATGTCATTGCTCTGGGAGATTCCACTTCTGGAGTCTCCCAACACCTGGAAGACAGAGATGAGCTGGGAGAGAGCCCCGGGAGGGCTCACTAAGGCGCTGCTGCTGTCCATACGGCCCCGCAGGCTGTGACTGAAGGACAACGCATGATTTAAAACATTTATTCCCGAAGTATTAAAGGACTCTTATAAATTTTACATACCTGTAGAACACAGAAGCAATGTCAGATACCTTTCTGGTCTGTCCTCTATCCCCGGGGACACACTTGACTCCCCCCCCCCCGCAATATTCTTTCCATAGCTCTGATTTTCAGTGATAATCTCCGCTCCCACTGAGATGATCTTACATAATTCATTGTTTTCAATGACAAGGTATACGCATTTTATTGACAAGGTATACAAGGATATTTAAAATCAAAGGCCAATTCCTGGGTTCCCCTTAGATGCTTATGCCATTTATGTGTATTAAACAACCTTTCCCTAAGGTCATAACTTTGTCAAGATACAAGGCAAACCTGTGAAAACACCTGTTCACAGTCAACGTCTCTCAGTTTTCTGTTTTGTGATGCAAGATATTTTTAAACGTTCAATTGGTACATCACATATCTTAATTTTGTCATAATAGCATGTTTTATTTTAAGACTAAGAGATTACTTAATAAACTGATTAAGATGCTCGATTTTTTTTTTGACAGGCAGAGTGGACAGTGAGATAGAGAGACAGAGAGAAAGGTCTTCCTTTGCCGTTGGTTCACCCTCCAATGGCCGCCGCGGCCAGCGTACCACACTGATCCAAAGCCAGGAGCCAGGTGCTTCTCCTGGTCTCCCATGGGTGCAGGGCCCAAGGACCTGGGCCATCCTCCACTGCACTCCCTGGCCACAGCAGAGAGCTGGACTGGAAGAAGGGCAACCGGGACAAAATCCGGCACCCCAACCGGCACTAGAACCTGGTGTGCCGGCGCCGCAAGGCGGAGGATTAGCCTAGTGAGCCACGGCGCCGGCCAAGATGCTCAGTTTAAAAAATAAAATCAGCCTCCTTCAAGAGTGGTCCATATGTTGATCGCTTAGAATCTTGATTGGCCAAAATTTCAAACCCAAAAACCATGATGACACAAATACTTTAAATTTCTTTAACGTGAAAAATAAACACGTTATCACTTCTGAGAAATACTTTGTGATACCCACTATTGCCCTACATTGTCTTCTGACACTAAATTCTACTTCTGTGAAATGTCTTTGTGCTTATTCCTTCAAACAAACTCTAAGACGCCCACTCCGAGCCGTGCCTGGTGGAGGCTGTGTTAGGGACATAAGGATAAAACACGACCCTGACACTCACAGCTCTTCAGCAAAAATCAGAGTTCAAGGAGCATCAATTTCTGTTTTTTTGGTTTACTTCTCACGAAGAAATTTTTTGAAGAGAGATTACTGGGTCAAAGAGAGCCAAGCACTTTCGTGGTTTTAATTGCATGCTGTCAAATTGCTTTTCAACTCATCGCCCCTCCAACGATGCACAGAAGTACCCATTTCACTAAACCTTGGCCAAAATTGGCAATTAACTTTTTTAAAAAAAAGACCTTGTCCTAATTTAATAGGCACAAAATGGTATAGAGTCAGAATTTTGTGGTTTTTTTTTTTTTTAAAGCTTTATTTATTTGAAGGCCGAGAGAGAGAGGAGGGAGGGCGGGAGGGGGAGAGAAGGCAGGGCTGGACCAGGCTACAGCCAGGAGTCTGGAACTCCATCCGGGTCTCCCCCACCCGCAGCAGGTGCACAAGCACGCAGGTGTGTCAGCCAGGGGCCGGAGCCCCGGTGCGTCACTGCACGCCTACAGCAGGAAAGGCCACTCCCTCACAGAGGGCGCCCTCTGGGTCCCCAGCAGTCAGCCCTCTGCCATGTTCCCTCCTTCTCAGGCGGCCCCGGGGCAGGCAGGACCACCGGTTCCGGCAGAATCTTCACACACCCGGCTCTCCTCACTCACGCGCCGCAACAAGCCCCTACTGCTCATGCGCATGGGGACCACGTGGTAGCAGAGCTCACTCAGTCCTTCCGGTTCCGGTTCCATCACAGCCTGGCGGCTCACTTCCGGTCACAGAGCCCCCGCCCCCTCTCTGCGCAGGCGTGTGACAGAGGGGCGACAACGCTACCCCCACACTGTGAACAGGGGTCCCGTGTGTGGCTGGGGTACTTGAGGGTGGGCCAATTGTAGTCTTTTCCTTTAAAGTTATGCATTTATTTTTATCTGAAAGACAGAATGACAGAATCAGAGAGAGAGAGAGAGAGCGCGCGTCCATCCACCGGTTCATTCCCCAAATGACCACGACAGCAGGTGCAGGGCTGGCCTGGAGTCTGGAACAGCGGCTGAGCCTCCCACGGGAGTGGCGGGGTGCAGCCTCCGGGGCCATCACCAGCCGCCTCCCAGGATGTGACTGGCAGGAACTGGGTCTGAGCAGAGACTCAACCCTGGGCGCTCGGGTGTGGGACGCGGAGGTTCCCCCCACTCGCCGTCACCGGCTGCCTTTCCCTGAGGTCCTAAAAACAGAGGCTGGAGGAGAGAAGCCGCTTTTCTCTGGCAGCCGTGGGTTGTGGGAGAGCAGTGTGGGACTTCCGGCTGCCCAGGGCTACCTTCCGGTCAGCAGGAGACAGAGAGAAGCAGAGGGGAAGGTGGGGACAGCGTTCAGTGAGCAGGGCTGGGGTTCAGCTGCCACGGGGCAGCTCCCAGCCGCCCTTCCCCGTACCGTAACCGTGTGAGTTAAAATGGTTCCTTTATCCGTCAGTTTCCTTCGTTTTCAAGTAAGAGTTGATTGGCCATGGTTTTCCTTGTCGCGGTTTTAGTTACCTGTGGCCAAATGTAGGCTGAAAATATTACATGGAAAATTCCAGAAATATGCGATGTACAACTTTTTAAAAATAGTTTATTTTTATCTATTTGAAAGGCAGAGTTACAGAGAGCAGTAGAGACAGAGAGAGAAAGAAGTTCTCCATCCGCTGGTTCACTCTCCAAATGGCTGCAATGGCTGGAACTGAGTCCATCCGAAGCCAGGAGCTTCCTCCGGGTCTCCCACATGGGTACAGGGGCCCAAGGACTCCAGCCATCTTCTGCTGCCTTCCCAGGTGCACTAGCAGGGAGCTGGATCAGAAGTGGAGCAGCCGGGACTCGAACCAGTACCCATATGGGATGCTGGCGCTGCAGGCTGGGGCTTTAACCTGCTGTGCCATGGCACCAGCCCCAGTGTATAACTTTTAAATTGTGCACCAGCCTGAGTATTGGGGGGTGTGGGGAGCAACTCGGACTAGACTGTTACTGGAATTAAGACTTATTCTATGCATCTGCTCTCCCACAATATGGCGCTGGGAGAGGAGGAAACAGCTTCTACACAGCTGCCTCCAGTTCAACCAATAAACAGCAGGACCTGCTCCTGATTGGAGGAGAGCAGCGTACTCGGCGTGTGGGTAGCAGAGTTGGGATTGGTGGAGGAGGACTATAAAGGAGGAGAGAGACAACATGCACCAGGAACATCTATCTGAAGGAACACCTGAGCAGCCCCGGAGAGAGCCGGCCGGCAGTGTGCCGCTCCCCCGCGGAAGTGGGGAAAGTGGCTAGGGGGAACCGCCCTTCCACGGAGGTGGAGGGGTCGGTAGCCAACCCGGGAAGAACCAGCAGCAAACCCGGGGAGGGCCGAGCAGACAAAAGAACAGCGCAGAGTCCTGTGTCGTTCCTCCACGAAGACGGGGAGCGACATAATGGTGCCGTGACTCGGATATGAAGCCTAGGCAGGGTTTAGTGTCGTTCCTCCACGAAGAGGGGGAGCGATGGGGGGGGGGGCAATCCCCTGCTGTCCTGCCTGGGAAGTGAATTGTCCCTCTGTCCAGTGTACTGCATGTACTACCCATCGTTAGCCACTGTGTCACCATCTTGGTTATCAGATGGACTGCTGTGGCATCTCAGGGCGTGTGTCCAAGGAATGCTGATTTTACTTCCTGATGGAACGAAGGGAATGGTACTGATGCTTGACAGGTGTGGTTGTCCTGTTTCATCACTGTACCAGATTGGTCAGCTGTTATAATGGGTTACTTGATGTTGATTGTTAGAATTTGTCTATTTTACTATTAATTATTGCTGCTAACCTCTTACAGTGCCTGTTTTACAAATTAAACTTTATCATCGCTGAGTGTGCACGGGTTCAGTACGATCCACGATTCAGGCATCCGCTGGGGGTCTCGGAGTGCGTCCCACTCAAATAAGGGGGTCTGCAGAGTTCCTAGCTGAACGGATCGTGCTTGCATCTTGTGGCCTGAGTTGCTCTCAGACTGTGTGGATGAGTTTTTGTAATTATAAAACTTCAAGTTGAATGGTCCGGTGCATAAAGTTACTCATTCAGGACGCACTGTGCATCTGCTCCGAGCTCGCCTCCTGGAGATGGAAGTGGCCCCTTCCCATCCAGTCCATCAACCCCCAGTATCAGATAAAATTCCTTCTATCCCCTTACCCTTTCATTTGACCAACAAAGTGAATCCCACACCATCCGGAGCCGGGACTAGAACACCCACCATGCCACTTCAGTCACCTTACACTGAAATCGGCTCCTGCAAAACAGAGCCGTCGGCTGTTAGATGATAAACACCTGGGCCAGGATCCAGGGCAAAAGGCAGATAGAAAATAACTTTATTATCTTGTGTCAGGAATGAGCATTCCGCACTGGGGATGTATTTTTAGCAGAGGCACTGGGGTTGGCATAAATAGCGCATGCCTTGGTTGAAAGCCCGGCTCCCCCTTCTCTGGAGTCAGCTGCCGCTGTTTCCACACCGCCCCCTTCACACATTACTCGCGAGTGTAAATATCATCTGCTGACTTGGAACAGCGTCCTCAGAGTCCGTTTCTAATCACAGCCCCAGCGCCGGTTTGCAGCCCGCTGCACAATGCTGCTGGTCTTCCTCGTGCATCGGGACCAAGGATTGCAAGCGGAACAGGCGAGCAAGAAAGGAAGCATATTCCTGGTGGGATGGCTGTTTGGTAACTGAGACACTGGTTAAAACCCGGGCGTCCCGCAACACCTTGCTCCTGGCTCCAGCTTCCTGCTGAAGCGCACCCTGGGAGGTAGCGGGTGATGGCTCAAGTACTTGTTGGGGCCCTGCCACCCAGAGGGAGCTCCTGGCCCAGCACCAGATGTTGTGGCCAACTGCAGAATGAATCAGTGGGTGGAAGATCTCTAATCTGTCCGTCTGCTCTGTCTGTGGGTCCCTGTGTCTCTGCCTTTCATAGAAAGAGGAAGTAGGTAATTTTCAAAGATAAACTGAGGTTCACTCATTCAGTGAGTGACGCTTGAATCTTTATTCTTGAGAAAACAGTTTTGTTCAGATGGATAGCTGTATCATAGTGAGGGAAAGGAGAGAAAGTGAGTGGTGATGAGGCCACTTAAAATATGAACTTAAGGCCGGCGCAGCGGCTTACTAGGCTAATCCTCCACCTTGCGGCGCTGGCACACCAGGTTCTAGTCCCGGTCGGGGTGCCGGATTCTGTCCCAGTTGCCCCTCTTCCAGGCCAGCTCTCTGCTGTGGCCCGGGAGTGCAGTGGAGGATGGCCCAAGTGCTTGGGCCCTGCACCACATGGGAGACCAGGAGAAGCACCTGGCTCCTGCCATCAGATCAGCGCAGTGCGCCGGCCGCAGCACGCCGGCCGCGGCGGCCATTGGAGGGTGAACCAACAGCAAAGGAAGACCTTTCTCTCTGTCTCTCTCTCTCACTGTCCACTCTGCCTGTCAAAATATATATATATATATATGAACTTAAAAAAAAAAAAAAAACAATGTAGAAATTGATGGGTTCCAGGAAAGAGGAAGGTCTGTGTTCTTTGGAATCAGGGTTTGGGTAAAGGCTGCATTAGGCACCTGGTTCTCTGTTGCCCTGGTGATGGAGGACCCTCCTCTTGCTAGTAAGAGAAACAAATGTAAAGTAAGTAAAGAGTAGCGAATGACACTGGGCAGACCTACAGACTGGGAACCTGGGACACCCTGGTGCGGCAGGGCCTCAGCTCCACGTGGTGGCCTAACCCGTGCCGGTCATTGCCGTGGCTGTGAAGGGGACTCCTCTCCCTATGGGACAGGAGTTGGTGGGCTGTGTGGGACAAGCTGGGGGTCTGGTGTGGACCGAGGATCAGGGCTTCCTAGGAGAACACGAGGGCGGCTGGGTTTCACAGAGCATTTTCTCCAGGGCACACGGCCATGAAACTGTGGGGTGCTCTCTGGTAGTTCCAGGACGTGTGCAGAGGGTAGGGCTGGAGCATTGCTGGGCACGTGTGAGGGAGAGTCAGAGAGCGTCCAGTAAAGTGGCCATTCCAGGCACAGGTATCAACACTTGCTCCTCTTGAAAAAAAAAAAAAAAGTGTGACAAACACAGAAGGAGAGACGTCAGCAACAAACCCTGGGGGCTGAAGACCAGACGTCAAAGGAGTCCCTGGCTTAGCCCTTCATGGCTTCAGCAGGAGACTAGAGGCGCCTTCCAGCCAGCGTCCAAAGAAGAGGCTCGGGCTATGGTACAAGAGGCAGGGCGGAGACCAGAGGAGTTTGTTGGAAAAGGGAGATGCGGGGAAGCAGAAACACCGGCTTCTTCCATGCGGCTCCTGCTTGCTGGCAGCCTGGCCCTCCCCCGTGAGCCGGGAGCCGGAAGGCCTACTCAAGGAAGTGAGTGGCTGAGAATTACAGGCTCCTGGCAGGGGTCGCCCGGTGGGCTATGCCAGCTGGACATTGCACGGCGAGAGCTGTCCCATCACAGGGCTCGGGCATCACTCAACTCTTGAGCGCTGCTCTTCTAAGCAGGACTAGGCGAGGGTGAAATGCCACCCGAGCAGTCTCACAGGAAGTGGACAACCAGGAAGGGAGGGGAGATGGCCGGTGAGTGGAGGAAGTGAGACGGGGAAAGGGAGCCGCCGGGGAAGAAGGCGGTGGCGGGGGGAGGGGTGCAGCTGTGTAAGGAGCAGGTGAAAGCTGGGAGCCACAGCAAGCCTGAGGACCTGGGGTTCAGGGGCCACCCGGGAGACACAGCTGCCTCAAAGGATCCTGGGATGGTAGCTGTGCCCCAGCGGTGGAGGACAAATTGGCCAGGGTTCAGACCCTCAGATTTCCACCCAGGAGTTGAAATAGAGAGACTTGTGGCATCTAAATATTAAACTGTGGGTGCCAGTGCGGTGGTATAGTGGGTAAAGCTGCTGCCTGCAGTGCCAGCATCCCATATTGGTGTTGGTGTGAGACTCGGCTGCTCCACTTCTGATCCAGCTCTCTGCTATGGTCTGGGAAAGCAGTAGAAGATGCCCATGTCCTTGGGCCCCTGCACCCACGTGGGAGACCCTGAGGAAGCTCCTGGCTCCTGGCTTCCAATTGGCGCAGCTCTGGCCGTTGTGGCCATCTGGAGAGTGAACCAGTGGATGGAAGACCACCCCCCCCTCTGCCTCTCCTCTCTCTGTGTAGCTCTGACTTTCAAATAAATAAACAACTCTTTAAAAAAAATAAATATGAAATTATGGTGACTGCTTTGGTGGTGGATACAGAAAAACAAACTTAGGAAAGTTACATCCACACTCACCCAAGACACAAGCTGTGGAGGAAAGACTCGCAGCAGGGCTCAGCACTGAACACTGAACTCAGCTCCGCTCCCTGAAAGCCGTACTGGGGCGGGGTGGGGGTGGGGAGCCAGGAAGAAAACTTGCAGAGTCAGGGGCAGGGAGGAGAAAGATTGAATTCTCCTTTTCCATAATGGGATGTCCACAGGCAGCTGAAATTGACCACTTGAGAGCAAAGAAGAACATGATTCATAATCGCAGAGATAAATATCAGAAAGAACAAGCTGGCGGGGCTAAAACAGGCTGCTCTTAGAAGAGGGAACTTGCAGCACATAGTAGACGGTTCTCATGACGGCTGCTTCCCCCCGCCCCTGTGTGCATTCAGTTGGAAAAAAAAAGGCCAAGGCCGAGGCCAAGGTCGTGTGGGTATTGGTGAGAGGGATGTCAGAGTGGCAGATCGTGATGCCAGACAGAGTGAGAAAATGAAGACACAAGACCGATGGACAAGGGGAGGGGAGAGTTCCAAAAAAGGAAAAAGGTTTGGGGAGAAAATGGTGTGTGGGGGGCAGCCAGTGCAGCCTGGAGAGATGCCCCCCAAAGACCTCGCATTCCGCCCAAGTCCATGCACCTCTGCATGGCTCCGTTGTCTTAGGACATTCTCTAAACGGTGCAACCGAAGCTACGATGGCGGGAAGCACCCTTGGTCGATGGATCAAAGCAAGCCTCTAAGAGGTGGCTCCCCCACAGAAAGATTCAGAGACACTCCGGAGCCCGCCCCCTGTGGGCACGTCAGGATCCATCCACGCGGCTAACCCGCATCGCCCAGGATCTGAGTACAGCAGGTGCTGCCGGGACCTGGAGCCCCCTGCAGTCCTCACACCCTGATGAGCTGGGGGTGATGTGCAGGTGCCAAGGGCAGCCAGGTGCACAGCTGCTCTGTCTTCCCTCAGGTGCTCCTTCAGCTTCTCTCGCTCCTGAACCAGGTGCGGGTTTGTCTCCATGACCACACCCGCAGGTTAGAGGCAGCACCAGTCTGTCCCTGCAACTCCCAGCTCGTGTTGTTGGATCCCAGGCTGCCCGTGGGCTTCCCCTGCTGATCCCGCGTCCTGTGGGCTTCATAATTGAGCACCAGGGGGACGATCAATCTCCCAGACACAACTTTCCTAACTCCCTGGCACGGGCCAAACGCTTGGCTCCTCTGAATCCATCCTGGAGCCCTTCAGAGTTAAGTAGTTTTTTGGGACGCCAGCAGCCCATATCAGGGTGCCAGTCTGAGTCCCGGCTGCTCCACTTCTGATCCAGCTCCCTGATAATGTGCCTGGGAAGGCAGCAGACCATGGCCCAGGTGCTTCGGCCGCAGCACCCATGTGGATGACCAGGATGGAGTTCCTGGCTCCTGGGTTCAGCCTGGCTCAGCTTTCAAGAGTGAACCAGCGAGGCCGGCGCCGTGGCTCACTAGGCTAATCCTCCACTTTGCGGCGCTGGCACACCAGGTTCTAGTCCCGGTTGGGGTGCCGGATTCTGTCCCGGTTGCCCCTCTTCCAGGCCAGCCCTCTGCTGTGGCCAGGGAGTGCAGTGGAGGATGGCCCAAGTGCTTGGGCCCTGCATCCCATGGGAGACCAGGATAAGTACCTGGCTCCTGCCTTCAGATCAGCGCGATGCGCCGGCAGCAGCATGCTGGCCGTGGCGGCCATTGGAGGGTGAACCAACGGCAAAGGAAGACCTTTCTCTCTGTCTCTCTCTCTCACTGTCCACTCTGCCTGTCAAAAAAAAAAATTAAAGAAAGAGTGAACCAGCGGATCCAAGATCTCTCTGTCTCCCTCTGTCTCTGTCTCCGTCCCTCTCTCTGTATTGCTCTACTTTTCAAATAAATACATAAATAAAATGGATAATATACCCCCAGTTGTGCAAACCAATTTCCTGTAGCTCTGGCTGCCTGCGTATCTATCTGTCAATCATCTGCAAGCGTCAGCTCCTCCGGCTGAACCTCGCCGATGCCCTCGGTGATGGAAGAACGCTGGTGAGAGCCGCACACTCCCATCCTGCCGTTCCAGAAATTTCTACTCTACAGCACCTGGAAGAACATTTGAGATGAGAAAATGAATGAAACTAGGGATCGTAAAACACCGGAATAATCTAGAAAACTCAACAGAAACGGCTTATTAAGCATCCTGCCTAATGGGTTTAAGAAAGTAGATGCTGAAGTTGGCAGAAAAAGTAACAGGGGGTTGGGAACTCCAATTTAATATTGAGAAAGAGAGAGTGTGTGTATTCTGATGAAGAATGAGATGTGAAAACAGATGGAGGGGCCGGCGCTGTGGCACAGCAGGTTAACACCCTGGTCTGAAGCACCAGCATCCCATATGGACGCTGGTTCGAGACCCAGCTGCTCCTCTTCCAATCCAGCTCTCTACTGTGGCCTGGGAAAGCAGTGGAAGATGACTCAAGTCCTTGGACCCCTGCACCCACATGGGAGACCTGAAAGAAGCTCCTGGCTCCTGGCTTCAGATAGGTGCAGCTCCGGTCGTCGCAGCCAATTGGTGAATGAACCAGTGGATGGAAGACACCTCTCTCTCTCTCTCTCTCTCTGCCTCTCCTCTCTCTGTGTAATTTTGACTTTCAAATAAATAAATGAATCTTTAAAAAATAAATGTAAACAGAAACCAAACATCATTAACATGCAAAAAAAAAAAAAAAGATGGAAATCTCGTGTTAAGTCAGTGTAGGTGGGGACATATGTAGATACGTTCTATATATCGCCCCTTGCACCTTTCTGCTGCCCAGGCAGACATGGCTAATTGATCACTGTTTCTTTCTTTCTTTTCTCTTTGTGAAAGGAGAGGGTTGTTGCTCTGCTCTCTTCCCTGGTTAGGAGGGTGTCAGCTGGGCAGGATCTAGAAGGGCCTGGAGTTGGGAAAGAGGGAACGGAACAGCTCTTGGCATCCAGAAAAATTTGCTATCATCTCTCAGATGTCACTGTTTCTTTAAAGTTTGTCTCCTTAGGAAAGCAATGAGACACCAAACTATGTTTAAATTTATTTTAAAAATAATTGCTTGCACTTATCCATCATTTATTATATACCAGACAATCTCTAAAGGATTTTTAATTAACATGCAAAGCTGATTATAAAATAGACGTGGGACATTTAATCTACAATGTCAGTCAAGACAGTTTTGACAATCTTGAGAACAAGGGGAAAAGGCACAGGTTGTCTGGATTCCCAAATATATTGTAAGTCTATAATAATAAAAAACAGGGTGATGTTTGCACCAGAATAGATTAATAGATTAACAGAGCAAAAATAGACTCGTGCAGAAATGGCAACTTGACCACAAGCAAAACCACGCCGGTCCCATGCCTTCAGCGTTTCTTTAAAAAAAAAAAAAAAAAAAGAGAGAGAGAGAGAATAGCATTGCTGTAGTTTGTATCTTAGCTTGGTGCCCCTGAAATCTCAGGTGCTAAAGGCAAGCTCCCCCAAAGTCTAATTATAATAGTGCCAACAGAGTGGAAACTTGACCAAACGATAGCGTTTAGGGTGTGGGACTTTGGAAGTGGTTGGGCTGGATTGGGCTGTTAGGAGGGAGTCTCCTTGGTGGAATCACGGTGACTTTACAGAGAGAGACAGAGGAGTCTTCCAGCAAGAATGCCTTCCCCAGATGCTACACCAGGCTGCAAACCTGCAAAGCCGGGAGATGAAATAAACCTCCTTCCTCCGTAAGTGACTCGTCCTAGGTATTTCACTGATGAAGACGTCACCTCCCTAGTAGCAGAGACAGACACCAAATTCCATCAGGGTTCCTGTGTCCACTGTGAGTGCACAGGGTAGAGATAAGGATGGGGGAGGGGTGAGAGACTCTGTGCTAAAGAGCAGAAGGGAGTGGAGGACAGGGATGGAGCTCAGACAAATCATCACAGGAGAGAGCCCAGCCTTCAGTGCCAGGTCCTGAGCACAGTCCTGGGACTTGGCGATTCACTGCTCCAGCTTGTGAACAAGCAGGACCCAAACTGGAAGCTTCCAGAAGCTTCTAGAAAACATAAAATGCATTGAGAAGAGATGATGCCCTCTTGGAGATGGGGAAAGGCAAGCAAGAGGAGAAACTCAAGGATCTTAGAGGAATGAAAGGGGGCCATCTGACGTCAGCCATCTCCAGCCCTGCACCCTACGCCCCATCATGGACACAAGGAGCTGCATTCCCTACACTGACTCGGAAGCTCCACCCACAGAAGTCTCTAGCTGTGATTTTAAAAATCAGGTCAAGTCTATACAAACCTACAACAAGAAAACAAAACGTTCTGAATGAAAACATTGTAGCTAGGGAACATTCTCCTCAAAGAACCGCGAAGCCAAACAGACAATGCAACAGGAGGCTGAATCCAAAATGTTTAAGTAGCGCAGAAATTTTAGGTAGTCAACGATGAAGAACAGAAAAATACAAGAGAGAGAGAGAGAGAGAGGCCTTGAGAATCCAGGGGAAAAAAACTACCCCCCAAATTAAAAATGAATCATAAGATGCCCAAGGGAGAATAAAACCAAGTGACATTTTAATTAGGGACACTGAGAGAGGCAGACAACCAGCCAGGAGAATGAAACTGAGTTAAAGAAAAAAGTAGAGAAAGGTCAGAGAGAAAGTGACGGAAGTGGAAGTCAGTGACGTCTACGACTGACCTCACTCCCTGAAGAAGGGAAGCAAAGCAGTGGAACAGAATCACGGTTCAAAGCTGTAAACCAAGAAAAGCCATGGATACAAGAGAACACTCCAATCTGCGCTTTGAAAGGAACTACTATATACTTCAGAAAATTCTCCCAGAATGATCAACTCCAAGACACAGACTAGGAAAACTATTAGATTTTCCAAAATAAAGTCTTCAAGGGAAAAAAGATCACATTTCTTTCTTTCTTTTCTTTTTTTTTTTTTTTTTTGAAAGGCAGAGTTAGAGAGAGAGAGACAGAGAGAAAGGTCTTCCTTCTGTTGGTTCACTCCCCAAATGGCCACTACGGCTGGCACTGTGCTGATCCAAAGCCAGGAGCCAGGTGCTTTTCCTGGTCTCCCATGGGGTGCAGGGCCCAAGCACTTGGGCCATCCTCCACTGCCCTCCCGGGCCACAGCAGAGAGCTGGCCTGGAAGAGGAGCAACCGGGACAGAATCCAGTGCCCCAACCGGGACTAGAACCTAGTGTGCCAGCGCCACAGGCGGAGGATTAGCCCATGGCACAGGCAAAAGATCACATTTCTAATAAGGGTGAGGTCGTTGGCAAGGGGGGAGACTGCTGGAGAGGACTATACTGAGCAAAGCAACAGAGGAGACGTTTTCTGGTCAAAGAAAGACAACATAAACCCGAGAATTTATATCCAGCCACATGACCCAGGCAATCAGGAAACACTGTGAATATGCAGGAATTCTGAGGCTATTGTACACAGGAGTGCTTCTGGAAGAAGCTATAGTAGATAGCCAGGGAAATTTCAAGCATCAATGGGTAGGGAAAAAAAATCAAAAGCTGAATTGCAAAGAAGGAAAATAAATGAATCTAAATATAGTTCAAAGAATCACAAAATAAATTAATCTAAATGTATTACAGAGAATAACAAATGCCGAAGGGGAAATGTGTACAATAGTATACTATGGCTTCCAGCCAGAGGGAAGAAGTGCAAACCAATCCTGATTTCTTCTTAGTAGTTTTTCTTTTAGAAATTTGTTAATTTATTCTGAAAGTCTGAGTTACAGAGAAAAAGGGAGAGGCAGAGAGAGAGAGAGAGAGAGAGAAAGATCTTCCACCTGCTGGTTCACTCCTTAAATATGGCCAGGGCTGGGCCAGGTCAAACCCAGGAGCCAGGAGCTTCTTCCAGGTCTCCCACGCAGGTGCAGGGGCCCAGGACTTGAGCCATCTTCTACTGCTTCCCCAGGCTGTTAGCAGGGAACTGGATCAGAAGTGGCGCAGCCGGGACACAAACCAGTGTCCATGTGGGATGCTGGCATCACAGGTGGTGTCTTAACCTACTACACCCCAATGCTGGCCCATTTAAAAAAAAGACTATTTATTTCAAAAGTCAGAGTTACAGAGAGAGGGAGGGAGGGAGAGACAAAGAGAAAAGTAGGTTTGTTTTGCATGGTGGAGTGAGGTAGGCGTTTTGAAACTACTTTATGTCTATGATGGCATTGAATAAGTGAATAAATGTGCGTCTCACCGTGGAAGACGGGAGAGACAGAACGAGGGGATGTGGAGAAGGACCCACAGGACATAAATCAATGCCGGGCTCTTGGCTCTGACTGCAGAAGGCCCCCAGGGGGTGGCACCCTGGTGTGGTGGGCGCACCTGGACTCTGGTCTTGGTCTCCTAAGATTATTCCCAGCAGGAAGGATCAAGGCTCTCTGGAGAAGGGGCTGATGCTAGCGCCGGGGAAGACGGAGTCCAAAACGAGTCTGAAAGAGCTACTGGGGCCAGAGAGTAGCAAAGGGCTCCATAAATAAATCAACAAGTAAACAAATCCTGCAGCGGGGTGGTGGCAGAGGGCAGAGGGGAAAGCTAAGGTGTGGCCAGCTGAACAGCCGCCTGTGGACATACCCAAGGTCTAATCTGTGAACTCGTGGATGTTCTTTTTTTTTTTTTCTTTTTATGGCAAAGGGGATTTTGAAGATGGGATGGAGGTCAAGTTCTTGGTGCGGGGAAGCTTAGGCTGCATTGACGGAGCGGCCCAGTGCACTCCCCAGGCCCTTCTGACAATGAAGCCTGGGGAGATTCGACTGCACCAAGAAGAAAGCGACGGGCGGGACACAGCACTGCTGGCTTTGAAAATGCAGGCAAGGACTTCAAGCAGCAAGGCTCTACCACCTGCAGCTTCTCCCCGGAGCCTCCAGCAGCCCTGCGGAGCCCTTGGCTTGAGCCCAGGGCGACTGACTCCAGACTTCGGAGAATAAACGTGGGCTGTTTGACATCCTCGGGTTTCTGATTTGTTTCAGCAGGCAGAGCAAACTCAGGGGTCCTGACACAGAGCTACGGATGAATCAAGTTGCAAGCCGTGAGTGCACTCAGACAGATCGATGCTAAGGGGGAGAATGAATGAATGTGAATGAATGGAGTCAGGTAAGGGGACTGTGGGGTTTTCCTTCCAATACCAAGCTGACCGAGGTGGAAGCAAGAGTGGAAATCACCCCATTCTGTAACCGACATAGCTAAGGTTGGGTTAGACAAGAATCACCAAGCAACGCTAAATCCAGGCGGACAGTTTGGGTGAAGAGCCAGAGAGGCGGCAGCTGTGCCGTGGAGTAACACCTGGCCCAGGTGATCAAATCCATCCGCCAACCGAGAGCAGGCGGGCGTTGGCTAGCTCCAAATCTGACACCCCGAGGAAACGAAGGGTCATCTTCATGGTGCTCTGGCTGGGGGCCTGTCCCTGGCAATGAGAAAGCACCAGACGAAGCCAAGGAAAGCAACGCATTATAAAACAGAACTGACTTCAGAGCCTGCAACAGTGCCGGGGAGGGCACAGAGGGTTACGGCGGCCAGCGGAGAGGGAGAAGTCTACGGTTCCGAACTGCACCCCGCACGGGGAAGAAGACTGCTGGGGCGGGGCGGGGGGCGTGTAAATAAACGATAGCCACACTGAGTATCTAAAATGTTATGCACTGAAGTCCAATAGGCGTTTGGGATCCGATGATTGTTCACAGCCCTGGCCTTGACTGTTGAGGAACAGTGATTTTTTCTTCATACTATTTGTTGAACCCTTGGTGTAGAGTTAACTTTACGAGTATAAAGTAAACGGAAGATAGATCTTTGTAAAAAATTAAGAGTGGGAATGGGAGAGAGAGGAGGAAGCCAGTGGGAGGACGGGGCGGGGAGGGGAGGAGAATCATTATGTTCTAAATCTGTACATATGAAATACATGAAACGTGTATACCTTAAATACAATTTTTAAAAATTAATCATATTGAGGACAATACTGGCACAAGAAAACCTTACAGTGTGAATAGCAGGGTAATGAAATGACACCAGCAATGCTCTGTTTCCTGGGATTCATATTGGTGCTGGGTTTGCTTAAGAGAACGCCCTCATTCTTAGGAACCACACAGCAAGCCCCCAGGGGGGAAAGGCCGCACACCTGCAGCCTGGAAGAAAATAGTTATGGCAACCATCACGAATATTTTAGTGTTCCTAAAAATCAATCCCATGGGGCCAGTGCTGTGGTGTAGTGGGTAAAGCCACCACCTGCAGTGCCAGCATCCCATATGGGCGCTGGCTTGAGTCCCAGCTGCTCCACTTCCGATCCAGCTCTCTGCTATGGCCTGGGGAAGCAGTAGAAGATGGCCCAAGCGCTTGGGCCCCTGCACCCACGTGGGAGACCCGGAAGAAGCTCCTGGCTCCTGGCTTCAATCTGGCCCAGACCTGGCTGTTGTGGCCATTTAGAGAAAAAACCAGCAGATAGAAGACCTCTCTCTCTCTCTCTCTCTGCCTCTGCTTCTCTGTAAATCTACCTTCCAAATAAATAAATAAATCTTTAAAAAAAATCAATACTGAACAATTACACAGGAAAATGCTCATCTAATATACTCAGTAACAGAAAAAATATACTTGAAAGGATATTTGAATCTCTTGTTAATTAAACACATACAGATTAAAACAATGAGATACCGTTTATATCCAGAGACTCGCCAATCTGAGCCGGGAAATACAAAGTGCTGGCGCTTAGATGGGAAACGGTGGGACTGTAAGATAAAGCAGCTACTTCTAAAGAACTCACCCAAGACCCACACGGGGCAACAATGTCCACTGTGCTCACGTTTCAAGTGGAATCCAGAAGTGCCGTCCACATCTCAAGTTATTTCGTGTGCCAGAATCAAGGTGCGTGGGGCGTAAGCCAACTCCACAAAATAGACCTCTCCGCGATGGGTCGATCTGGCTATGTCCAAAATCCCACAACAGCAAGGAAAGAGCGATCTTGCATGGAATGCGCCTACCAGCAGCTGAGGGTGTGGAGGGGCTGAGACTCGCTCCGAGCCGGCTTTGGTTTCGTTTCCAGTGTTCTATTTTTTTGTAAAGGGAAATGTGCTCCTCTTTGGCTTGGGTAATTAAGGACTACATCTGTAATTAAGGACTTCATATATAATTAAACATTAATTCAAAAACCTAGGCAGCAGTCCTCACCATCCCAAGGCCGTTTATAAATCAATTTTCCTTCCTGCCACCTAATAAATCAGCTCCCAGAAGCAGCGCGGGGGCGGGCCACCTCTGCCACTCTCGCTGCCGTTTCTCCCCTTCGTGCAACCTCAGGCGTCTTATCGACGTCCGGAGGATCGGGATTTGGAATTTTTTTTTTTTTTGATAGGCAGGAGTGGACAGTGAGAGAGAGAGACAGAGAGAAAGGTTTTCCTTTTGCCGTTGGTTCACCCTCCAATGGCCACTACGGCCGGCGCACCGCGCTGATCCAATGGCAGGAGCCAGGTGCTTCTCCTGGTCTCCCATGGGGTGCAGGGCCCAAACACTTGGGCCATCCTCCACTGTCTTCCCGGGCCACAGCAGAGAGCTGGCCTGGAAGAGGGGCAACCGGGACAGAATCCGGTGCCCCGACCGGGACTAGAACCCGGTGTGCCGGCGCCGCAAGGCGGAGGATTAGCCTAGTGAGCCGCGGTGCCGGCCTGGATTTGGAAATTAACATCAGGTGAAGACAAAAGGAGACAGGGCGTCCAGCAATTCAGCCGCTGGCCCCGGCTCAGGTGTGCACAAGGCCCCTGCCACCTTCATGTGAAGACATGGGAGAGAAACCTCAGGGTATCACGGGGGGGGGGGGGCTTTGCAGAGTCACTTCCCCTGGCTGCTGTCCTCGCTGGGGACATTGTGCGGTGACAGAACTTCTCCTCCCAAACCCAGCATCCAGGAACTCCGCTTCTCCGGCAAGACCACGCATAGGGTGCCTCGTGCCATTCTGGAGAGAGCTGAAACATCCCGGGAGAGCCCACCACCGCGTCACTGGCCAGAAATCAGCCGGAAATGACTCGTTCTCGGGCTACATCACCTCGAGGGCTTGGTTGCTGTTGTCCGGCTGTGATGGAGAAAACCAGGTCCAGAGGTGACTTCTCAGGTCACTGAACACTTGGGCTGACCCTGAGCCTGGAGCGCCCTGCCCACCGCAACTTGTATCTTGTGCTTCCGCTGTGGTCGGTGGTCCACGGAGCCCCATCGCGTCAGTTAGAAGCCGGAGTGAATGGAGAAAGAGGACAGACCTAGGTTCTGTCATCACAGCCCGGCATGACGTCACACTGCTCCTGCTCGGGCGGGGGTTCTGGGTAGGGTCTCGGTGGTCGGTGTCAGCACTTGGCATCCACGTGGGCAATCCAGTGAGAACTTGGCTTGGACAAAACCAAGGGTTAACACACTTCTGGGGATGCCTGCCCCAGGATCAGAGTGCTATGTTTCAGTGAGGGCTTCACTCTCGACTCCAGCTTCCTGCTAACGCACCTGCTGGGAGGCACTGAGTAGTTAGGTCCCCAATACCTTTCGGGGAGACCTGGGTCAAGTTCTGGGTTCCTGACTTTGTGCCTGGCCGTTTCAGGCATTCGGTAGTGAACCAGGGGATGGGAGATCAATCTCCCCAGCCTTCCCCATCGCTCTCTGTGTCTGTGTCTGTTTGCCTCTCAAATAAATGATAAATGATTTTTAAAAAGAAGAAGAAATAATGGGGCTGGTTGTCGCTCCCCGTCTTCATGGGGGAACGACACTAAACCCTGCCTAGGCTTCATATCCGAGTCACGGCACCATTATGTCGCTCCCCCTCTTCGTGGAGGAACGACACAGGACCCTGCGCTGTTCTTTCGTCTGCTCGGCCCTCCCCGGGTTTGCTGCTGGTTCTTCCCGGGTTGGCTACTATCCCTTCCACCTCCGTGGAAGGGCAGTTCCCCCTGGCCACATTCCCCACTTCTGCAGGGGAGCGGCACACCGCCGGCCGGCTCTCTCGGGGGCTGCACAGGTGTTCCTTCAGCTAGATGTTCCCCTTAGATGTTCCTGGTGCATGCTGTCTCTCTCCTCCTTTATAGTCCTCCTCCGCCAATCCTAACTCGGCTGCCCACACGCCGAGTACGCTGCTCTCCTCCAATCAGGAGCAAGTCCTACAGTTTATTGGCTGAACTGGAGGCAGCTGTGCGGAAGCTGTTCACTTCTCTCCCAGCGCCATATTGTGGGAGAGCAGATGCACAGAATAAGTCCTAATTCCAGTAACTCAGTCCAGTCCGAGCTGCTCCCCACAGATCCCCCTTTCTTTTTATTTTTGGCATTGATACGCGCCAGTCTTCGGTGTCCCGCGGCACACACTCTGCTCTACTTGCTAGAGTTGCCACAGGTTCTTACAAGTCCTATCAGGCAAACCGAATCCGGGTCCTCTCTTCGCCATGTTGTGAGGAGGTTTTTAGGCGCTGATGCGTGCCTGTGTTCGGTGACCTGCGGCTCATACTCTGGTCGAGCCGCCTGCTGACGCTTACCGCCTTAATCAGGCAGACCGAATCCAAGCTTTCTCATTGCCGTATTGTGGGGGAGACTTATTAGTGTTGGTTCATGCCTATCTTCGGTGACCTGCGGCGCACAAGCTGCTAGCCGCCACAGGCGCTCATCGCCTCACTTAATCAGGCAGACCGAATCCAAGCTCTCACATTGCTGTGTTGAGGGGAGGCCTTTCTATTTCTCTATTTCTCTATCTCCGGGCATTCCTATTTCTCCCATTTTACTTCTAAACTTCTGTTTCTCTTATCCCTGCGGCTTCCCGGCGCCTCGCCCTGCCAGCAGGCTCCGCCCCGAGGCTATTTCTCGGCGGCTTTCTGGCTGAGCCGCTTCAGCCCGCGTCTCTCTCATCTGCGCAGCTTCCCGGCTTTGCGCGGCTTGGCTTCGCGCACTCCGCGGTCTCCACGCCCTTCGCGTCTGCACCACGGCCTCGCGCCAGCCCCGTTCCCTATCTATTCACGCCCCGTGCTCTCTCTGCACGCGGCGGCTTCCGCGAGTAACACAGCGTAGCTTACGTGTCCGCCACTAGCATTCAATCTAAGTTCCCCGGGCTAGCCTGGCGAATTCAACCCAGCATACGTCTCCGCCCCACGGTTTGGCTTCCCGTCCTTTGCTCCCCGGGCTAATCAGACGGATCCCAATCTGGCTTACGTTTCAGCTTCTGGTTTCAACTTTTCGCCCCCTATTCCCGGGCTAACTTGAGAATCCCAAAGTGGCTTTCGTTTCCGCCTCGGCCTGCCCCCCGCAGCTTCAATTTCCCTAACACTTTTCTCTACCCGGTATGTTTCCCCAAACTTTCCTCCAATGATATTCCTCCCTCATTTCTCCTGGCCTCTCCCCACAGTCCGCGTCCGAGTCTGTTTGTTCTAGCTTTCACTTTCGCTTTCGACCTTAGAGATTTCTCCCAGCTTCCCCCCGTAGTCCGTATCCGAGTCTATGCCTAGGCTTTCAATAGCTTCTTCCGGCACCTTTTTCGTCCGGCTTTTCCCTAGGCTGTTTGCTAGTCTCTCTCTCCGATATTTTCCCTAGGCTGTTTGCTAGTCTCTCTCTCCGATATTTTCCCAGTTCTTCCCGTTTCTTCCCTCCTAAGTTTCCTATCCGTCCTGGGTTTCCTATCCGAGCTAGGTTTCCTATCCGAGTCACGGCACCATTATGTCACTCCCCGTCTTCATGGGGGAACGACACTAAGCCCTGCCTAGGCTTCATATCCGAGTCACGGCACCATTATGTCGCTCCCCCTCTTCGTGGGGGAACGACACAGGACCCTGCGCTGTTCTTTCGTCTGCTCGGCCCTCCCCGGGTTTGCTGCTGGTTCTTTCCGGGTTGGCTACTATCCCTTCCACCTCCGTGGAAGGGCAGTTCCCCCTGGCCACATTCCCCACTTCCGCAGGGGAGCGGCACACCGCCGGCCGGCTCTCTCGGGGGCTGCACAGATGTTCCTTCAGCTAGATGTTCCCCTTAGATGTTCCTGGTGCATGCTGTCTCTCTCCTCCTTTATAGTCCTCCTCCGCCAATCCTAACTCGGCTGCCCACACGCCGAGTACGCTGCTCTCCTCCAATCAGGAGCAAGTCCTACAGTTTATTGGCTGAACTGGAGGCAGCTGTGCGGAAGCTGTTTACTTCTCTCCCAGCGCCATATTGTGGGAGAGCAGATGCACAGAATAAGTCCTAATTCCAGTAACTCAGTCCAGTCCGAGCTGCTCCCCACAGCTGGTGCTGTGGAGTAGTGGGCTAAGCCTCTGCCTGTGGTATCAACATCCCATATGGGTGTGGGTTCAAGTCCCAGCTGCTCCACTTCCAATCCAGCTCTCTGCTATGGCCTGGGAAAGCAGTGGAAGATGGCCCAAGCACTTTCAGGGAGACCTGGAAGAAGCTCCTGGCTGCTGGCTTCGGATTGGCCCAACTCCAGCTGTTGTGGCCATTTGGGGAGTGAACCAGCGAACAGAAGATCTCTTCCTCTGTCTCTCTGTAACTCTGCCTTTCAAGTAAAATAAATAAGATCTTTAATAATAATAATAATAAGTAATGCACTAGACAGTGGTATGCTTTGAAAGCAAACATGAATTCATGATTTAAAATCCAAGACCAAAGAACATACTTTAACTTATCTTTTTAATTCCTATTGCCATAAACTTCTGTTTTTAAAATTCCAGGCTCCTGGCTCCAAGCTTAGCCGTCACATTAGCACTGGGGGAGTGAACCAGCATGTGGCGAGTGAGCCAGTGGATGGAAGATCTCTGTCTCTCCCTCTCTCTGCCTTTCAAATTAGATGTACAAAAAAATTTTTTTTCAACAAGTACAAGCTGTACTTTTGCTCCTCGATTACTGATCTGACGTTCCCAGGCATCAGGGAACTTGTCCGTTCCCTCGCCCAAGGGTGGGGCAGCGCAGAGGGGTGGGTGTGCGTCTCCCCAGCCTGGCACACTCACGTCCTGCTGCTCTCCTCCTCCTAGTGGGACGATGAAGGAAACACTGGTCCTCTTGCCAAACATCAAACACGACAGCCAGGCCGGCGCAGGTGCAGACAGTGCCGAGGGAGATGGGAGATGGCAGCTGCCGGGCGGCACGAGGCCTTGCACGTGGTGGGCGAGCGCAGGGGCGTGTGTGGCCTGGGGACAGACAGCCCGGGGCTCTGACATTTGCTGACATCGTGTGCCATTCACTCGCTGCTCGCTGTTGGCGTTCTGATCGGCAGAGCGCTGATGACGCCAGCATCACAGCCGGGCACTGGGGATAGGGGGTGGGGTGGGGGTGGAGCGGATTGGTCAGTGAGGGCAGAGGGCTGAGCCCCAGCCTGCAGGGGTCCTTGGGAACCAGCAGGTGACTTGTTTAAAGGCTGTGACAGTTGAGGTGTGCCCTACGCGGCTGGCCCAAGCCACCGTCTAGAGAAAGAGCTTAGGCTGAAACTGGACATCTAGAAGTTCATTTATGTCATTTTCTAGTTCTCTGAATTTGATCAGATCCCTGCCCCACCCTGAGTTTTCTCATTAGAAAATGGGGTACAACAAGTCAATCTTGCATTGTTGTTTGTGGTCTTACTGTGGCCACATTTACAGACACGGTCCAAAAATAACAGAGGGCGCTGTCTACTCTCTCTGAAAGGATCTGAGGACTTGAACTCACATCTTCCATTTTTAAAAAATTATTTATGTATTTATTTATTTAAAAGGCAGAGCAACAGATAGGGAGAGAGATAGGGGGCTTCCATCTGCTGGTTCACTCCCCCAGTGGCTGCAACAGCCAAGGCTGGGCCAGGCAGGAGCCAGGAGCTCCATCCAGGTCTCCCACAGAGGTGGCCCAGGTCCTCAAGCCATCTTCTGCTGCTTCCAGCCGGGAGCTGGATTGGAAGTGGAGCAGCTGGGACTTGAACTGGCACTCTGAGAGGTGGCACACATGGCGAGCTGTGGCTTTACCCACTGTAGCACAGCTCAGCCCCCACATCTTCCAAGTTTGATGCCAGGGACTACAGCTGTGGTTCAGCAGCTTAAGATGTGGCTGGCGACACCACTGGCATTCCATATCTGAGCACTGATTTGAGTCCCGGCTGCTCCACGTCCGATCCAGCTCCCTGCTAATGCCCCTGGGAAGGCAGAAGGAGACAGCAGAAGTACTTGGGCCCCTGTCACTCATGCAGGAGACCAGGATGGAGGTCCAGGCTCCTGGCTTTGACCTGGCCCAGCTCTGGTTGTTGCAGCCATTGGGGGAGTGAACCAGTAGATGGAAGATCTCTCTCTCTCTCTCTCTCTCTCTCTCTCTCTCTCTGTTGCTCTGCCTTTCGAATAACTAAAATAAATCTTTAAAAAGAAAGGGTCATTGCCAAACTGGGCTGGATTGAAAGGAATAATCACACGTGTATTACAAGGCACTGGCTCACATGGCGATGGAGTTCCTCAAGCTGCAGACCCAGGGAGCTCACGGTGCCGTCTCCCAGGCTCGGTCTCAAAGCCGAGTCTCAGAGCCGGTGGTGTCGGGACTGAAGGCTGGCAGGTGCAAGACTCGGGCAGAGCCAGGGCTTGAAGGCGAGGAGACTCAGGCAGCCCAAGGAAGCCTGCAAACTTTTCCTCCTGCTAGTGGGAGAGTCGGCCTTTCTGTCCCACACGTCCACTGATGGGACAAGGCCCACGCACGCCGCGCAGGGCCTCTGCTTTACTCGGTCTGCTGATTCGAGTGTGAGCCACACCCAGCTGCACCCTCACATTCACACTCAGAATGACACTGGAACAAGTGTCGGGGCGCCCCATGGCCCCGGTCAAGTGGATGCAGAAAACGAACCCCTCCCAAGACCGGAACCACTTTGCTCTGAGGGACGGGGAGGGAGAGTTCACTGTCTCCTTTATCTGCTATGGGATTTGCTTTGTGAGACCACTCCCTCCTCGTTATAGGGCTCTGGGTTCTTGGGCAATAGAAGAATGCACTTGCCGGCATTCCGGGTGTTTGGGAATGCCATGCACTCCTCCGGGAGTCCATCGTCCCCCTGGAGGTGCCAAACAACCCCCTGCCTAGGAGCCCACTCGGGAAGAACATGCATTCGTGCAAGCCTGGAGCAACGGTCTCATCCAAGCAGTGAGCCACGGGTCTGCGGCTTCCTGGGATGCTCCACAAATATTCTAGGAAAACACAGAGCACCAAACGCTGAAGACACTTCGTCCAAACAACAACAGCCGCTCCGTCGTCCTTTCCAATGGTGACACTCTCACTCGGAGACCATCAGATGCTCCCCATTGCCCGGTGAATGGCACCCAAACTCCCGGGCCAGGTACACAAGGCTTTCTTCCAACCAGCCCCAACCGGTCCTCACAGCTCCGTTCCCCATGCTGCCGCCGCCCAGGACGGCCCTCAGATTTTAGCAGCCTTTTTGTTCGACTCCTCCTCCAGGATGGCACCCTGATCCCTCAAGACGAGGCTAGGTCACCCAGGCCCAGTGCCCTGGCTCTTGTGGCTGCGCGTACCACACTGCGCTGCATGGCCGGGTTCCTTGTGTCTATCATACACGTGTAGGAAGAGCCCGTGCAGGGCGGGAGGCAGGGTGCCCGGCGCACACAGTACCAGTTCCATGTCTTGTATCCACTCGACAGGCATCTCCCACAGTCCTGTTCAGTAATGCTGTTCCTTCAACCAACCATACATCCAGCTGGTTCGAGCCCTGGCTGCTGCACTTCAGATCCAGCTCCCTGCTAATGTGTCTAGGAAAGCAGTAGAAGATGGCCCAAGTCCTTGGGCCCCTGCACCCACATAGGAGACCTGGGAGAAGCTCCTGGCTCCTGGTTTCGGATTGGTGCAGCGGCCAATTGAGTAGTGAGCTAGTAGATGGAAGACCTCTCTCTGCCTCTGCCTCTCTGTAACTCTGTCTTTTAAATAAATAAGATGAATCTTTAAAAAAGAAAGAAAGGGAGGAAAGAGTAGAAGAGAAAAACCAGCAGCAGCATGTTGTCCTAAAAACTAAAAGAACGTGTTTTGAGGAGGGAGTGTTGAGATGCGTTGAGGGCTCCCACAGGACTGATTGTAACAGAGAAGAGACGACAGAGTTTGGCGAGACGGAAGCCACAGCAAGCCTTGAGGAGAGCAGGTGCTGTGTGGTGCTGGGACCCAGCAGTGGTGCGAGGGGAAGCGAGGGGCTGGGGGAAGAGAAGCAAGCACAGGCAACTGTTTCGAGTCGCTTGCTTTTAAGGGCAGAGAGAGGAAGAGACGGGCAGCTAAGGGAGATGATGGCTGACAGTGGGCTTTTGAGGATGGCAGGTGCCACAGCGTGCTTCCCTGTGCCTGAGAACAACCCAGGAAAGCCCTGGGAGGGAGGAGAGGTCTGAGATGCAGAGCTACAGCACAGGGAGTTGGTCTTCGGCAGCAGCCAGGACATTTGCATGCTGGACGTGGGCGTGCAAGCTCATTAAGTCAACCTCGTACTTTCCTGTTGGCCAAAGTCTGGAGTTTATTCCCTTCCCTTGGTTTTACGCAGTGTTCCTCTCCTGTCCAGGAGCCCATCCATAAAGCCACACACCCAGCAGTCATCATGTCCCCCTGGGCCCCTCTTGTCTCTGGAAGCTGCCCAGGCTGTCCTAAGTCTGGTAACCTTGATAACTTTGAGGAGGATGTGTTGGGGACTTCGTAGGATGCTTCGCTACTGAAATTGGTCTGATGGTTTTAACTTCTTAAAGCCGGGATGGTGCGTTTTAGGAGGAAGAACACGGCAAGTGCAATCCTAACCACAGCACCTAAGTTTCCTCCGTCACTTACCCTATTCTGATGGTGCTTGCTGCTTTGTCTTCAATACTGCTTCATCGTATGGACAGAGCACAGTTTATCCATGCACCAGTGCAATGGCATTTTGGATGCTTCTAGTTTTGGGTGGCCATACAGTTGTGATAAACAATGTGTGCTGATTTCTATGTAGACGCAAAATGTCACCTCAGTTGAGCAAATACCAAGGGGCATGACTGAGGGCTCACGTGCTAGGATTCTGTTTAACTTTGGAAGGGACTACTCGTTCATCTTCCAAAGCGGATGGAGCATTTCCCACTCCCAGTAGCAGTGAATGAGAGATCCTGCTGTTCCGAATGCCGGCCAGTCTGATTTCGGGAATTTTAATAGCTGTGTAGTGATGTTCATTTTCTAATGATGAACAGTGACGAGCATCTATTTTATTTTTTTATCTTCTTTGCTGGGGTGCTACACAATACTGTTCATAGCCTAACTATCTGTATTAACCACAAATTGTAAACCACCTACGTGCTCATCGGCAGAATATATAAATAAATATAAATATATTTGTATAGAGCAGACTATAGCACAACAATGGTATGATTAGAGCGAAGTGAGATCAAATGCAATACAGGTATTTTCACAAACACACTGTTGACAGAAGAAGGCAGACGCACACAAAGTGTGTACAGGATGACTCCTCTTACATAAGTTTCAAGTAAACTTCAAAAAGTAAGATCCAGGGCTGCTGTGTGACATAATGGGTAAAGCCACTTCCTGCAATACCAGCTTCCCTTATGGGCACCAGTTCCTGTCCCAGCTGCTCCACTTCTGATCCAGCTCTCTGCTGTGGCCTGGGAAAGCAGTGGAAGATGGCCCAAGTCCTTGGGTCCCTGCACCTGTGCGGAAGACCCAGAAGAAGCTCCTGGCTCCTGGCTTCAGCCTGGCCGAGCACCGGCCAATGTGGTCATCTGGGAAGTGAACCAGTGGATGGAAGATATCTCTCTCGGTCTCTCTCCCTCTCCTTCTCTCTCTCTCTCTCTGTAACTCTTTCATAATAAAATAAATAAAATCTCAAGAAAGTTAAGTTTACATGCTGAGATACGAATAGGCAGTATTCCTCAAACATTTACAGACTGAGAGTGAAAGGGTTCTGTTTCTAGTGACGGATGACTGAGTTATTTCAAAGCTACGCAACTGTGGAGAACACTTAGAAAAGTGGATCAAAATATTTTTAAAATGTCATAGATGGTATCAGAAAGCTGACAACAGAGGATGTGCTAAGATAATAGAAGAAAAAAGGATGCATACACGAGGCCCAAGCCCACCATTCGGGACCAGTGTTATCACCAAAGCAATTGCAGAATCTTAGCATGTAGCTAGGACAGGTACAGGGCAGGAAGGGCTATGCCTGTCTACAGGCTCCTGGACTCACCAGAAGAAAAGTTAACTGGGAACGGACCAGCTCATGAGCCGTGAAGAACGCCTGTGAACCAAACCAATCTCCCGTTAGCTTAAAGGGCCCCTCCCCTACCCTGGCTGCCTCCCAGAAGGAGAAAATTTGAGGAAGACAATCTCAGCCTGATCGTATAATCATCACTCTCATTTTACATATGTAAATAAAAGGACAGCTAAAGTTGCTTTTTGAAAAGCTTTATTTATTTATTTGGAAATCAGAGTTGCAGAGGGAGAGGGAGAGATGGAGAGATTTTTCCATCTATTGGTTCAATCCCCAGATGGCCATGGGATGCCAGCCTCACAAGTGGCAGCTTTATCCGCTCTGCCGTGGCAGCACCGGCCTCCTCAAGTTATTTTTTTTTTAATCCATAAGAAAAAGAGTCAATAAAAGAAAACTAACAGGATCACAAACATTAAGCAGGAGAAAGTGTGATGTAACCAGACTAAAATCAGACAATGTGATTTTAAGGAAAGCAGCATGAGAAGTTAAAGCAAATACTGGCGGGCACCGCAGCTCACTAGGCTAATCCTCCGCCTTGCAGCACCGGAACACGGGGTTCTAGTCCCGGTCGGGGCGCCGGATTCTGTCCCGGTTACCCCTCTTCCAGGCCAGCTCACTGCTGTGGCCAGGGAGTGCAGTGGAGGATGGCCCAAGTGCTTGAGCCCTGCACCCCATGGGAGACCAGGAAAAGCACCTGGCTCCTGCCATCGGATCAGCGTGGTGCACCGGCTGCGGCGGCCATTGGAGGGTGAACCAACGGCAAAGGAAGACCTTTCTCTCTGTCTCTCTCTCTCTCACTGTCTACTCTGCCTGTCAAAAAAATAAATAAAATAAAGCAAATACTTTCTGATGAAATAAAGTTCAAGCCACCAATGAGTTACAACAATTACACACTGTTATGCACTTTTTTGCGTAATCTAAGAGTATACAGGTACTTTAAAATAACCATCAAGAAAGGAATTAAAAGATAAGTTTATTTTGGTGTGAAAAATTAGTTTGAGAGTTTGCTCATAATATGCATTTCCACAATTTGTTTTAGAAATGTCCTCATTTCAAACAAAAATTGATAGAAATAACATGTTTGAAATGAAATGAGAGGGGCTGGTGCTGTGGCATAGCGGGTAAAGCCGTTGCCTACAGCGCCGGCATTCCATATGGGTGCTGGTTCGAGTCCTGGCTGCTACACTTCCAACCCAGCTCTCTGCTATGGCCTGGGAAAGCAGTAGAAGATGGCCCAAGTCTTTGGTCCTCTGCACCCGTGTAGGAGACCTGGAAGAAACTCCTGGCTCCTGGCTTCAGATCGGCACAGTTCTGGCCGTTGCAGCCAACTGAGCAGTGAACCAGAGGATGGAAGACCTCTCTCTCTCTCTCTCTCTCTCTCTCTGCCTCTTCTCTCTCTGTGTAACTCTGACTTTAAAGTAAATAAATAAATCTTTTAAAAAATGAAGTGAGAAAGAACACATTTATAGTAGAAAATGTTAGCACATCTCTTTGAAATTGTTCGGATAAGTAGACAAAGAAAAAATCTGTAAGGAAACAGAGGACTTGAATAGCCTCGTTGTTTCAGTTACAGAAATCAATAGGCATTGACCCTTGAGAGGCGGACAGCTGAGGGAGCCTGTGGTTCTCCAGTTTATGGCCTTAGAGAAGTTTCTCAGCTTGAGCACAGGGAACAGGAATTCTGGGGGGAACCCAGCAGCACCCTGGGTTAAGGAGACAGAACTGAGAGAGTCCCAGCGGAACAAGCTACTGAGACTTCTCAGAGTAGAGCAACGGGGAAATAGAATCCCATAGAGAAAGAACCCAGATGTGCAGGTGTCCCTGGAGCAGCAAGGCTGGGAACAGAGGTGTCGGAGCGAACAGTATCCAGTCCCCAGCAGGGCCCTGGGCAGTGTCTGTCCCCTGAGAGGAATGCTGGGATTTCTTTGGAAACAAAGTAACTGTTTTCGAATAACGTTAGCCAAATAAGGACATGACCAAAAATGAAAACACAATGTAGCAAAATTTGTAAGATGCTACAAACCCAGTACTTACGGGAAAATTTATAGCACTAGAACACCTGTATTCAAAAATAAGAGGAGTCTTAAATTAGTGACCTTAACTTCCACCTTAAAAAGCAAGAGAGGGAGGAGTACATAAACCCTAGGTTAACAGAGGAAAGGACATGATGAAAATCGCGAGAAATCAATGAAACAGAAAGCAGAAACACAATAGGGAAAAATCGGCGAACTCCAAAGCTGGGTAAATAAAATGGCAGAGCCTTCAGGACCAAGAGATTAGCTCATTAGAATTATTTTTTGAATGTTTTACTAACAATAATTTTATATATTTATGGAGTATAGAGTGACTTCTTTGTGCCCTTGAAGGCATTTAAACTTCAAGAGTTAATTTTTTTAAGATTTATTTTTATTATTTTACTTGAAAGTCAGAGTTACACAGAGAGAGGAGAGGCAGAGAGAGAGAGAGAGAGAGGTCTTCAATCCGCTGGTTCACTCCCCAACTGGCTGCAACGGTCGGAACTGCCAATCTGAAGCCAGCAGCCAGGAGTTTCTTCCAGGTCTCCCACACAGGTGTAGGGGCCCAAGGACTCGGGCCATCTTCCACTGCTTTCCCAGGCCACAACAGAGACGGAAGTGGAGCAGCCAGGTCTCGAACCAGAGCCCACATGGGATGCTGGCGCTCCAGCCCAGGGAGTTAATTTTTTTTACATTTCGCCATATTCACTTCATATGCATATTTTATATCCATAATATTATTTTCTCCTTGAAAACAGGCACACTGGTATCACATACTGTGACAAAACAAAGGCGTGTTGTCATGCTGCTGGTATAGTTCAGTGAAGACAATATTTATAGCTATCTATATGCCAAGTTATATGACACCCACACAGTTTTGATGCTCTGTATATTAATTTCTACTTATGAAAGAAAACGCGATATTTGTCTTTTCTCTGCCTGGCTTATTTCACTTAGTATAATGATCTCCAGTTCCTTCATTTTGTTGCAAACGTGAGGATTTCATTTGTTTTGAACAATATGCCACTATGTATTTATACTGCGTTTATTTGTATCTGCTATTTCCATAACCTCGTGACTTCTGATTTATTTCTATGGAATTATTTCTTCTTGCTGTAGGTCACATATTTTTGCCCACTTTTTCCTGCTTCTTCACACACCTGGCAAATTGTGTTAGGTGTTTGACTTTGTAAATGTTACATCATTTAGTATCTACATTATTTTGGTGTCCCTTAAAAAGCGATAAAGTTTGGGCTGGCACTGGGGTGCAGTGGGTAAAGCCACTGCCTGCAGACACTGGCTTCCCTTATCGGAGCACTGCGCCGCGTCCCATCCAGCTCCCTGCTAATGCGCCTGGAAGAGCAGCAGGTGATGGCCCAAGCACTTGGACCCCTGCACCCAAGAGGGAGACCCAGATGGAGTTCCAGGCTGCTTGGCTTTGGCCTGGCCCAGCCCTGGCTATTGTGATCATTTGGGCAGTGAACCTGCAGATAGAAGATTTCTCTCTCTCTCTCTCTCTCTCTCTCTCTCTCTCTCTCTCTCTGTGTGTGTGTGTGTGTGTGTCACTCTGCCTTTTAAATAAATAAAGTAAATCTTTTTTTTAAATAAAAATTTTTTTTAAATAAAAGAGTATTGAAGTTTGCTCGTCAGGTAATTAAATTACTGTGGATCATCTTGGTTTTGCTGGAGGCTTGTTTAGGACAATTTCTGAGTGGTCTTTTTCTAAGTTCCCTTAGTCCTAGCATTAAGGCAGGGCCCCTTTGTCGGCTCTTCTGGATGTCCTGGAAATTCTGTGACATGAGCCCCCCAGGGTGGACGGGATCGGAAGTCCCCATTGTCCTTGTGAGCCCCTGACTCTTGTCCAGGAGGAGTTCCCTGTCCCGTCTTGGGCAGGATCCCTGAAGCATGGGCGGCTCAGTATTCAGCCGAGGACTCAATGTCTGTGTTCGCAGACTCGTGGGGCTCCCTCCCCCCAGGACTGGGTCCTACCTGAGCTGCCCGCTGTCCATGAACTCTGACCTCCTCGGAGTCCCCTGTCCCTGCACCCCCCTCCAGCAAGAGCAAGAGCCTCCAGCCCAAAACTGGGGAGACCAGAGAGCTTGTCTGCCACTCCCTTTCAGACACCACTGCTCTGTGCTTTCCCTGGTGCCAACAACATCAGAACACGGCGGTTCCATTTCTTTCAGATGTTTGCTCCAGTTTTCTGGAATTTTCTCACTGGGGAACAGGGCTGCTGCTAGTTTTTCTGTCACAGGAGGAAGCCCATGTTGCGGGATTTATATGACGTAGTCATATTCATCAATATAGTTCTTTATAATTTCCTTGGTGTCATGCTTCAGAAAAAGTCTTTATATTTACTTATATTTTCTGCCAGTACCTTAACGGCTTCCTATTTTTTAACATGAAATTCTTTCACCCATGTAGAATTTATTTTGGTGAAAAATGTAAGGCATCTGTCTCGCTTTTCACAAATGGTCAGCCAATTGTGCTAATCCAATTTCCTAAATAATCCGTCCTCCCCATAGAGGTGTCAAATCCTCTCCTGTCTGCCTAAATGTACATGTAATTGCTTCTATATCTTGGTTTTTTATTTTGCTCAAATTGGCCATTGCCAGAGCAGTGTAGGAAAGTTATCCTGAGTTCCCAAATACAGACTTACAAGTTAATTGTTAGCCCCTCCTCCATAGAAGCAAAGTGCTCAACACTAGGCATGTTCCTCAACACAAGAGCCCCGGTCTCTTCGGTAGCAAACGGGAGCAATGACCTTGCATTATGTCCACACCGTCCCTAAAGCTCAGAGCTCCCGCGGGACACCAATATGCTTTCTGTGTAGACATCCCCGTGGACCGGGCTGCCTGCACCGTTTTCTCTGCATGGAGTAGCATTCTAGTGTTGTGTTCCTGGTCGACCCTCACTCATCCTGCAAGGAGCAGAGATCAAGGTCATTGTCTGTGACGCTTTCCTGGATTCCCCAGAGTCCCTGAACCAGCTTCTCGCCCACCCACTTGCACTGCCATCTGACTGTGCTGTCATTTACCCATCAGTCTCCTGTGGGCCACTAGAAACTGCTGGAGAAAGAAGCTGTGATTTTTGCATTCTCTGGCCACAGTGTAATGCACACTTGGTAGGTGCTCACTGGGCATCAGTTGATACACAGGTGGATGGATGAGTGTGTGGGTGCTGGGCTGCGCTCACCACCTATCTCACAGCCCTTCCGGGCTGGCCACCTGCACTCATGACCTCCCCTCTGGAATGAAAGAAAAGCAGCTCACGTTTGCTGAGTAATTATTGTGAGCCACATGCTTTGTAAATGGATTTGCATTTAATCCTCTCAAAACCGGATAAGATTGGGGTTAGCACAGAGACACTGAGACCTGCTCAGCCTTCCATAGAAAGTGGCAGATTCCCAAGCCCAGCGCATCTGTCTGATTTCAAGGACCCTTCCCCTTCCATGTCCTCCTGTGGACCTCTGGATTGCAAACCAAGCAAGCCAGAGCCCACACCCCACCATCTCCTGTATCAGCCACTCACTCTCTGGGCTCCTCTGCACCTGGTAGCCCCATGAAGTAACTTGTGCTGTAACCAGCCAGGACTGAGCCTGCCTGCACCCATCTCCTTGGCCATTCCTTCCCTTGGAAAGCACAGTAAAAGCTCCTGCCCTGTCTGCCTCATGGCCAACCCCACTGCATCCCCAGGTGCCACCCCCTCCCCCAGCCTGGCGTGTCCCCTCTCTAAGGAACGATCTTTTCAATGGTTATCACCTCCCGATCTGTTGGTCTGATTGGATTTCACATTTTCTATTCGTGTGCTCTCCTTTAAAGCAGGTTTTGAATCAGATTAACAAGACCCGGCTATGGAGTCTTAGCCACAGCCTCTACTTTCTCAACTGCAAAATGGCAACCATTACCATTTTTGCTTCTTCTTAAAGTGGTTGGGGGTGAAGTCCTAGGACTCCTGACATGTGCTGAGTGCCCACAGGGACTCAGAGCTGTGCGTGTGATATTACTGCTGTGCATTCTGTACTCAAAAAGTGTCCTCCATGGTGCAATGCATAAGCCAAGAGTGGACAGGGCACAGCCGTGGGCAATGACAAGCAGTTAAGACCACTTCTCCATGAATTTCTTAGTCATCCCAACACAAAGTAAGGCCCCTGGCACTCCAAAGGAGTATGGATCTCTTTGGGAAAGGCCAGGAGTCGAAGTTAGCCTGTTGTGGTGGATTCGTTCTGAGAGGAGGAGCGTGGTGGGGGCAAGAGGTGCAGAGTCACCACACAGACCCCGGGAGCCGGGTGAAAGCAGACCAGAGGGGGGCAGCCGGAAGACTCATTTATTTCAGTTGGTACAGCAGCTTATATAGCCAAGGCAGCCAATCCAGTCAAGGGGCGGTTTATGCCCTAACCAATCACAACCTGTTGCCAGGCAGTTTCCATTGCCAGTGCCCATCTTGGCATGGCTGTCTCATTCCACCACATTAGCCCACCTTTGGAGCTGAGGGAGCCATTGTGCTAGACAATTGGCTGAACCAGATCAGCAGAACTCACAGTGTGGTGGACTGCACAGATGGCTGAGAAGTCACATGGTGGTCCTGCTCCCTCGGCGGCAGAGTAGAGGCCAAGTGCGAATAAGGCAGTGGGGCAGTGTTGCTCAAGGGGAGACTTCAGCCCAAGGCAAAAGTCAGGAAGGGGAAAGTGGTGACAACCACACTATAGGGTGCACATCGATGCACAGAGGCCATGTGACCAAGACGGTCCTCCACCTGAGTGTTCTAGGAGCCGGACTCAGCCTAGCAGGTAGCGCAGTGGCTGGGGGTGTGTGTTGTGGACAGAGAATGGTGACTTCCAGGAATCCAGATCCTCTGCACCCAACAGAGCTCCCAGGAGCGTCCCTGGCTGCTCTCCCAGAGCCAGGCTAGGTTGGCAAATGCCACGTTGTTCCTGGGGGTCAAGTACTGGTTCAGTTTTGCAGCTGTGCCGAGATTCAATGTGTACCCACTGTGTGCCAGCCTTGGTGTGGAAGGGCTTGGTCTTCCAACATGGTGCAGCAGCAACAGCCAAAGGGTGTGGCTGCACTGGGGAAACGCCCTTGACCTGCTTAGTGGAAGAAGAAGGTCAAGGACTCATGTGCGGTCAGTGATTCCCAAGCCGGAGGACTACCGCTCTCGCAGCCCCGCCTCCTGCAGATGTTCGGATGCAGTAGGTCCAGGGTGAGAGCTGCCTGAGTTTGCATCTCTAATGTGCTCTTAACCTAACCAGCTCTGGGCTACTAATTACTATTAAGTAGCTATTGCCCATCGGCACCAGGCTTCTCCCTCTTGAGCAATCTTTTTTTTTCCAGCCCACAGATCTCAGACATAGCTTTGCGACTTGACTACGAAACATGAATGCAAGGATCCTGTGTCAAGAGCCAGGGTGTATTTCTGCCTTCTCACTTGTCTGCTGTGTCAGGAGACAAGCCCGTCCCCCCTGGGTGGGGCGGGCAGCTGCTTCAGCCTGGGTCCTGAAACGAAGAGGAGAGGAAGCCGCGCTGTGTCTGACCCACAGAGAACATGCCGCATGGGAAGTAAACCTTTGTCACTGTAGCCAGTTGAGATTTGGGGACTGCTCCTTGAAGCAGCAAACCGTGGCCTGGACTGACTGGCCCAGAAGACCTCCTAGAGAGAAGGATGCCAGGGGAGAATCTTGGAGGTGAATTTTTTAGACAGAGGAGAGGCAGAGGTAGCATGCTCGCTCTCTGGGGTCTACAGCCTGGAGAGCGACAGGGGAGCTGGCTGAGAGCCTAACATTGAGTCTCACAGAGAAGAGCGAACAGATTAAACAATGCACGGTGCATCTCGACACAGCTAGGAGAGAGGATTCTGCATGGCCTCCCCCCGAGGAAGTGACAAAGGCTTCAGGTGATAACGGATGTGCCAACTACCCTGATTCCAGCACCACAGAAAATACACTTGGTTGAAGACATCGCACTGGACCTCATCAATATGGACTATTGATTGTTACACATTAGTCAAAAATATCAGAGACCAAAATGACTTCATCCTGCAGGGCCCAGATGGGAAAAAAAAAATGTAGCCTGTCCAAAACAAAACCTTGGGTACCACTGCCCGTCCCCGGAGCCGTCCCTTTCAAACTGTTCACCAAGAAATCAAGTAACACCATCACTCACCTGTTCCTCGAGCCAAGCATTGGGAAGGCTTTCTTAATCAATTTGTCTGAGAACCTCCCTGTCTCATCAATGGGTCCAGGTTGCACCTGCAACCACAAGTTCAGTGCCACTGTCTCATCCGGGTCCTCGGTTCCTGCCACCACCTGCTGACTGCTCGCCCTGTCTCCACCCTCAGTTCCCCTTACTCAGCTCCCCATGCTGCAGCCAGAGGGATCTGTTAAAAATATAAATGCGGATTACGTCATGTCCCGGCTTGCAACCTTCTGAAGTCTTCCAGTTCTATTTAAAATAAAACCTCACCTCCTTCATGCAGCCGGCAAGGTCTTAGATAATCTCATCCTGCCTACGTCACTGCTGTCTCCTCATATGTTCCTGGGCTGCTTCACTAAATTCAAGCCACAGCAGCCTTCTTCCTTGTCTTCATCCCCACCTCAGGACCTTTGCACACAGGCACCTTCTGTTAAAATGCGCTTCCTCCGTGGTCCGCCCGCCATCTCCCGGAAGCGTTTCCTGACTATCCTGACTCAAGCTGTGCTTCTACTCCCCTCCAGATTCCTCGTTCTTCCACTTCTTTCTTTCACTTCATTGCACCCCACCCATTGCTGATTGAAATTATTTGCTGACTTGATTGTCATCTGCACACCCATTAGAATGGAATTTCCAGGCCAGTGGATCTGAGATGATTTTCATTCATTCGTGTGTCCCCTCATTCATTCACTCAACAAGCATTTATGAAGCCTGCAGTATGGACAAGGCATCGCCGGTTCTAGGGACACGGCAGGCAGCGATACTCCAGCATCCAACCTCTGCTTTGCCTGTTCTAGTTGCTCAGTTGACTAAACAAATAAATGAATAAATCAGGGGTAGGAAATAAACAGAATCAGAAAGAAGTACATAGATCCATCGTCGTTGCTGATGGTAAAAGTGACCTTTCACTGGAAAGCAACACAATGCTAATTTAGACTGGCGGAGACATGCAGAACCAATCGCATTGGTCCAGGGAAAATGAGCAGAGAGAGGCTCCCTCACTGGGACTTCTGGAATTATGCAAGAATCATTAAAATGTGGAACATGGCTGGAAGTAACCAGCATGAAAGTACCAGGGACATTTCTTCTATTAGTGGGGTGACGACTCAGTAACTTATTAGGCATAATTTATGAAGTGCTTTCCTTGACAAATGAAAGGAAACTGTATTTGCAATTAACTACTCTCGCACGGCTGAATCCTAACAATAACTTTATGTGCAGAATCTAATGAATCTGTCAGGAATTCTCATAAACTGCAGCATCTGGAAGTCAGTTTTAAGAGAGCACAGAGGCTTTGTGTGCAAGGCACAGTGCTCCAAGGGCTGAAAATGCACTCACTCTCTGGTTCTGACCAGAAACCCAGACGGTCTCCTCTCGTTTTCACATTTCGGCATCTTTGTCAGGTACCGCAGCGTCGCTTCCATGGGAAGTCGCCGGCACCCCGTCCTCCTCCTTCCATCATCAGGACTAATGAAGACAGAAACTAGATGCAGGTGCAGCAGATCCTCCCCCATTCAGACTCGCTCGGGAGAGCCAGTAGGAGCTGTTTCCAACCTGAATTCTAGAGCACCTGGAAATGGCGAACATGTGTATAAAAAAATATATTCAATAACGTGAAGGGAGTTGACCAAGCATTGACATTCACTGGTACTCGGAGGGGAAAGCTGAATTAATGACAGATTAAAATGCCTTACAATAGCATATTGCCTACTGACTTGTCCTTGTCGCGAGGATAAATATTTTTCCCTACAAGATGACTTAGACATCTTGTTTTCTTAATTCAGTATTTCAGAGTATACAGGCAAAATGCAAGCTAGAAGCAGTCCAGCCAAACACAAATTTTGAATCTGTGGGTCTGAATTAACATTTTATTGTAAAACTGAAAAGCATTCTGATACCATTGTACGAGGATGGTAACCCTAGCATTCCATGATCTTGTCAAAGATTTCCTTCTGGCTGTGGATGTCAGGATTTTAATTGCTTTTTGCAATGTGCGGTGACTCATGCTTAAAGTAATCACTTTTCTTTAATGGCTCTGGCAGGAAAGCCAGTGACATTTGTGAATGGCAGGAGGGATGAAACAGAGGCAGACACCTCCTCTCTTCGTCATCCTCCGCGACACGAGTTCACACGTGAGAAATGTGCTAAAGCCCAAGTCAGCTCCTGCCTGTGCACTTCATGGTCAAGGAATCGCCTTAGGGGTGGATGTTGACATCAGAGAAGATGAGCATATCAATGGAGCACAGTACAAGGCCCAGAAAATCACACAGGTGTTCTTTCTGAAGGGTGCTTGTAGATAGATAACCGGGGCGGGGTGGGGGGGGACCCATCTTAACCCCTACCTCACATCACATACAATCAAGAATTCCAGAAGCACAGACCTAACTGGACGAAATCACAGAGCCTCTTAGTGACCCTGGAGTCTCTAAAGATTTATTTAAAATAACCCAACTGGTCCCATATAATGGGGAAAAAATCATAAATTTCCATATTAATTCAAAAATGGGGGCTGGCACTGTGGCGTAGAGGGTAAAGCCGCTGCCTGCATTGCCGGCATGGGTGCCAGTTCTAGTCCCAGCTGCTTCTGATCCAGCTCTCTGCTATGGTCTAGAAAAGCAGTAGAAGATGGCCCAAGTCCTTGGGCCCCTGCACCACTGTGGGAAGACCCCGAAGAAACTCTTGGCTCCTGGCTTTGGATCAGTGCAGCTCCAGCTGTTGTGGCCATCTGGGGAGTGAACCAGAGGATGGAAGACCTCTCTCTCTATCTCTCTCTGTCTGTCCTCTCTCTCTGTAACTCTGACTTTCAAATAAATAATCTTTTTAAAAACACACACACACACACAATGAGATACATCTACACACAACAGCAAAATGGCTAAATGAAAGACAGACAATACCACTTGTTGAAATCACAGCGGGGAAACTGGACCTACGAAATAAATGACTGATGAGAGTGTGCATTGATGGAACTATGTTAAGGACTAAAGTTTTGGGCAAAGCTTATGCACATCTCACAACCCAGGAGTTTTATTCTTAGGTGTATGTGTTACAGACACGAACACGTACAAGGCTGTACTTCAAAAAGTTCATGGGAGAACTGAATTAAAAGGTACGGTTATTTTGGTGCAAAATAAATCCATGTGTCATTTCTTCATCACATGCCTTTTCCACAGACTTCTGGAAGATTCCACAAAGGGTTACTGAAAGATATCTACTGGAACATTCAGCATCCCCAGCTGGAAGGACTTAGCCGGTCCCCTGAATGGTGGAATGGGCGCACGAAGTAGGGTGCACTTACAGTGAGTTAGTAACGTAGGAAGGATAAAACTACAGCCACCTGTAACCACATGGCTATCCCCCGGCTGTCTTAGCCACCAGAGAGTCTGCTGTGCGTAGCGTAAATCTCAAAGAGAGGCCAAAGTAACTCACCCTTAGGAGTCTGGATAGGATTTTCCTCTGCAGGGTTTTAACCAGAAAGGGGCATAAGAATCTTTTCGGGCTGCTCGAATGCTCTGTGGTTTTGCCCTAGGTGCTGAGGGCATCAAATTGCTCAGTTTGCAAAACACCACCAAGCCCAACACTTGGGCTGCACACAGAAGACGGAACACGCCATAATTTATGGAGAGAATGAAGTCACACAGCAGGAGATTTCTCTGTATTTTCCGTTTATTTACGATTATATTTTGGAGAGGCAGATTTTACATGATAGCTTCAAACCAACCATTGTACATTAACCAAATTGTACACAAGCCATTTGAAAAAAGATCTAAAAATGTGCTTCGTTATTGGTATTATATAACATTTATCAAGCACCAAGAGTGTGCTAAGAGCTGTACAGAACACACGTAGAAAAGACACAGTCCTGCTTCCGTGGATCCCCACTGCTTAAGGGTCTTACACACACAACCTCACCTTGCATTTCACACTCTGTTATTCATAAGGCATAAATAAGTAAGTTTGTTGCATTTCTCTTTGTTAGTTAAGAAATAGCTAATACCCTTCCCGCCAACCGCCAACCGCCAACCGTCATACCAACCATGACTCTCAGCTGTGCCTTGAAATGCAAATGTCCATAGCACAACAGACAGGATATATGGATTTGGTATTCACACGATCGACCACGATATTCTTGCGGGTTGATTATAAGAGGAAGCGCATTGAAGCTCCGCCTTCACAAATGTCTCTGTACCACTGCATGGAGTCTTTCACCAGTGGCGGAGCTGTTTCCTTTTCAGCCAACCAACCAAAAGAGGTGCTACTGCTCTTGTCTTGATAAACGGGGAGCAAAAACAGTGTCTTGATTCCAAAAGAGGGGATCAGACCTAGGGCCAAGATACTCAGAGCCGTGACTGAACCAGCCCGTCAGATACCAATCGCGTAGCTGCAAGCTATAAAGTGCTAACGGCTTACGATCAGGTGGTCTTGAGTGATGTAAATATGATTTGCTGAACTGTCTCTGCAATTTAAAGAAGGGAGGGCTGGTGTAAAATGTCTGAGAACTGAGTGCTGGGAAATTCGCTTTTCTGCCAGGCTGTGTTCAGACCAAATTCAGATTGGGAAAGAGGATGAAATGATTCTAAATTGAATCACCGGCTAAGGAATTTGATTTCAAAATAATGCCTTCGGTCATAACTGAATTGGATTGTATGCTTTAAAAATGTAAGTGAGGGGCTGGTATTGTGGCTGGAAAGCCGCAGCCTGCAACGCTGGCATCCCAGTTCTTCTCTTGGCTGCTCCACTTCCGATCCAGCTCCCTGCTAAAGGCCTGCAAAAGGCAGTGGAAGATGACCCAAGCGTTTGGGCCCTTGCCACCCTGTGAGAGATCCTGGCTCCTGGCTTTGGCCTGGCCCAGTGCAGGCCATTGAGGTCATCGGGGAAGTGAACCAGCAGATGGAAGATCTCTCTCTCTCTCTCTCCCTCTCTTTCTATAACTCTGAGTTTCAAATAAATAAAGTCTTTTAAAATATAAGTAGAAGAAGATGAATTTTGCTAAGGTACAGGAAACTGTACCTTACATAAAAATGCCAGAGAGAGCAGTAGAAGATGGCACCCAAAACAAGTGATAAACAGGACGGTCCCTGTGCCGCCTGCAGGGAGCTCACTGTAGAAGGTGGGCGTAGATGTCTCCACCCCAGCCAGACCTGCTCCACTCTGCAAGTGGAGGGACAGGAGGAACCAGGGGAGGTCCAGAGAGCTTGGAATTGACTGCGAGACAGCATCAACCATGAACTTCACCTTCGAATGACCTCAAGACTCCAGTCATCCATTAGCTTCAAGCCATGGGGAAGGTCTGTAACCTCCATGTCGGACCCGGCACCACTGGGGAGAGGGCGACCCCTTTCCAGAGAATACAACCTTACCTTTGGCCTTCACGGTCCGGTTTCCTGGGCTGTGAGCAGGTATGGACGTTTCCATCATGTGACAACGACACTGAGTTGTATTTTAAAGCTGCACTGGACTTGGAGCAGGACGGAATGTCTCTGGCTGCCTCCCCAGATTCAAAAACTGCAGAAGAAGATTCTGTGGGCCTTCCGTCTCTGGCTCGGGGCAGGGCTTAGAGCCACGCCCTCACTACGTAGCTAGGTAGGCACAGGGCCCAAACTGGGCCCACTGGGAACAGACTCACCCAAGGGCAGTGCTGAAAGTGTTTTGGTCCAGCCCCCGTGATCCTACCTGTCAAGCGGAAGAGTCCGGTTGGGATTTGGGATTTGACCCGGTCTCTCTTATCCTGGGCTGGTACCCATCAGCTCTTCCGCACACAATAGAGCAAGAGGCTGAGAACTACCATGGCTGATGCTCTGGTAGCTTAACCTGTGGCAAAGAGGGGCACGGAGGGGTCCGAACGTGGTGTGGGGGCTTATCCTCTTTGGAGTGAGAGCAACAGCCTTGTCGAAAGCGCCCAGCCCAAAACAGAGCACCAAAAGGCGGAAACTCTGACAATAGACAAAAGATTTCATTTTCAACGATATATCCTCAGTTTTCCATACTAAGGCTTAAGTTTCAATCACCTGATGGCAAACGCATACAGAAACACGACCACAGAAACGGATAACACAGAAGGGCTCTAGAGACAACGCCTCCCTCATTTGTTAACATCACAGAATTTACTGATGACCCCTTAGTGGCGAGCAATAGAATCAGACACGGCAAACTAAGCAGTACTCGGAATTTTCGTAGGACGGACGCTGGAGTCCTATTGCTTTAAAAATGGAGGTGCTTCCCAAGTCCCACGCACAGGAATTTAAAACACCGTCCGCAGGGACCGTTGTCAGGGCCCAAGTTTATTTGCTTTCCACACTGCCAGCAGAATTTTAGGCGACTGGGTTCTGTCCATCATTCTCCTCTTTATCTTGGATGATGCGTCCATCTGTCCGGTCCTATCAAAGCACCATTCCGCAGGGGGTACTGAGATGAAACTTCCGGGAATTTGCAACAGCTTCATGTACACTGGAGAAACCTCGCTCTCAATCATTGAACAGAAAAGACAAGAAAGAGACACTGGCATTTAGATAGACATCTAGATAGATAACTGGTTAAATAGATAATATTTTTTGCACTGCTGACAGGTCTTCAGGACGGTGGAGTATATTGAGAAGGTCTCAGTGCCTTTATCTTACGACGGAACGAGCTTCGGCCACGGACAGAGGCTGGCTGGGGGCACGCGGGAACCACGGGGACAGTTAGAATGTCAGTGTGGCCGCTGTCTGTACTCTTCAAGGCACAAGGACAAGTCTTCATCTCAGGTGTGAACGGAGCCTCTGGCACCAGCAGGAGCCAGGAAATCCAGGCGTGCAGCCACAGCCCAAAGCACGGACGGGAGAGCCTCCGGGGGTGGCCGTGATCCCCCAGCATTGACCTTGTGACCATCAGCAGGGAGCTCCCCGGTGGCCGGGGAGGGGCGGGTCTCCCGGCCTGAACACCTCGGCCCCATGTGCACGGGAAGCACATGCGATGCACCCAGTTCGGCGGTCCCACTCCTTGCTGCCTCGGGACGAGGAGGAAGCGTCAGGATGTTTCCAGAAGGATCTGCAAGGACTCAGACGTGTCCGTCGTGATGAGAGCAGAAAGCCCTTGGTAAGAGTCAGCGGAGAAGCAGTGGTCTGCCGGGAGCCACGCCCTGCCCCTGCCCCAGCAACGAACACGGACATTAAGGAAAAGAGAGTTTGTCTCGCCTTGCTGTCTCCCCAAGCTTCTTCGAAATACACAGCTATTAAATACCTCCTGTGTAACTTATTCCCCACCAAGAAACCTCACCAAACGAGAAAGGGTGAGGTCAGCCTCCCCCTTCTTTTTCCGCTTGGGCTCTTCCATTCGGAGTCACCGACAGTCCGTTACATTCTTTCAGTGGGAAGAGATATTGCACTTCTAAAAACTGCTGCATCGGTGCGTGATTAAGTCAGAGCTAACAGGTAGATTTCTCCGGAGAAGGTGTAGACGGCTACCTTCAGCGTTGTTGGGACATGTGGTGCCATCTCCATGTCCGCACACCGTGGCCTCGCCGCCGTGAGGAGCCGGATGGAGCTGGGGCGTCCACGGGCTCAGGATTTCATCGTGCAGATGGGGACAACGATGACCAGGACGACGGTGCACGCGGCGGCGGCGATCAGAGCCGCTATCTTGCAGACCTTGGCTCGCCGGAATTCAGCCTCCTTCCGTTTTAATAGCGAATCGTACCCTGGAGTATAAATATCTTCCATCCAATATTCTAAGTTGTTGGGGTTTAGAGATTCTTGCGTCTAAAAGCAGAGAGAAGACAGGAGAGACAGGGTGAACGCCCGAAGCCAGGGCGATGACACTGTGTGACAATAGTGTGGCTTGCCACGGACAGAGGTGACCACGCTCGTGACCCTGCCCCCACCAGCCCCAGGCTCCACGAGCCACAGAACCCAAGCCCCTCCCCAGCTGCAAATGGCAAGAATCTTCAACTGTGAAATCGAAGTGAGGCTGAGACATACAGGACTCTGAAGGCCAAGGCCAGCCACCCCCTCCCTCCACCAAAGGAGTCACCGGAAAATGTTCTCTCCCCCCAGGCGGTAAGGACAGACCTGCTGGAAGGCAGGCTAACAGACCATCTCTTTCTCGGAGAAAATCAAAGGCAGCTCCAAGATAAGGGTTCAAACAAAACACAAGATGTTTCCATTTCAAACATTTTGTCTGAGCAAGCACAGGCCACAGCTCAAAGTCACGGTCTACAGACCTGGGACCGGTCAGCCCCACACGCCAGGCCTGCCTGAACCACAACGCTAAACTTGGTGCAGCTTCTACCAAAGACAAAGCCCCCATGGACACAGGAGCATGGACTCGGCTCCCAGGCTCCCTGAGATGAGACAAATGCCTGCAGGAAGACCAATGGCTGTAACCCACTCCCACGGCGTAGGCACGGCTCTGTCTCGGGGCTGACGTCGAATAATGCCCAGGCTTCCGGCACTGTGGTCTCACCACTCACACAGCCGCCTTCCAGATGCAACAGTGCACAGTGCCTTCTCCCTGCTGGGGGCCCCCACCCCAGCTCACACCACTGCAGACAGCAGCCTCCCGAGCCCTCTGCTCCCTGCATCCATCTGCTTCCTGCCAGCCTCCTGCTAACCCACGTGCTCCTAGGGCTCTAATTATTCATTTATTTTTATTTGAGAGGCAGAGAGAGAGAGATTGAGTGTTCCCCGATCCACGGGTTCCCTCCCCAAATGCCCAAAATGACCAAAGCTGGGCTGGGCGGGAGCTGAAGCCCCCCGGAGGCAGGAACTCAATCCAGGCCTCCTATTCGGGCAGTGGGAAGCCGTCTCCTGGAGCCATCATCATCACCTCTGCATTTGCAGGAAATTACAGTCAGGAGCCAAAGCCGGGACATAGGCATCGTCTCCAGTGTCTTCACCACTGGGCCAAAACCTGCCCCTCCTTGGGTTTTGTTCCCATCCTGTCGCTAAGAATCTTCTAGAACAAGGCTTGGCAGACTGTGGCCTGGCAGGCCAGCTCCAACCTGTCAACCCATCTTGGTACAGTCTTTAAAGGAAGAATGGTTATTACATCGTTGAATAGCGGGAGAAGATCACTACAACAATAATATTTCATAAAGTGTGAAAGTGATAGAAAATGCAAACCTCAAGTTTCCAAAAAATCAAGGTTTTACGGGCACGCAGCCGTGCCCGTTGGGGGATGAGCCGCCTGCAGCTGCCGAAGCAGCAGCCAGAAGACCCACAGAGCCCAAGCACTGACTCCCCGACCCTTCACAGGAAACGTTTGCTGGCGCCAGTGCGCATCACAGGGCGGCGTTGTAGGATGGAAACAGGGGTTTCCTGGGGTCCCAGGAACTCCGCCAGGACCCCTTCCTCACGCACACAAAATGCTGCAGACTGCTTGTTGACTTCCGCAGGTTCCCTGGAGGGCTGGCAGGTGGCACCAGCCACCAGGGCGCCCATGATACAAACCAGGCTCTTTACAGAGTCCACAGAGACGCATATTAGGAAGAAGCCAAGTGGGGGTCTCAAAAAAAAAATTGTGGCAAAGGATTCCATGTTCTCACGAACATTGTGAAGTCCCCTGCTACAGGGTGTTCTGTTCAGCCACGCAGGCTTTGCAAAAATCTCCCTGCTACAGGAACCGGGGCTGGAGTCCTGGCGGTGGGGTGTTGGGTGGGGGACCTGTCCTGAGTTGCCCTGGGCAGTTCCGGCCACTAAAGTACACGTCTTCATGCTTGGACCACAGCCCCCGCCCCCACAGAGCTCCACCCTCTGCAGGGCACTAAGGAACCAGTCTGAGTGAACCAGCAATCGAGTGGACACTCCTCAAAGGAGACCCGCGGGGTGTCGGCCTGCAGCCATGGGTGAGGGGCCAGGCTCAGGCCGGGGGTGCAGCTGAGATAATCCACTCTCCTCCCTGCTCTGCCAACAGCTGGCCCAGCAGACACACAGGGCAAACGACACATCGGATCCCGTTCCTGCTGCACTCCGGCTCTGCAGAGGGAAACTGGCCTGCTTCCCTCGTTCGCTACACTGTATGAGGGGCTAGGCCTCCGCCTGTGAAATAAACTATTTTTTAATTAGTTTTTTCCGTAACTGCAAGCTCCAGTGGCACCGAGTAGCAGGGAGGTAATTGCGAGGTTTCCAGGGACCCCGGCGAGCGTACTCAGCCGTCAACGGCGCCTGCCACACCGGCACCTATGCCCACGCCCTCAGGCGGGCACCACAGCGGGCACACTCCACGCTGATGACGGGGGAGCCCGAGGAGACGCTAAAGCTGCCCCAAGACAGCCCCTCCACCTTCGCCTTCTGTGCACGGCTCCCCCTGCTTCGCTGCGGGCATCCTCCTGGGGCTCCTGCGCCCTCATTCCCTGTAGCTTGTGCAACCGGACACTCTGTCCTTTGCATCTGTAATTAACCTCACCTCTGCAACCTGAGCGCCTATTTTTACTTCTTTTTTTTTTTTTTTTTTTTTTTTTTTTGTAATTGTGTCTTTATGCCTATAGACATTGGCACACGAGGATCGCACCTGTCTGGGAGGCCAGAATCTCCCCCTGCATCTTCCCCTAACAGCCAATGAGTCCTTCGATTCAGCTCGCTCTTTCAAGGTCATCGCGCGTCACTGGCGAAATGCTGGTTATAGCAACGAGTGGAGCCGCCCACCCCTGCTGGCCTTTCTAACTCGCCAGCCCAGGAGCCCACCTGCGGGGGAACCAAACCCTCGTCTAGCCTGCTTGCCCGTGGCAAGATGACAGAGGGGGAAGCAGCCCCAAGGGACAAGGGACTCGCAACACACACGGCACAGAACACGCATGACATGGGAGGGACGAGGACAAACCGCCCGCTCCGGATGTGGCCCGAGTTGCCCATTCCCATAACTGGACCCACGAGAAACAAATGCCATTGCAGCTCCTCTTTTTTTTCTTTGCCAGGAAGCTCCTCATGGGAGACTGGGGGGTGGGGGTGGGGGGGTGGAGAGGGAACGGGAGGGGAAGGGCGTGGGACAGCTCGTCCAGCGGCTCAGTGTGGATTCAGGTTCGAGTGCTTCCTGGGGTCTGCAGTCCCCCGATTGTCAACCGGTCATACAATTTCCTGCTGCGCAGTCCGCCCCCACGCCTGGACCTGAGAGGGTGCTGTGCACCGTGCACAGTCGATCAAGTTGAACTCAGCGCTTTGGAAACTCAAAGTCTTTTCACCCGGCCACGCCCCCGCCTCCCACAGTCCCCTGGGTTTTTAGAGCTAGGTCAATTTCAGGGAAGTCCTGCCACAGTGACCCCTGCAGGCAGCTCTCCGCCACTGCACCTCATGCTCAGGGTCAACGCTGAGATCAGCAGGTGACCAGCACTCCCCAGGGCGGGACCTCACTGCCCACAAGGCCGAGCCCACTTCTGGGGAACAGGTTCTGCCTTTGTTCCCAGGGTGAGGTGGAGACACAGAGAGACGTGATGCGAATGGGACCACGTAGAGCCGCCCACCACGATGAAAGTGTGGCCCCAACCCAGCCCTGCCTCTGGGTGAACAAGACACAACAGCCTGGACAGAGTTTCCAGCTGTGGCTCTTACCTGGGGCTGCTCCGAATGGAAACACAGTCCATAGCTCCCACAAATATGCTTATCCCACGCGCTACACATGGAAGGAGAAATCAGCTCGGATGGCATGAAACAGTTTGGCTCGGGTCTCGTGGGCAAACACTAGAATCTGCGCTTGTAGACAGAGTCTTGAACGCATTGTTAGCAAGTCAACCAGCCCAGAGATACAAGAACAAAGCAAGCCCAAGAGTCCCCGCGTGGACTCCAGCTCCGACTCACTCAAGGTCAAGTTCCGTGGTGGGGGGTGGGGGCGGGGCAGGAGTAGTGGGGGCCCCGGGGAGTTGGAAGGGGAGGGCTTGGGCTGGTCTAAGCCATCCGTGGCCCCTTGCCTGCACCTGCCAGGGCACAGCCCGGCTGCCCCCGCCCGCCTGCCCCAGTGCTGCGAGAGGCTCACCTGCAGGTCCAGGGCTGCGAGCTTGCCCTTGTCGCCCGCATTCCGTGCGTACTCCTCCACGGTCCACGACGGCTGGCCCCGCTTCACCTCGGCCAGCTCGGTCAGCCGCATGTCCGTGTACAGGGGGTTGCTCTTCATGTGGGCCTTGAGGGAGGCGGGGTAGGGGTGGGGGCTGAACACCTGCTCCACCAGGAAGCCGTCTTTGGGCTGCTTGGGCGGTCGGGGCTGTCGGGGAAGGTCATACTGTCTGTCAGCCTGCAGAGGGGGAGGGACACAGAGAAGCGGCACGGATGGGGGGGCGGGGGTTTCCCCAGTGACGCCGGGCCCTGCACACAGCCAGGCGGCAACATGCAGCCGATCGCACACACACAGGAAGCCTCTCAGCTCCTGCTGATTCCAGTCCTAGCGTGAGCAGTGAAGGGCTTGTTTAATCCGTACCCCGCCATTCCCGTCATAAACCCCACCCTCAGTCACTTGCCCCAGGACGCACAGGGGCTCTGGGGTGGGGCTGGGGTGTCCCCCTGATCCTCCAGCTTCAAAGAGCGTTAGCTTAACTGCTGCTGTTTCACACCCCTCTGTCGTGACCTGGGCCAGACGGACCCGTGCATGCTGTTGGCTTGCCAGGAAGGAGGAAGCCTTCTGGAACTTTCTAACTTCAGGTCATCCGATCTCCACACAGGAGTGTCACCTCCTCCAGGAAGCGCTCCCTGGCCCAGCAAGATGGGGGCATGGTGTCCACCTCTGGGATCTCTTAGAATCATGGACAGACCCTGGGCCTGTAGCTGCGTGTGGGGCCATTGCTGCACCTGCTGGGGCACAGCCCGGTCTCCCCACCCTGCCTGCCTGCCCCGGCTGTCTCCCCCACTAGACAGTGAGCTCCTGGAAGGCAGGGGGTGCCCTGCTGGCCTCTTTCTCCTGCCCAGCAGCAGGGAGGTGTCCAGGGGACAGGGGTCCAGGAAGTAAGACAGGCAGTCTTGTGGGTGCGAGTACCAGGACAACACAACAGAGCGGTGGGAAAAGGAGTCCAGGCCGCACGCCAGAGGAAGTGGCTGTGCCGGCTGGGGAGGAGCCCGCCTGTTGGCAATGCTGGCCCCTGGCTCTTGTCCAGAAACATCCCCCTGTGTATTCCCACCCCCGGCCACCAAGGCCGGCGACACAGAACGCAGGAGGAACCCGGCAAAACCCAAACAAGGAAATGGGGCTGCCTTCTCGTTTTTTTCTCACTCATCAAAGCTAAAGGGCCTTCGAAGAGGCTTCCCTGCCTGGAATCTCTCTGCTCGCTGGTTCCACCCAACACCCAGAGCGCGTGCAGGGCTGCACAGACAGCGGCGGGATAAGAACCCACGCCAGCCGCTGTAGGAGCAGCCTGGGTCACCGATGGCTGACTGTGTGTCCACCACCCCGCCCAAGCCGGTGCAGGGCCCGTGCCACCTCACTGCACCTCCCCACTCACACTGGGTCTCAGCTGTTGCTGTCCCCAGTACAGATATGGACACCTGGGTCAGAGAGACTGACCCAGTGTCACGCAGCTATGAAGTGGTAGAACTGGGATTTGAACCTGTGCTTGTCCCAAGACCAGAAGCTGAAATGCTGCTCACACCTCTTCCTGCCACTGAGGCGTCTCCCTTCCAGCTCAGCATTCACTCTCCATACATGAGATATCTACATTTTTAGATTTTTAAAAATTTACTTGGAAGGCAGAGAGACAGAGAGACTCAGCTTCCATCCACTGGTTCATGCCCTAAATGGCTGTGACAGGCCAGTCCAGAATGGGCCAGGCTGCAGCCAGGAGCCTGGCACTGTAGCCGGGTCACCCCCGTGAGTGATACAATACGTCCTTAAGTAATGGTTTTATGTGCACTATGTCTGAGCACAGAGAATTCGAGGCTGGGAAAGCACCGGTTCCTGGGAAAGCTGCCAAAGGCCCAGGAGGCGAGAGGAAGCCTTGAGCCGAAGGTGGGACGGAGCCCAGCACAGAGCAGGTGGCTCAGCCCCAGCTACTGGGGAGTGAATCAGCAGATGGGAGAAGATCTCTTTCTGTCTGTCTGTCTACCTGATTGACCTCTACCTTTCCAATAAATGATGTGAAAGATGTGAAAGAAAGAAAGAAAGAAAGAAAGAAAGAAAAGAAAAGAAAAGAAAAGAAAAGAAAAGAAAAGAAAAGAAAAGAAAAGAAAAGAAAAGAAATTGGGGCACAACACATTCTTTAAAAGCAGGGTGGGCGATGCCGTGGCATAGGCAATGCAGTCCCTGAAGGGGACAGGTCACTCTGCACGCTTCGGCAGTCACCGCCGTCATTACATGGGCTGGGCCCTGCTGCTTCTGAAGGGACAGGAAGACATCCCCGGTGCACCTGCCCGCTCCCGCCCAGCCCCCAACCCTTGAGAGTCTGTCCTCACAGCCCCGGGGCCTTCTGGCATCGGCAGCACGTAAGCCTGCGGTCCTCCCAGCTGAACAACTTGGCGAGACACACACACTGCACCTGCCATCGCCTTGGTTCTAACAGAGCCTGCCCGCCCAGAAGCACCCCCCCCCGCCCCCGCCCGTTGCTTAACAGAGCATGCGTGGCTCCGCCTCGCACCAAGCGCTGGGATCCAGCCGGTGCCCATCGAGGCCAAGTGAAATTTCTATTTACCTCTTTGGATTTGCGATGCCAGTCCTTGTTGTCTGCCGGGCCCGCGTCTTTCCTCTCCTCGCCGCCCAGGCCCGCGCGGTTGGCGTAGGTGATGGTGCGCCAGTCTCTGGGCGAATTGGAGATGCTGGCGATTTTGGATTCGGTGGCGCTGTTCTCCTCGGTCAAGGACCTGGAGGACGGCCTGGTGAAGAGGCTTTTCTTCAAGGCCTGCACACGCAGGCTCTCGCTGTTGCTCCCGCTGGCGTCGGAGCAGCACCAGTCGGCGCTGTTCTCCAGGGTGGGTCCGTGGGAGCCTCCGTGCGCCCGGAACCCGCGGGGAGAGGCAGTGTCGTCGGACGGAGCCTCGCTCGTCAGGGAGTTCAGATCCACCTGCACGCTCACCTTCTCCGGCTGCTGCATTTTCTGGTCCAGTTTGTTGAGTTTGCCCAAGACCTGGGAGATCTCCTCGCGGACTCCGGACAGGGACTCCAGCTTGCGCTCGATCTCGCCGATCCGCAGCACCAGTTTGCACACGCTGGTCTTCAGCTCCTCCTCCGAGTGGTGTAGGGCCTTGTCCCCCTTGCCGCCGCCGGGGACCCCGTTGGCCACCTTGGGGCGGTGGCGCTCTGGGGAGCTGTCGCCGTCGGACTTGTGCAGCTGGGACAGGGACCCGGTGCTGTTGTAACAGGACGAGTGCATCACCCCCGTGGAGCCGCTGATGCTCATGTCGTCCAGGAATCGGAAGATGTCGCTGATGTCGTCGCTGACGATCTCCGAGTCGTCGTCCGAGTGCTTCCTGGCGTGCCTGTCTACGTACTTGCCCTGCCCGGAGGCGCACAAGTCTTTGGCTTTCTTGGGCTCCAGCACGTGCTGCTCCGTCTGGGTGCCCACGCTGCTGGTGTCGGAGCTGAGCTGCCCGCTGGTGCAGCTGATGCTCTTGTCTTTGAACTTTTTGACCGGCTCGTGCTTCTCCAGGTCGACGGGGGATGGGATCTCTTTAGCCTTGAGCCCGTTGGGCTTGGCTGCGTAGCTCACCGGGAGAATGGGTGGCTGCTCCTTGGGCGCCAGGTAAGCCGGGCGTCTGTCTGGGGCTGGGAAACCGGGCGCCGGGCTGCTTGAATTCTGATAGCACAGCTTCTCCCCGGACGGATTCCTGGTGAAAAAGGACCGCTCGAAATCAGGGACTTCCTCCGTGTTCAGGCTCCAGCTTTTGGCTGGCCACGGGGTCTGCTTGCTGGGCCGCCCGGGGCAGCGCCTGGCCTCCTGGGTCCCCAGCACCGGCGTGGGTCCGAAGTACGTGGAGGCTTGAAGGTCGTCCAGGCTCTCGTGCTTGACCCGCCGTTTGTCAGGCACCGGGGAATAGCCGGGATTCAGGTACTGGCTGTTGTAGGGCATCTCGAAGCTGTGGTTAAAGAAGGGCGGCTTGTGGGGCTCCTTCCGCCCCGGGGGCTCCCCACACTCCCCCTCTGCTTTGCTGGCAGGGCCCACCAGACTGGGGGAGACGGGCATGAGGTTGTGAAAGTCCTCTTTGAAGATGTTCCTCTTCTGGACACAGGACGGGACCACGAAGGGCTCCTCGCTGGAGACGAAGGCGTCCTTGATGCCTTGGCCGATGGACAGCGAGTCCTGGTCGGAGATGGACTCGTTCTCGATGTCCATGGGGAAGTAGGTCCTCTGCATCTCACAGGGCCGTGGGCTGGCCACGGAGTAGGGGGCCAGGGCCTGCAGCCTGTCCAGCGAGGCCGCCCGGTGCTTCCCCTCTTTGCCCACGCCCAGCAGGAAGTTCGGCTCGGAGGCAGGGACGAACTGCGGGCAGTCCTTGCACTCCATCTTGCGGCCCTTGGAGGACTGCCTGGAGGGGTAGCCCCGGCTGAAAGGCCTGTCACTCAGCTCGCAGTTGAGCGACTCACACTCGGCCGCTGCACACATCTCCACGTCCGACCGGCACGACTCAAACGAAGCCTCCTTTCTGCGTATTTTCTGGCGGCTGCCGGGCAGCTTCTCCTTGGCCGCACCGCCGTTCATCTGGATCAGGTTGAATATCGTCACGATGTCTGCCGCCACCATGATCTTCTTCGACTGCTGGTTGTTCACATTGCATTTCATCTTGTCCTTGAAGAGCGTGGCTGGGAAATTGGGGTCGAGGCAAGCCGTGTAGAACAGCACGCTTCTCAGCTTGGCCAGCTGCGTCAGGTCGAACCGTGCGCACAGGGACTTGCACAGGTCCTGATAGGAAACCGTGTTCTGCTTGCTATCCAGCTCCTCCAAGATCTTCATCAGGAAGAGAGAAGTCTCCTGATTGGCCTCCATGATTGAGAACGTGTGGAGGGCGCTCTGCCTACGCGGGAACTTCCGGGCAGGGTCTACAGGGGGGACAGCACGAGAGAGGGAGGTGGAGAAGAGGATTGTAAACATCACAGGAACACACATAAAGAAGACATTTGCATGACTAACAACCTATCAGGGGGCCTGTGCTGTGGCCTAGCGGTGGCCTGCAGTGCTGCCATCCCGTATGGGCACCAGTTCGAGTCCCAGCTGCTCCACTTCCCATCCAGCTCTCTGCTGTGGCCTGGGAAGGCAGTAGAAGATGGCCCAAGTCCTTGGGCCCCTGCACCCGGGTAGGAGACCAAGAAGAAGCTCCTGGCTCCTGGCTTCAGATCGTCATAGCTTTGGCCGTTGCAGCCATCTGGGGAGTGAACCAGCGGATGGAAGACCTCTCTCTCTCTCTCTCTTGCTTTCTTCTTTCTCCTTTAAAGTAACCAGCTGACATCTGACCATGTCCCTCTGACCACTTCATCATGCATAGCCACAGTCCAAGTTCAATCACTGCCCTAGATTGTTCTTTTATGTAAAGTGCACACCCAGCAGGAGCAGACATGCTAAGTGTGCACAGGCTTGGGTTCTGACGAATGCCACTGCCTGTGTTGTAACCAGCTCCCCTGTAAAGATCTAGGGAGACCCACAGCTACCAGAAACTCCCTTCTGCCTCTTCCTGCTTCTTTTGTTTGGCAGGTGATTTTTATTTTTTCTTTGAATTCTCCATCTTCTCTAGAATTCCTACAAGAGCACATATTAATTTGTGATCACCAGACATGGACAAAACCATCTACGCCAACTGATGTGGCGTGGGAACATGTAAATATCAATCCAAATGTTTGATAAAATCTTCCCAAGAGAAGGCAAGGTCCCTCGATGCTAAATCCGGAAATTGCTTGTGCGATTGATGAGGATACAGACAGTGTCCCCTGTCCAGCCGCACACTGCTTAGGAAACAAATTTTGGGGCCAGTGCTGTGACGTAGCAGGTTAAGCCACCTGCTGCAATGCTGGTGTCCTCTATGTGCACCGGTTTGAGTTCTGGCTGCTCCACTTCCGATCCAGCTCCGTGCTAACGCGCCTGGGAAAGCAGCAGAAGATGGGCCAGGTGCTTGGGCCCCTGCACCCACATGGGAGACTGGATGGAGCTCCTGGCTCCTGGCTTCAGCCTGGCCCAACCTCAGCTGTTGTGGCCATTTGGGGAGTGAACCCGTAAACCAGTAGATAAAAGATTCTCTCTCTCTCTCTCTCTCTCTCTCTCTCTCTCTCTGTCCCTCTTCTCCTCACTCCAATTCTACATTTCAAAAAATAAATAAAATCTTTTTTTAAAGAAAGAAGATATTGAGCACTGCTTCATTGATTTGAAGGTTGGCCGGGTCCCCACGGGTCCAGCCATCTCCCACAGTAACATTGCGTTTTCCTTGGGTTCAGCTGCAGCACCTGGAGGCCAAGGGCTCCCCGCCCCCATCCTGGGGCAGCCGCTGCCATTGGGCTTCTCCCAGCATTTGCTTGGTCTCTCCCATGAGTGCTGGGATGCAGAGCCCCCGGCTCCCCCGCCCCAGCCTCTGAGCCCGCCAACAAGAGCCTGGTCTTATTCCAGGTGGAGAACCACCCGTCACGTTTAGGTTTCAAGGAAACAGATGGGTGCAGATATCAGCACAGAGGCCGAAAGCGTGTCACGAAGGGAGCCGCGGGACAAGGCACGCGTGTGGCATGGGTTCCTCAGTGTCTCTAACCACCTCACCCGTGGAGCCCGCCCAGCCACTGCTCCCTGCCCCCACGTGACACTCACTGTCCCTCCTGGCACCCAGCCGCGGCCTTGGGTACCGCACTCAGAGTTGTCAATCCGAATTCCTGGGCGTGGTCTAGGACAGCAGGCCACCAGGATCTCAGCACAGCCCTCTGACTGACTGAGAAGCCGCTTCTAGACGGGAGGGCAGCTGGGGCATTGGAGTGTGGTGACTGGAGAGCATTAGTGACAGAAGCGCACAGACCTGGGCTCAGACCCCAGCCCCGCCCGCACACAACCCCCAGCCTCAGCCTCCTCCTCTGTAACCACGCATGTGACCAGCAAGCACAGGTAAGCACTTAATAACGAGATGCCCAAATGACAGCCATTCAACAAATGGCAGAAGAAATCCGCCAGAGCCAGTGGGTTTATGCCTCACAGCGCCCCCTGCAGGCCATGAAATTTTTTTTAATTGATGCCTAGTCATTGTCTACATTTATGTGATTCGCTCCCTCCCATCAGACAAAGGACAAGGCACGTCACAAAGAGCAGGATCTCTGCTTCTCTCTCTTCACATTACAACGTCTTGAAAGACTTCATTTGCCACCGTCTTTAGACCAGAGATCAGGGTCTCCCTCCCTCCCTCCACACCACTCCGGCAGGAAAATCAGCTGTCGTACTGCCTGTTCACTAGGAAGAAAGTCCAGAAACCGATTCCATGAGCAAGTTCTGAGGCCAGAGATTGAATAAACAGGGTGCCCTCTAGGCCCCCTCATCTTCCAGGACTCCTAGCCCATCCCTCCCTGGCCCTCACCCCGTGCACCTGCCTCACGTCTCCTTGAAGGCAATCAGCGCTGAGTACCGGCTCATGCTAGGCAGGCAGAGCTGGGCAAGGTCACGGTGCTGCCCTCCCAGAGGCTCAGGGGACGGGGGTGTTTGATGATGTGGGACAGGGACAATGCAGGTATTCCAGGCCCAGAGCAGGAGGTTCAGGGGTGCAGGGGATGAGGGCGGAGTCTCTGGTGAGGATAGGCTGGGAGATGGGCAGGGCAAGCTGGTGGGGTTTAGCTGGGGCTGGGAGTTTAGGCTGGATTCTTTGAGCAGTAGGAGCTGGGAGCCCTGGCAGAGCAACTGCTGGAGGGAGCAGTTCTGGGCTTCCCAGGCGCCCTCCAGGCTCTAGGATGCCCCGGCCGGGGTCACGTTCCCCTCCCCCTCCAGACCCTCTGCACATGCGCAGCCCAGGTTCTCTGATGTTTCCAGCGCCCAGCAGTCTGCGGCTTGGGGAAGGGCAGGGACCCGACGCCTGATTTCTTTTCCCTCGTCCAGCCACACTCCCGGCACGATCAGTGTGGCTGCTGTCCAGGATCCAAGGCCGAGATGGAGGCGACCCCTTCTACAACCTTATGCATTTTGAACCACTCCAACTGCTGACACCAAATGTTAATCAAAACAGACCAGGAGAACAAGAGATGATTGAGGGATGCAACTTGCAGAACTGCTGCTGGGAGTCTTTGGACAAAAAGCAAGCTCTCTCCGAATCTCCTTTCCACGGGCTCCTCTAAAGGTTTAATCTTTGCTGAAACCTGATGAGGATGATGGCATCAACCCTGCACCAGATTAGCCAACCTCAGCTCGTATGAGAGCTTTCCACACGCCGTAATGCATCGATCTCGCAGAAACCAACAGAGTACAGAGGTAATGCGATCGCAGTGTTCTCCCTCGGCCCCCACAAAGAGCACACGCAAGAGAATTCATTTGCAGTGTTTCTGTAACTCTGGCTGGGTGCTGGCCGGCCTGTTGTTTTGAATTTTACCTAATTTTTTTTTCCAGAATGATGGTTGTTTACGATGGTCTAGTGAAACTTTGAATTTAGTAAAACTAGGACTATACGAGGAAGCTGTCAATCTAGGGAACTCGAATCCGTGATGGGGGATTTCCACCTTCCTCTTTTGCCTCTCATAAAATTCTAAACTGCCGGGAGCATTCTTTCTGAGAGACAGCTTTCCTCCCAAGACTTTGCCACAGGGGGCAGCACTGAGCTGGGGACAGGGCCATGCTTCCCTTTGCAAGATGCATCCCTGTGGAGCTCAGCCTTGGTGCCAAGCCCCTAACTGAGAAGTCAAGAAATCACGCAGGGGCTGGAGCTGTGGTGTAGTGGGTTAAACCACTGCCTGCAGCGCCGGCATCCCATATGGGCACCGGTTCGAGTCCCAGCTGCTCCACTTCCTATCCAGCTCCCTGCTAACGCCCCTGGGAAAGCAGCAGAAGATGACCCAAGTCCTTGGGCCCCCGCACCAGCATGGGAGACCTGGAAGAAATTCCTGGATCCTGGCTTTGGATCGGTGCAGCTCCAGCCTCTGTGGCCATTTGGGGAGTGACCCAGCAGATGGAAGACCTCTCTCTCTCTCTCCGTCTCTCTCCGTCTCTCTCTCTCTCTCTCTCTCTCTGCTTTTCAAATAAAATAAATAGATCTTTTAAAAAAATAAATTTGCAGTAGTTCCCAGATCCAGCAAGAAGGTAAGCTTAGAAAATGAGAAAAATCTCCCATTACAAACACCTAGAAATGCCGGACCAATGCAATCTCTGTGTGGTGTTTTTTGTTTTGTTTTGTTTTTTGACAGGCAGAGTGGACAGTGAGAGAGAGAGACAGGGAGAAAGGTCTTCCTTTTCCGCTGGTTCACCCTCCAATGGCCACTGCAGCTGGCGCTCACCTATCTGAAAGCAGAAGCCAGGTACTTATCCTGGTCTCCCATGGGGTGCAGGCCCCAAGCACTTGGGCCATCCTCCACTGCACTCCCAGGCCACAACAGAGAGCTGGCCTGGAAGAGGGGCAACCGGGACAGAATCCGGCGTCCCGACCGGGACTAGAATCGGGGTGTCAGCGCCGCAGGTGGAGGATTAGCCTAGTGAGCCGCGGCGCCGGCCAATCTCTGTTTTCTTAACATACATAGCTAAGCCTGAACAAAAGCCAACTAAACTAAATGCTCAGGTGTCAGAAACACAAGGAACCGGAAGTCAGAGCTAAGCAGGACAGTCGGCCCGGTGGCTGCCCGGGGGACGTGGAGAGAGGGGACACTGGAGAAGCCAACAGCCTTGACGCCTGTTGTCTACATCAAGGTGAGAGGATGTGCGCACAGCAGAGCACCTGCTGACCAGCACAGGCCGCAGGACCTGGGTGCTGGGTTAAGTAAAGAGCAGAACCCTGGAAGCACCAAGCAAGACCAGTGTCCTGAATGTATCAGAGGGCCCAGGTCATGTTGCTTTAGGACTCTCCAGCTAAGAAATTCACGTAACAATCAGTGCCATGCTGACAATACCGCCCCCCGGGGTAACAAAGGACAAGTGCAAAGTGGACACGATGCCACAGATGAACAGGGAGCCATAAACAGCGCATTGTATGCTTGAAAATGTTAACACACAAGAGAAGAGTCAGCCGTCACACGGCAAGCAAGAGCCAACGTCGAGAATTCACACAGCAGAAGCACCATCTAAAAAGGCACACGTATATTTACAGTAACGAAAGATGGGAGAACATTGAGAAAATCCAAATAGAAAAAGCACGTGCTATGAAAAGCAAAAAAGAACATACAGGTATGGAAAAATAATGAAATACTTCTAGGAAAAACAGTCACAGAAATGAAAAGCAGGTGGACAGATTAAATCAGATATTAGAGTTATGTGAAGAGAAAGTTAGGTAAGTGGAAGACAGAGCTAAGGAAGTCAGCACAGAGATAAAAAATATGAAGTCGGGGTCAAGCGACGAGTGCCCAGAAAGACAAGGCCCAGCAAGGGCTCTAGGAGCCCCAGGGAGGAGAAAAGAAGGTGGCAGAAACACAGTCATCAAAGTGACAAATCTAGGAATGTTCCAGAATTTAAAATCTGATTTTTCAAATCCCAGAAGCAACATAAGTACCTTAAAAATAAATAAATAAAACTGACCTGTAGGTAGCTGAACACTGAAGGGATACCAGAAATAAAAAAGAAAGCCCTACCAACATGTTGAATTAGCAGGAAAAGAATAAAACCAAAACCAGATTTTTCAAGAATTAAAATAGGCCGGCGCCATGGCTCAATAGGCTAATCCTCCATCTGCGGCGCTGGCACCCCAGGTTCTAGTTCCAGTTGGGGTGCCGGGTTCTAGTCCCGGTTGCCCCTCTTCCAGGCCAGCTCTCTGCTGTGGCCCGGGAGTGCAGTGGAGGATGGCCCAAGTGCTTGGGCCCTGCACCCCATGGGAGACCAGGATAAGCACCTGGCTCCTGGCTTCGGATCAGCGTGGTGTGCCAGCCACAGCGGCCATTGCAGGGTGAACCAACGGAAAAAGGAAGACCTTTCTCTCTGTCTCTCTCTCACTGTCTAACTTCTAACTCTGCCTGTCAAAAAAAAATTTAAAATAAAACCCAGAAAACATGGGAATAAAATAAAGTGCCAAAGGGAGATAACCATAGAGCCCTGCCTGATAGAGGGTGAGTCGGGAACAAACGTTTTGCTTCCAGGAGTTTGTAACTATAACAACTATGGGGAAGTGGGGCCAGTGCTGTGGCGCAGCGGGTGAACGTCCTGGCCTGCAGTGCCAGCATCCCATATGGGTGCCGGTTCAGATCCCGGCTGCTCCGCTTCCAATCCCACTCCCTGCTGTGGCCTGGAACAGCAGTAGAAGATGGCCCAAGTCCTTGGGCCCCTGCACCCACGTGGGAAGCTCCTGGCTCCTGGGTTCAGATCAGCTCAGCTCTGGCTGTTGCAGCCATTTGGGGAGTGAACCAACAGATGGAAGACCTCTCTCTCTCTCTCTTTCTCTCTCTCTTGCTCTCTCTATGCCTCTGCCTCTCTGTAACTCTGCCTTTCAAATAAATAAATAAATCCCTTTAAAAAAAAAAAAAGGAGTAGCAGATGGCACCTGAACCATAACATAATCTCTTTCAGAAAAAAAAAAATGCCAAGCACTAAACAAAAATGACAAAAGCTAGCATCTGCTAGCATCTATTTAATCTCAGCGGTATAGGGGCAACTACTAGGTTATTTTCTATATTAAAAAATACATACTAATTAAAAAGCAAATTTGAAAGACAAGGAAAACAAGTTTTCACTTATCTGTTTTTATTGAGATCTGTCAAAAATGGAGCTAAGAGAAATTCTTCATAAATAAAATTCTAAAAGAGCAGAAACCACTAAGAAAATAGATAAGATGATTTCATATATTTTCTGTGTTGTTTATGTCTTTCTGAGTTTTGTTTTCATTCTTATGGGAAGAGGCTCTGCCTATTAGAGGGAACATTAAATAATTATTTGTTTTACATTAAGTAAGAGTCATGGTCTGGGGCTGGCACTGTGGTGTAGGCGGTAAAGCCGCCACATGAAGCACCAGCATCCCATATGGGCGCTGTTCAAGCCCCGGCTGCTCCACTTCTGATCCAGCTCTCTGCTATGGCCTGGGAAAGCAGAAGAAGATGGCCCAAGTCCTTGGGCCCCTGCATGCACGTGAGAGACCCAGAAGAAGTTTATGGCTCCTGACTCCTGGCTTCTGATTGGTGCAGCTCTCTCTCTCTCTCTATCTCTCTCTCTGTAACTCTGCCTTTCAAATAAATAAATAATCTTTAAAGGAAAACAAAGAATCATGGTTAAAATGGTTAGCTAATTGTCCAGCCAAATATTAAAACTGACTTCCAAGTTTCTATAAGTGTAATTTGACAGGTACAATCAATGGAACAGAAATACAAGAAGCAGACAATGGACGCAGGAAAGGGTTTGATATATGCTGAAGGTAGCATTTCTGGTCAATAAGAAAATAATGGTTTATTGAATAAATATAAATATGTCATTTGCTTGTTAGCTAACTGTTAGTGGAATAGATGGCTAATAAAATGGCACAAACGGAAGCTAGCCATCGCTCCTCGCCACGTGCCAAAGGCAATTATAGTTGAAATTAAAAGAAGAAAATTCAAGCCCAGCTTTAGATCATCTCAGTGGTAAAGATTTTCCGCGAAAGTCCCCAGATGTTGAAATCATTAAGCAAAAGATTAATCCATTTGGATAAATGAACAGTGCTTGCTTGCCTTGTCAATAAACAGCACAAAGACTGAAGCAAGCAACAGAACTCAGAAACTTCTTGCATCCTACCAAAAGCTCTTAAAAATTAATAAGAAAGAATGAGCCGTCCAGAAGAAAAATGATCAACTTACAGACAGGCAAAGAAAACACGAGCCTCATAATAAATGCTGAGAGCAAAGGAAACAGCCGTTTGTTTGATTCATTTATTATTTACGTCTTAGGAAAATCAAAATATTTTCCTTCTGAAGTGAAAAAGTACTAACTACTATGGAGTTTTTGTCATTTCTTTCTTTGTTTTATTTTATTCAAGCAATTTTTTATTGAAGCTTAAATTGTGGTACAGAAATATATTTCAACTGACTTAAGCCCAACATCAGTGAAGGGAGAGATGGCACCACCAGAACGTGTCTTCCTCTCTTGTGGTTGGCTTAGATTACCATAAGAATCTACACTTTCGGGGCAGGCGCTGTGGTGTAGCGGGTAAAGCCACCGCCTACAGTGCCAGCATCCCATGCCTGCAGTGCCAGTATCCCATATGGGCATCAGTTTGAGACCCGGCTGCTCCACTTCTGATCCAGCTCTCTGCTATGACCTGGGAAAGCAGAAGAAGATGGCCTAAGTCCTTGGGCCCCTGCACCTGCGTGGGAGACCCGGAAGAAGCTCCTGGCTCCTGGCTTCGGATCGGTGCCACTCAGGCCATTGCGGCCATTTGGGGATGGAACCAGCAGAAGGAATACCTCTCTCTCTATCTCTGCCACTCCTTCTCTTTCTGTGTAACTCTGCCTTTCAAATAAATAAATAATCTTTTTAAAAATCTGCATTTTCACTTTCATAGGCATTGTTCAGACACACCCATGTGCACATTATCCATAGAATTCTAAGATCTGTTAGGAGAAACAAGTACTGGATTGACACAGTGATGTTTTGTTCTTTTCATTCTTGAAAATTAAATGCTATTCTGTTTTTTTTTTTTTTAACCTTCTAAGTATAACATCATAAGATCTGCTGGGTTTGAAATCCAGTGTTTGGAATGCTGTTTTCACTTTTAGTTGAATTTCAATTTAAGCATGTGGTTAATTGGAAGTTTCCTTAAGGAAGTTGTTTTTTTTTTTTTTTTAAGATTTATTTATTTATTTGAAAGGCAGAGTTACACAGAGAGAAGGAGAGAGACTTTCCATCCAATGGTTCACTCCCTAAATGGCCACAACAGCCAAGGCTGGGCCAGGATGAAACCAGGAGCCAGGAGCTTCATCCAGGTCTCCCACGTAGGTGCAGGGGCCCAAGCCCTTGGACCATCTTCCACTTCTTTCCCAGACGCATTAGCAGGGAGCTGGATCTGAAGTGGAGCAGCCGGGACTCGAACCGGTGCCCATATGAGATGCTGGCACTGCGGGCGTAGGCTTAACCTTCTACGCCTCAGCGCTGGCCCGAGGACCAATGTGATCGGTTTGATTCTGTGCTGAGCAAAGCACCTAATATTTGGAGTTGCTGTTTTGAGGACCGATGCTGAAAGTGGATTTGTCCTTGAACAGTATCCCAACAGAGCTGATGATAACTGCTGGCTTGAGTTATGATTGATAACCAGTATTTAGCACTTTGATTCTCATATTTATGACCAATGCTATTGATTTGGGGTAGGGAGACGTCTCATGCCAAGACGTCTCATGGTGGATACAATGAGGGCAAACAGGTGTGCCCGTTTACTGCTGAAGTGGCAGAAACTTGAGTGACTGCCCCAGGAAAGAATCAGCAATAAGCTTGAAAATATGCACGCCCTTTCAAAGACGCAAATCCACACTCCTAAGTGTTTGTCTAAAGACAATAATCAGATGTGAAAAGATGCCACAGCTACGGTCTCTTTATTGTTCCCTAAAATAAGAAAAGAATCAGCAGTAACCTTTGTATCCAATGACTAGCCGTATAAAACCATAGGAAACTGATACGGTGGAATACCACCCGCATGAATAAATCATGTTGTAGAAATGTATTTATTGCCATGCTTAATTTTTAATGGTTTATTCCTAAGTGAAAAAGTATCCTACTAAATGATATAATATGGGGCCGATGCTGTGGCGTAGCAGGTAAAGCCACTGGCTGCAGAGCCAGCATCCCATATGGGCGCCGGTTCGAGTCCCAGCTGCTCCACTTCAGATCCAGCTCTCTGCTGTGGCCTGGGAAAGCAGAAGATGGCCCAAGTCCTTGGGCCCCTGCACCCACGTGGGAGACCTGGAAAAAGCTCCTAGCTCCTGACTTCAGATCAGCTCAGCTCTGGCCATTGTGGCCATTTGGGGAGTGAACCAGCAGATGGAAGAACTCTCTCTCTCTCTCTCTCTCTCTCTCTGTGTGTGTGTGTGTGTAACTCTGATTTCCAAATAAATAATCTTTAAAAAATGATATAATGTAATATAATATAAAATTGTGTACATAACACACCCTGTCTGTATTAAAATGTTAGTGATAATTGTATCTGGGAGCTTTCTTCTTCATTTTAGTTCTGTATTATTTAAATATTCTTCTTTTAAGAAAGTTGGAGGTGTTTCTTTTTTAATTAATTTCTGTATTTGAGAGGCAGACAGAGACGGAGAGAGAGCTTCCATCTGCTGATTCACCTACCAAATGCTCACAACAGCCAGACCTGGGCCAGGCTAAAAGCCTTGGAGACTGAAACTCAATTCAGGTCTCCCAAGTGGGTGGCAGGGACCCAAGTCCCCGAGCCATCACCTGCCGCCTCCCAGGGTGAGCAGGAGCATGGAGCGGGTGCAGAAGCAGAGCCAGTCCCCAAACGTAGGACATGGGCACCTCACCTCTGTGCCACACACCCACCCAGCCTACACGTGATTTCTACTTAAAAATACAAAACGATGGATTTTCAGGCCAAGCCTGGCAATGAGGACTTAGGGACGCAGATTGTAATCTCTAATCTTTGCGTTTCTCATCTATAAAAGGAAGACACCGATTCCTCCCCCTCGGAGTACCCACAAGGTCAAATGGGACATCCACTTATTCATTCAAAAAATATTGATTTTGCAACTGGCATTATCGGGCACTGTTTGAGCAAGTGAAAATGCAGCCGGGCATATGTAAGACAGGGCCAAGCAAACCACACCGAAGACAAGCCTTTCCCGGCAAGGTTACAGTCTAGTGGGGCAGACAGATAAGAGGCACAGAGAAGAGTTAAAACGTCTCATACACGAGACGGCAGAGAGCGCCGTGGAGTGGACCCGGATATTAGAGAGAACAGAAGGAGGGGGTTACGACAGCAATAAGGTATTCAGAGAAGGCCTCAGAGGAAAGACTACACTTGGTTGAAGTCTCCGAGAAAGTAACGGAGCAAGCTATGTGCCCACCGAGGCGGTGGGAAGAAGGGAAGAGGACGAAGGCACCCAGCCCAGGAAGAGGAAGGGCCCCGGGGTGGGAGCATGCCTGGTGTGCTTGGTTGTTCATACAAGTACTTTCTGAACCCCGGTGTGCACAGATTGTCTATGATGCATCAGTCTATGATCTTGACATAACACTTAACTCCAGCATGATTCGGCTCGTTCTCAAAATGTCTCTAAAAGGGGCCAGCGTTGTGGCACAGCAGGTAAAGCTGTTGCATGCAAGGCCAGCATCCCATACGGGCACCAGTTTGTGTCCCGGCTGTTGCATTTCCGATCCAGCTCCCTGCTAATGGCCTGGGAGAGCAGCAGAGGATGGCTCAGTGCTTGGGCCCCTGCACCCACGTGGGAGACCCAAAAAGCTCTTGGCTCCTGGCTTCATCTCCATTGCAGCTGTCTGGGGAGTGAACCAGAGGATGGAAGATTCTCTCTCTCTCTCTCTCTCTCTCTCTCTCTGTGTGTGTGTGTGTGTGTGTCACTCTGACTTTAAATAAATAAATAAATCTTTTTCTAAAAAAAGCTGATTAAAATGTCCCTAAAAGTAGCTTCCTAACACTCAGATGCTACTCATGTTCCCCTTCAGAGGGAAACTCCAGGGAGATCCCTCTTCCTCCTCTCTCTACGCAGCACCATCCCTGGGTGAGCCTCCCTCCTGACCCCTGACCTCCCAGGAACAGGTGGGAGGGGTGGGGTTGAGGAGGTTCCTACTGGGAGGGGAGGGGAGGGGGAGCCGACGTGAGAACGCCTGACTCCTTACTTGGGAAGCTGCTGTCGCCATCCCACAAGGCCAGCCTCGTGCCATCTGTCTATGAGTTGTTTTCCTCTGTTCTCAGAGACACGTCTAAATGCACATTCTTAGAGCTGGCCACGCTGTGTGGATTCAGGGCTTGTGCACGCTTTGGGGATGGCACTCCATTCTTAGCACTGCGGTTCCCAAACGGGGTTCCATGGAACCTTCAGGGAGGGCAGATCCTTGAGGCTGAAGGTCAGACCTCATGGTGCACACAAGCTCGCTGCTGGGGGTGCCTGCGTCCACATACAGGTGCACCTGGGTTTCAATCCTAACTCCACTTCCTGCTCAGGCACGCCCCGGAAGACAAGTTGTAGTTCAACTACTTGGGTCCCTGCCACCAACATCGAGATCTGAATTGAGTGCCAGGTTCTTGGCTTCAGCCTGGCACAGCCCTGGCTACTAGGGACCATTTGGGGAGTAAACCAGCAGGTGGAACACCTCTCCCTCTCTCTCTCTCTCTCTCTCTCTCTCTCTCTGCCTTTCAAATACAATTAAAACAACAGACTTATCATCTCACAGTTCTGGGAGCTGGAAGTCCAAAAGGGGTTTCAAGACTCAGGGGTCAGCAGGGTGACCCTCCTCCCAGCACCTCTGGGAACAGTCTCCTTGCGTTCCCTGTACCCAGAGGCTCACAGCAATCAGCTCCCAACCCCACTGCAATGTCCACGCCACCTGCCACCTCCTCCCAACCCCACTGCAATGTCCATGCCACCTGACTCTTCTGCCTCCTCTTCCCCCGCCCTCGCCGCCTACAAACCCTTGGAATCACACCGATCCCGCCCGCCACCTCATCCAGCCCCATCTCCCCAACCCCCCAAGCCACACCAAGTCACATCCTCAAAGCCTCTTTGTCCATATAAAGTATCAGGTTCGCAGGTTCTGCTGGTTAGGAGATGGACGTCTTTGGGGATGTCCCATCACAGGAGCCGTGAGCAGAAGGCCTGAGCCACTGGCCACCTGTGCCCGCAGAGAAGGAAAGGCCGCTGGCCTCCTGCACCTTCTAACACTGCAGGTGGGTGGAGCTGGCAGCGGCATCCTTGTGCTATGGCCAGGGCTTTGCATGCATTGATAAGATCAACCCAGGTCCAGCCAGACCCTTAGAACTCCCACTGACTGGCAGCAGAGGGCGCTAAAGCTCGGGGGTGTTCACAAGGACTCTCCTCTGCTCTCATCTTGAAGTCCACAGACCCAGAGCCTGGAGCGAGAAGAGACAGAACAGAGGCCACCCTGCCATGGCCTTCTCCCTGCCCGCCTGAGAGCAGACACAAGTTCCCAGGGTGGCCCCGTCCACAGTTCTAAGTTGTTCTTGCACCCATGGGTCCTAGTCCCACCCACCAGGAACACGCGCAGGTTGAATGCCTTCTGCAAGGACAGCACTTGGAGGCCTTGGGCCCACTGGGAGCTCCCAGCATCCTTAAGGCCTGAGCTCTGACCCCCACATCATCTTTCCTAGGCCACTCACAACAGCGCTTGGGAGATACAGGGGATTGGCCAAGTCTCGGGCCTCCCCGCCGGGGATTCTGACTCAGCGGGTCTGGGACGCGGCCAGGAAACCTGCGCTAAGATCCCCGGGTGTCCAGGCACGGCTGAGGCTCCCACAGCAGCCTGGGATCGGGGGCCAGCGCTGCTGGGAGCCGCTGCCGAGTGGCCCTTCTGCAACAGAGGTCCAAATGCCCCCCGCCCATGCTTCTCGGGGTGTGCTGCCCTTCTGTGACTGCCTCCTGATGCTACGGCCCACGCTGGCCCAGGCTGACGGTGCGGAAGACGGACACAGCAGCTTCCCCCCGACTCCCACACAGCGGCCTCAGAATTGTCCATGAGTGCCCCCACGCCCTGTGTCCTAGGCAGCCCAGAGAAGCCATGGCCCCATTCCTCCCAGAGCTCACACAGGGCCCTATGGGCTCTGATGGAGACATGGACAAACAGCAGGCACCATGGGAAACAACTCACTACTGAGAACCTGCCCACACCCCACCCCACTCACAGCCTGCCACACCCCACACCCCCACACCTGCCCACACCCCCAACACCTGCCCACACCCCACTCACAGCCTGCCACACCCCACACCCCGACACCTGCCCACACCAACCCCACTCACAGCCTGCCACACCCCACACCCCCACACCTGCCCATACCCCACCCCACTCACAGCCTGCCACACCCCACACCCCCACACCTGCCCATACCCCACCCCACTCACAGCCTGCCACACCCCACACCCCCACACCTGCCCACACCCCAACACCTGCACACGCCAACCCCACTCACAGCTTGCCACACCCCACACCCCCACACCTGCACACGCCAACCCCACTCACAGCTTGCCACACCCCACACCCCCACACCTGCCCACGCCAACCCCACTCACAGCCTGCCACACCCCACACCCCCACACCTGCCCATACCCCCAACACCTGCCCACACCCCACTCACAGCCTGCCACACTCCACACCCCCAACACCTGCCCACGCCCCACCCCACTCACAGCCTGCCACACCCCACACCCCCAACACCTGCCCACACCAACCCCACTTACAGCCTGCCACACCCCAACACCTGCCCACGCCCTACCCCACTCACAACCTGCCACACCCCACACCCCCAACACCTGCCCACGTCCCACCCCACTCACAGCCTGCCACACCCCACACCCCCACACCTGCCCACACCCCCAACACCTGCCCACGCCAACCCCACTCACAGCCTGCCACACCCCACACCCCCAACACCTGCCCACGCCCTACCCCACTCACAGCCTGCCACACCCCACACCCCCAACACCTGCCCACGCCAACCCCACTCACAGCCTGTCACACCCCAACACCTGCCCACGCCCTACCCCACTCACAACCTGCCACACCCCACACCCCCACACCTGCCCATGCCCGACCCCACTCACAGCATGCCACACTCCACACCCCGACACCTGCCCACACCCCACCCCACTCACAGCCTGCCACACCCCACACCCCCAACACCTGCCCATACCCCCAACACCTGCCCACGCCAACCCCACTCACAGCCTGCCACACCCCACACCCCCGACATCTGCCCACACCCCACCCTACTCACAGCCTGCCCACAATCAGAACTTACTACTTGCCAAGCACATCACACCACTCACCATCTACCACTCCCAAACCCACGGCCTACCCACACACTGACCCCTCACCACTCACCACCTACCCACCCCTCACCAACTCCTACACCCTAGACCACCACCTACTCACACCACGCACCAGTCACCACTTACCCACCACCCATACCACTCCCTCCCTAACCACACCGCTCACCACTCACTACCTACCTGCACCCCAATCCACTCACTCTATACCCCACAACCCACCAAACTCCAAGCCACTATCCACCGGCACCCCTCACCTCTCCCTAGTGAGCCACTACTCACCCCACTCACCACCTCTCCATAACCCTCCCGGCTGCCAGCCACGCCCTCACTACTCTCCCCCCTCCCATACCACACTGTCCACGGCACCTGCCAGGACCTCCCAGCTGTCCTTTCTGGCCCAGGCTGCACACCACTCACGACTTACCCACACCACCCCAGCGCCCACTCCCGGGACCTGCCTCCTGCTGTGTTTCCCAGAGGTAGCCTCTCCCCTGTCTGTCAACACGCAGGCTGCCACCAGCCTCCGCCACCCACTGACCTGCCTGTTTTCTATGTTTATTTTCAGTTACTTATAGAATCCTCCCCCCAAGGAACCATAAAGCATGCATTTTTAGCATCCTGTGTAAAAGTTTTCTTTCTGGAAATCCCAGGGCTAGCCCGGAGCCTCACCGTGGTCATCACGCTGCACTTGCAGTTGGAGCTCCTACTTGCTAGCCAGCACGCAAAGTAAGCTACAGGAGGGAAGACCCCAGCTGCTGGGCCACAAGCTGAGGAAGCCCCTCTCAAGCCTGAGGCCACCGGAGGACTCGCCCACAGGGCTTCTGCCGTATGGCGTGCTTGTGGGCAGAAAAGCTACACGGTCATTGTGCACGGTGCTAAATGGCTGGGGTATGTCCTCTCTAGTTGTCATGGCTGGGTGGCACTGGCCATCCACACCCTCGGGCTCACAGAGTGGCTTCTTGGCAGGATCTCAGCGGGCGCGTCCCCCTGATGGGAGAACGCCTTCATCACACTCACTTTCTTCCCTGAACTATTAAACCAGCATTTGATGCTACGCCTCGGGCCTTCGGTTAGCTCCCGCGCTACAAGAGCGATGTGGCTGTATTACCAACACGGCTCTCTAAGCGGCCAGAAAGGCAAGCCCATGGCCCTGTGTGGTGACCCCAGCCCAATCCTGATTGCTGGCGTCAGCCACGCCAGCAGCCTGGCTGACCTGACGCAGCACTCCAATCAAAAGCCAGTACCAGGCCGGCGCCGCGGCTCACTAGGCTAATCCTCCGCCTAGCGGCGCCAGCACAACGGGTTCTAGTCCCGGTCGGGGCGCCGGATTCTGTCCCGGTTGCCCCTCTTCCAGGCCAGCCCTCTGCTGTGGCCAGGGAGTGCAGTGGAGGATGGCCCAGGTGCTTGGGCCCTGCACCCCATGGGAGACCAGGAAAAGCACCTGGCTCCTGGCTCCTGCCATCGGATCAGCGCGGTGCGCCGGCCGCAGCGCGCCGGCCGCGGCGGCCATTGGAGGGTGAACCAACGGCAAAGGAAGACCTTTCTCTCTGTCTCTCTCTCTCACTGTCCACTCTGCCTGTCAAAAAAAAAAAAAAAAAAAAAAGCCAGCACCAGCCCCAGTTCTCTCTGTGCTACACCAGTCAGGACGGGCCGGGCTGTGCTACAGCAATAGCCAATGCCAACAGTCCAGGGCCTTCACACACCACGATGTGGCATCCCCGCTCCGTGTCCACAGTCAGCCACAAGCTCTGCTCAGCACCAACCTCAACGCAGGACCTCACCTCCGGGCGTGGTGACTGTCCTTAGGGCCCAGGGGAAGGCAGCCGCTGACTCTTAAAGCTTCCACACGCATTTCTCTGGCCAAACAAGCCACAGGGCTATGCTTTACTATGCATGGGCAGCGGAGTGCCCAGGAAGAGAGCGAGCCAGAATCGTCAGGAACAGAACTCACAACCAGCAGCCGTGGACGGGTTACTATATCCCAGCGTAACTCATTCCCAGTTACCAACTTTCACTATTGCAAAGATCTTACAGCGAGCCCTGATCTGCCTGTGCCAGGCCCTGCACTGGAGACACAACAAACAAACCTAAATCCTTGCCCTCCTAGGATTCGTATCTGTGAGGCCTTGTTCAACCAGACTAGCTTCCCTCTGTCCCCTAATCCGTTCATCAAGCATTGACTCAGCACCCAGTGATGGGCCAGCCACTGTGGCAGACTCAGAAGGCTACCTACCCGGGGGACCAGGTGCAGGTGAAAGGTACACCACGCACCACGCCCCCCCACCCCCACCCCGAGCTGGGTGACAATGCTCGGAGGACGAGGATGCCAGATTTCAGAGACGCCTTCCGGTGATCCTCAGACTGTGTTCCGAGGAACCCTTGGAGGTTCCAGCAGGTATCTCGGGGCCACACTGGGGGTGAGTCAGCTGTCATGCCCCTCCCTTGCTCCTAACTGATCGCATGCACTTAACCTTCACATTAGAGTTGATTTAAAGGATTCTGCACTTTTGAGAAGGGGGGATGGTGGGGGAGGGGGAGTCCAGTAATCCTGTCTGGTGCTATATTATATATACGTGCAGGCAAACACACAACATGTTAAGTGATTTACCAAGGTGGAAGTGTGAGTCCAAGTCATGCCAAGGCGGGAAGCAACTGTTTCGGTCTGCCTTAAACTCAGAACACTTTTCCTTCCTCCCCTCTCCTCTCCCCCGCCCCTTTCTTTTAATTTAACACTGAGCCTTCAGGGTAAACTTGGAAAACTAAGTTGGGGCAGCTGGGGCTTTTCCCAGCCAGTTTGAGAACACACACGCCTCCCAGCTGGCGCGTCCTCGCCCAGCCCCACCCAGCAGCACAGAGTCCCTGGTGCAGCCCTCATTTCTGGACCACGTGTGTCAGGGTGTGAGGCAGGGCTCACTGGGGGACTCCCGTGTGAGAAATGCCCCCAGACCAGTTCCGTGTGCCGTGGCTGGAGCTAGGAACGCCATCACAACCTCGCGGGGACCTCAGTGCTGCAGAGAGAGCATCAGAGAGCTAACAAACAAAGGGCTTTTAGCAGCTGGCAAGACGCATCAATTTCGCCTCTAGCCCTGGTCAGGAAAAAAAAATCATATCTTTAAAATCCGAAAGATCCATAACACCCAAGGTCTTCTGACCATGAAGAGCTACACACATCCTCACTGAATTCATCGGAAATGCGAATAAACTGTTGATCTATCCGTTCCCTGGTGACTGGCATGTTGTCACATGGTCCCGGAACTACACAAATCTCTCCGACACACACAATAAAAACCAGACTTTATTTACCAGACGCTGAAACCTTTCCCCACAAGCTCCAGGAACCTAAGGCGATCTCCAAATTTGTTCTTCCTGCAGACTCACTCCCCTCTCTGCCTCTACCCTCCTCTGCTTTACAAAAAAAAAAAAAGGCACCCCAGGGTGGGAGGTGGGGGAATCCCTTTCCACATACCATCTCCCTCTCATTCACTTGGCGTGGTTTCAACAGTCCCCGAGATACGGCTGCCAGACCCAGCTCCTGGCCTGGCCAAAGGCATCCCGTGGCCACGGCAGCCAGCTGTCGTCTACCTGCATGGCAAGCTCCTGTGTTTCTGAGAGTCTCAGATTTGGGAAGAACCGGGCCATTTCCGGATCGCGCCCAGCAGGGAGCGGTGGCACAGGCAGGCTGCTTGCTGGAGGAAGGGGCGTACACCCGGCCGCAGCCGCTGGCTGCCCAACTTCTGCCAACTCTGCCCCTCACGCACAGAACCACAGCAGAGCCCCTGGCAAGGCACCCCCAAGCCCCAGCCACAAGGGTGGGCGCTCGGTTCCACGGGCTCCGGGCGACACCACCCCATCCGCAGGCGAAACGGCGTGAAGCCTCGGCCGCTCGGATCGTTCCTAGCGGAGACTGAATCTTAGACCCTCCTCCCCTTGGATCCTCGCCGGATGCCACTCATTCCCCACGGGGAGGAGTACCTGAGCCCCCCCCACCGACCTCCCCACTGTGCGTACAACCCACAATCTCGCAGCCAGACCACGCCAGTCGGAGCGCGAGCAAGAGTTACGCGCCCTAAATGCCACCGGAAGCGCCCTGCACCCCTCCGGGAGCAGACCAGCGGCGGCCGGGATGGGTCCGCGGGCCCCAGGGGGACGCGCGCCCTGGGCGAGACGGCAGCGGGGCAGGTGGCGCAGGCGGATCGCAGGCGGACTGAGCGCGCGCCCCGCGGCCAAGCCCGGCCTGGGTGGGTTCCAGCAGGTGAGGGAGGCTGCGCCAGCGGGTCTCCTCGGGACGAGCCCATTGCACACCCACGTGACCGGACAGCTCGATGCAAGGATCGGAGACAGGGCTCGGTCCACCTGGGGTTTGTCCAGCTTTCCACCTCACTTTGCACCTCTGACGTGCCTGGCTTTGGGCACGGATCGTTCGCACATTTAACCCTCCAAACACCGTTTTCCATAGCAAATTCGTAACCAGGAAACTTGCCCCAAACTGCACAATTTTTTTTTTTTTTTTTGGTCCCGTTGTTTCTCTCCCCGAATCCCTGATCTCGCCACCAGGCACCAGGTACGACGAAGCCCAGCATGCCACACACCTCCTCCACCCAGCGCGGGAAGGGTCCCCCGCAGCCTGCAGTGCCCGGGGCCGAGCGCGGGCAGGGGGCGCGCCTGCAGCTCCGGACTTCGCAGACCCGCGCGTGTGCACCGAGCCGCGGGTACACCGCGAACACACCCCGCACACGCGCGCACGTGCGCTCCCACCCGGCCCGGGCTCTCCGAAGTTACCTCCGAGGCTCCCACGGCGCAGGGCCCATGCGATACCCCACTGTCTCCCGCCGCGCTTCGGTGGGCGTCCGCTCGGGCTCCAAAGCCGCGCCTCCGGGGAGGCTGCCGGGACTGCACCCTCGGGGGCTGGGGCAGCTTCGGCCTCTGCCGCCCCCTGCCCTCACCTGCGCAGCGCCCACCTGGCCGTAGCCCGGGCAGAGGCCGGCGCACGGCGGCTGGCGCGCGCGCTGGGGCTCCTCGGGGGCAGCGGGCAGCCTGCTCCGGCTCGCATGGCGCTCGGGCTCCCAGCGGCTCCGGGACGCAGCCCCAGTCCCCCCGGGTGGCCCCAGACTCGGTCTTTGTGTCTCGGCCGGCGCCGCGTCACGGGCTTGGAGGCTGCGAGCAGCGCGGGCCGGGAACCCGGCGGCGGAGAACCGGGCCGGGCTGCTCCATCACCGCCCGCCCGGGGCGCGCAGGCTGGCAGGGCGCACGGGCGGCGACTGCGCGCGCCCCGGGGGGCGGAGGGGGCGGGCCCGGAGAGCGCCAAGGCGGCGGGAGCGCCAAGGGGGTGCCCTGTCCCAGGCTGCGGCCCGGGAAGGGGAGAGCCTCGGCGCCGCCAGGGCCCCCGGGAGGCGACGTCCCTTCGGTCCCGGTCGAGGCTGCAGCGCTGCGGGCAGAGCGAGCCTCGGAGGCTGCGCGCTGGAGGGAGCCGGGTGGCCAGAGCCACCCGCAAGGCTCCAGTCTCCCCCACTTCCCTACGCTGAAGGTGACTGCGGCCCCCAGTGGCCAAGTCGGGGCGAGCCGCGTCCTGGGCTCTCCTCTTCCCGGCTGCCCCGGGCTGGCCCTGTCCCGAGCTTCCGCAGTGCTTTGCAAAAATCAGGGCGAAGTGGTCACTTCGTTCATTGATTGTTTTTTTTTTTTTCCCCTCTTGGCCGGTGTCAGCTTAATTGGTGCCCAGATTGGCGAGACTGGCGGCCACGTGACTGCCCTTTCGCCCACCCTCCTCGTCTGCACACGCGCGCTCGCGCGCACACACACACATGCCTTGTGCCCAGACCCAGGGTAGATTTTCCAAAAGTCCAGTTGGCTACACGGGCCAGCCCTGGAGGACTCCCGCCAGTCGCCCGTGCGCTGCAGTGGGGCCGGAACGCAGCCTCCGCCTCTGCGGCCCGCGTGCGTCTGGAGCGGGTCCCTGCGGCGGCGAAGCTCACACCCACAGCACTTTGGAAACCGGTTCAGCTTCAGACCAGAAGAACCTCGGAAGGCACTCAAAGCCTCCGCTGAGACTGGACCAGGACGCAGGCCAGGCGCCCCCTGCGCCGGGGCGCGGCCGGTGGCTTTCCCATGAGCGGGGTCCTGCTCCCTGGGATCCGAGCGCCGGCTCGGGCGAGGGGCTGGCGGCCCGCAGGACTCCATTTCAGAGCCTCGCTTTTGGCGCCGCAGCAGCTCCGGACCGGAGCGAGCCTGCAGTTGCACAGACACGGTGCAGAACGCCTCGTTCCCAGCCACGCTCTCTGCCCCCAAGTTTGAAAATCCGTTTGCCTTTATATTTTAACTGCACTGTGGGGCAAGTTCAGTGGCATTCTAGGGAAGGCAAAGGGATTTGAAAAAGTAAAATAGGGTTCGTCACCGTGGCTCACTTGGCTAATCCTCCACCTGCGGCGCTGGCATCCCATATGGGCGCCGGGTTCTAGTCTTGGTTGCCCCTCTTCCAGGCCAGCTCTCTGCTGTGGCCAGGGAGGGCAGTGGAGGATGCCCCAAGTGCTTGGGCTTTGCACCCCACGGGAGACCAGGAGGAAGCACCTGGTTCCTGGCTTCGGATCAGTACAGTGCGCCGGCCGTAGCGGCCATTTGGGGGGTGAACCAATGGAAGGAAGACCTTTCTCTCTGTCTCTCTCTCACTATCTGTAACTCTATCTGTCAAAAAAAAAAAAAAAGGAAAATAGAGGTGAAGTTTGAGCGACTCCCTACGCCTTGTCTCACATTCAATATTTGTAAATAGTGCGGGCTCTGTCTTGTGGTCCCAATAGCGCTTGTGGCAAAGGGAGCATGAGTGTTTGGATCCGTGTATAGTTTTTTTTTTAATTTTTTAAAACATTTATTTATTTATTTATAAGACAGAATTAGAGAGAGAAAGGGATCTTCCATTGCTGGTTCACTCCCCAAATGGCTGATTCAGCCAGGGCTGGGCCAGGCTGAAGCCAGGAGCCAGGAGATTGTTCCAGGTCTCCCATGTGGGTGCAGGGACCCAAGTACCTGGACCATCTTCTGCTGCGTTTCTTGGTGCATTAGCAGGGAGCTGGATCAGAAGTGGAACAGGCAGGACTCCAGCCGGAGCCCAAGTTGTTGTTGTTGTAATATCCTATTTCTGGGGCCGATGCTGTGGTATAGTGGGTAAAGCTGCTGCCTGCAGTGCTGGCATCCCATATGGGCACTGGTTCGAGTCCCTGGTGCTCCACTTCCAATCCAGCTGCCTGCAATGCTCTGGGAAAGCAGTAGAAAATAGTCCAAGTCCTTAGGCCCCTGCACCCACGTGGGAGACTCAGAAGAAGCTCCTGGCCCCTGGCTTCGGATGGGCGCAGCTCCACCTGTTGCAGCCAACTGGGGAGTGAACCAGCAGATGGAAAACCTCTCTCTCTCTCTCTCTCTCTCTCTCTCTCTTTCTGCCTCTCCTTCTCTCTCTGTGTAACTCCGACTTTCAAATACATAAATAAAACTTTTAAAAACAATATCCTATTTCTATCACCTTTTTGAAGGCCCTTCACATACACAATTTCAAAATGTTTTGCACCTGGGATAAATTTAAAGTTCATTTTTTCCACAAATTCTTTGCCATATCCCCATCTAGTTCTCCCAGAAATGAGAATAGCAGAACCTGTGTCGAACGCTCGGGAAAGGAAGCCCTGTGGTGCCTGCCTTTTCCCCTGCTCTTTCTCCCATTCCTTTGCGACGCACCAACACCAAGGCCAAATTTTAGGAGGGAAAGCCTGCAGCTCAGGATGGGTAAGAAAAAAACATTTTTTTCCTCCCCAGGTTCAGCTTGGGCAGGAGGTCTATTTGACATCCTTTCTGGAAAATCCATTTGGAGCACAGAAAACAGCAAGAAGCAGTGTCTCTGGCCCTGCCGTCACCCAGTTCCAGCCAGAAGTTGGCGATTAATGTGTGCACATACAAAAAGTGAGTAGCAGGCCCCTTCCCATCCTGGGTGCCGGTTTCCCCCCCAAGCCTGCACCCCGGAACCCTTCTTCAGGCCTCAAGAAATATTCCTCCCACTTCCTCACCCCTTGCCAAGAGTGCACCTCTCAGCCAGGTGCCGCCCTCAGGGGCACTTGGGCGGCTGGCGTCCTGCACCCCTCGAAGTTTCCACATCCTTATCCTTGCCTCGTCCTGCCCACCTGGGGAGACGAGACTTCTGCCTGTGCAGGATCAGATCAGTCACGGTCACCACCGCTCTATGGACTCGAGGCGTGAGTTGGGGTGGGGGCATATTTAAGTGTGTGGCACTGTGCCCCCAGGAGAGGCAGACTGTGGGCTGGCAACAGACCATGAAGGCAGGCATGGCCCCAGCCCCCAGTGTCCAGGAAGCATCCATGTCCCCTGTGGGTCCAGCGACACCCCCACATGTCACTTCACAACACCGTTAGCCAGTTGTGGATATCCAAGGTGTTGAAGGGAGACGGCACTGTACTTGGAAGCTGAAGATCTGGCTTTAGACCTTTGTTAAATGATATAAGTCACTTCCATGAGCTTGGACAACTGACTTCCTGTTTTGGATCTCTAGCCCTTGAAATGGAGGGTCCTACTTATAGTAAGTATTTGAACTTGGCAATGTTACCAAATGAGGCAGATTTCCCAGTGCCCCTAAATCAAGTCCAGTCTTTGGAGCCAGCCTGGAGGCACAGGGCAACCTCCATTTCTGTCTCCCCCATCAAGGGTCTGGTTGGTCGAGAGAAGTCAGGACACTTGTCATTGGTGGGGTCTTCAGCAGGACCACAGGTATGGGGAACAGTCCAGAAAACGGATGTTGTCATCCTCGGACCCCTTTGCCTCCTAAAGCCGCCCTCTCTTCTCTTCCCCTTCCTTCTCCCATGCTTTGGTTCTGTGAGGGGATGTGATGTTGGTCATGTCCGCCATCTGTAGGTCACAGTCCTTTTGGTCCATGCGTGGCTCAGCTGGGGAGTCTCGGTGTAGGGGAAGTGGATTTGGGTCCCTTGTTGATGAAGCCCATGACAGCTATTTAAGGAACAGCGATTTGCGAACCTGACTTTTAGGGCTGGAACCCATTGGTAAAGGACAAAGTGGGGAGGTCTAGAGGGGAGGAACAGGCAAGAGCAGGGTGCTCTGCACTTCTGGGGGTGTCATAGGGAGACTCCATTAAGAAGGCATCAGCCTTATTTCTGAAATCTGAATGCCTTCCATTCAGCTAAAGTTGAGTAGGAAGCCCTATAAGGCGTCCATGTGATACATCGGTCTACTCAATAAAAGAACCCCAAGGTCAAAGGAGATGTGTCTTTAGTCTGATCTGTGCTGTTTTGTGAGCAGATAAAGCCAGGCCCTCTCTCAGCCACCGGCAATAAAGGTATCAGTGTGCGGCGCTCCTCCGTCAGCACTCGCTCTGATACAACAAGGCTACCACAGATCTTTGCCTAAAGAAGTTTGAGATGTGGGGCTGGCACTGTGGCGCAGGAGGCTAAGCCTCAACCTGTGGCACTGACATCCCATGTGGGCACCAGTTCGTGTCCTGGCTGCTCCACTTCTGATCCAGCTCTCTGCTATGGCCTGGGAAGGCAGTAGAAGATGGCCCACGTGCTCGGTCCCCTGCACCCATGTGAGAGACCTGGAAGAAGCTCCTGGCTCCCAGCTTCACATGGGCTCAGCTCTGGCCATTGCAGCCATTTGGGGAGTGAACCAGCAGACGGAAGACCTCTGTCTCTCTCTGTCTGTAACTCTACCTCTCAAATAAATAAATAAAATCTTTAAAGGGGGGGGGGTGGATTCTGGGATGTGCAGAAGAGTCCCTGATCCCCCTGGCTGCCAGCTTGGATGGCCACATGAGTGATACTTCTTCTTGGACAAGCTGCCCCAAAGGAGCAAAAAGGGGGAACAGTTGGCAGAGGAGAAGAGGAGCTTCATGCTGTCCTGGGCGAGTGCGTTCATTTCAGCACATGAAGTGGAGAGCGATGAGATGCACCATCCTGCTCCGAGAGTGAGTGAGGACATCCACAGATTGCAGGCGCTGTGGTTTGTGGGACTCAGTGCATCCCATTGTCTGTTGATTGAGTGCCCAAAGGGGATAAGTCATGCACCTTGCTAAGGAAAAACCCGACTCCTCCTTCCTGAGTGCATGATTGCCCAAGGATGCTTACATAAGGCTCAGACGTCATGGCTTGTGTTGAGAGATGAAGTGGAAATTGAGTTCCCGAGAGAGGTGTGTAGATCTCTCGGACATTTCATCCCAACAGCATCCAACCACCCAATAACATCCAAGTGAAAGGGAAAGCAGAGGCGTGCACTTTCTGTGTGGACTTTGATCTCTGCTCTGTCCCACGCAACGAACCAGGGCTGGAAACAGGGTCAGAGCCCATACGTTTGCACCAGGTATCAGGTTTGCAGGTGTCCTTGTGAGAATTCCATCACACGACTTTCATCCATATCTAAGTCCTTGGCACCTAGTGCAGGTCCCGGGACGTAAGAGGGAGGTGTACGGCACCTGTTTGCGGGATCACCTGTGTGTTTCTAGGGTGTTTTATCCGGGCAGTCCCCAGCCCGCGCTCATCACAATACCCCGCTGATGAGCAAGGGCTGGGTCTGTGTGTTTATTTCTTATCGCGACTTGGCAGACGGGAGAAGAAATCATGGCACCAAGAATGAAACGACTTCACCAAGGTCGTTTGGACAGCGGCACTTCTCTAACGCTGATCTCACATTTTCTCCGCGAGATTGAGCTTCAGCAAGAAATCGGATCTCAACTCAGCGGCCCTAAATAACGCTGCCCGCCAAGGAGAGCTCAGGGGAGGGAAACTCGACCAGAAGGGTACTTAAGGAAAATCTATTTATGCTGTGCTTGGATTGCTGGTGTTTCCAGTGCTGTTTTGGGAGCAGATAAAGCCAGGCCACTCCAGCTGAAGGTCTGGGAACAGTCTCATCCTGAGCTCTCCATCATTCCACTACCTGTTATCTGGATCCCTGAGACACACAAAAATATTTTTAGAGTTAGCACAGGTGGGCAGGCCTCCAGGTTTCCACTGCAGTAACCATCTCCTTAGCCTATCGGGGCTGCCCGACACACCTGGACCATCCAGAATTATCTACCGGCTAAGCAGAAGACAGCTTTGTTGGCTCTGGATCACAGAGCGGCGCCCAAAGTCAGTTCGCTCCAGGCCAGCCATCATGCATCACGCCCCCTGCTGGCTGCACCTGAATGCCGCGGTGAGCCCCGCACTGCGCACTAGGGTTCTGTCTTGATCCTCACAAGGCCTCACAAAGTAGGCAGTGCCGCCGGTCCTGCCATATGAGGCACAGAGAGGTTCAGTTACATCCCTACAGCCACACAGCTCGCAGGAGTCGGAGCAGGAATTCCAACCCTGACAACTTGGCTCTCAGTGCCTCTGTAGGGTAGGAATGGCGGCACTGCCTGCTCTGTGGGGCTTTGTGGTGTCACTTTGCTTCTTGTTAAATAAGGTGCTTAATGTACTGCTGTGAACTGGTAATAGATATCATGATATAAAAATTTTAAGTTTTTTAATTTATTTGAATTAGCAGTGTGACAGAGAGAGAGAGTCTTACACCTGCTGGTTCACCCCCTCACACACACACAATGGCCACAACAGCCAGGGCTGAGTCAGGAGCTCCATCCCGTCTCCTCCGCGGGCGGCAGGGACCCCAGCACTTGGGCCATCTTCTGCGGCTTTCCTGGGCTCCTTAGCAGGGAGCCGGATTGCAAACAGAGCAGCAGGGACTTGAACCAGTGCCCTGATGTGGGACGCTGGCGTCACAACGATACCTTACCCTGCTGGGGCGCAACGCCGGCCCCGAGTTAACATACTCAGACAAATCATTCCGCTCCTTTACAAAGCAGGTAGTTGGAAGATAGATTCTTAACAGTAGAACCCCTGAGTCAAAGGGCATGTGAAATTGTGGTTTATAAATCTCGAGCGTTCACCACCCACTTGAGGTCGCATCAATGCACCAGCTCCTCCGGGTACGACGCCTGCCCTGCCCTGTCCCTGTTTTATCTCCCTCTGCGGCCATTTTCTTCCTCACCTCTTATCTGCACATTGAGCTTTCATTAAACACAGCTGACTGTTTCGCTCCATTTTTTTTTTTTTTTTTTTGCAACCGTGGCATATCCTTGGCACGATCTAATGGCAGTATTTTCCCCATGCGTTTCTTCACTCGCCATTTCTTTTTCTGCCCATCCTCTCCTCCTAACTTTGGCACAGCTCCTGTTCCGATCCCTTGCTGGTTGCTCATGGCCGAGTGAAATTTATCTTTGCGTCTCTGAAGCTGTTAACTGACCAGGGACTATTCCAAGGGCCACCTCCTGCCAGCACACCGCTGGAGGAAAACAGTGTGTTCTACAGCACGGTGGGGTGACTGTGGTTCCCGATAACCTTCTCTGTACTTTGTGAACATTTAGGGGAGAGGAGCTCCTGGGCTCCACGTGTGGGGTGATGACAGAAGACAGCAGAGAGCAGGGTTGATTGTCACGATTGGATCTGCGTGTAGTATGTTCTCACAGTGGATCCCCTAAATGCGTACTATCATTACAAGAGAATGAAGACATATTTAATGCTAATAACCTGATTGGCTCATCACCCGTTGAATACGTGGATCGGTGCCTTAAAAATAAGTACACTTAAAAATAAAAATTTTAAAAATCACATCAAGCTTTTCAAAGAAACTTTCATAAAAATTTGGCAGAGTAGCCGTACGCTAGCTGAACATAGCACTAACTCTACCTTTCAAATATATCAATAAATATTTTTAAAAATTTAAATATCTGCCCTTGGGGTCAGCCTTGTAGCTAAAGTGCCACCTGTAACACCAGCATCCCAGAGTCCCGGCTGCTCTAATTCTGATCCAGCTCCCTGCTAGTGCACCTGGGAAAGCAGCCAAAGATGGCCCAAGTGCTTGGGCCCCTGCACCCATGTGGGAGACCCAGATGGAACTCCAGGCTCCTGGCTTCAGCCTGGCCCAGCCTTGGCCATTGCAGCCATTTGGGGAGTGACTCAATGGATGGATGACCTCTCCCCATCCCCTCCCTGTCACTCTGCCTTTCAAGAAAATAACTAACTCTTACCAGTCAATACTCAGCCTTGCGAGGACAAAGCAAACAAGGGAGAACTTCAGTCCTAGGGAAAAGCTGTGTGCTGGAGGCCCGGGCATGGGGTCCCAGGCCCGGCTGGAGGTCGGCACACCCTCGCTCCGTTGGGTTCGCCAGGTTGCTTAAGGAAAGAAATTGCAGGGTAGGGGTGGGGCGTTGCCCACTTCCACTCCCTTCCTGTCTTGCAGAAGTCACAGTGGCTGGGCCTCTCCATCTCCCTTCCTCCCACCTCAACCTGACGCTCACTGCTAAGCAGTGGTGCACCCCAGCACCCCAGCTCCCGCCGCCTCTCTCCATGCCAGGACCAGCACAGGCAGGTGCCCGGCATCACGCTTCTCACACCGTGTGTGCTGCGCCCCAAACCACCACTTTTCTGGTTTGGGACCGAGGGTGCATTGTCTTCCTTGGAGAGGGCTGGCTTCGCTGGAGTCTGTCAGGGCCACTGTCTGCACCCCGCACCCTCCCCCGGCCCTTGGCTACAGTTGGATGCGGAAGCCCTCGCTTCCTCCTTGATCCTCTGAGATGGATTCTGTGTTACTTTGGATTGTTTGCAGCTGATTTCTAAGAGAAGGGAAGGGCCGTGACCTCTGTAGCCTTCTAGCCTAGAAGGTCAAAGCCGAGAGTTGCCCAAGGAGAGCATGTCCAGACAGGACGCTGTCCACTGCGAGGGCCACCTCCTTCCTGCCGAGCTGATGGGGGCGGGACAGGCATCAGGCACTTGCAATGATTGGAGCCTGCAGGAGGGGCGGGACCCTTTGCGAGGATGTGCCTCTGCCTCTCTCTGCCGGGGCTGCTCCAGGTGGGTCACCCACTCCCTGCAGGTGTGCGTGGCAGCCAGGAGCGAGCCAGTGGCTCCCTGCCCACAGCGGGAGGCAGCCAGAAAGGAGAGAGGAGGCACATCCTGTGGTGCATTCCAACAGAGTAATTGTCTGTCTGCTGAATTCGATAGCGAACAAGATCGGTTTGTATTTCCGTGTGTTTTTATCGCTGTAATTTTTTTTACTGTACTACTCCTAGAGTAATTTGAGTTATTGTAATTATGTTACCTGTGATTTATTTTTATTTTACTATATAAAGGTCTTGGTTTAAGCAAATTGGAAATTAAAGGAAGGAAAAAAAAAAAACCTGCCTGGTCTTTCCCATTAGGAACTGTGTTGGTAGTGTGGGATAGACTACCTACCCCTACCTGATCATGGACGCATCCCTGGCACGGCGTGTTCTGTGAGACCAGCATTAGAGAGCCGTGAAGTAAGGATGCTAACAGCTGGGAGGGGAGCAAAGCTCAGAGCTGGTCTAAAGCCTGTTCTAATGGCACAAAGATGGGAGCCCAGCTGTGGGTAGTAGGCTAAGCCTCTGCCTGCAGCACCAGCATCCCGTTTGGGCGCCAGTTCGAGTCCTGCTGCTTCAATTCCCATCCAGCCCTCTGCTATGGCCTGGGAAAGCAGTGGAAGATGGCCCAAGTGCTTGGGCCCCTGCACCTGCATGGGAGACCCAGAAGAAGCTCCTGGCTCCTGGCTTTGGACCAGCACAGCTCTGGCTGTTGCAGCCACCTGAGGAGTGAACCAGCAGATGGAAGATTCTCTCTCTCTCTCTCTCTCTCTCTCTCTCTGTAACTCTGCCTCTCAAATAAATTAATATTACAAAAAAAAAAAAAAAAAGACAGGAGCCCACTGGCCTACCAGTGCTGAGGGAGGCTGAGCAGACCCCCAAGCTGGGGCTTGGAGCTAAGAGACCAGAGCTGTGGCAGCCACTTAGCAGACGGTCAGGGCCAATGATCAGAACCGGGAGTGTCAGCCTGTCGGCCTGTCTGTGGCCGGTTCAAAGGCTGGCGAAGGGCTGGCACAGCAGCAGCCAACGTCTGCCTGCCTCAGAGGGCCAGTGCGAGCCGCTGCTGAGTCATTTAAACCAGCAAACCCTGCAGCTCCACAGAGAGGGAGGGCGTGGCTTGGTATTCACGGTACCATCGGCTCCCTCCCCGCCTGGTGCAGGAGCCACTTCCAGAGTCCCTGGACACCCAGGTGCTTTGGGCACTGCCGGTTCGCCCTGGCGAGGACGGCCACGCCCTCACCCACAGAGCCTGCCGGTGCGCCCTGGCGAGGACGGCCACGCCCTCACCCACAGAGCCTGCCGGTGCGCCCTGGCGAGGACGGCCACGCCCTCACCCACAGAGCCTGCCGGTGCGCCCTGGCGAGGACGGCCACGCCCTCACCCACAGAGCCTGCCGGTGCGCCCTGGCGAGGACGGCCACGCCCTCACCCACAGAGCCTGCCGGTGCGCCCTGGCGAGGACGGCCACGCCCTCACCCACAGTGCCTGCTGCCCACTCCCTGCCCTGTACCGCAGCTGGTCCACAGGGCCTTTACTGCCACCACCTGGTCCTCAGAGAGTACCATCAGCCCAAGCTCCAAGCATGCAGGGGAGGTTGTCACGGGGAGCTCACGGCCTGGCTTTTGTTTGCTTGTTGGTTGCATTTATTTATTTCTGTTACCTGCAGAATGCGGATAAATGAAACGCACGGGTGAAACAGGTTTGAGTGTTTTAAGAGTTGCTTTAGATTCACAGGAAAGTTGCAAATATAATACAGAGAGTTCCCCCATGCCTCACACCCAGTTCCCTTGTTGCTGGCGTCTCACATTATTAAGGGTCATTTAGGGGTCAGGGTTTGGTGGAGCTGTGAAGACACCTGCCTGGGATGTCAGCATCCCATACTGAGTCCTGGTTACGTTCAGAATTTAAGTTCTGGCTCCACTCCTGATTCCAGGTTCCTGCTGATGCACGGCAGGTGATGGCTTAAGTAGTTGGACTCCTGTCACACAGGGGGAGACCTGCATTGCAGGAATTTGGGGAGTGAATCTGTGAACGGAGGGTTTCTCCTTCCTCTCTCTCTCCCATCCCTCTGCCTTTCACATAAATAAATTAAAATTAACAGCATGTATGGCAGCTCCGTCATGACTGATGAACCCACGTGGGCGCACTGTCACCAGGTAAAGTCGTCCACTCGTGACACAGATGGCCCAGTGTCCCCCTCATGTCCGCTGCCTGGACCAGGACATCCTGCAGACCACGTGTACTCTCCAGGTCTCTGCTCCTCCTGGCTGTGGCTGTGTCTCAGACTTCCCTCGGCCGGGACGACCTTGGCAGCTGGAAGGTGCACGGACGAGGCCTTAGCACAATGTCCTTCCAATGGCACGGCCTGCTGTGCTCCCAGGATTCCACGAGGGCTGCGGGGTTCTGGGAGGAAGACCACAGAGGTCAAGTGTGGTTCCCTTCGTGCCGGGTCATGGGCTCCACTGCTGCTGCTGGCCCCGGTCCCCTGTGTGAGGAGGTGTGGGCCGCGTGTCTCCCCTGGGAAATGACTCTCTATTCCCCACCCCCCGTCGCTGTAATCCCTTAGAAGGGAGTCCCACGTGCAGGTCACAGGTAATAGGGGGAGGAATTAGGCTCCACCTCCATGCGAGAGGACTCCAGGGGTGTTCTGAGCCCTGAACACATTTCCAGAGAGCCTGGTGATCCCGACTCTCGTTGGCTGCCTTCCCTGGGACACGGGGAAGCTGACGCAAGATGCAGGACTTGGGGGGCGGGAGGGGGGGTCTCTAATTAGTGGCAGGAAGCCCTTCCAGGCAGCAGCCGCCATTCAGAGCCAGACAGTAACAAGCCGTTTCGGCAGGCAGCATGCGCCTATCGCCCGAGTGCCAGATGATCGCTTAGCCCTGCCCCAGCTGAGAACTATTGCACCAGTAAGAAGGGATTATTAACTGCAGTTAATAAGACGCACCCTGCAATGATGCCTGGGACTCTCCGTAATGTAATGGACAGATGCTTAACAGTTTCTGAAACTACGTGTTCTCCATCCTTATGACTGCTAAGGAGACAGAGCTGAACTATTTGGACTTGGCAACATTTGCAAGTCAAATCCGGACGTCTGAGTGGGCAGGAAAGATCAAACCAGCCTGCTGTCAGGAAATGAGCTCCAACCAAATGTCTGCTTGGTGTGGGAGGACAGGGCCAGGCCAGCGCCCCGCAAAGTGACCTGGGCGGCCGGCGTCCTGAGACCAGACAGCCATGTGCCGAAAGGGCAGATGTCCGATTCCCATGGAGGGTGGAGATTTTTGCCGGTTCCCCAAGGAAGCCCGCTGGTGTCCCAGGCCACACACGCGTCCAGATGGATGGGCTGGGGATGCAGGAGGAGGGGCTCACACCAGCCACGCGTGGCCTCTCGCGCAATATCAAGATTAAGGGTGAAGGTGCTGGGAGACCAGGCGTGCTTGTGAACTAAGAAGACACACCCCAGTGTTGCTGTCAGCCACCGGGATCCCAGCCCTCCTGCTGACCTGAACTTACAGCAGTCAGGGGTCTAAGGAGGGGACTTAAACAGTTTGTGTTGGGGGGGCACTGTGGTGTATCAGGAAAAGCCTCCGCCTGCAGTGGCGGCATCCCATATGGGCGCCAGTTCAAGTCCCGGTTGCTCCACTTCTGATTCTCGTGGGAGACCTGGAAGAAGCTCCTGGCAGCTGTTTCAGCCATTTGGTGAGCGAATCAATGGTCAGATCTCTCTCTCTGTTTTTCTTCTCTCTCTCTCTCTGTTTTTCTTCTCTCTCTCTCTCTGTAACTTTGCCTTTCAAATAAAATAAAAATCATTTTTTAAAAAGTTTGTGGAAAAATGGAATAAAAGATAAGCTTATTCCATTCTAAAACAGTTTTGGAATCCGATTCACATTTTCCGTGAATTTTTGGAAGATCTCTCAGGAGTGTGGAACCCAAACACTTTCTGAGCCAAAATAAATTTACCCTTGAGTTCGGTTTTCCAGAGACACTTGGCAGCACCCTCAGACTGTCAGATTCAGCCTCACTTTTCCCACTTCGACTCTAACTTCCTTGAGTATCTCAAATTACTTCCGTTACTGGCTTTCTCCCTTATCTCTGGACAAGAGGTCCTCAAAAATGTCAAGAAAAAGCACATATTTTAAAACAAAAAGCTATGCATGAATTTCCAATTTTTGTGCAGCAATAGACTTTTCTCATTCCAGTTTACGTGAACTAAGACACTCTTGTGCTCGCCTTGGTGATCAAACTCCATGACAACGATTTGGGGGAACCAGGCAGGACGACCAGGGAGGAGAAGGTGAGCAGGGAGTTGCTACTGACGACTCCTACACAGCCCTGCACTGTAGCCCCACCTCTCACCTCTCAATCCAGTACGTCCCTTTTCCCATGATGCACCTCTGTCTCTTCTGGGACCAGGAAGGAGGAGACGCCAGCAAGGCTACATGGAAGTTAAACTCCACATGGAGGAGTAGTGGAGCTCCCAGAAAGTGCGTGTGCCCTAAGCCCCACCCAGATGCCACCCTATTTGTATATTCAATTAGGGCACCACCCCCGACCTCGTGAAAAGGGTTACACAGGGAACCACCCTTTGATTTTTTGCATTTTGGCTTGTGGAGCTTGCTCATGGGTCCTTCTCTGGCCTCCTGCTGCTCCTCTCTTTCCCCCTGGTCTGCTCATGACAGGTGTCTCCCCGTGAGGTGGCCCACGCTCCTCTCACCTTTAACTCCTGCTCTTGTTACGGGTGAAGTGACGGAGGAGACAATGTTACTATCTCGGTTCTTTGTCTCACCTGGAAGAAGGACTTCCAAGTGGACACGCAGGGAGATTTAAAAAGCAAGATTTATTAGAGTCAAAGACCTCCAGCTAGAGGGCATGGAGGGGGCAGTGGAGTTTTTAAGCACAATTTTGAAAAAAAAAAAAAAAACTTGACAATCATTGACATTCAGTTACAAGGCGGGGACAAAGACCTGATTTCCTTTATCTTGGCTGGCTTGCTCCAGATAAAACAAAGAGCTATGGGAAGGGTGGGATAGCTAATTTACTTTACAGTGAACTCAGTAGGAATCTCCCTCCCTTCCTATTCTCCTGAGAAGACTGGAAGCTTTCAAAGAGCAGGCAGGTAGGCACTTTTGATCTTGCTGAAGACAACCCTTAGGGGAAAGCAAGCAGTCTGCACCCCAAATTTTCCCTGGGACCACCCTGGCTGCCTATTAACCCATCTGACTTCTCATACTCTAAGCCTGGCGCTGTGGCATAGCAGGTGAAGCACCCCCTGCAGTGCCAGCATCCCATGTGGGCACTGGTTCCTGTCCTGGCTGCTCCACTTCTGATCCAGCTCCCTGCTCATGCACCTGGAAAAAGCAGTGAAAGATGTTCCGAGTACGTGGGTCCCTGTATCTACATAGGAGACCTGGATGAAGCTCCTGGCTCCTGGCTTCTGCCTGGTCCAGCCTGGTCATTGTGGCTATTTGGAAAGCGAATCAACAGATGGAAGATCTCTCTCTCTCCCTCTCTCTGTGTAACTCTGACTTTCAAGTAAATAAATATACCTTATAAATAAATAAATGAATCCTGCTCTCACTCGTGCCCTGCATTTTTGTCTCTGCTTTGAATTCTTCTCTCGGTAGGGGCAAGGACCTGGAATAAAAATCAAGATACTTATACAGATGTGTGGAGATCTCTACGCTAACGTGAAGATGAAGACAACGGCCCTGTCCGAGTATGTGGCCGTCCTTAATGAGGTGGTCTGTCAGGGTAGGAGGAGACTAGCGACCCCTTGGAGGAGACCACAGAGCCGGCAGCTGATGGTGGCCAGCTGAGATTTTTGGTGGAAAACCCTGTTCTGTTGCAAATCAGTCTCTTTCCCCCTTACCCACGACTTCGACAAGAAACTCGTCAGATGTTTGAAGCTGACACAAGCTGTCCAATCTGGACTGAACTGAGCATTTGAAAGGTGATTCATAAAAAGGAAGAATGGGAAACCAAGACAGGACCTTTCCCAAAGCCGTTCACGGGGGTGTCTGGGGGGCTGCTGGAGCTGCCGCAGGGACCAGATCCCTGGGTGACGAGGGGGATCTCCCAGCGCGAACATAAAACCAACCACTATCTGAATCAGACACAAGTTTATGATATCTTTGAAAAGGCACAAAAAGAAAAAAAGATAAACAAAAAATAAATGAATTAATTAAAAAAGAATCATATATTTGTACATGGCCTTCCAACAAAGTAAACGCCTCTAATATGGACGAGCATTTGGGAGGTCTGGAGCAAGGCAGACAAAATAGTTGCTAGTTTTTCTACAAAATTTTCCCTGCAAGTATTACCACACTAAATGAGGGGGGGAGGAGGAGGAAGGGGAGGGGGAGGAGGTGGGGGGAGGGGGAGGAGGTTGGGGGGAGGGGGAGGAGATGGAGGAGGAAGAGGAGAGGGAGATGGGGGAGGAGGAGGGGGAGGGGAGGAGGAGGTGGAAGAGGAGGAGGTGGGGGGAGGGGGAGGAGATGGAGGAGGAAGAGGAGGAGGTGGAAGAGGGGGAGGAGGACGGGGGAGGTAGGAGGGGGGAGGGAGGGAGGCAGTTTTCCTCCCACCCTGTGGTACCTTTGTTTTTTAAATCCCCTCAGCTCTCTCCAGGTGTCTGTGTTGTCAGCATACAAGCCTGTAATTAAAGTCTGTGTTTCGAGTCCCTTGGCCTCCTGCGGAAGGGCTGCTTCTATTACGCCTTTGCCACTCTCAGTCGTGAGCCCCCAGCACAGAGGGAAAGACCCAGCCGGGTCCCTGTGGGGAGGCTGGTCTGGCTGCACCTGCTGGAACAGCCTCTGCTCCTGACACGGGCCACCAGAGCCCTCTCCAAACCCATCACCTCCTTGCCTAAAACTAGGTCCACTCGGCCAAGGTCTTTCCACGGCTGCTATTTAATTTGTTTGGTGACTTCAAAAGAACTCCACCTCCACGGCTGGAAGAACAATAAGTAATGAAATCCTGCCTGAAATCTAAATGCCAAACATGACCAGGAAATTGCTAATAATGAGATAAGAAAATCCGTGTTGAGCCGTGTGCAGGCTCCTCCATGCTTTGGTGCCTATTAAGCAGTTCCATTGGTTGCATTATTAAGAATGATGTGTGGTCTGATCAAGCCCACGGCCCTGCAGGAGGGTGTCCCCTTGCCCTGAAGGCAGGACCTTCCCAGTGGGTGCCTGAGGATCCCTGGGTGTGCCTGTCCCATTGAGATGCCCCCTCTCAGCCCCTCCGCTGCCTCCTGTGCTTCCGCAGCTCTGTCCTGCCCGGCATGGGCCTCATCCTGACTTGGGGGGATCCGTTGTACTTCCCCCCAAGTCAGACCCATCCTCACTCCAAGTGGACCTCCCACAACGGCATGAGTAATCCCACATGGCTGCTCTGTGCATTCCCCATCCGGGCACGCGCTACCTCTAACCTTCAACCTCTAACCTTCAACCTCTGCTCCCTGTTGAAATGGGGGCCTTGCTTTTTGTAGCCCTGCAAGGAGGCTCTACATTTTCTCAAGGAAGGGACCTGCTCAAGCTCCACGCCTCATGGGGAGCCCAGGGTGCTGGCTTATAGCCATCGCGGAGCGCTCGCGGCCTCCCGCATGGAGCTTTAATGGTTGTGTCCTCTGCTGCAGAAAGTCCCGACCTTGTCGTCGATGCCAGATCAGAATAACGAAGCCACAGTCTGAGGCTAAAGGAAATGCAAGTTTACTCCCTAGAGTGAGGAGGTAGCACACGGATGTCTACAGCGCCCCCATCCTCCCGAGGGAAGACGGTGCCAGGGCTTCAGGGGCTCCGAAGGGGTAGAGGGAGGAAGCAGCCAAGCCCTGAAAATAGTTGCAGGCGCAATAACAAAAAATGGTTTTTTGCTTTTGTTTTTGTTTTGACTAATCTCCAGCGTTGGCGCAGTTTCTTGAGACGCGCGCTGAAGGGGGCTTGATGGCTTTATCTTCACATGGGTGAAACGTGACAGCACGCGCTCCCTGGCTGAGTAACCACCAAACATTCGGCTGGCATCTAAAAGGGGGCAAAGCCCAGCATCTCACTGACCGTACTGAGGCCCAGGTCCCCTAAAGCCTGTGCCTGGTTAGGCTCACGGTGCCCTTAGCCACCTGCACCCCACTATGCCTGTCACACTCCAGCCACTTCCCCCCCCCGACTCCTCCTGATTCGGCACCTCCACAGGTGCACACACAGACCACCCTCCACCAGGCAATGCCCCTCACCCTGTGCCATCCTTCTCAACCCGACACCTTGCCCTCCTCACCCACCCCTCTCTGAACCCTACCAATCCCACCTCTTTGCTGTCGCCCCCCCCCCCCCGCAGGTGCTCCTAGCTCCAACCCTGTCCACATCACACATCTGGACACCCCATCCCTGTTCTGTAAACATTGTTGACTCATTCATTGGTTCCAAAAGAAGGCTGAGCACTGATTCTCCGTGGGAATAGAAAGATGAGAAGATTGTGAGTAAGAAAGTTGATAGGTAGGCAGGGGGTCAGTAGGAAGAAACCTTAATGCATACTTTAGGTCCCCACAGATGCCGGGACCCCAATCTTTTTAGTTCTTTGGCTTCTCTCTTTGTAATTCACATCCAACCCCTGTGGCCCAGCATTGCCCCATCTCTCATCTAGGTAGGATGAGCTCTAATTAAACACCCCCTCCCCCATCAGACAGTATCCAATGAGAGGCAAAGCCGGCTGTCAGTTCCAACAGAAGATGGGACAGGGCCGGAGAGCTGTGCACCGTGGACACTGACCAAGGTGACACGCTCCACGATCAAACAGCATGAAGCTCAAACGGTCTGATGTGCTCAGGTGGTTTTTTTTTTTTTTTTGACAGGCAGAGTGGACAGTGAGAGAGAGAGACAGGGAGAAAGGTCTTCCTTTGCCGTTGGTTCACCCTCCAATGGCCGCCGTGGCCGGCGCGCTGCGGCTGGCGCGCTGCGGCTGGCACACCGCGCTGATCCAAAGGCAGGAGCCAGGTGCTTCTCCTGGTCTCCCATGGGGTGCAGGGCCCAAGCACTTGGGCCATCCTCCACTGCACTCCCGGGCCACAGCAGAGAGCTGGCCTGGAAGAGGGGCAACCGGGACAGAATCCGGTGCCCCGACCGGGACTAGAACCCGGTGTGCTGGCGCCGCAAGGCGGAGGATTAGCCTAGTGAGCCGCGGCGCCGGCCAATGTGCTCAGTTCTGTAACGGAGTCGGACCTGCCCCGCAGCACAGTCGCGGCAAGGGTAGGGATAGGGCGTCCTCATCCCTGAATGGTTCTGGAATAGGCATTGCCCGAGACCCACCTACAGCCTTTCTCCCAGCTGGGCTGGCTGCGAGGTTCCTGCCCGGAGTCCATTCCGACATATTCCCGGTCTCTAACTCATGGTCCGTGCCTAGCAAGCACATCCTCCGTACGCCTGATTGGAACGAGGCCAGGGCCCCTTGCTGCTCCTGAATCAGGCTTCATCTTCCACTTATCTCTAGAAGATTCTTCTACTCGGTGGGTTCATGGACAGGATCCACTGAGACGCTGATCAAAGCTTCGTGGTTGTCTCCATAGAACAGCCCAGAGCAGTCCCTCCGCCGGGCGCTGCAGAACAGCTGCTGTGTGTCACACTCCGTGCTGGGTCAATGATGGGGTGAATTACAGAGTTCTCAGTATGGCTGCCAACGTTGCGGAATGAGTGACAGGTCGGTGCTTTGGAGGGAGCGCAGGCCCACAGCTATAGCCCTCTGTGAATCTCATAATTGGTCAAAGGATAAAAATAGTCAAATGATGAAATCTGGAACCAGGCACCACCCAGGAGGACGTCCTCTCTTGGCAAGCTCTATTTCTATTGGTTGCTGAGCCTCTTTGGGGGGAAGAATTGACCTTGAGTGCTGACCCAAATTACCCTCCCCTGGCCAGGGGGGTTATTACACCTTTACCCTGCAGAAGTGGCTCCCTCGGGAACCTTAAGGTGAATTGAATAATCCTGGTTCCCGCTTTGCACCAAGCTGGCTGTGGAAGCCCCAGAGAGTTGCCCAACCTCTCCGCATCTATTTCTTCCCATATAGGCAAGCAGGTGCTTCAGGGTTCGTGGAAAATGGAATGAAAAGGTAAGTTTCTGTGGGTGCATAAAGATGAAGGCTTGCGAAGTTGATGGGAAGGACAGAATGTGAGACCTTGAGAACCAAGCACTTGCTGCTGGGGTCGGGCAGGCGGAGACCCCCACCCCCACCCCCAGGCAATTTATAGGATCAGCCCTAGGACCGGGCTCATTGTGAGCAGCATCTTCTGCCCTGAGCTTTCAAATCAGAACAGCAAATCCCAAGAGGATGCTCTGAGGTCAGAGGTCAAGACCACGTCATAAATCCTACTGGGCAGACAGGGCAAAATGCTGATTCAGCAGCAAATCATCGCTTCTGAGACGTGGCCACCATCTTTCCTAACTTACTCCTCCTTCGTCCTCGGTGGACGCTCACAGATGCCTGGGAGAATGGCTACACAGACCGGGCATGCCGGTTATCTCTTCCCCCACAATCCAAGGCTTCAACACCTCTGAGAAGCCGTCAGGCAACATTCCATAGGTCCCACAGAGCAGGCACTTGCTATTAAATTTAGTTGGCGGTGACATTTATTCTATTAAGGAAACCTATTTCCATCGGCCTGCCGTGACAGTAGCGCCTGGCGTCTTTGTGGAGGTGACGCTCTTTATCTGGCCACATCCCAGGGGCCCCCGCGAGTGCTCTTGTCAATTAAGAAGATGCAATGAGACGAGCGTGTCCCTGTCTTCTCCACCCAAGGCATGCGTCCTTCTGACGGGCAGGACGGGGCCTTTGCACACTTCTCAGTGACCTAATGAGGACGGGGTGCCTTATTTGTCATTTAATTCATTTACCATGGGGCTATAATACCTAACATCTTGCTTTATTAAACAATGAGGGTGACAAAGGAGGGGAAAGCATTCTCAGCAGAGAACTGGAGGCTAGAGTCACAACAGTGTGTCCTATTTCTGGAAGGAAATAGGTCTAGGGACTGACTGCCCTTTCAGTATTTGTTTAATGAACAGGTGGTTGTGTGTGTGAGTGTGTGTGTGTGTGTGTGTGTGTGTGCTGGGTAAAAGTCAGACAGTACAAAAGGCATGGAAGGAGGCTGGTGTTGTGGCGTAGTGGGCTAAGCCTCCGTCTTTGGCACCAGCATCCTATATGGGCACTGGTTCTAGTCCCAGCTGCTCCACTTCTGATCCAGCTCTCTGCTGTGGCCTGGGAAAGCAGTAGAAGATGGCTCAAGTCCTTGGGCCCCTGCACCCTCGTGGGAACCCCAGAAGAAGCTCCTGGCTCCTGGCTTTGGATGGACCCAATTCTGGCCATTGAGGCCATTTGGGGAATGAACCAGCAAATGGAAGATCTCTCTTTGTCTCTCCCTTTCTCTGTCTGTGGCTCTACCTCTCCAGTAAATAAATAAATAATCTTTTTAAAAACAAAAAAAAGCATGGAGCGATAGGTAAAGTTCTGATCCAATCAAGTACACTGGGTTGTCCTTATAATCAATATTAATCAATCCATTAATTATCATTTAATTATATTATTGCATATTAATTAATAGTGTTGTATCATTGTTATTTTACCTTATAATTCAGCACCCACTTCCCAGAGCTGGTCCCTGGGTAATCAGCTGATCCCTCTCCAGGAAAGTAAGTTACCAATTTCTTGTTTAGGCAATGGCTTATTTTAGTTCTGGACTCAGAACTTTCCCACATCAGTAGTCATGGAGAGCTGAACTAGAACTTGTAGCTGGACTGCAGCCAACTCAGAACCTCGGCCCCTTGATGCTAACCCCCTGTCGCCCCTCATACTTGGCTGCCAGACAGCCCGGGGCAAACCACAGACCCATCTTTCCTTACGGTGCAAACTCAGGCAAGCAGAAGGGTGCAGGAAGCTTTCAGACAAAAAGCTTTGATGGACAGAACGCTCAGCGCAGGACATCAGTTTTGCAAGAGCGGTAGAATAAATCTGTTCCCGCAACCTGGGGAAGAAACGGGCTCAGCGACTCCAGGCGGAGTGGGCCCCTCTGCGTAGGCTCTGTGCAGGGAGCTCGCCTGGGCCGCCTTCCCCCTCGTCCAATCGTTAGCTCCTGGCTCCCCAGGCTGTATCTGGGGCATTCCGGCTGGGTTATAATGAGAAATGCAGGAGCCCATTGATTTCCTATAATGGTTTTATCTATAGAAACTTGGAGGACATCCTTTGGCTGGCAGGACTTGGCAGTGACAACCCGGAAACCTTGAGCTGGGCCGGGAGGTTTCTAAGAGGGTCCTGCTGACTGCGAACAACTCAGCCTTCGCTCCCGGGAAGGGCCGCTCTGTGCATCTGCCGACCACAGCCCCTCGGCCCGCCCTTGCTGCGGTGAGCCACGAGGTGGACGTGGGTTGCTGGACACAAAGGGCTTCTTGTTGCTGCTTCTTTTTCTTTTAAAGATTTATTTATTTGAAAATCAGAGTTACACAGAGAGAGAAAGAGAGGCGGAGAGAGAGAGGTCTTCCATCCACTGGTTCATTCCCCAGTTGGCTGCATTGGCTGGAGCTGCACCCATCCAAACACAGGAGCCAGGAGCTTCTCCCAGGTCTCCCACACAGATGCAGGGGCCCAAGGACTTGGGCCATCTTCCACTGCCTTCCCAGGCCACAGCAGAGAGCTGGATCAGAAGTGGAGCAGCCGAGGGACTCGAACCAGCGCCCATATGGGATGCCAGCACTGCAGATGGAGGCTTTACCCGCTATGCCACAGCAAAGACCCCTTCTTGTTGCTTCTTAATCATGACGGTTACAGCCTCAGAAGAAAAAAAATATGTGGTTCCATGGCCAGGCTTAGGAGAGAAGCTATGCACTTGAAAGAGGGCATCTGTATCAACCAGTGTTCTCACATCTTCCTAATTTACACTGTGTTAGGACAATGACAGGGACCACCAGGGAGACTGCCAGTGAGACAAAAGTCATCAATACGAAACAGTTGTGGATCCCTCTCCTGTACCCTGGGGAAGATGCTATACCGTTAATGTCACTACACAGGGTAACTCCATAACCCTTTCTCTCTCTCTCTCTCTCTCTTTTTTTTCTTTTTTTTGACAGGCAGAGTTAGACAGTGAGAGAGAGAGAGAGCATAACCCTTTCTCTTGACTCTCACAACACAGCTGGAAGACAGGAATTCTTACCACAGCCAACTAGATGCCCAGAGAGGTCGAGTGCCTTATGCAAAGCCGCACAGCAAAGAAGGGAGGACCCTGTTACAGCACCGGGATTCCCGGCTGCTTAGCCCATTCTCTCGGAGCTCATTCCCATCTCTCCCCACACTCCTCTGCGCCCCAAGTTCAGTGCCTTCCTCCTTCCGTTCACTGGCGCTAGGCCTCCCGGGAGTGGCTCCCCACTGCTCACCAGCCTTCTCTCCTCCAGATGACGTCATTGCGGAAGCTCGGACAGTCTCACACATCACCTCTCTGCAGAGGCCTCTGGCTTCTGTGGTCCCAGGAGCCGGCGCCTTGAGCTCAAAGCTATACACCCAGGACCCAGAGTCTGCAGGTGTCTGAAAGGCGCGAAGGGGACTTGAGATTCAGGTGGGAGGAGCTGGGGCCAACAGGTGCACCAGAGCCAGCCCAGCAGAGGGCGCCCTGGTGAGAGTCTGCCTGAGGCTTTGCAAACCATGGTCTCTCAATCACAACTACTCAACTTGGTTGTTTCAGCCTAAAAACATTGCAGGTAAGCCATAAACAAGTGGATGCGTTCCAATAAAACTTTATTGACAAACACAGGTGGTGGGCCACATTCAGCCCACAGGCTGTAGCTTGCCCACCCCTGGCATAAAGTCCCACAAGGTGATCCGTGTCCTTCTCCAGGTCTTGCCCTATCTTCCCTTGTTGCCTCAGATCAATAAGCAGGGCCAGGCTTCACGGGCGTAGAATCCCCAGTTGGGGAAGAAAAGTCTATTGCTCCAAGGATTTCAAGAACTGGCACATGTGTGCTCTTAGGAACTAGGGAGCAGACGCCCTGGGATTTGGGGGGTTGGGGAAGTGGGCCCAGAAAGATGACAAAGAGAACAGAAGGCTGATGGGGAGAACCCGTTGACTTGGAAGCATCTCCCACGGCTCAGCTCTCCGCCACGTGGAGCCAGTGGAACCTGCTGCTAGCATGCTTCCTTGAAGCGCTGACCCAATGACAGCCCTTAGAGAGTGAAGGGGAGGTCCTGGATCTGCCTTGGCTGTGAGTGGAGGAAGACGCAGGAGGGCCAGGCGAGTGGGAATGTAGGAAGGTTAGCTGTGTGGGACCAGAGAACCCAGCATCCCCCAACAGTCGTGGAAGGCGCTTCTTCACCAAGCCAACAACAATCGACCAAGGACAGAGCTACCTGGGCTTTGGAGCCCAGTGGCCACCGCTGGGCTGGGCTGGCACAAAAAAAAAAAAAGGCTGTCACAGAGCCAGGCGTTCTAGTAATTGGACGTGATATGATTTCCAGGGGCCAGAGCCGTGGAGTAGTAGGTTAAGCCTCCACCTGAGGCACTGGTGTCCCATATGGACCCCGGTTCAAGTCCCAGCTGTTCCACTTCCAATCCAGCTCCCTGCCAATGACCTGGGAAATTAATGGAAGCTGGCTTGAGTGCTTGGGTCCCTGCACCCACATGGGAGACCTGGAAGAAGCTCCTGGCTCCTGGCTTCAGATCTGCCCAGCTCTGGCCATTGTGGCCATTTGGGGAGTGAACCAGCAGATGGAAGACCTCTCTCTTTCTGTCTCTCCCGCTCTCTCTGTAACCCTGCCTCTCAAATAAATAAATAAGTATTTAAAAAAAAATGATCTCCACAAGGCTCACATGCTCACAGTGTGCTAACATAACCAGCAGCGAGTGGCGTGGTAACAAGAGCGGCTCTGGAAACTGGTGATGACGGCTGTTAGACCACACTGCTCCCAGGGGTAAGATGAACGGATGCCTGGTGAGGGTGTCAACCGACTTCAAGACCAGAATAGCTGAAGACCTGATGGGCAGAGGCCAGGGTCGACCATGGCAGTGGGAGATCGGTCTTCTCCCTACAGATTCCACCGTTAAGCCAGCGCAGAGAATCAGAGCCTGTTGCTCCCCTACCCTTCCAGCCCTTCCTCCTGGGCACCTGTGGCTACTTACCAGAGCAACTTTGTGTGTGAACTCTTAGACGTGAAGTCCAAGTCAGCCTTGGATGCTAAAAGACCCAACATGCTGTCCTAAGCCATGATCTTCCCCGGTAGAGTGGGGTTCAACTGGAGCCGAGGCCAAGCTCTCTAACAGTGGGTCTGTTGTATCCATAGACTACCCCCTAGCTCTTCTCCCTCTTGGAAAGTCTCATTAGCCAGAAATGATGCCCAAGGACTGGAGGAGGCCCTGGGCCCGGCGCCTGCAGTACACCCTGCCTCGCTGACTCAGACCCACGCCCCCTGGTGGTGTCATCCGTCACTGCAGGTCAGTGCAGGAGTACACTGGACGGTTCTCACAGGAGTCATTTTTATTTAGCCTTTCCCCAGCCCAGCCAGGGTGGCGGTTGAGTAATTAACACAGAGAGTGAGTGCTCTGTCCAAGAGGGTCGGAGACCTTCGGAAACTGAAGATCTGAGCGCACCTGTGCCGTGTTTACAACCCTTTATCACCTGCTGGGTAACTCACAGGTCCCCTGGCAGGAATGCAGATCCCCTGGCCCCCTGGCTACCATCGCAGCTCTTAGCTGTCACCACTCCCCAGCCCGCACCTTGAACCCTTGGACTCCTGATTTCCCTGCTTGGCTTATGTGTTTCCATGTGCCTTCTCTTTATTTCCTCCTCTTCTTTGCCAAACGTAAGGTGAGCAGCTCGTCCCAGGATTTCTTCGGGTTGGGAACTACAAACTGCAGTTTGGAAAGCTGATCAGTTCAGGCACCCCACAGGGGTCAACGTGATGGTCACTCATTAATGTCCACTTGGTTGGGGTGTAGCGTGGCCACGTGTCAGGTCAGATGTCGTCTGGACGTTTCTGGGAGGGCGTTTGGGACTGATACTGACATTTAAACTGGTGGTCTGAGTAGAACAGGTTGTCCTCTTTGCCATGGGTGGACCTATGGAAGGTGAGGAAGGTTCTGGGTGGAGCTAGGGGCAGAGGGTACGGGGAACTCTGTATTTTCCACCCAAGTCGGCTGTGGGCATAAAACTGCCTTCAGAAAAGTTAAGTCTGCTAGAAGCTACGCCCCGAATCCTGGTGTAAAATGACACGTGGCTGGAACGGCCAAGGCTGCCTCCCCTGCCGTCTTATTAAAATATGGGCAAATGTAAAAGTGCATCTGCATATTGACAGAGTCACCGACTCAGAGCCCGATTCAAGCGTCTGGGTGGAGAGCAACTGGAGCAAGCGAGAGAACTGCACCCAGGAGAAGGTGTCCAGGATCAGCTCATGCCTACCGTGTTTATCTCCTCCGCTTCATGAAGACAGAGGCTCTGATCAAAGGCAGGCGGCATTTGATTCTCTGTGTTTCTTCCTCATCCCCAGCTCAGAGTCCTGGGGCCAGCCAGGAAATGGACAGCCGCTTCTCTGTTCTCTGTTGCGGCTCCACAGGGCAGGAAAAGAGGCCGCTGGGGTGTGTTTGCCACCTTTCTTCTCACAACAAGCGAGCTGATGAAAGGGGCAGGCGGGCCAGGGCTCACCCGGCACGCTCGGGAGACACGCCTCTCAAGAGGTCATTCTTTGTTCCTTCTCCAGAAAGTACAGAAGAGGTGGTCTCTGTGGAGCAGCCACAGAAACCCCTAGGGGGAGAGCAGATCTCTGGGACAAAAATCAAAGGATGACGTAAGCAGACAAGGAAGGGAAGCCGGGGAGTGCGTGCACGGAAGGTTGAGCAAGCTGAGCCAGGCCAGGTAGGAAGCGGGAACGCACAGTGAGGCGGTGTGGGCGTGCGCACAGGGGCTTTGACACTCGAAGGCAGTCTGTGCTCCCACCTGTGAGATTTGAGGGCCGGCGCCATGGTGCAGTAGGTGAATCCTCCACCTGCAGCGCCAGCACCCCACATGGGCACCGGTTCTAGTTCCGGCTACTCCTCTTCCGATCCAGCTCTCTGCTATGGCCTGGGAAAGCAGTAGAAGATGGCCCAAGTCTTTGGGCCCCTGCACCAGCGGGGGAGACCTCGAAGAAGCTCCAGGCTCCGGATCGGTGCAGCTCTGGCCATTGCGGCCATTTGAGGAGTGAACTAGTGGATGGAAGACCTTTGTCTCTCCCTCTCACTGTCTGTAACACTTCCTCTCAAATAAATAAATAAATAAATAAATCTTTTTCGAAAAGAAAGAGAAATTTGGGTGTTCTCTCCCCTGCTGTCCACCACAAATACAAGGCAAGCTTCACCTTCAAGGTTCTAGGAGCAGCATGGCCAAACAGGTGAAATTGATGTTTTATTTTATTTAAAGGAATATCCCCCCAAATTGTGTAATTTCCATGTCATAGATATAAAAAGTTAACAATGAGATGTGTTACAGTCTGTTTTAGACACTGAGGCTCCGATAGTGGGAGTATGGTCTGTACTTCCAACATGTCTTGGTTCAGACTAAGCACTCCTAGCGCCGTGTGATTCCCGTCAACCAGGACGGACAGTGGACTTCTTGGCCAGTCGAGGAAGGAGGAAGACGTGCTGTGTGACTTCCGCAGCGTGGGCGTCCGTGGCCAGGCAGGGTCCACCTTGCTGCTGGAGCCCAGAGGGACAAGGTAAGGACTGACTACCGTGGGGCCCCTGTGCTTTGGAAATGCCCAGGCCACATAGAAAGGACACACGTAGGTGTTCTGACATTTCCACTGAGCGTGGCCACCGGGTCACCCCCGCCACATAGCAGGGAGGGGAGCGAAGAGTCCAGCCCCAGACACTGAAGTCAACCTCGGCTGTTACAATTTCCCAGCTAAGGCCCCACACCTGTGCCTTCTGTGTATAAAATCCTAGCTCGCAGGGTCTGCAAGCGTAATGAGACGGCGACGGTTCTACAGCTCTGCGTGCTGGGGTGATGTGTAGGACAGCACGAGCTGGAACTTACAGGTAAGACTTCCCACCTAGCAAGAAGGCATTTCCAGGAGTCCACGGAAAGTGGAATTAACAGAGAAGTTTATTCTGGTGCCCAAACATTTTTAAGTCCACAAATAGTTTTCTTTCTTTTCTTTCCTTTCTTTTCTTTCCTTTCTTTTCTTTCCTTTCTTTTCTTTTCTTTCTTTCCTTTCTTTTCTTTCCTTTCTTTTCTTTTCTTTCTTTTCTTTCCTTTCTTTTCTTTCTTTCCTTTCTTTCCTTTCTTTCCTTTCTTTTCTTTCTTTCTTTCTTTCTTTCTTTCTTTCTTTCTTTCTTTCTTTCTTTCTTTCTTTCTTTCTTTCTTTCAGTAATTTAGATCTTCCATGAACTTTTGAAGAGCAGGAATGATGGAAACGGAAATAAACTCACTGTTATGGAGGGAGAACTTTACGTTCTCAAGATCAGAGAAGAAAAATGAGATAAAGCAATAAAAAAGACGTCAGCTGTGGGAGTCAGAAGTTGGAGAGACAATTTGCTTTTGTCTCCTTGAGGAGTTGCCTGAACCGGGGAATACGAAAGCGATGCTGGAAGAAATATCTCTCCAGCACTTAGGCCGACGCCTGCAGTGACCTTGGCCTCTCCTCAGCAACAGCTGAGCTGGAGAAAGCCGAGTGACTCACTGCAAGTTTCCATCTCGACTTTGCCTCTGAGCCCCCGTGTCCTTTAGGAGAGACAGCCAAATGACATTTCCAACCTCCCACTACCGGCCTTATTAAAACACATATTTAAAAACAAATAGAAGACATCAAAAAGAACGAACAGTGGCAAAACACGCAGAGACTGGTAAAAGGGGCATGTACATTTGATTACATGTCTACTTTAACAATCTGATAGTTCTGCATTATGAGCTAAACGAATCAAAGTCATGTCATATTTTTTTTTTCTGACCACAATGGAATAAAACCAACAATAATGAAACAAACTCCAGACGCACGGAGTCTGAACAGCTCGCTGCTGAATGAACAGTGGGTCGCTGAAAACATCAAGGCGATATTTAAAAATTCCTGGAGACTAATGAAAGCGGAAACCCAGCACACGGGAAAGTACGGGAGCGGCCGAGGCAATGCTAGGAGGGAAACTCACAGCACAAAGTGGCTGCAAGGGACAAGAGGAAGATTGCGAACAACTTCCCAGCACATCTCAAGGTCCCAGGAAAACCAGAACAATCCAAAGTTAGGAGAAGGAGAGAAATGACAACTATCAGAACAGAAGTGAATGAAACAGAAGCTGAAACAAACCAAAGATCCCTGACACAGAGCTGGTGTTTTTTTCTAAGAGAGATAAGCAAACTCAGCCCATCTTCATCTGGACTGAGGAAACAGGAAACCCACAGAAATAAGACAAGAGGTGAAAGCTGAGATTACAGGTGACACTGCAGAAATACAAGGGGTCCGGAGGTATCATGCACAACTGCATGCAACAAACTGGAAACCTAGAAGAAATGGGTAAATTTATTTTTTAAGAAAATATGTATTTATTTATTTGGAAGGCAGAGAGTCATAGAGAGGCAGCAATGGAGGAGTTAAAGAGAGGTCTTCCATCCAATGGTTCACTCCCCAGATGGCCGCAACAGCCGGAGCTGCGCCAATTCGAAGCCAGGAGCCAGGAGCTTCTTCCAGGTTTCCCACGTGGGTACAGGGGCTCAAGGACTTGGGCCATCTTCTACTGCTTTCCCAGGCCACAACAGAGAGCTGGATTGTAAGTGGAGTAGCTGGGTCTTGAACTGGCGCCCACATGGGACATGGGCACTGCAAGGCGCCGGCTTTACCCTCTACACCACAGTGCTGGCCCCAAAATGGGCAAATTTCTAGACACATACAACCTACCAAAATCGAACCATGAGACCATAGATATCCTTAACAGACCGATAATGAGTAATGAGAGTGAATCAGTGGTCAAACATCTTCCCAAGGAAGAGCCCAAGACCAGATGCTTCCCTGCTGAATTCTACCAAATGTTTAAGGAAGAATGACAATTCTCCTCAAAGTGTTCTGAAAAGCCGGGAGGGGGAGGCCTTCCAGACTGACTGTATCAGGCCAGCATCACCTTCATTCCAAAATCAGACAAGAATGTGAAAGAAAGAAAGAAAGAAAGAAAGAAAGAAAGAAAGAAAGAAAGGAAGGAAGGAAGGAAGGAAGGAAGGAAGGAAGGAAGGAAGGAAGGAAGGAAGGAAGAAAGGAGGGAAGGAGGGAAGGAGGGAGGGAGGGAAGGAGGGAGGGAGGGAGGGAGGGAAGGAGGGAGGGAGGGAGGGAGGGAAGGAGGGAAGGAGGGAAGGAGGGAGGGAGGGAGGGAGGAGGAAAGGAAGAGGAGAAGAGAAGAGAAGAGAAGAGAAGAGAAGAGAAGAGAAGAGAAGAGAAGGGAAGGGAAGGGAAGAGAAGGAGAGAGGAAGAAAGAAAGAAGAGAGAGAGAGAAAGAAACACAAGAAAATTATAGGCCAATATCCCTGGTGAATATAGATGCAAAAATTCTCAACAAAATGCTCATGAATTCAACCCATCAAAAAGATCATTCAGGGGCCGGCACTGTGGCATAATAGGCTAAGACTTCAACTGCGGTGCTGGCATCCCATATGGGCACCAGTTCGAGTCCTGGCTGCTCCTCTTCCAATCCAGCTCTCTGTCAATGGCCTAGAAAAGCAGTAGAAGATGGCCCAAGTGCTTGGGCCCCTGCACCCACATGGGAGACCTGGCGGCGGGGGGCGGGGAGCTCCTGGCTCTTGGCTTCGGTTTGGCGCAGCTCCAGCCACTGCGGCCATCTGGGGAGTGAACCAATGGAAGGAAGACCTTTCTCTCTCTCTGCCTCTGCCTCTCTGTAACTCAGCCTTTAAAATAAATAAATAAAATTTTAAAAAATGAAAAGATCATGCATCATTGACATTGTGGGATTTATCCCAGGGGTGCAGAGATGGCTCCATGGCTCGGTCTGCAGAAGTTGATAGAGCTCTGATACCCCACATTAGCAATACGAAGGAGGAACTTCATTTTAACAATAGACACCGAGAAAAGCATTTTATAAGAATTTGACCTTCCTTATAGCAAAACCCTTCATAAAACTTGGTATAGAAGGAACATACATCAACATAGGAAAGACTATATGTGACAGACCCACAACCAACATCATACTGAACCAGGAAAAGCTAAAAGAGTTCCCTCTAGGACCTGGAGTCAGACAAAGATGTCCATTCTCCCCACTGCAAGCCTTTATGCAAGAGAAAGAAATAAAAGACACACACATAGGGAAAGGGGCGGTCACATTGTCCCTATTTGCAGATGACATGGTTCTGTATGGAGAGAAGCCTGCAGACACTACCAGGAGGCCGTGGCATTTTTATACACACAGTCCACTCACTGAGAAAGAAACCGTAAGACCAATCTCATTCACAACAGCGAAAAAAAGACATTGGTGAAGGAAACCCCTTATGCACCGTTGGTGGGAAAGCAAATTAGTACAACCATTAAAGAGAAGAGGAAATGTTTAGGGAACTAAAAATTGGCCCACCGTTCGTTGGAGCCAGCTACCCTGCTTCTGGGTGTGCGTTTACAGGAAGTGAAACCAGCAAATCAAAGAGCTACCTGCACCCCCTGCTCATGGCAGCACTGCTCCCAGGAGCCATGAAATGGAATCAACCTAGGAGTTCTCGGATGAATGGATAAAGAAAGTGCAGGGTAGGTGCGCCAGGGAACATGATTCAGCCAGGAGAGAGAATGAGACCCCGTCATTGGAACTGGGGGCCGACTATGTGGCGTGAAGTAAGCCAGACCCAGAAAGACACATGTTCTCCAATCGGATCTTAGAACGGGGATAACCAGAGGCTGGGGAGGGCGAGAGCGGGCGGCTGGAGGAGGCTGGATTCCAGGCACGGAAGGAAATCAGAGAAGAAACAAGTTGTGGAGTGCCCAGAACAGTGCGGAGGGGGACCCCAGTCCACAGCAAGGCATTAGCTGCCGAGCACAGAACTGGGCCGGAGCAGCTGGGTGGCCCCCGGCAGACAGACGCGATGAGGCGAGGGGAGCCTGGCTGCGTGGCTTGGTCGGCTCGTGCTGTGCACGGGCACTGAAACCTTCCGCTGTCACTGTTCCCCCATGACAGTGTACAGACATGTCACTGTTCCCCCGTGACAGTGTAGAGACACGCTGTGGTCACTGAAAACCTTAACAACGCAATAACTTAAGAAGGTAAATAATGAGTTAGCAAAACTCCAGATAATAAAAGCAAACAGTGGTAGATGTTCAATGAGCGATGTGCAAAATGTTTATCCAATTAGTCTCCATTTTCTGTAAGTGCGCTTAAGTCTCTCTCTCTCTCTCTCTCTCTCTCCACCCCCCCCCGTCTATCACTCTGCCTTTCAAATAAATAAAATAATTTTTTAAAAAAGGAAAAAAGCGGATCAGTCCAACAGTATCATTAATCTTATTCCACTTCTTGGATTAAAAGCCTACAATAAGCCAGTTCCCTATCATACTTACGGGAGTGTGGATATGTTATAAGGCATAAAACAGCATGCATGGAAGTACTTAAGTTCACAGCAGTGCTCTCCCTGAGGAAGAGAGGGTACTGGCATTAAGTACTCATACACCGGGGTCCCAGCGTCTCTGGAATGTTTGATTTCTTTAAGCAAAGCCTAATCAAATAGGCAGTTGATACACAAGTAATATTTTCTTTCGCTCTGTCCTTAGCTGCGTGCGTAAAATCTCAAGGAAATACACGCAGCAGGGGACAGAGCGCGAGGGCCCCGTCTCCATCTGCAACCTCACCGAAGTGGCCGGAGGAGGCTGGCTCTGCGTGGGGCCCGGGCATGCTGGGAGCAACCCCCCCGGCGGCGTCTCAGCGGCAGATCAGGAAGTGAGACACCGGTGCCAGCCCGCGGATCTCAGAGCAGGTGCTCAGCTAGACTTCAACGTGCGGAATCTGCTTGCAAAGTTCCCGGCTCGTGTGTGCGTTTCAGGGAACCTCAGGTTCAGAGCCAGGGCCAAGAGAGGCGTGCCGCGGTGGACACATGGGGATGGCGGGGGTTCCGGGGGCGCTGACGGTCTATAAAAACACACGAAGCCGCAGGTGCACAGTCTGAACAAAGCCGACTCTCTTAAACCATGCCTTTCGCTAAGATTTATGTTTATTTATTAGAAAGGCAGGGTTACGGAGGTGGAGATCTTCCATTCACTGGTTCACTGCCCAAATACCCACAATGGCTGAGGCTGGGCCAGGCTGGAGTCGGGGCCTGGAACTCCATCCAGGTCTCCCACGTGGGTGCGGGGGCCCAAGCACTGTGGCCATCTTCTGCTGCTTTCCCAGGAACATCAGCAGGGAGCTGGATCAGAAGCAGGGCGGCTGGGATTGAACTGATACTCGTGTATGGGATGCCGACGTCGCCGGCTGCGGCTTATCCGCCGTGCCACGCCAGCCACTGAAGTTTGCCTTTCTGAATGAGCTTGCCAGAGCCTGAGGCAGCCTTGCTAACCCACTACAGAGATGGCATTGGTGTCCCCACCCCCACCCCGCACTCATACACACAGCAATCCTTGTTCCTGCCCTGGCCATCCAGGCCCACGCCCAGCACTCAGGATTTCAACAGCACTTGGCAAAAATTCGCCCCTCGGAAGCAGACCTATGCCCCTGACTTACAAGCTAGGGGCAGAGAGGGAAAGCAGGGGCGGGGGGTGGGGGTCAACGTTGTGGTACAGAGGGCTAGCTCACCACTTGGGAAGCCAGCATCCCACACCGAGAGCCAGTTTAGTCCTGGCTTTAAACTATGAGCTTGGGAAGGCAGTGGAGAGTGGTCCAATGCTTGTGTCCCTGCCACCCAAACGGGAGACCCCAGTGAAATTCCTGGCTCCCAGGTGGGAGACCCCAGTGGAGTTCCTGGCTTCATTCTAGCCCTGCCCAAGCTGTTGTAGCCACTCAGGGCGTGGACCAGTGGATGGAAGGTCTCTCTTCCTCTCTCTCTCATTATCTCACTCTCCCTTCCCTCTTCCCCCTGCTCTGTTGCTCTGCCTTGCAAACACATAATCTCATTAAAAATAGAGGAAGGAAGCAGGGGAGTTTGAACGTGCAAAGGAACCAAGAGGGACTTCCCGTGCTCCCTCTCGGCTCTCACCACATGCTGACCGTAGCTTGTTCTGTTCCCCAGTCCAGAGTGGACCCAGCACGCCCACCCTGCAGAACCCAGGGGAAAAATCACTTCCGCGTGCCGCCTTCCCGCCGGGCAGGGTGGCCAGCCGTGTGTGCCCCACGGTGCTCGTGTGTCTGCCATGTCCCCCGGCCCGTCCCCCAGCGCCCTGAGCTCAGCTGTGCTCTCCAATTCACGTCTGCACCCCACCCTGCTCACGGCAGCGACTCCGTGCGATTGTCTGATTGACAAGACTCAGCGCTCAGGCCTGCGTGCCTAAGACCAGTCATCCCCCGCTGGGCTTCCCGGAACCCCGGATTGGCCATAGGAGAGTTTCCCATCCTACTCAGGGCAGACTAAATCATGGGAACCCATCCCTTTCACACTGTTGAACGTAGTTCCTAGTAATTTGCTCAAAATCCAAGTAGCTTCTCTTATTAAACGATCAAGGAACTAACAAGGAATTGGAAAGACACTGGGCTCAAACCCAGGGAGGCCGTGCGCTCATGACGTTGGGGCGTGGAGGAAAGAGCTCCCCAGCTCAGCCTCGCATGGGACGGCACCCGGAAGCCAGACTACAAGGATTCTGATGTCAGCTCCGAGAAAGGATGAACTGGCCACAAACTCAGCCTCGTGCAGGCTTTAGCTTTGTGTCGTTGGAGAGCCGAAGGCGACCCTAAACTCGATCTTAGATGAGGTTGGCCCTGAGCGTGTAGCGTCTCCCAGATCCATGTCAGAAGCAAACAAAATCCTCCTGGGAGACTTCGAAGGCTCTAGATAATTTTTCAAATGCAAAGTCCAGAAACCAGGTTAGCTAAGCATACTCTAAACAAGACCTTGTGAGAGAGAGAGAGTTGAAATAATGAATACGAAGACTTGCACGTCATCTGAGATATTGAAACTGCCCTGACGATATTCAAAGAAAACGAAACCAAGCTGGAACATTTCAGCAGGAAACTGAAACAGCAAAAACAAAACCAGAGCAAAGAGAAGGGCACCGTGGAGAAGCAGATGAAGCCGCTAGATCCCAGCCCGTGCTCTTCCTTCCCAACGTGAGACACCGTGAGTGGCTTTCACGGCAGCGCAAGGCAGCCAGCCACTGAAGGAGCTGTGAATCAAGAAGAACGGAGGCCAGCGCTGCAGCTCACTAGGCTAATCCTCCGCCTTGCGGCGCCGGCACACCAGGTTCTAGTCCCGGTCGGGGCGCCAGATTCTGTCCCGGTTGCCCCTCTTCCAGGCCAGCTCTCTGCTGTGGCCCGGGAGTGCAGTGGAGGGTGGCCCAAGTGCTTGGGCCCTGCACCCCATGGGAGACCAGGAGAAGTACCTGGCTCCTGCCATCGGATCAGCGCGGTGCACCGACCACGGCGGCCATTGGAGGGTGAACCAACGGCAAAACAAAGACCTTTCTCTCTGTCTCTCTCTCTCACTGTCCACTCTGCCTGTCACCAAAAGAAAGAAAGAAAAGAAAAAAAGAAAGTCTAGGGGCCTGCACTGTAGTGTAGCAGGTAAAGCCTCCACCTGCAGTGCTGGCATCCCATCTGGGCGCCAGTTCGAATCCCAGCTGCTCCTCTTCCCATCCAGCTGTGGCCTGGGAAAGCAGCAGAGGATGGCCCAAGTCCTTGGGGACAGAAAGACAGCCAGGTCTGACACTGGTTAAGTTGGAGAGTCGGAACCGACCCTGCAGCCCCGCAACACTCCAGAGCTTACAGACCAAGGAAAGACTCAGGAAACTAAAACAGCAGGGCAGGCGGCAGGGACAGCAGAGTGGTCAGGAGATCACATGTCTTCCCTTGCCCTGTGGGACGGCCAGGCCTGGCCCCCTGGGCCCAGGCACCCTGGGGGTGGGATTGCACAGCTCTGTGACGTTCAGCACTTGCTGTAGACAAATCGCCGAGGGGAAGCTGACCAGGGCTAGTGGTAGAGCGTCCCCACTGGAGGAGGGCACATAGCCTCCCGCACGTCGCTGGGCCCAGATTAGCTTTCAGCCTCCCTCCTGTTCTGCTAAATGAGCACCTGCTCCTCCCGATCTGTGCTGAAGCGAGCTTCTGTCTGCTGTGAGGGTTTGCATGCACCTTGCCTTGCCTCCACTCAGGCCCTGTAGTCCAAGGCCGCACAGGGGAACCGGCTTCCCCGGGAGTCTCCCCGCCGCAGGGTCCGCCAACAGCTAGGGAAGGCTGCCACCTAGCGGTGGGAACCGGAACAGCGCGCGTCCAGGATGACTTCGTTCGCACGGAGTTGAACGGGGGCTGGTTTCCTGGTGCCTCCATTGTCAGCCCCCAAATCTGAGGAGGAGACATCACCCGCGCGAGGTTTTCCTTTCTGCCCTTCGTTTTTAAAGCGGTCTTTTTTGACAAGCAAGAAAGGCACACCCTCATCCATCCTGGACTTTAATATTGTGCATTGCCCTGAGCTGCTAGGTATCCCTGCGTGAGCGAGGATGCTCTGACTGGGGCATATGGCACAGTAAGGAAAGAGTTCCCATGCCCCAAATACTGCCCAAGCAAGCATCACTCTCAAAGGACAGTCTCCTGAGAACAGGCAAAAAAAAAAAAAAAAAAAAAAAAAAAAAAAAAAAAAAAAAACCAACTGCTGAAAGTGCACCTGTTCCCTTCACCTCTTTCTAGACATCTGTATCCCAAGGACCTGTGTGAGAACACACCTGTGTGTGGAAAGGCAGCGCCCGGGCTCAGCCCATGGCGTCCTCGCCTGTCCTTTACCAAAAGGAATTCATGGGATTGAGAGATTGATGCAGCTGGCCCGACAAGCTTTTAATCTCTGGATTCCGGAGTCAGCGGCTTCTCCAGTGGATAAACCCTGCTGGCCAGCACCACCCAGAGGGGTCTGTTCGGGGCACTTCCAGGTAGGTCCAGGCAGGGAGATCCAGGTGTGGGGCAGAAGGAGATGACTGCCTGCTTGTAAGCCCCTGACCCACTGGGGTCCACCTGGCCATCAGAAAGTCCCTGGAGAGCACTGCATCACTGACCAATGAGAGGGAGCTCACAAGTGCCGCTGACCAACCAGGAACCCGGACACGAGCTGGCCATGCGTCTCTGAGTTCCAACTTCAGTCTAGGAGAGCCTTCACTCCCTAACCTCTCCGGGAACCTGGGAATCAGCAAGAGCTGCCCGGCTCCTTGCTCTTGGCTTTGCAATAAAGACCTCCTTTTTTTCCACCACCCCACGTCAGTGATTGGCTCTCTGCATGTCAGGAGGGTGGTCCCAGTTTGGGGGTTCCACGGCAATACCTCCAGATCATCGGTGGGGGGGGGGGCTGGTGCACGTGGTGGATAGCCTTGTGAATCATTCTCCAGTGCACACGACTCACTCCTGCAGGTCAGACCCTCACAGTCTCTCCGATTCCAGGAGCTTTGTGCAAAGAGGGAGTTAAAGGCTGTTTTACACAATATTATCATAAAATATTTATTCCAATCAGAGTCTGCCATGACCATATTTAATTTCATAAAAGGGTTCATATTTTTCTATCTCATTTTAATGAAATTAGCAGTCTACACTGGTAGCAAGCTGGTTCATTTTTTTTCTTTAAGATTTATTTATTTATTTGAAAGGCAGAGTTTGCAGAGAGAAAGAGGCAGAGAGAAAGAGTGAGAGACAGAGAGAAAGGTCTTCCATCTGCTGGTTCACTCCCCAAATGGCCGCACTGGCTGGATCTGGTCCCATCCGAAGCCAAGAGCCAGGAGCTTCTTCTGGGTCTCCCACGCGGTGCAGAGGCTCAAGGACCTTGGCCATCTTCTGCTGCTTTCCCAGGTGCATTAGCAGGGAACTGGGTCAGAAGTGGAGCAGTGGGACCCGAACTAGCACCCATATGAGATGCCAACACTACAAGCGATGGCTTAACCTGCTGCACCGTAACACAAGCCCTGGTCCTTTGTGATTTTATGGGAGAAAGACAGCAGGCCTGTTGGGAGTGAGCATTTTGCCCACGAAGACTGGTTTCGCTAACTGGGTAGCAAGGCACACACATTTCAGCCACCAAATATGCTGAGTCCAGTTCCAGGACGCCAACCAACGAACAACATGCAGCTGTTTACACAGCACTAAAACAGTGAGGGCATTTTCTTTCTTTCTTTCTTTCTTTCTTTCTTTCTTTCTTTCTTTCTTTCTTTCTTTCTTTCTTTCTTTCTTTTCAGGCAGAGTGGACAGTGAGAGAGAGAGACAGAGAGAAAGGTCTTTCTTTTGCCGTTGGTTCACCCTCCTATGGCCGCTGCGGCCGGTGCAAGGCGGCCGGCGCGCCACGCTGATCCGATGGCAGGAGCCAGGTGCTTCTCCTGGTCTCCCATGGGGTGCAGGGCCCAAGCACTTGGGCCATCCTTCACTGCACTCCCGGGCCACAGCAGAGAGCTGGCCTGGAAGAGGGGCAACCGGGACAGAATCCGGCGGATGAGGGCATTTTCTAAACGAACACCATGCTCACGGAGGTATATGAGAAATAAAATGTCCATGTTCTCAACCGTTTTTAATCAAACCCAGAGCCAGTCAGTGACACGGTGGCAGGTATAATTAACAGTCTCCTAATACACACCGTAGACTTTTTTGTTGGTGTTGTACTTTCCAGAAAAGTAGGGAAGGGATAGCTTTTATGAATGAGTGACGCCCTCCACAGCTAAGGGGGCTTCCAGCGATGCCACCTGAACCTAATGAAGTCATTCAGTCAACAAAACGTGACGACGGGTGCGGCTGTCACTTTTGATACCTTCCTCGCAGCAACCCGGTAACTGAACTTGGACTCCCCCGACCCCGCTTCTGAGCACAAAGGCTTCGCCGCGCTCCCGGCCGAGAACGTGGTGGGCAGAAACGGGACAGGCGCTACACCGCGGCAGGTGTTGGCAACCAGGGCGGCTCATGAGCGCAACGCGATGCGGTTCTGCCAGCCTGGCGCTCGCCCGCCTCCCGCCTGCTGTGACGCCGTCCTGGGGAAGCAAGTGCTGCCCCCGCTGACACGGGGTGGCCGTGAGACCCCTTTCTGCCCCTGCGGAGGGGGCCGGCACCGCGCAGGGAGCATCCAGGGCAAGAGAGAGAAGAGGGGCAGGGGGCTTCTCCCCTCTGCAGCTACATTCTGCTCAGAGCGGGAGACCCTCAGGGCAGTGAAGCCAGAGGATGGAGAGAACTTGGAGTCTGCCGGCCACTGCGTGGAGAGACCCGTGCGGACCACAGCGCCCACTGCGGCCGCGGAGGCAGCAAGAGGGAAACCTCCACTGGGCTGCATCGCTGGCGCTTGGAGCTTTGTGGGGAGAACTAGAGATACCAGGGAGAAACGATCGCAGGTTTTATAAAAAGGAACCAAATGTCCCGAAGAGCAAAATACCTCTTTTCTTTACAATTTTGGGTTAAGCCATTTTCTTTTTCTTTTCTTTTCTTTTTAAAGATTTGTTTGTTGGCCAGCGCCACGGCTCAGTAGGTTAATCCTCCTCCTGCGGCGCCGGCACACCGGGTTCTAGTCCCGGTCGAGGCGCTGGATTCTGTCCCGGTTGCCCCTCTTCCAGGCCAGCTCTCTGCTGTGGCCCGGGAGTGCAGTGGAGGATGGCCCAAGTGCTTGGGCCCTGCACCCCATGGGAGACCAGGAGAAGCACCTGGCTCCTGGCTTCGGACCAGCGCGGTGTGCCGGCCGCAGCGCACCGGCCACAGCAGCCATTGGAGGGTGAACCAACGGCAAAGGAAGACCTTTCTTTCTGTCTCTCTCACTGTCCACTCTGCCTGTCAAAAAAAAAAAAAAAAAAAAAAAAGATTTGTTTGTTGATTTGAAAGGCAGAGTTACAGAGAGCCAGGGGTGGGGGTGGGGGGTCTTCCATCCACTGGTTCATTCCTCTGATGGCCGCAAAGGCCGGAACTGCGCTGATCTTAAGCCAGGAGCCAGGAGCTTCTTCCAGGTCTCCAACATGAGTGCAGGGGCCCAAGGACCATCTTCTACTGCCTTCCCAAGCCACTGCATTAGGTGTGCTGGTCTTTTCAAATCTCAGGCTGTATTTGAAAAAGGAGCCTCTCCCTGCTGGCCCCAGACCCTTTGCTGTCTGCACCCGCTGTTTCTCGGTTTGTTGACGTGGATTCTCCAGGGCTCAGCTCACTGCGAGCCTTGGACGAATCAAAGGAGTCGAAACAGAAGAGAAAGGAGCCCCCATGTTTCCGGTTCTGCACTCTCGTTTATTTTCATGCCTGCACCAAGCCTGTACTTGCTAGACAAGGAATCTGTGTTTTGCAAATACCGCCAACCAGGCAGATAAGACCGGTCAGTCGGGGCTGTTTTGTCTTTTATTTGTAGAAACTTCCTGGGGAGGGATGGAAAGGATCGCATTTCCAACTCGATTACACTGGTCTGGGAGCTTTGTGAAGAACCCTCCATCACGGTGCCTTAAATCTCGGAGGCTTCCCTAGTGGGCTGTCTTCCTTGGCTGTTCAATTGTCTTCGACTGTAATAGGTCATAAATACGGCTTAATGCGAGCAAGCCCATCCCCCAATGAATTTCCCACGCCTCCCAACGGCAGTTAATCACCTGTGCCTTTCACTCCTGCAAATGATCAGAAGATTAAGTACTGATGAGCACACACTCAGCGTCCGGAACGGGGTGGGGGTGGGGGGCAGCCTCTCTGAGCTGCTGGGGCTTCGGGCTTCATGGTTGCGTGGGTGGGTGGTCTGAGACCCTTTCTGCTGGAAGGGAGGTGAGCTTTTGGGATCCTTGGGCAGCTCTGAAGCGCCTGAAGGTTAGGATGGATTCAGTTGAAATTTCTCACCATGGAGAACTGAATAAAAGCAAGATGGAGATTCATGACGGGTACACACATTCTCTCCCATCCCGATCTCCCTGCTGTCTGCCTGTCCCGTTATACACCCGATGAACAGGACTTGGGGGGTTAGGAGCAAATCAGATGAAGCCTGGCTAATTCAGAGGGTTTCTTGTTTAGGCTGATTTGCAAACGGACCTGGGCAAACGGGTAAATGCAACCAACCCTACTTGGGGCCCTTCTGTCATTTTTGCAAGTTGCCCACTGGACTCTGGTCCCCAAAAATCCAGAACACACTTCCAACAGACCAAGGTGCTCCATTCCAGGAAGGAGCGCTTCCGCCAGCACCCTGGGCCTGCTTCCTCACGGGCACCTAATCCCCAGCACAGGCCCCCGGCCCTGCAGACTGGCAGACTCACTCCTGGCTGCTGTTCGCTCTGCCCGGCCCCTAGTGCTGATTCGGTCTCCACACGGTCTCACTGGCGATGGGTGGCAGGGCCCCCAGACCTCTGCTAAAGGTCATGCAGGCATTCCTCGCCCTCCTAGGAAGGAGGAGTCTCTTGGGAGGTGAGGGAGTTCCAGAACAGTGTCCCCGCTGCAGCCACGCGCACCGTCCAGAGGGCAGGACCAAAGCCCCTCCCACCCCCTCCACCTTTCTCTCGCCTCCCCGGGATGCCCACATCCAGTGTATTAGTGCCAGTTCGAGTCCCTGCTGCTCTGCTTCTGATCCAGCTTCCTGCTCACGGATCCTGGGAGGCAGCAGGTGACGGCTGGAGCGGTTGGGTCCCTGCTACCCACGACGTGGGAGACCCAGATGGCGTTCCGGGCTTTGGCCTGAATCAGATCTGACTGCTGAGGTCATTTGGCAAGTAAACCAGTGGATGGAAGGTCTCCCTCTCTTTCAAATAAAAAAATAGATCAGAATGAAGCCAAACCTGTGGGGAGGGGACTTCCGGGGAGGTGACATTTGGAGCTCTGTTGTCTTCCATCTCCTGGGACGCAGGGTCCTCTCCGCTGTGTCCGCCCCTGCCGTGGGCCGTGAGGAATCAGACGGGTCAGAGGCTCTGCCTGCAAAGACAGCGCCCCTTCCCTTGGATCCTTCTTTTTCTTCAATTTTCCATTCCCATGTGGACACGGGGAGTTTACCCCGAAAGCCTAAGAGACCAAGAATCTAGCTGCTACGGGGCTGCGGTGGCAGTCAGACGCATGGAGTCCCACCCACCCATCCATGGACGCTCGCGAGCAGGCGCGCTCAGCAGGGTCTCTAGGCAAAGCCTTGGGCACTGAGAATGTCTTGAGCTTGTCTCTCTGCATCTGCCTAGCTGGAGTACTGTGGCCCAGGACCTGGGCTTTCTAGACCCCAGCCTGGCCGAGTCTGCCCTCCCCCAGCCAGAGAACAGTCAAGCCTGCAATTGCATGTTCTAGAAAGAACAGTGGCCCTAGGGCTGGGACGCTGGCCTCGGAGCAAATGGAGAGATTCACACATTCCTACTGTCCCAGAGGCTACAGGCCCCGATTCTTCCGAAACTGCAGAGAAACCTCCCAGCTACTCACCGAGAGCCCGCCTCCTGCAGGATGTTCCTGAGAGCAGGTGCAGGGACCAGGCCACCAGCCCCACAAGCATGCGTCTGGTGTAGACAGGATCCGAGGGGAAGCCGTGGTCGCTGTGTTGGCCCTGAGGTCACAGCTGCAGGACAGGAGGAAGCAAGCGGTGACCTGTGAACTGGGGGCAGGCAGAAACGAAGGAGTGGCTGGAAATTCTTCCTTTTCCAGAATGAGTTTTATTACATAATAATATGGGTGGGTCTTCCCTTATTAAAACGTGGACAATGCGGCCGGCGCTTGGCACAGCGGGTTAAAGACCTGGCCTGAAGTGCCGGCATCCCATATGAGCACCAGTTCTAGTCCCAGCTGCTCCTCTTCCAATCCAGCTCTCTGCTACAGCCTGGGAAAGCAGTAGAAGATGGCCCAGGTCCTTGGGCCCCTGCACCCACGTGGGAGACCCGGAAGAAGCTCCTGGCTCCTGGCTTCGGATCGGCGCAGCTCTTGCCATTGAGGCCATCTGGGGAGTGACAAGTGGATGGAAAACCTGTAACTTTGCCTCTCAAATAAATAAAAAAAAACTTTAAGAAGAATTTAGTTATTTAATTATTTATTTGAAAGAGTAACAGAGAGAAAGGAAGAGAGAGAGAAAGAGAGAGACGAAGAGAGAGAATGAGTGCTTCCATTTGTTGGCTCACTCCCCGAAATGGCTTCAATAGCCAGAGCTGGGCCAGGCCAAAGCCAGGAGCCGGTAACTCCATCTGGGTTTCCCATGTGGGTGACAGGGGTCTGAGGACTTGGGCCATCACCTGCTGCCTCCCAGGCACCCCACAGGGAGCTGGATCAGAAGCAGAGCAGCTGAGACTGGAACCAACGCTCCGCCATGGGATGTCAGGGTTGCAAGCGGCAGTTCACCCCACTGTGCCACCACGCTGGCCCTGGGGGACCACTTAATGGAGAGTGTTTTATAGCCTCCTTGTTGGCTCTCAGGAAAGTTATTTTCCTCGTAAAGTTTCTGCATATTTAAATCATTCTTTTCCTCTGCTGGTAAAATATATGTGATTCTGGTGCGATAATCACTGGTACTTTGTCTCATTAAATGTCTAACAGCTCTGTCGGCTTATTAGGAAGCAGAGATTTTGCATGCACTTGTGCCAAGGCCCCATACTATACTCTTGCTCCAAATGATGCGTTTTTAGTACATCATCTTATATTTTCCACACCGGGGACGACCTTAGCTACCAGCAAAAGACTTTTGTCCTTTAAAATGATGATGCTGAGTTTATTTTTTTATAGTTTCAGTGCAGAGAGAAAAGGCCGTTTCTAAGAGGACCGTGGCACGCGGGTGAACGTTGGGCTTTCCCCAGCTTTGCTGTGTTGGAGATCTTGTGCACAGCCTCCCTGGGAGAGACCACGCCATGCCCGACACAGTGGCGCTGGGCACTTTGTCTTCTAAAAATCTCTGTAGGTTCATCACAGATGACAGCAGAGGCGCGAGTGTCCGCCGGCGACCCGAGCATGACTGGGAGGCCGCAGTGTATCATGGAGAGTCCAACAGTGGGGGCGCACCGGGTAGAGGAAGGTCAGAACCGGGGGCCAGTGCCACCTGCCCGTGTGTCACCGATGTATTTTGTTTGTTTGTTTGTTTTTGACAGGCAGAGTTAGACAGTGAGAGAGAGAGAGACAAAGGTCTTCCTTCTGTTGGTTCACCCCCCATATGGCCACTACGGCCAGCGCTGTGCTGATCCGAAGCGGGGAGCCAGGTGCTTCCTCCTGGTCTCCCATGCGGGTGCAGGGCCCAAGCACTTGGGCCATCCTCCACTACACTCCCTGGCTACAGCAGAGAGCTGGCCTGGAAGAGGAGCAATCGGAACAGAATCCGGTGCCCCAACCGGGACTAGAACCCGGGTGCCAGCGCCGCAGGTGGAGGATTAGCCTAGTGAGCCGCAGCGCCGGCCACCGATGTGTTTTTGAGACTCATCTTTATCATTTCATTCCACGAAGAATCTGTTGTTCAAAAAAAGAGACATTTATTTTGAGGCAACGGCGATTCCAAATTTCTTCCATCTTTTCAACAGACACAGTACTGCCAAAGAACCAAAAACCCGGCCCCCTAGCAGACCTGTGCAAGAGCAGAAAATTCACTTCCGTGAGCAAAGTTTCCGCGAGAAGCCCCAGGGGTCAGGGCCAGGGGCCTTGCCAGCCACCTGACCCTGCTCCAACATCCTCGGGACACAGCTGGGCAAACGGAAGCTTAGAAAGGAGATGGCTGGGGCCGGCACTGTGGGAGAGTAGGTCAAGCCTGTGCCTGTGGTCCCTGCATACCATACGGACGCTGGTTCGAGTCCCGGCGGCTCCTCTTCCCATCCAGGAGGTATTCTGTAAGATGGTGCAAGTCTACATTTTACACACACGGCATCATTCCAGACAGCCTGGTCTACATCTTTTGCTGTCCATTTAACAATGCACCTTGCAATTGATCTAACTTGCTATCTAATTCTTTGTGGTATTTGCTTAATATTTCATTGGAGGAAGATGTCATTAACAAATGAGACTGCTACTACTTGTTTCGCTCCCTTCATTGGCATTCCCATCAACATTCCTGCGTGTGAATTCACTTCCTGTGTTCACTGTCGCAAGCCACGTGGTAAATGATGTGAGTCGACAGAGGCTTTTCTTCTTGACTTGCAGCTCTGTGTTTTTAAGAGTTCATTTTTCCCTTTGCTGCATGAGAATTTCCATAAGTTTCCCATACGCTGCACCACTTCCCATCTTAAAAAGCAAGAACAGGGGCCGGCGCTGTGGTGCAGCAGGTTAATGCCCTGGCCTGAAGTGCCGGCATCCCATACGGGCGCCGGTTCGAGATCCGGCTGCTCCTCTTCCAATCCAGCTCTCTGCTACGGCCTGGGAGAGCAGTAGAAGATGGCCCAGGTCCTTGGGCCCCTGCACCCACGTGGGAAACCCAGAAGAAACTCCTGGCTCCTGGCTTCAGATTGGCGCAGCTCCGGCCACTGCGGCCAATTGGGGAGTGAACCAGCGGATGGAAGATCTCTCTCTCTCTCTCTCTCGCTCTCTCTCTCTCTGCGCAATTCTGACTTGCAAATAAATAAATAAATTTTTTTTTTTAAAAAAAAGCAAGAACAGCATCTTCAATATTTCCTTCTGACTACGGAGCCATGTGTGGTGTGCCCTGACCTTGTTTGTGTATCCAGTGCGTCCACTGCTTCTACCAATTTTACAGAGTAGCTTCTGTTCTAAAACACTCCGTCCTGGTGATGTGCCCTAGGTGCTGGCTACCGGGTTGCCACAGCTTCTGCCCCAGGCGGCCGCCTCCGTGTCGTGTCCGTGGCATCTTCCTCCGTGATCCACACGGGTGATGACCGTGGCTGCCCAGGCCTGGGCTGCAGTGGTGGTGGGACTGCTCCCCGAGCTGGGATGCAGCTCCCCTAGGCGGGGCAGGGTCCCTGGTAGCTTTGTGCACACGGCACCCAGCTGTGCCCAGCAGTGGGGACGGTGCCTGTCTGTGTCTGAGAGCCACACGGGCAACTTCCGGGGGCTTCTGGGAGCTGACCGCTCCGGCAGGTCTACCCAGCTGTTTCTCTGGACCAAGGCTGGGTGGCTGAGGTCCAGCATCCGCTTCTAAGAGCAGCAGTGGGCTGAGCGGCTGAGGACAGCCCTCTTGGCTGCTTCTAGGGACCCGGGGAGGATGGGGCAGGGCGGCCCAGCCGTCTCCCCGGGGACTTGGCACACACACTGAGCTGTTCAAGGTCGGGGGGGGGGGGGTTGGTGCTTCCCGCTCTTCTTCCCAGGGGACTTCTGCAGAGGTCTGGGTCCTTTGGGAGCGGAGGGCAGGTAGGCGGGGCCAGCCAACTGCTTCTGGGGCCTCCCGCTGGGCTCAGAGGGCTGGGTCCCTGGAGCTGCTGGGAGTAGCTGCTTCTCGGGACCCCAAGTGGGCAGACGGATGGGGAGGGTACAGCAGGGGCTGGGCTGTCTTCAGGGGGCAATGCAGCAGTGCAGGGGGCAGCTCCCCAGGCTGGGTGGGGAGCCTGGCGGGGCCTCGGTGCTCCCCAGCAAGAAGTGGCCCAGCGGTCTTGTGGTGTGGGTGGGGTCCGCGGGGAGACCCCCGCTCACCTTTTTTCACCAAGCGACATTCCTCTTGGCTCGGGTCCATCTTGACAGATAGAATGGCAGGGGCTGTGTCTCCCTCTGCTCTGCACACCTGGGCTCACCCTCCTGCCTGCTCCCCAGTGGCTGCCGGAGGTTGGGGGAGGGGAGCTGGGGGCGGGGCCCAGAGGTAACCCCCTCGCCCACGCCCACTGCCGCAGGTGGCAATCCCACTGTGTGTGGCTGGGCAACTCATCTCTCCTTGCTATCAGACCAACTCCACCGGCTTCCCAGGAGCCTGGGAGCCTGGACGGGGCTGCTCCCGCTGGCGCCCCTGTAGGGGGCGATTGGAGGGTCTCCCTGGCCGGCAGTCGCACACCCACTCACAGCGCAGCCCCCTCCTCCGTCATGGAGTGGCAGGCAGGTTCCTGGCTCGAGCTGGGAAGACTGAGCTAGGGGTCTCAACAGCTGCCCTATGGCTCCCGAAACAGCCCTGGAAACCCCCACCCCCTGAGTTTCCCACGGAGCCTCCTTCCTCCCTGCTGAGGAGCGCTTATCCTGAGCGCAGACCCTGGCCCGTGCCAGCCTCAGCCCTGGAGAGAACGTGGAGCTTCGTGGATGTTTCTCTACTGCCCTCTTGTGTTCGTTTCTCATATTGCAGCAATCCTAAAAAAAAAGTGGGGGTTCGCCAAGTACAGAAAACACGAATTCCCCCCACTGCAGCAGAAGGAGGCACACAGGGATGCTGTGTGCCTTGGGAAGGTTTAGTCTTACTGGACATAGGACTTCCTGCTCCAGCGCTGCGTTAAACTGTTAAACAGGTACTGTGTAGTATGCACAGCGTGGACAAGCTGAATCGGGGTACCAGCTACCCTACTCTTTACCAGCCCCAACCCCACCACCACCACTGCCCCTCCCATCATGCCCAACACCACCCCAAATTTGGAGCGATGAGACGACACCTTTTAAATGGAAGTCAGTAGGCTCAGCAGCGAATGGCTCAGATTAGTACTCCACGAAGGTTGTAGACAATGAACTTAAGTGATAAGTTTATTTTGCTGCCAAATTTTTTGAAACCTATGAATAGCTATTATTACCTCATACACAGTTCCCGGGAACTCTCTGAAAACTCCTGGTCAATTTGTACAGGGCTTTGGATTTTGCAAAGACCTTTCAGGAAAATACTTCATGATCGAAACCTTGCCATAGCCCTCAGGGGAGAGAAGAAGCCGTCGCCACCCGCTTATTCAGTTTGCTTTTGAGACTTTTAATACAGAAAAGTGCAGAAGGTGATGTAACAAGCACCAGCAGATCTGCCACCCGGAACCAGCACATTCTAAGGAGTTTGCATCCACATTCCAGATTTCTTTTTTTTTTTTACAGAAAGAACAAACAAATGCACCCCACACAAAACAGGAGTTCTCTTCCTATCTGTGCCCTGTCCCCATTCCCCTCCTTCATTCCCAGAGATGGCCTTTTTATTTACAATTTTGCATACAATCCATGTTTTTATAATTTTCCTATATACATACATTATAGCATATTTAATATATTTAATATATGCACACGTATGCTTTTCACATGTCATACAGAATTCTGTTTCTTTTTTTTAAGATCCATTTATTTATTTGAAAGTCAGAATTACACAGAGAGAAGCAGAGGCAGAGAGAGAGAGAGAGACACAGAGAGGTCTTCCACCTGCTGGTTCACTCCCCAATTGGCTGCAATGGGCAGAGCTGCGCCAATCTGAAAGCAGGAGCCAGGTGCTTCCTCCGGGTCTCCCACGCAGGTGCAGGTACCCAAGCACTTGGGCCATCTTCTACTGCTTTCCCAGGCCATAGCAGAGAGCTGGATTGGAAGAGGAGCAGCCGGGACTCGAACCAGCACTGATACAGGATGCTGGCACTGTAGGCAGCGACTTAACCTGCTACACCACAGTGCCAGCCACTGTTTCCAGTATCGTTTCACGTTGCTGAACAAGGAGTTGTTGCAGTCATTGGCAGCGATGTCATGTATTCCCACAAAGGTTCATACGCTGTCTGGTACCTACCCACGCCCCCTTGGCAGTGGCACTTGGGTCAAGGCCAGGGCTTTATCACTGTACCCAATAGGACTGTGAACATCATTAAACAGGTTCTTGAAGCTCACATTTGATCATGAAAGGAGGCGGGGTTCAGAGGGAGGCAGAGTGGAGACCTGGTTGTTCCACATTGCTCTGTGTCTTTTACACAAGTTCCCTGCTGACGCCTGGTGTGGTCCACATCTCATCAGAGACTAAGTGGGGGTCCATGCTGTGGCACGGTGGGCTAAGTCTCCTCCTGCAGTGCCGACATCCCCTGTGGGTGCTGGTTCAAGTCCCCGTTGCTCCACTTCCCATCCAGCTCTCTGCTGTGGCCTGGGAAAGCAGTGGAAGATGGCCCTAGTCCTTGGACCTCTGCACCCACATGGGAGGCCCAGAGGAAGCTCCTGGCTCCTGGTTTTGGATCAGGCCAGCTCTATCCATTGTGGCCACTTGGAGCGTGAACCAGCCAATGGAAGACCTCTGTCTCTCTTCGTCTGTAATTCTACCCCTCAAATAAATAAATAAAATCTTAAAAAAAAACATTAATTAGCTGATTCAAGCTACTTTTGGCAAAGGCAAAGTTCTGAATGAGCACCATTTCTCTTTTTAACAGCTGCACGGGTCGATCGAGTGGGACGGCGTCTCCAGTACCATCTGTCCTAGGCTGAGCTAGAACTGTGTCCCCTAGACTCCACCTTCTCCTAGCTTCCCTCAAATCCTAGTTTGCGATTTCAACTTTCTGTCCTGCTTTTGCTAAGTGACGAGGAGTCACAAGTTTATCTGAACTAGATTTTCCACAGATGTCAGTAGAACTTCGCATGGGGGTAGGGGGCTCCTCCTCCGCGCCCAGGCGCTCTGTCCCCTGCCCCCCCCCTTTCAGGAGAGCCGCCAGCTGCCTTTGGACTGGAATGACAAGTGAGCAGGGCTGTACTTGCCTGAGGCCTGCACCTGCTTCCCCTGAGCTCCAGGGTCCTCACCGCCCGCCGTGCCTTTGCGGGGTGCCATGCGCTCCCAGCCCCTGGCCTTCTCCCAGCTCCCTCACTTAGCAGAAAGCTTCCGTGTTGCTCCCCGTCTTCGTGGAGGAACGACACAGGACCCTGCGCTGTTCTTTTGTCTGCTCGGCCCTCCCCGGGTTTGCTGCTGGTTCTTCCCGGGTTGGCTACCGTCCCTTCCACCTCCGTGGAAGGGCGGTTCCCCCTGGCCGCTTTCCCCACTTCCGGCTCTCTCGGGGGGCTGCTCAGATATTCGGATAGATGTTCCTGGTGCATGTTGGCTCTCTCCTCCTTTATAGTCCTTTTCCACCAATCCCAACTCTGCTACCCACACGCCGAGTACGCTACTCTCCTCCAATCAGGAGCAGGTCCTACAGTTTATTGGTTGAACTGGAGGCAGCTGTGTAGAAGCTGTTACCTCCTCTCCCAGCGCCATATTGTGGGAGAGCAGATGCATAGAATAAGTCTTAATTCCAGTAACTTAGTCTAGTCCGAGTTGCTCCCAGTTTCTCCCCACACTTCCATGCCTTGCTTTTCACTAAAATTAATTCACTGACTTGAGGAAGTGGTGCAGGATCCCTGAACCCCACACTCTTGCGGTCCGGTCCTTGGTCTCCCCATTGGTGCTTGGTCCCGCCTGGGGTTTCCTCCAGCGACCCCGACCCAGAGTGACAAGTCCCTCCTGGCTGCTTTATTTGATCTGAGAATGTTCTGTTGTCCTTTCCTGCTAATCCTCACTCTCAGCCCAGCTGTACACAAAGGCTATAGGGGAGCCCAAACAAACAGCAACAAAGGCGGAGCAAAGGTGTCAACAGGCTTATCAAGTTCCTGGAGGGGGTGCCTGGCGAGAAGCCCATTTCACAGATGTGCGAGACAGGCTGTGTCAGCCTCTGCAGAATCACACCAGCTCGGCTGATGGCCAAGGTCAAGGCTTTCCGCATTACCCAGAAGCCCAGTGGTGAGCTGGGAGGAGCTACCAACAACAGCCTCCAGCCTTCTGGGACTGGAAAAACAGGCTCCCCTTAACCTGGCTCCCCTTCTTGTCATTCAGTAGAGCTGGGTTCCACCCACTTGTGAGTTTGCCCCAGAATGTTCTTTCTGCTTTCTTGTCATTTTGCTTAAGAAATGTCTAGATCGGGAAAAGCCCGAGCATCTACGCACCCTGGCTCTGCCTCTCCAATGGTTGTCCTAGAAAACACAGAATTTATTTTTTTTAAGATTTATTTATTTATTTGAAAGAGTTACACAGAGAGATGAGAGGGAGAGAGGGAGGAAGGGAGAGAGAGAGAGAGGTCTTCCATCCGCTGGTTCACTCCCCAGATGGCTGCAACAGCCGGAGCTGCGCCGATCTGAAGCCAGGAGCCAGGAGCTTCTTCCAGGTCTCCCATGCGGGTGCAGGGGCCCAAGGACTTGGGCCATCTTCCTCTGCTTTCCCAGCCCATAGCAGAGAGCTGGATCGGAAGTGGAGTGGCCGGGTCTCGAACCGGTGCCCATATGGAATGCCGGCGCTTCAAGTCAGGGCGTTCACCCACTATGCCACAGCACCGGCACCAAAAACACAGAATTTAAAGACTCTCCCTCCATCACTGAAACTGAGCCCCGGTCCCTAATGCCTTTGATGCAGACTTTATCTGGCCCCAGTTCTCCCTTCCTCTGACTCCACTTTGATACAAGTCAGCTCCTTCCTGAACATGAATGCGCTGAGTTGAAGGAGTGGCGCGTGGGTCAGGGCTGGCCCCCAAGACCCCAGCTCACAAGACTCAGGATGCAACGGTCGCCTCCGTTAGTGAGTGTCCTAACCTACGCTTCACAGGAACCCAGGCCCCGCTCACCTGCAGGCCCCTGCAGACCCCATTTGTCATCATTGCATCTTCTGAAGACCTTGCTGGCCAGCCTCCTACCACTGACCAATCAAAGGAAAGCCACGGGTACTGTGGACCAATCAGAGACCTGTATGCAAATACATCATGCATTGCTCAGGCTCTGGCCCGCCCCAGTCCCCCAAGGCGCGTGGGGGATTGAGCCATAACTGCTGGTGTCAGTGACTGGATTGCTCTGTGGGGGTGAGCAGACTCGCTCCTGGAGGGTTCTACAACATAAGCACGCAGCCAGAATAGAAACCTGGGAGCTGGTGCTGCAGCACAGTGAGTTAAGCCGGCATCCCATAAGAGAACCAGTTAGAGTCCCGGCTGCTCCACTTCCAATGCAGCTCCCTGCTAATGCGCCTGGGAAAGCAGTGGAAGGTGGCCCAAGTGCTTGGGCCCCTGCCATCCCCATGGGAAACCCAGGTGGAGTTCCAGGCTCCTGGCTTTGGCCTGGCCCAGCCCTGGCTGTTGCAGCCATTGGGGGAGTGAACCAGCAAATGGAAGATTCTCTCTCTCTCTCTCTCTTTCTGTAACTCTGTCTTTCAGAGAAATAAATACACCTTTAAAAGAAAAAAAAGAATGGAGAGCGCAAAAGTAGGAGATACTCCAACGTTAGAGTACAGAGGCCAGTTAAGGGGGGGATGGGAAACAGGGCTGTCAGGCGGGAAGTCAGAAATTCACCGAGTGCTAAGGCAAACAAGGCTGCACGGAGAGGAGCGAGAGGAGCGCAGCAGGCTCCGGCAGCCTCAGAACCACGCCTGGAAGCAGCCCAGGGTTTCACACGGCCAAGCCCTGCCCACACTTGGCAGGTGGTCCCAGCCTTCTCCCCAAGGAAGGCACCTTTAGGGGAATCTCCTCTGCCCAGCTCCGGGTGGGCTCCCCACTCTGAGAACCCCAGGTAAGGAAATCTTAGATGGGATTTTACCTATTTCACACCCAGCACACGCTTTGTCCGGGAGGAGAGGGCAGAAGGAAAAACCAGGGAAGAAGTGGACCCCATTTCCCTTATAAACCCCAGCGTGACACACAGCTAGGCACCCGTTCTCGGCCCCGTCTGGAGAGGTGCCCGTCCGTTGAACCGTGCTCCCTCGCTTCCCACTGCTCTGTCTCACCTCTGAATTCCTTCTTGTGCGAAAACAAGACCCGCCGTTCCCCTCATCTCCGCTAGCAGGTGCAGTCAGTGAGCATTCAATCCAAAGTGGCCCATGGACCTCGGCTGCCAGGGAGCTGAACTTGACACTTGGAAAGGAGGACATGGATGTGTTCCATGCCACATCTCCCAGCATACCACAGGAAAGCCCAGAATACAACGTCACAGATACTGGATTCAGAACAGCACCCACATGTGCTATAGGAGGCACATTTTTTTTTTCTTTTTTTTTTCTTTTTTCTTTTTTTTTTTTTTTTTTTTTTGAGACAGACAAAGTGGACAGTGAGAGAGAGAGACAGAGAGAAAGGTCTTCCTTTGCCATTGGTTCACCCTCCAATGGCCGCCACGGCTGGCACGCTGCGGCCGGCGCACCGCGCTGATCCGAAGCCAGGAGCCAGGTGCTTCTCCTGGTCTCCCATGGGGTGCAGGGCCCAAGCACTTGGGCCATCCTCTACTGTACTCCCTGGCCACAGCAGAGAGCTGGCCTGGAAGAGGGGCAACCAGGACAGAATCGGGTGCCCCGACCGGTACTAGAACCCAATGTGCCGGTGCTGCAAGGCAGAGGATTAGCCTAGTGAGCCGTGGCACCAGCCAGGAGGCATATTCTAATCCATGCCAGGCTACAACCAGGGCGCTGAGTCTGCCAGGAGGCAACCACGAGTCTCTCACTGCTCAGTAGTGAGAACTGGCTGCAGGTTTTCGCTTGTCTGGACAGGTACCCGCCTCTCCCCAGCGGGCTGGACGTGTCCTGCGGATCCCAATCGACCACGGAGCTGCGCCGTCCCTTTCTGGGTATGGCCGCAGAGAGCTGCTGTCCCTGAGATACACAGGGGCGGGCAACGTGGCGCAGTGGGGTAAGCTGCCACTTGCAAGGCTCACATCCCAAATCGGAGCTCCAGTTTGAGTCCCGGCTGCTCTTTTCTGACCCAGCTCCCTGCCAAAGTGCCTGGGAAGGCAGTGGCAGATGGCACGCGCCAACTCTTGGTCTTTGGGGCTGAGCCCAGGTCACCCACCCAGATCCCTGATTACAGGGGATTTCTCCCAGGACTTCCAGTCTCTCCTGAATTCTGTCGCAGGGGGCAAATCATTAAGTCACCTTTATAAACACATCTCTGTCTTGATGATCCGGAACCTCAGGAGGACTCCAAGTTCCTCTCTCTTCCTTGGGCACTTCTCCATCTCCTGGGCAAGCTCATAGATGGGCTCCAAACCCCACCTGCCAGGAGCTCAGGACCTCGTCCCAGACCATGCATTAGCCTCCGACAGACCTGGACTCAGGTCAGAAGGTCAGACCCCCCAGGCACCCTTTCTGCTCAAGTGCCAACCCGCTCCCAGCACAGGGCACAGGTGTCACGGCACAGATGTCCCCAGAGAATCTGGGGGCAAAGCGAGGCAGCATGTCCTGTTTCTTTTTCTCAAATATCCTGGGAGAGAACTTGAGAACCTGCAAAGCCTCGTCCGTGTTTATGCTGCCACCAAAAATGCTCCACCATGAATGGAGATACAAAGGTGACGTCTGGCGTATCTGAAGCGTGAATTTCTTGCCAGTTATAGCACCACTGAACCCATGCAAAGGGCCCTCATCACAGTGACCCCCATCGCCCAGAGGCCCTTCTTTCTTAAATTCAACTTCCATGTCACCTATCCTACACAACTGCACCCTTCCTATGTTTTAAATTTTTACAGAGTACCTCACTGTACTTTCGTCTTTAAAAATATTTTTTTAGGGAGGCTGATACTGTGGTGTAGTAGGTAAAGCTGCCACCTACAGCACCAGGATCGCATATGGGCGCCAGTTCCTGTCCCGGCTGCTCCACTTCCCATCCAGCTCTCTGCCATGACCTGGGAAAGCAGCAGAAAATGGCCCAGGTTCTTGGGCCCCTGCACCGGGAAGAAGATCCTGGCTCCTGGCTTCGGATTGGATGGTCACAGCTACAGCTGTTGTGGCCATTTGCGGAGTGAATCAGCGGATTGAAGACTTTTCTCTCTGTCTTTCCCTCTCTCTATCTGTAACTCTACCTCTCAAATAATAAAATCTTTGAAAAAAATTTTAAATACAACCTTTTTTTAAAAAAAATGTATTCATTTGTAAGACAGAGTGAAAGAGAGGGAGAGACCGAAAAATATCTCCTGTCCACTAGTTCACTCCCCAAATGCCTGCAACAGCCAGCGCTGGGCCAGGCCAAAGCCAGGAGCCAGGAGCTCCATCTGGGTCTCCCACAGGGGCGGCAGGGACCCAAATACCTGAGCCAGCTTCTGCTCCTTCCCAGGGGCATTAGCAGGGAGCTGGATCAGAAGCAGAGTAGCTGGGACCCAAACCAGGCACTGAAGTGGAATGCTGGCATGCCGAGTGGTGGCTCAACCCACCACACCACCACACCCACCACCCAAACCCCCAAATCTTTAGCTTCAAAATTTGTTTCTTGGGGCCAGCACTGTGGCGCAGCGGGTTAACACCATGGCCTGAAGCACAGGCATCCCATATGGGTGCCGGTTCGAGACCCGGCGGCTCCACTTCCAATCCAACTCACTGCTATGGCAGAGAAAGCAGTAGAAGATGGCCCACATCCTTGAGGCCCCTGCACCCATGTGGGAGACCCAGAAGCTACTGGCTCCTGGCTTCAGACAGATGCAGCTCTGGCCGTTGCGGCCAATTGAGTAGGGAACCAACCGATGGAAGACCACACACAGTCTCTCTCTCTCTCTCTGCCTCTCCTCTCTCTGTGTAACTCTTTCAAATAAATAAATAAATCTTAAAAAAAAAATCTGTTTCTTGTGCTCTAACCCTGAAGCTCTAGGTGTTAAAATAATATTTCTTCTGTATAGGCTACTTCATTGATCAAAACAAATATTTGATAAACAGCAATCATTTTATTAAAAAAGTAAAATCTTATTGCAAAAATCTAACGCCAGCAATGGGGCAGGGTTTTATTTTCCTTCCATTGACTCTGGGGTGAATGATCACAAGGCTGCCCGAGCTCTTCTGAGCAGAAATTCTACTTTCTGGTTTCCCGGGTTGAAGACGCTATGAGGAGTCCCCCAGCGCTGCACAAACCTGAATTCAGGCAGGGGGCACACAGGGATTGGCAGGGACTTCAACAAGGTTGTGGCAAAGAGCCAAAAGATAACTTTTAATTGGCAACCATGCATTGTATTTCCATACTACACATTTTTCATTAACTTTTTGAAGACGCCTCACTCACATAAACTTCAAAGGGTATTTTTGCACCAAAAAAACCACGTATCTTTTCATTCCATTTCCCACGAACTTTTGTAATCTTTTACGTATCCTCAGAACTTAATTTCAAAGTGAGAGGAAAGAAATACCATAAAAAAAAAGTACAGGCCGGCGCCGCGGCTCACTAGGCTAATCCTCCGCCTAGCGGCGCCGGCACACCGGGTTCTAGTCCCGGTCGGGGCGCCGGATTCTGTCCCGGTTGCCCCTCTTCCAGGCCAGCCCTCTGCTGTGGCCAGGGAGTGCAGTGGAGGATGGCCCAGGTGCTTGGGCCCTGCACCCCATGGGAGACCAGGAAAAGCACCTGGCTCCTGGCTCCTGCCATCGGATCAGCGCGGTGCGCCGGCCGCAGCGCGCCGGCCGCGGCGGCCATTGGAGGGTGAACCAACGGCAAAAGGAAGACCTTTCTCTCTGTCTCTCTCTCTCACTGTCCACTCTGCCTGTCAAAAAAAAAAAAAAAAATTAAAAAAAAAAAATTAAAAAAGTACAGGGGCCGGTGCTGTGGCATAGCAATTGGCTAACCCCATGGCTGCCATACTGGTAATCCCAGGTGGGCGACGGTTTAAATCCCGGCTGCTCCACTTCCCATCCAGCTCCCTGATGATGGCCTGGGAAAGCAGTGGAAGACGGCCCAAGTGCTGGGGCCCCTGCATCCACATGGGAGACCCAGATGCAGCTCCTGGCTCTTGGCTTTGGCCTGGCTTTGCCCTTGGCCATTGCGGCCACCTGGGGAGTGACCTAGCAGATGGAAGACCTCTCTCTCCGACTTATAAATCAATAAAATAAGCGTTTTTGGGACAGCAACAGCAAGGACACTCGCCAGCCTATCCCTGTTTGGGTTCCCCTGGCAGACTCAGCCCCCTCCACACGGCCCCGCACACAGCCCCTGGCCGTCACCTGCCGTGACTCCAATCATCTGTGTACAGACACGGGCTCCCCAGCCAGCTGGCGGCTCCCCCACAGCAAAGAAGCGAGGACACAGTCAGTCTCCAGGCCACTCACACTTCCGTTTTATTAGCCATGCTCCCACCCCCAGGAGGGGCGGAGCCACCCAAGGGCCCCCAGTCACCAGCAGGGTCCTCCCCCAAGGGGTGCACGCACCACAGCTGTTCCAGGGCCAGAGGCGCCCCAAGGAGGCAGGGCGAGCACCCAGTGCACCTGTCTCTGCCCACCGGGAGAAGCTGGCCGGAGTCCTGGGCACGAGGGGTCCCTCCCACCAGCGGGGTCTGGCTTCACTGCCAACACCGGTGTGGCACGCAGGCACACGGCAGGTGTGATGCCTTGAGGCCGAGGTCCAGGCCCCTGCACGGAAGGCGGGGAGCTCTCCCCACCCCCTGCCCCAACACCAGGCTGCACCCAGGGGCCCGGCCGCGGCGCTAGGAGTGCACGGCCCTGTTGAGGGGGCGCCGCTCGGTGAAGAAGCTCTTCAGTAGCAGCACCTGGCTGAGGCTGACCACGAACAGGGCGATGGTCTCGCCCACGGACCAGTAGGAGACGCGGCTGTTGAGGTCCTCGGCTCGGGCCCGGTCCTGGGCCTCGCGGAGCCGGTAGTGGGTCTGTGAGTCGATCACCGTCTTCAGGGCCTCGTGGATGGTCACGCAGGCGGACTCCATCTGGGCAGGAGAGACAGGCAGTCAGGCGGCTACCCCCGAGCCAGCAACAGCAGATGCACCGACAGGCAACCTCCAGGGTCCCCTCCGCGCGGTGCCTACTGGGGGCCTGGGCTGCGGCTCTCGCGTGGCTTCGTTGATAAGCCAGGGCTCAGAGAGGTCCCGCACGCTGCCCGGAGTCGCACAGGTGCCACACGGCAGTCAGCGTCTGACTCCAGGCACGGAGCCCCAAGCCTAAGCCGTTCAGCACGGCCCTGCCTTGTCTTCTTTCGAGCTCTGGACACCCTGGGGAGGCACGGGTCAGCCCCCTGTTACACAAGGCCGACCCACTGCTCACCCATGACCCTGATGAGCACACCGAGGCTCCAACAGGCCACCTGGACTGCTCAAGGCCACACAGCTAGTAAGCAAGAGACAGTGAACCAGGCCAGCGTTAATGCTGGAGCCACTGCCAAGGCTACTGCTCAGCTGCTGCCCATGGGCCTACATACAAACACCTGACATGCTTCCCACGTTCACAAGACACACGCAGGCACTCACACACACACACAAACACGCACACAAACACGCACACACAAACACGCACAAACACACACACAGGCACGCTCGTGAGTCACACACACAGGCACGCTCGTGAGTCACACACTCAGGCACGCACACACACTCGTGTGCCACACACACGTCACAATTTCCTGCTGGAATATTCTGTGCTGCTTTTTATTCTTTTTTAAGATTTTATTTGTTTATTTGAGAGGTGGAGTTACAGAGAGAGGTCTTCCATTGCTGGTCCACTCCCCTAAATAGCTACAACGGCCAGAGCTGAGCTGATCTGAAGCCAGGAGCTTCTTCTGGGTCTCCCATGCAGGTGCAGGGGCCCAAGGACTTGGGCCATCTTCCACTGCTCTCCCAGGCCACAGCAGAGAGCTGGATCGGAAGTGGGGCAGCCGGGACTCGAACCAGCACTCATACAGGATACTGGTGCCACAGGCAGAGGCTTAGCTCACCATGCCACAGGGCCAGCCCCAGCAGGCAGAATTCTAAAAGGGTCCCCTACCAAGGCCACATGGCAAGATGCCCCGCCCAGTTCCAGGAACCTGTAACCATGATGGCCCGTCACAGCTGTGACTGAGCCGTGTCCCACGGCACAGCTGACAGAGACAGGGTGACGGCCCAGGGCCTGATCTGCTCACACCGGCCCTTAAACGTACAGCCCGTTCTCCACCAGGTTGCAGGAGGCAGAGGAAGGCCTTGGGGGCTGAGGGCACTGCGGCCAGCCATGAGACAGCCTGACCTTGGTCCCACAGCTGCACGGAAGGGAACTGCATCTGCATTGCAAGAGCCTGAGAGCAGATGCCCTACAGCTCCCAGGGAAGATCCCCGCCTGGGGTTCAGAATCCGGCCACGCCTGCCCAGGCCCAGAGCGCACAGAGGCAGGTGTGAGGCGCCCGGTGGCGATGAGTTAGTGACCAGCAATACGCCTGTGGAAGAACCCAGAGGCAACCGCGGGAGCACCACTGCCTGCAAGGCCTCCAAGATTTCCCAGGAGTGAGTTCTCAGGCTGCAGGGGCCCCGGATGCACCTGCCAGACACCTGCGCACCTGCCGAGCTCCACAGGCAAAGCCGTGTATGGAGCAGAGCGCGGCCTGGGCCGCAGTCAGCCCCGGCTCCTCGCCCTCGGCCCCCGCCACCTGTGCACCCACAGACGCTTGATCCTGAAACACCTCCCGAGAGAGGTTCCAGACGGGTGCGGGGTGCAGCGGGCTAAGCCACTGCTGGTGTCCAGCCTGCAGCCCATACTGGAGCGCTGATTCAAGAGCCAGCTATTCCGCTCCCAATTCAGCTCCCGGCTAATGCACCCTGGGAGGCGGCCAAAGATGGCCCAGGTGCTTGGGCCCCTGCACCCACGTCGGAGACCCACGGGCTTCTGGCTCTGGCCATGGCCCAGCCCTGGCTGTTGCAGCCATGTGGGGAGTACACCAGCAGATGGACGCTCTCTGTCTCTGTTTCTCTCTCTGTTGTTCTGCCTTTCAAGTAGATGAAAGTAAATAAAACAAACATTTAAAAAGAAAAGTAGATTCCAAGGGGGCTTTCCAGTGCCTGCCGGCTTTGATGCCAACAGCTGCAGGAGGCCTCTCGGGCACAGGGCCCTGCCCCTCCCAGCTTGTCGGCAACACTGCCCGAGCGCCCCAGTGCACGTCGACCATCATGGAGATGGAAGAGGGGGCTCCACCGGGAGGGAATCAGGCCTGTGTCTCCAGCCTTCTTCCAGGATCCAGAAGTCCTGGCGAGGAGGGAGGGAGGGAGGAAGAGGGGAGAGGCCAGACACCACGGGGGGCCTTGCTCTGGACGCAGGCGGTGGCACCGCACAGAGGGCCCTGGGCCTGCAAGGGCACACCCTGGGACCAGCGCTGTGGCAGGGAGGGAGCGGGCCAGCTCTGGGTGCTGACGCAGCACCAAAGGGGACTGTGCAGCACCGAGGCCTGCCAACGCCGGCTCCGCCCGCTTTCTGCTCCTGTGGCATCAATCACACTGAGCGCGGGAGCTTCACGAAGCAAAGGCGCTCAGACAGGAAGTTCATGGTCCGGCGGCTGCACCTGCTCCGCACCTTGCGCCACCTCCTAACCCAGCGGCCGGTACCACGCAACAGGGCAGCAGGGAGACCGAAACTGGGGGTCGGCCTTGCTCGCCATCAGCCCGCCCCATGGGAGTACATGCAGATCCGGGAGGCCAGCCCATTCCCCAGAGATGGTCATGAGTCCCCACTTGGAGCGATAACCCCACGGCCCCATCACCTCCCGCGAGGTCCCACCACTACTCCCAACACGTGAACCCTGGGGGGACAAAGCACAGCCAGACCACGGCACCCCTTCAGGGCGTGGCACAGGCCCCCCAGGAACACAGGCCCCTGGACTGGAGTCTTCAGGCTACTGCCCCCAGCCTGCTTCCTGGCCAGCAGGAAACCAGCCAAACCCGCCTGCTGGGAAGAGAGGCCTAATATACGAAAACCCCGGGGCCACGGGGCCTGGTTCCCCGGAGGTTTGACCCCCCACCCCGCCACAACCACCAGTCCCGGCTGCCTTCCGCATCCTGGAGCCTGGCAGGGAGCCTGGCCGCCGCTCCATCCGTGCCGGCTGTGCCTGGGGCTGCATTGTCCTCCTCTGCTGCCTCCGCCACTGGCTGACGTCACGGCCAGCAGCCCTCACCTCACCAGGGCCTCTGTCAACACAGGACTTGGCTCTGTCAACTCTCGCAGAATTCAACGGCAGGGCAGTGAGCACTGGGCTCAGGGCAGCGAGCGGTGGGCTCACGGCAGCGCTGGGGGAAACCCTGCATCCTTCCACGATGGGCAGGACACCTTGGCCCCCCGCCCCCCCCGGGGATCCGCCCAGGGGCTCAGGAAGCTCATTGCCCGGCAGCAGCCCCCTCCTGGCCGTGCCTGTTCCTCGATGCTCGGTCATCCTGACCCCGGGCCCCCTGGTCTCAGCCAGGTCACAGCAGGTCCTGCTCTTTCCTCCTAGCGTTCATCTTGGTGCCAGAAAGCGTGGCCTCCGACCCATCACTGTGCTGCAAAAGTCCAGGCAGGGGGCGGGGGGAGGGAGTGAGAGGACCAGTGCTGGCTGCAAGCGGCAGATGAGAAAGACCGTGCCCCAAAGTGTCACCTGCGCTTCCCCCGAGGTGGGGCAGGGACGGGTGAAGTCAGAGGCAGCTCCCACGGTTTCATCACTCACCAACACCAATGGCCAAAGACCGGAAGACCTCACACACTACACACTCCCTTGACAAGGTCTTCCAAGAGCCGCCACGTGGCCAGGCTCAAACCCAGCACTGTGCAACGGGACTTCCTGTGCCTGGCCACAAGCTGCCCCTGACCAATGGCAATGGCACTGTAGCACCAAGGGGGAAGTGACTTTGTAACTCTACACAGGCCAGGCTGCAGCAATGCAGCTCTAGCCTCTGCTGCCTGGGGAAGGTGGGGGACCCGGCTCAGGCGGCACAGGGCCGCTGGAGTGTACTGCAGCCGCAGAGTAGCGTGGCACAGGGCCACCCCGCACGACAGCCCAGAGGCCATCTTGGCCTCCTTGAGGACCCAAGGTGCCCCAGTGTTGGCCCTCAGGAAGGAAGGGGCAGGCGGCTGCAGATGGAGGACCGCCAACCCCGGGAGCAGGCTGGCGGGTGACTCTGCCCTGCCACGGGGTCACGGGGCTCAGCGGGGAGCGCCCAGCCCGGCCTGAACCCGCCAGCCTGCCTCGCTTCCAGCTGTGCCACCTGACTGGCTCTGCTCAGCGGGACAGGAGCAGAAGCGGGGCACGGGGGCAGGTGACTTCCTAGTGGCAGGGGGGCCTTTCTCGTTCACTGCAGGTGCAGGGCCCTGAAGGTCTCAGGGTAGGCACAAGGATGACCATGAAGAAAGAGCCTGGATCGCAGAGTCACCCCAGGGAGGAAAGGCCCCTGCTGGGAGCTTAGATTAAATCTTGGAACTAACGCACCACGCAAAGCAGACGGCTTGTCTCTACAGTGAATGCATATGTACAAGCAGAGAGGCCTGGCACATGGGCACCCAGGGATCAGAGAGGAGGAACCGGCCAGGCCTGCCACCCCTAGCGCCCACTCACCTGGGTGAGAGCTGTGACCTTGTTCCCCATGTCTGGGAGGATGGGGGGCTCGTCGCCCACTTGGAAGTCGAAGTAGACGGTCTTGTGAGAAAAGGTGGAGAACTCATTGCTGAAGCAAAACTGATAGACGCCCTTGACCTCGGCCTGGTGCGTGAAGCTGTCGTACTGCTTCTTGGTCTCCCTGTAGATGGTGTTCCCCAGGGGGTCCTCCACGTGGCAGTCCACGTCGTAGTGGCCTCCGGCGATGACCTGATGACCACAAGGCATCTGCTGTCACCAGAGGGCTCCCCCCACCACGGCAGACCCAGCACCAGACACAGAGGGCAGGCTCCACTCGGGCACCTGACCACCCAGCGCCCAAGGCAGGGGCGAAGTCGCTTTTCTGCGCGAGGGCAAGTGGCCAGGGCTCAGATCTGAATCCCGTCCACCCTTTTCTTTCTCCCCTGCCCCTGCAGCATTCATTCATTCATTCCCGAGGAGGGAATACACCCCCAGGAGGGAGCCAAGGACGCTTTCGGAAATCAAGAGGAACAGGAAACAGAGACGCCCAGGAAACTGTGTGTTATCCTTGTTCCCTACACAGCGCCAGTGCTCAGCTGTGAGACCCTGCCCCAGGTCCTGGAGCCTCTGAGGACCCGTGTCCGTCTGGGAGCGCCCTTGTCACACAGCGGGGCCGAGGATGCGCGGGGGACCTCACGGACGCTCTCCGCGCTGGCCACCTGCTGGACGAACCCTCAGATCGCAGCAGAGCGGCCGTGGCGGGGCAGAGGTGGACAGGTGGCTCTGCCGCCGGGTCAGGAGCAGGTGCGGTGCGGGCCGCCCCTGCTGCTCCTCCCTTCAATAAGAGACAGGAGCCCCCCAGCGCGGGGCCGCTCTGATTTGCAGAAGGGGTCCAGGAGTGTGTAACCCAGAGCTGCCGATGGATCGCAAGGGAAAGGCCAAAGAGACGGAAGAGTTCACAGGGCCAGTGCCACGGTGGGGCGGAGCCCTGGAAACCACTCCCTCCGCACTCTGTTAGGCGGCCAGCAGGAGCCACCACCTGTTTCCAAACTGGAAATGCCCTTTGTGTCCCCCTAAAGGCTCCCAGACGCGGGCTCCCCTGCGTGTCCGTGGCCGGGCGGGTTTATACCCACACCGGACGCCCCTCGGGAGAAGAGCCCTGCCTGGCAGTCACGCACCTCCAGCCACGCTGTTAGCCAACCACACTCAGCCATTCAGCATCACGACAAAGGAGTCCCTAAGCAAAGCCTCCAGTGCCTCTGACCACTGCCGCCGCCGCACCGGCTCACTTCTGCAGGTGCCAGCCCGCAGGCGCTCGGCCTGCAACCCTCCCTCTGCTCACCGCAGACCCCCGGCCCAGACCAGCCCCAGGACACCTCTGCAAGGGCGGGCAGAGCAGGAGCCAGATGGCCAGCGCGCCCCAGCACGGCCCCTGGCACGCGTCGCCTCCTTTCCCACCTCGCTGCGCCGACCCCTGCTCCAGCAATCAATGCGGGAGAAGACAGAAGAAAAAGCCACATTAACGATGAAACCACTCCCTCTCCCTGCCGTTCGCAGCGCCCGGCGGTCCAGGAGCTGCCTGGGGCGGGCTCAGAGCCTGTGTCCAGCACATCACAACTGGAGGACCCACAGGAGATCACTCCAACTCCCCAGGGTGCGGGGCCGGGGCATCCCCCATTCCGGCCACGCACCTGCGCCGCTGACCGCTCCCCATCCCCACCCCTGGTCCGACCCAGGGGGGTCTCTGAGGGACCCAAACATCTCTCCTCCCCGGACGACCGCCGGTCTCCGGGCCACCCGCGGCCCTCTACGGCCTCCGCGGGTCAGGGCGCGGGGCGCAGGTGCGAGGCGGGCGCCGCCCGGGCCCCGGCCGCACCTGGTAATCCAGCGAGAACTTCACGCCCTGCTCCACGTCCTCGTGGAAGCACTGCTTGGCGTTGTCCGGCAGCTCGAAGGTGAGCTCGGCGGCGCGCGGCCGCTCGGCGCGCAGCAGGAGCAGCAGCACCAGCGGGAGCAGCGCGGAGGCGGCGCGCGGGGCCGCGCGGCCCATGGCCCCCTGCGTCCGACCCGTGCGCTGCGGTTCGGCCTCTGCGCCCCTCGGCAGCGGCGGAGCCGGGCAGGACCCGCCAGCACCGACGTGGCGCGGGCGGGCGGGCGGGCGCGGCGCTTCCGGGCGGCGGCGGTTCAGTGCGCAGCCGCGCGCTCGGGGACCCGGGGAGGATGCGGGGCGGGGTGGCGGCGGGGGTGGGTGCCTCGCCCTGTGCGCGTGCGCGCTGGCGCCGGGACACGCCCCCTCCCCCGACCGCGGGGCTCCGAGGGTTCGCCCCGGGGAGAACGCAGCGCCGCGCGCTCCCGTGCGTCTGCAGACACGCGGGACCGAGCGCCCCCCGGTCGCAGCCTGCCCCGTCCCGCCTCTGCTGCAAACGTTTGCCTCGGCCTTGGAGAGCTGTCGCGCGTCGGCCCCCCTGCAGAATCCCGAGGAACCTACCAGAAGGATTTGCAGCATTTGAGACCGCGAGGACTCATTGCCAGAGCCGAGACTCCCCGAGCGAGCGGCGGGAATGGGTGTCTGTTATTGTGGGAGGAGCCGAGGGCATCCTTGTCATCACGGGCAGGGGCGGGTAGCAGTCCACGCAGGCGCAGGGAGGGACCCAGGCTTCCCCGGCTCGGGGGCGGAGGTCCGGGTGTGAGGCTGGAGCACACGGCGGCCCTCGGATGCTCCTTGGCCCGCCTGCAGGCGCTGCTCTTGCGTGGGGTCTGCGCCAGGCCCGGGAGACTGGGGCTGCTCTCATCCCTCCGGGAAATGTGCGTGAAAGCTTTGGAGAACGCCAGCTGCTTTTAGGGTCTTCGAATAGAAATGGGTCGCGATGCGGAGCTGGAGCTGCTGGGGCCGACTGCTTCCCGCTGATGCGCGCCCTGGGAGTGCGCAAGTGATGGTGCAAGGACGTGGGTCCCTGACACCCACGTGGGAGACCCGGATGGAGTTCCAGACTCCTGGCTTTGTCAAGAACAAGCTGTTGTGGACATTCGAAGAATGAACCAAGGGATGGAAAGGTATTCTCTCTCTCTCTGCCTTCCAAACAAATGATAAATCAATAACAATTTTTAAAAGATTTTATTTATTTGAGAGGTGGAGTTACAGTGAGAGGGAGAGACAGAGAGAGAGGTCTTCCTTCTATTGGTTCACTCCCCAGATGGCCACAATGGCCAGAGCTGCGCCGATCTGAAGCCAGGAGCCAGGAGCTTCTTCCCGGTCTCCCATGTGGGTGCAGGGGCCTAAGAAGTTGGGCCATCTTCTACTGCTTTCCCAGGCCACAGCAGAGAGCTGGATTGGGAGGGGAGCAACCGGGACTCAAACCGGCACCCATGTGGGATGCTGGCACCGCAGGTGGAGGATTAACCTACTGCGCCACGGTGCCGGCCCCATGAATAAAAATTTTTTAAAGATAAGTTTACTTCAAAAGATTTTGAAATTCATCACAAATGTTTGATAATATGCATTTTCATGAATTCCCAAGACTTTCTCATATAAATAAATTTCAGAGTTTTTGGTGTCAAAATCAGCTCATCTTTGAACTCAATTTTCTATCAATTTTTGAGGTGCCACGGTAGACTGGGTCAGCCACTGGTCACAGGTGACCCTGATGACCATGCTAACGTGTATGAAAGCAACCTGTAGGCTATTGGACAACAGGCGTGCAGAATATACTTACAAATAAAATATACTGGCATTCCCTATGCCAGATTTGGGAGAGGTATCAGTGGTGCGCCTTGAAGTTCCTTCCCTGGTTTTGTCCTATTTAGCATCATTTTTTAGTGACTGATAGAAAACCCGGAAGTATTCATCCTCAACTCAAGATGTCACCAAGTGGAGACACAAATGAGAGCCCAGAGACCATGAGCACCAGGGCCGGCCTGGGAGCGAGGCCAAGGCTGAGAGCTGGAAACACAATCGGGACTGCCCAGGTGCCCTGTCTGGATTCCCTTTCCAGCCCCAGCTGCCGTGCAAAACGCACAGTCTCTGGAGCGTCTCGCGGTCTCCCAAGAATCACCCCCAGATTGCAGATTGTCAGAACAGTCTCAGCCCACAGCCCACCACAGACCGAAGCAAGAGGCAGGACGTCCGTCCTTTGGAGAGACTTGTTTTTCAAAGGCGCATTTGCTTGCATCTCAAAGAGGGAATTTTGTTTATTTGACAGGGAGGGGAGAGAGAGAGAGAGAGAGAGAGAGACCATCCGTGTGATCACTCCTCCACATCCGCCCCGACCGGTCTCCACCAGGCACCGTAACCTCCACTCTCTAACCTGAGAGAAGCCTTCTGCTCCCCCAAGAAGCTTGCCTGAGCCCGTTTCGTTAAAGTGGCTGAAAGCAGACTAATACGCCCCTCCAAGAAACCCCATTGCCGTTAAGTGAGCCTCATGAGCCTCTGAAGTACCGGAGTTCAACACTTGGTTTAAAGAGAGCTGAGCTCCCGCGCCGGCTCCCACTTCCCCTGATGCCGGAGCTTGGGCAGGTCACCTGACCTCTCCCTATCTCAGTTGGCTCACTTGTCAGTGGAGACAGCCGTGCCTATTTGCACATGCCGGTATGGACACAGGTGAGCACACACACACACACACACACACACAATCCCTCCTGGCCCAGGTGCTTGTGCCAGCAAGGTCGACTTCCAAGAACACCTGCAGGTGAGAGGAACACTGCAATGCAAACACAAGTGAACTTTTCCAGAAAATGTCAAACAAAGGCCAACGCTCAGACGCACCATAGAAGGCTCGTCTGTGTAAGGTCAATGTCAAAGCCAGACAAAGTATATGAAGGGGAGGAACCAGGACATCTCCTTTACAAGCATAAATACAAATTCATCATCAAAAGGCTGAATTGCTTTTTTCACTTAGGTTTGTAGATAGAGGCTACAGAATAAGAATCAATTCCAGTTTTTTTTAAATGTTTACTTTTTTTAAGATTTATTTTATTTATTTGAAAGACAGAGTTACAGAGAAAGGTAGAGACAGAGAGAGAGAGAGGTCTTCCACCCGCTGGTTCACTCTCCAGATGGCCGCCATGGCTGGAGCTGCGCCAATCCAAAGCCAGGAGCCAGGAGCTTCTTCCAGGTCTCCCTCTAACTAAACTCTTTAATAAAGGCTAAAAGAATAAAAAATTGATTTTTAGAGTAATAATTCATGTTTCTGGATTTAATCTCTTAAAATTAGTGGGACTATAACTAAATAATATAATGGAATATCAACCATAATCCCAGTACGGTTTTCACACTTACTAAAACGGTTCTAAAGGAGTACCTGTCCTATAACGAGAACTGAGCATGGACTCGACCACGGCTTGTGACAGTGAGTTAAGACCCTGCAGCAATCAAAATGCTGTGAGCCTGGTGCCCAAAGATAATGACATCAGTGAAACGGAACGGAATGAAACCAGACGGGGTTGGGTGAGGAAGTCCAGAGAGAGAGCCAAGAAATTGTAAGAAGCCCAGGATGCAGCCTGCTAGAAAGACAACTTCTCAACTTGTTGAATAAGATCAGGATGCTTTCGACAACTCCAATCAGAAGACAGGAGCCCGGGTGACAGAGCCCGGAGGGGAAGTGGACTCCAGGCACAGCATGAGCAGGGCGTCACATGGATTTCTCCTCTCCACCCTGGGCTCCGCCCTCCTGGGCATGTTGGCTTCAACCTTGGACTCCATAGTCTGTCATCATCACAAGAAACTTTGTCCTTCAGGCCTGGGCAAACACCCTGTCTTCGGCCCAGTAAGTCTGACTTGGCTCTCAGAATCTCTGCATCTAAGGTATTGACAAGGGCGAGCCACGTGCTGATTGGCTGCATCCCTTAACCCATCACTGGTAAGGATTAACTCAGACCATGTAGGACTTCCCTCTGAGTAGCGAATGGGGCCAGCTTCCCTTAGGAACAAAGACAGGATTTAATAGGGAGGAGGAGACAAGAGGACTCCAACTGGGTATGCCACCAGCAGTACCTACTACAGAGACCTACATGTTAAATACTTGTTACGTTAGAATGGGACAGTTAAGAAATTAATGGAGACCTTGCCTCTCGCCAGATGAGGAATCCCTTCTGCCCTGGATCAGGAGCACCTGTGATTCGGGGTGGGTCAGCCCAGTGGGGTGGAGGACCCAGGCGGCCATCTTTCATCAGCTGTTTGTTGGGGTTGGTTCCCACAGCCCAGATCCTTTTTTTTTTTTTTTTTTTTTTTGACAGGCAGAGTGGACAGTGAGAAAGAGAGACAGAGAGAAAGGTCTTCCTTTGCCGTTGGTTCACCCTCCAATGGCCACCGTGGCCAGTGCACCACGCTGATCCGAAGCCAGGAGCCAGGTGCTTCTCCTGGTCTCTCATGCGGGTGCAGGGCCCAAGCACTTGGGTCATCTTCCACTGCACTCCCTGGCCACAGCAGAGAGCTGGCCTGGAAGAGGGGCAACTGGGACAGAATCCGACACCCTGACCGGGACTAGAACCCGGTGTGCCGGCGCCGCAAGACGGAGCATTAGCCTATTGAGCCACGGCACCAGCCAAACAGCCCAGATCCTAACTCTCTGGTCTCCTCATTCCTTCTTTCTCTTCTACTTCCCCCCACTTCTCATGCCTCATGGCCATCCTTTGCTCCACTGGGCACCCTAACTGTGTGATTTCAGAAGACCTCCTTCCCCTCTCAGATCAGACCACAGATCTACGGCTGGCTAAGGAGTCCCTGCTGACAAAGCCAGACTCTTTTCCTGGGTCACCATAACCCTGCGCTGTCAGGGCTGTCCCCCGCTGAGCTCCTCTCCTCCTGAGATCCATTCTCGTCTTTCACATCCCTCCCCAAGCAGACTGAAGGGTGCTGTTCACTTGCCATTGTGTAGGTTGTACGCTGGGAACTTCGCTGTGCTACCTCCGGGGGTAAGAAAAGCCACACTTGTTTACATTTTCTAACTCAAACTCAAATGGACCCCAGCCCCTGTCCCTTCTAACAAGGAGGACAGGAAAGCCCATCGGGGTCTTGGTGGAGCTCTCCCAGCTCCGTTCTGGAGAGTTCTGCAGGCGTCCCCAGCATCCAGGCTCAGGGCATCTTCTTGCTCAAGGTAAGCATGCTGATGAGCTCGTCATCCAAGCTGCAGACCCCTCCCTCCGAGCTTGGCCAGGCCCAGCCTCCCAAGATGCACCAGGAATCCTATCCCCCTCTTAGAGTTTGCTCCAGAAAGGAACAGGTTCCAGGGATGGGATCCCGAACTCCCAACCCCTTTATCAGTCCCCTCTTCCAAGGTCTCTCTTCACCTCTCCCCCTCCCCCACCATGTTCTACTCTTCCGGAACGGTCCCTGGGTCTATCATTACCTCTCAGGGGATTTGTAAAGACCGTTGGCCTCCCTTCCTGATGACAAAGTAGGGGAGAAGACAGGCTATCACTAGGCCTCTTCTATGTTTCTTTTTTGGTAACTTACCTATTGCAACAATCTCAGGGACAATGTAAGGGTAAGTTTGAGAACTTACAGAGAATGAAGGAGTCTGGATGAATTTGAACCAAAAACACTAGGGTTTAAAGGCCAAGGGATGGGAAGATCTTGGGTCTGGCAGTTCAGACATCCACAGTGCATATTGGAGTACCTAAGTTCAAGTCCCGGCGCTGAGAATGTAGGGAGTGAGCCAGTGGATGGGAGTGCTATTCCACCCTCCCCCATCTCTCAAATTAATACAAATGGGACCTTCCAGGTGGTCTGTCTGTTCATCAGTCCATTTGTTCATTTTGTATATACCACTGCCCTGGCCTTAAATACACACTAATAGCAATCAGCTTCCACCAACAGAGGTCGCCATCTGAAACGGGCCCATGGAGGGGTCTCCAGTGATTCATAGTCCTTGCTACAGGTCACCTACAACCTGAGCAGCAGGGCCCTAGAAGAAATTTACCCCTGAACCTGGCAATGCCAGGTTCATAATATTTGCCAGTGCCGTGGCTCACTAGGCTAATCCTCTGCCTGTGGCACTGGCACCCTGAGTTCTAGTCCCGGTTGGGGTGCTGGATTCTGTCCCAGTCGCTCCTCTTCCAGTCCAGCTCTCTGCTGTGGCCCGGGAGTGCAGTGGAGGATGGCCCAAGTGCTTGGGCCCTGCACCCACATGGGAAACCAGGAGGAAGCACCTGGCTCCTGGCTTCGGATTGGCGCAGTGCTGGCCGCAACGCGCCGGCCGTGGCGGCCACTTGGGGGGTGAACCAACAGAAAAGCCAAGACCTTTCTCTCTCTCTCTCTCTCTCTCTCTCTCTCACTCACTAACTCTGCCTGTCAAAAAACATTATTTTTAAAGTTAAGTGCATATAAAAGACTGGGTGTTTACTAAGGTTGACACCACTCGGCAATCATGCCAATCTCATTGTGAGGAAAAGGTAATGTTTATACTTGCAATTTCACTGAGAAAAATGAGAAATACTGCTGAAAGTCTGCAATAGATCTTTTATTGACGTACCAGAAACATCTAATTAGTTTCATCACACGGAGTTTGATACATCTTTGATCACAGCGCTGGCTTGAGACGAGGCTACACCACAGAACCAAGACCAGGCAGCACAGGGTGCACCTGCAGTACCAGCACGCGCACGCGGGAGAAAGGACGGACGCAGCTGCGCTTGCGAGGAACCACTGCAAGGAACTGGATGAAAGTCTAAGAGATTTGACCATGGATCTGGTTTTTTATGTTTGTTTTTATTACTATTAAAGGCTTTGGAATGTCTAGAAATTAAACAGAAGTTTCCAACGTGACACTTTGGGCTCACATTCTGGGTAACAGATGAACGGCTCAGAGAATCCTAGGTGGATGGACTGTTGATAACAAGAGCTTCCAGCTAACGTGTGCAGCTGACGGCAGGACTCCAAACGGGGAAGCTAACCTCTGATCTAGAGCACACGCTTGAATCCAAACGACGCCCTTCAGAAGCGTCTGTGGGGGTGTGTGGACAGGGACGACACTGCTTATCGATGCACAAGTCACAATGAAGTCTTCTACTCGCTGCAGTAGTTGAGAACAGTCTAATTCGGCTAACGCGTCATCCAGAAGAGACGAGATAAGGGGCTGTCCCAGTGTCTAGAGAAAGGCTGAGGGGAAGACCTGAACTGACCGAGGCAGAAGACAAGCAGGAGGAGAGTACCCGGCATTACTCGTCTGTGCACTGGCCTCGGCCGTCCTGAAGGAGTGGCTCACCACATGTGCTGTTTCAAGCTAGTGACTACGAATGGACTACATGTGCTACATAGTACAAATGCGGGCTTCCAGATCTTAGGGCAAGGTTTAGAGAAATGCTCCTATGAGGGGGTCTTGCTATCCCTACGGCTAGAGACCGCCAGCAGAGGTGTGTTCACTGGCACTAGCAGCAACTGGAAACGTGCTTAGTGTAGCATGTGTGTTTTGTGTGTTCAATGAACAGCTGGGAATGTTGTCTGCAGGATTCTCTTTAATGCATTAAAATACTTCTTTGCCTGTCATGGCGTTCAACTGGCGGGCACCATTAACGACTCATGGTTCTGAGAAGCACGTGGGTGGCCACGGGAGCCTCCTGCATGAGCTAGATTTTCAAGACCTTGCGCATTCTCATTTTCTTCTCTTACTGCAAAGTGCAAGAGACCCCTGGCACTCATGCCTGTGTGTTTACCAGAATCCTGAAAGCCATAGCCTCTGTCGTCTGTGCAGTTCTTGGCCTATTTCTACCACGTACATAGTGTTTCTCTGGAGCTGAGACACTGCTGCCTGCAAGGGACTTGCAGCCAAGTCTGCAGACAGTGGGCCCCAAGTAGGAGGAAGGCGCTACTGCCATCTAGTGGATGGAGGCCAGAGTGCCGCTAAACATCCTGCAAAGCGCAGGGGACAGCCACCCACAACCCAGCGCGTCAAACCCTAAATGTCATCAGGGCTGAGGGGGATCGCAGCCTGCATTAGAGGACTCTCAAAAAAATAAGCAATTCGTCTTGTCTATAACCACCATTAACACTTCCTTAAACTTTGTTCTTTTTTCTTTACATTTTTTAGAATATTTATTTATTTATTTGAAAGGCAGAGTTACAGAAAGAGAGAGAGAGAGGAGAGGAGAGACAGAATCTTCCATCTGCTGGTTCACTCTGCAATGGCTGGGGCCAAATCCAGGAGCCTGGAACTCTATCTGGGTCTCCCATGTGGGTGGCAGGGTCAAGTACATGAGCCACCTTCCACTGCTTTCCCAGGTGCATTAGCAGGGAATTGGATTGGAAGTGCAGCAGCCAAAACGCAAACTGACACTCATACGGGCTGCTGATATCATAGCCACGGCTTAACCAGCTGTGCTGCAGCACTGGTCCCTTGCTACTACTATTATTATATGTGTGTGTGTGTGTGTGTGTGTGTATATATATATATTTGAGATGGAGAGATGCTGGTTCACTCTCCAGATACTCACAATGTCCAGGGCTGGGCCAGGCCAAAGCTGGGAGCCAGGAGCTCAATCCAGGCCTCCGACATGAGTGGGAGGGGCCTGGCCACTTGAGCTGTCACCTGCTGCCTCCAGTGGCGCCTGTTAGCAGGAGCAGAGCCACCACGGGCCAAGGCCCTCTGCTGTGGGACATATGAAGCACTCGGCCCAGTGCCCAGCCTCACTGACACTTTTTTTTAATTCTGGAATCAGATAAATTCCTACAAGATGCTTTAGAAACATCGAGATCGTATGTGGAAGTCTTTCTTTACAAACACGCTTAGGAAGCAGCGCTGTTGGATCAAGGAGATCTCAGGAGGCCCAGAATTTGCACCTCGACTTTACTCCACTTTGCGTAGCACGTTGTGTACGATTCGGGATTCTGAAACTTAAGAGGTAGCTAGAAATAATTACAGTTAGCTGCCTTGGGTGTGCATCGGGGTGCACCAGGCTAAGCCACCTCTCGGGATACCCGTATCCCACGTTGCGGTGCCAGTCCGAGTCCCAGGTACTCTGCATCTGACACAGCTTCTTATCAACACACCTGGGAAGGCAGCCAATGATGGCCAAATTATCTGGACCCCCACCACCCGTGTGGGAGACCCAGACATAGCTCCGGGTTCCTGGGTTCTGCCTGGCCCAGCCCAGATTGATGAGGGCACATGAGGCGTGAGCCACCGGAGGGAAGATCTCTCTCCCTCTCTGTCTCTCTGTCACTCTGCATCTCAAATAGACAAATACTTTTTTAAAAAACTTGCTACCTCTTTTCCAGTAACTTCTAGGCACAACTGCAGACTGTTTCATATCTTATAATGACCTCTAGTCCCTACCGCGACCTTGTAGAGTGGAGTGTGGCTAACGGCATTTTTGTAGCTGGAGGAACAGAGGCTCAGAGAGGGTAAGCTGCTTCCTTCAGGTCACACAGCCGGGATGCAAACTCAGCTCTGTCAGACTCAAAGCCGTTCCTCTTCTCTCTGCAGGATGCTGTCCCCAGGAGCTACTGACCTTTCAAACACACCTCTTAGTGAGATGGGAAATAGCCAGGGGCATCTTCACCTAACCGTGGCCACATGACGCCACACGTGCTCTCCTCTTCCTGCTCTGGATTTGTTCAAAGCCACTTGAAAAGGTTGTTGTGCAGGTTACCTCTGCACACCTCCTGTCACCTCGCTCACCCAGCCGCAGAAGGAGCCAGATTTTTCGTGAATTGCCTGTAATTTTTAGGCTACAAAGAGAAATGATCCTTCCTGCTTCCAACCTGGGAGCCCGTGCACACCCCATCAGCAGGTGTCAGTCTGGCTTTGGTAGATCCCATTAAGCTTTCTTAAGAATAATCTGGGCCAGCGCCGCGACTCACTAGGCTAATCCTCCACCTTGCGGCGCTGGCACACCGGGTTCTAGTCCCAGTTGGGGCGCCGGATTCTGTCCCGGTTGCCCCTCTTCCAGGCCAGCTCTCTGCTGTGGCCAGGGAGTGCAGTGGAGGATGGCCCAGGTGCTTGGGCCCTGCACCCCATGGGAGACCAGGAGAAGCACCTGGCTCCTGGCTTCGGACCAGCGCGGTGCACCGGCCGCAGTGTGTCGGCCGCGGCGGCCATTGGAGGGTGAACCAACGGAAAAGGAAGACCTTTCTCTCTGTCTCTCTCTCTCTCTCACTGTCCACTCTGCCTGTCAAAAAATAAAAAAAAAGAATAATCTGGAAACACTTCCTACGGGTCTGTTCTACAAACTGCATCGTGCTCAGCTCCAAGTTAGCTCACCTGGACTCACAAGATTCCAACCCGGAGCCTGTGTCGGGGCTGGGGCCTGGGGAGGTCTCGTCTCCACAGGAAATTTCATGCCGAGGCACCCGCTGCTGTCGCCCACCAGCTCCTGGGGGTCTGATGGCTCTGTGGCCCCTAGGGACTCGGAGCAGGTTCAGGCTGGTATGTGAGCGGATTCTCTGAAGGCAGCTCTGAGCAATCTCTCCCAGGCAGGCTGGCCAGTGCCCAGGCCACAGAAGGAGGCAGGACCCACACGGCAGGGCTAGTTGGATGGGGATTTCTCTTTGCACCCCATCAAATAGGACCCAGCACCCAGACACGGCAACCCAGGGATTGGTTTTGAGAGATTTCCCACGTTCTAGCTCACGTGGAAGCCTCACCGTCTTTGTAGGCACTTTATAGCGTTGTAGGAAATGACACGCCCCCAAGACCACCTTGCAATTTGCAAAATCATTTTCTGGGTGTGTGATAGAAATCACCTGGTGTGCACAGCGTCCCTCGGTGGACTTGCTATGTTTGAACTCTAACAATTTCCTTTCTTTGGAGAACCCGTGTGTGTGTGTGCATGTGCATGTGTGTGTATGTGCATGTGTGTGCATGTGCGTGTGTGTATTGTGTGCATGTGTGTGTATGTGTGCGCATGTGTGTTTGCATGTGGGTGCATGTGTGTGCATGTGTGTGTGCATATATGTGTGTGCATGTGCGGGTGTGTATGTATGTGTGTGCATGTGCATATGTGTGTTGTGTGCATGTGTGTTTGCATGTGGGTGCGTGTGTGCATGTATGTGTGCGCATGTGCGTGTGTGTATTGTGTGTGTATTGTGTGCATGTGCGTGTGTGTTGTGTGCATGTGTGTTTGCATGTGGGTGCATGTGTGTGTGTGCATATGTGTGTGTGTGTGATTTTTATCTGCAAAACCTGATGACCTTGAGCTCTTCACAATTAGGCCTCTAGAAACCCAGGGATTATTCTAGAAGGGGGGATTCTGGGATGACCCCTGGGTCTGTTTCAGAAGTGAACCTGCACCCATTTGGGACCACTCCGGGACATTCAGGAGGGGTGGGGATGCAGAGGGGTGCGGCCGTGTCCGCCTGGGTGGCCGTCCCTCTCCTAAGCTACGGACGCAGAGGAAAGAGCAGCCCTTCTCCCCGCTTCTAGGTCGTGATCTCTTCGAAGCCCGAGAGCTGCTTCATCTGCTCGATCTGCATCGAGTGCCTCCTAAGCAACTTCTTTGTACTTCTCAAGTCGACTCTCTTGGGCGAACTTGGAGCAACAGGGACCATGGACTTCAACCCACTGGCAAGTGGGGAAGCAGCTTTGCCGCCAGATCTAATGTCTGGGATGGGAGGGTTCAGGTTCACGTTCAGAGGGGGTAGAAAGCCGGGCCTGGTGTGAGCGATGCGGTCCAGCAACAGGGTCCCAGAGCCTCGTCTTTCCAGCAGGTGCGGGGGCCTGCGGCGCGCGGAGCTGGGAGATGTGCTGGGGACGGCGTCCAGGGACTCCCGGGAGCCGTGGAACAGGGACAAGTGGGAGCTGTTGACCTTCCTCCTGTCTAAGGGTCCTTTGCCTGGCTCAAGGGAGACGGAGCTGGAGCTGGGCGACTCTGCCCCTGATTGAAAATCCAGGCTGTAGAGGTCACTTTCCAGCCACTTGAGGGAGGCTGGCTCTTTGAGAGCTGAGGGCCCGGCTGGGCCGGCACCCCCCTTCTCTTGGTCAGCAGGGAGGGTTCCCCTCCTGGCCAGACGCGGGTGGGGGGCCTGACCCTTCTCATAGGTCGCTTTCCAGGCCGCCGGTGCTGAAGAACCCGGGATCTTCAGCACCTGCTCCGTGACCGTGGGGAAGAGCGTGGGGTCCTTGCCGTCCGTGCTGCTGGTCCTGGACAAGGGCCCCCGTTTAACAAGGGATGCGTCGCCGATGCCCTTGAGGACCTCACTGTCCGTGCCAGAGCCGCGGGCCTCGTCCTGCCGAGCGGACGCTGCCAGCACGGATGGCGCCACCAGGCCCCACGGCTCAGACTGCAACCTCTTCAGCTGTGGCAAACGGGCCCTCTTGAGACCGCCCACCCTCCTGGTGGGCGACCCAGGCTCGTGGAGGGCCTTGGAGGCGCTGTAGCCACTTGAGTGCCCTGTCTGGAGGCTGAAGAAGTCATCTTCCTTCTCCCTGGGCGGAGAGCCCAGGCTTGGAGCTGTCACTTGGACATCCGAGGGGGACGCACACAGGGGTGGCGACTGCCTGCCTTCCACTTTGGGGGAGGGAGGGACGTTGAGGTACTGCTTGGTGGTTTTGGTGCCCGAGGAGGACTTATCGGTTGTTATGATAATCACCTCCTTGCCTTTGGCTTTGCAGGCAGCAAGGAGGGGCTTCAGTGCGTCTTTGTCATCCGCATTTATGGCGTAGACCAGAGCCGAAGCCCCAGTCTGGTCCTCCAGGCTGGGGTCGGCTCCACTCTCCAGCAGTAGGGAGACCACGTCCCCGCCCGCTCTTCTAATGCAGGCATGGATGAGCGCCGTCTTGCCGGACTTGTCCTGGATGTTGGGGTCTGCCCTGTTGTCCAGCAGGTACTTCACCATCTTGGGCTTGCTGATGCTTTGCTGGTCCACGTGCTGGGTGATGCACGCCACCATGAGCGCCGTCTCCCCTTTGTCGTTGCTCTCGTTGATGTAAGCGCCCCCTTCCAGGAGGAGTCTGGTGAGCCGGAGCCTCCCCAGCCACACGGCCTTCAAAAGGGAGTTGCCATCCGTCCTCAGTTCCGTGTCATCCTCCATCATCCTGGCGACGGCTTCGGGTCTCGGAGCCACGGTGGCAGTCAGACCTAGCGAGGGAAGAAGAGGGGGGGACAGGTCAGGTGCTCCAGAGCTGATGTGCACAGGAAGATGATGGACACAAGACCCTTGAACCGTCACAGCCCAGCCTGATCCCAAGTTAGGTCACCCGGGCCAAGTTCAGCATCTGGGAGGCGGTGCCTTCCTCTGGGAGTGAGGGGCACGGCAAGTCCCAACCTTGCAGAGTCACCGTGAACACTGCGCGAGGTGCCATGCCCAAAATACTCAACCGGGAGAGGTCGTTAACCGAAGGCCAGGAACACGGTCAGTCCCTGAAAATGCAAGACACTCAACACGGAGGTGGCCCTCTAAGTTCTAAGCTTGCTCATTGCTAGAAGCTCGGTATTTAGCAATGACTCACACGCGACAAATAGGTTACCCATACACAACTTGGCGTGTGCTGTTGTTAGATGTACATTGGAAAGACCAGTAGGAGACGCATTAAAATGCTAACCCTTCCTGTGGGTAATGGGCTTATAGATGGTTTCATTTATTCTCACTGCGCTGCTAAAATAAATATGCATCACTCTTATAATAAAGAGGAAAACAGTCAAACAAATGCAAACAATCACATCCACATCTCGCCTGCTTTGCAAGTCGCAGCCCCGACTTGTCCAGCAGGTGTCAGAATTCTCCTTCGACTCTCACGCAACAGCTGGCATCACGCCCGGCTCCCTTCCCCTCTGGGTGAACCGGGGAATTGCATTTTTGCTCATCAATATTAGGAAATAAAGCTCAAGCCTGTGTTCCCTCGGCCGAGATCTGACAAACCTGGGTTTTCTGCTTTGATTCTCCCGGTATCAATCGCCTCCTTTCTGGACTTAAGAGTTCCCACGCTCAGAGAGCAGCCCCGGGATGCACGGGTCACCACACTTGACACCGATGCACGGGTCAGCCTGAGAGGACCACACCGGCCCACGTCTCGCCCAGCAGAGCCCCTTCCCGTGGACGTGTGTGCCTCCAGGGTCCTGACAAGCAGCTGGGCCGTGTGCCCCACGAGGCAGAGTCCAGCCACCCTCTCACCTGATCCACGTCCTGCCGTCTCACTCTACCACCCTGAACAGGTGCACTCCTCTGTCAGATAGCCAGATGCAAGCTTCTCTGGGTGTAAGTGGAGAGACAGATATAAGCTTTCCAAACACTTGATATGGGGTGGGCATTGGTGCAGTGGTGAAAACACTGCTTGGGACAGCCACATAGGATGTCGGAGGGCCTGGGTTCAAGTCCCGGCTCTGCTCCTGATTCCAGCTCCCCACTGACACAGACCCTGGGAAGCAGCAGGTGCTGGTTCAAGTAACAGGGTCCCGGGGCTGGCACTGTGGCATAGTGGGTAAAGCTGTCGCCTGCTGTGCCGGCATCCCATATGAGCACCAGTTCAAGTCCCGGCTGCTCCACTTCTGATCCAGCTCTCTGCTGTGGCCTGGGAAAGCAGTAGAAGATGGCCAGAGTCCTTGGGCCCTGCACCCACTTGGGAGACCTGGAAGAAGCTCCTGGCTCCTGGCTTCGGATTGGCGTAGCTCCAGCTGTTGCGACCATCTGGGGAGTGAACCAGTGGATGGAAGACCTCTCTCTCTCTCTCTCTCTCTCTGTGTGTGTGTGTGTGTAACTGTGACTTTCAAGTAAAATAAATAAATATTTTTTTAAAAAAAAGTAACAGAGTCCCTGCCACTGAGGTAGGATTGAGTTCGTGGCTCCTGGCTTCAGCCCAGCCCAGTCCCTGTCCCCCCAAATGGAAAATATCTGTGTGTGTGTATGTCTGCCTTTTGAATAAATAATTAATACTTTGGGGAAAAAACCTTTTAAATAAAAGTTTAATATATAAAGATACATATATATGTGTATATATACATATGTGTGTATATGTGTGTGTATATATGTGTGTATATGTGTGTGTATATATGTGTGTGTATATATATGTGTGTGTGTATATATGTGTGTATGTGTGTGTGTGTGTGTATAAAACACCCAAACCACACTGAAGTCTCTGAAGAAGAACAGGATTTGCTCGCCCCGACCCCTCCTGAAGCATCAACTACTCACACTCTGTCTGCTTCGGCCATTCCCTGTTTCTTTGGAAGCGTTGCTCTGATAACTACATCTGATTGCGAGGTCACCGTGACTCCACTGAATTTTCTGCACAACAAGACACTGTGTCTTCCCATATCTTGACAAGAGGTCTCCTCTGTCTCAGCTTCTCCTTCCCTCTCTCTCCCTCCATGTCCTACTCCATGTCCATGATCTACTTTCTCTATGTGTGTGCGTGTGCGTGAGTGTGAAAGAGAGAGGGCGTGTGAGCCTTTAGCTTCCTTCTCTCTCCACCATTTGGATTATTTTAGCCCTTCTGTGGCCCGACATGTGGAGGTTGTGTTAAAGGCCTCCGCACGGGTAAGTTTGCAAGTCTCGAAGCAGGGTTTCCAAGGTGGACAGATGAGGGGGAAAGCGCAGGGGAAACCCACTTGCTTGCAATCCCTGGAGGGGACCTGCATCTGCCGGATCCCCCCACCGCCAGCACCATTGCTGCTATTCCGGTCCTCACCACACTCGACCTGCCTGCAAGTCTCGTTCTTTCTCAAATGCACTGCACTCTCCCCCCTCTTGGCACTGTTCATGTTTCTAACTATAAGACTTCCCTGCTCTTCCTTAATTATTCATCACCCGTCAAACTGCAGCTCAAATGTTACTTCCTATGTAATCAAGAGGAAAATCACTCCAGATCTGAGAGGGGGAGGAGGAAGACGCCACTGACTCATACACAGGCTATATAAAGAACTCCTACAAATCACTCCCTCTGAAAGAGGATACGCAAATGGCCAGTGAGCACGCAAAGAGGCCCTCAGCTTCTCTAGTTCTCCAGGGAAGTCTGACGACAGCTCAGTGAGGTGGGGAGAATGAGATAGGCTGCGAGGACCCAGGACGGGTGGGGATGGACAGACGGGTGAACCTGCTGGCACGGTACGTTGGTGTCCCCAAACATCAGCCTGGTCATTCCATGCCTCACTTTACACCTGTGGCAGACCACAACACAAGGCCACGATGGCCTGCCATGTTGCCATAGACATGAGGAGTCAGCTTTGGGACTGCTCTGACCGAGAAAGTACAGCCAAAGTAATTTTATGTGCAAAATCCCTGAAGACCTAGCTGCTTCCTAGAGAAGTCTGGGCTGTGCCCCCAGAAAGGGCACCTGGAGCTCCAGCTGACAGCCCCAGGATAGGGGTGAGAACACCTTGGGCCACCTGGTCCTGGCCAGCCCCCAGCTAACGACAGCTGCACGCGTGAGCCAAGATGAGGGCAGCGGAGCAAACACCCCGAGCCCGGCCAACATCGCAGAAATGGGAGCCACTGAACAGGCATTGTTTTGAGCCTCTCGTTTGGGGTTGGCCTGTTCACAGCAGTGGATTACTAATGAATATGTGAAGCAGAAGACCCTGGCAGCACTGTTCAGGATGGACAAAAACTGGACACAACCCATCAAGGAGAAAATAGATGAGAAATTGTAGTTCAAGGGTACTTCAAAAGGTTTGTAGAACATTGAATTGAGAGATAGGTTTGTTTTCATGCAAAAAATTGAGCTGCATGCATAGTTTTTTTCATAAAGTGTATTTTCATGAACTTTTTGAAGACCCCCCTGATAGCCCCTACACTCTCTTTGGGTTCTATTTTCCTTTCTCACACGTATGCACATGTGTGCACACACATACACGCAACACACCCAAGGATAAAAACTGCATGCTGAATCCCCGTGTTGCTGCAGACTTGGCAACGCCCTCCACTGGGTATTGATCTTGGCCATGATCTGGGTCAACCTTGGCCACAGAACTCGAGCTCCTTGAGGCAGAAATTCTCTCTTCTCCCTTGCCAGGGGTGCAATAATGGGAAAGTAGAATAAAGGAAAGTCCGGGGGGAAGGAGGAAGAGAAGGTGGAAGGAGGGCAAACAGCTGATCATCTTATCTTGTGTTGCGTGTGCTGCAAATCACGTACCTCTGGTCTACTTCAAAATCAAAGGACGGAGGAAAAGAAGAAGAGAGGAAGAGGATGGTCCACCTCGGAGACTGGTCCTCCCACCCCTTCACTGGGAGCCAGCAGCCACTTCCTCCCCTAGGTTCAGGCCTTGCCCCCCAATCAACCCCACCCCGGACCCAGCCCCTAGGGAGAAAGCAGCAGTGAGACAAAGCAGCCAAGTTCTTTACCGTGGCCTGGAATATCCAGTCCACCCACAGCCAGAACACTCTGTGTGCTCAGTGAGCTATTTTGCATGTTGTCTATCACCATTTTTTTTTCTCACTGTGGGGCTCCTTACTGAATTCCTTACATGATGAAAATGCAAGAGCTTTGTTTGAGGACAGAATCAGGTTCTTCCCTCACTCTCGTAGCCCAGATAAAATGTACAGGGCTAACATTAACCGTTGGCATGCTGGTTTCTCTTACTCTTTTCATTTCGAGTATGCATGCATCATCCCAGATTTGCATAGCTTTCTCCATTCCTCCTGTCCTTGGCCTGGCTTTCTTGCTTGAGTGGCCTTGCCATGCCATTTCCACAGTCTTGGACTCAGGTCACTGCTGCTGCTTCTGCCATGGTGGAGGGCCCCACACCTGGTTTCAATGGACAAGGAGAAACTGAACCTGACCTCACAATTCTCCAGCAGGTGCCTGGGACAGACAAAGGCACCCAACCTGCGTGTGAGGCAGCATTAACCCTGGTAGAAGAGATGTTGACCAATAAGAGATTGGGGACAAGAAAGAGATGGAAGAGAGACTCTTCTCCCTTCATCACCCAATAGCCTTTCCAAGACACAAGAGAATAAACAACTTCCACACACGCAAGCAAGCAGTGCACTTGGCAGGAAGCTGGGGAGAGCTTGATAACGCATCCCTTCCCTTTCTCCTTCATCCTTTTGTCCGAAGTTTGATGACTTCAACAGGCATTAATATGTGTGTTCTTGCTGCCTTCCTTCAACCCTAACTGGACGCCCCATTCAGGAAAGTTTCTCCCCTACTTTGCAGGTGAAGAAACTGGAGCCAAGGTGAAGAAGTGGCTCATCTGCGGGTGACTGTTCAGAGCATTTTTGCCTGCTCAGAGTGGCCCTTTCTCTCTGATACCTATGCTCCCTGCCCCCCTCCCCAAGCCCTTGGCAGGTGAGTTTGTACCACGTGACCTACCCCATGTGCATGGCTGACTCAGCCTGGACTGGGATTTGAAATTGAGGCTGAGAAACACCTGTTCCTTTGAGCTGTTTGTAGGAACTGAAGTGCTGAGAATTCTGGGGGTAAGACCACGTCTATGGGCCAGCCGCATGTGCAGATGGGGTGATGCAAGAGGGAGAAGCTGAGTCTTGAGCTATTTGGACTTCAAAGCTTAGAATCCTCCCAATAAAGGAGTACGCTTCTATTTCTGATAGCTTGACTTAATTTCTTTACTGATAGTTCTTATAGTTACACAAATCTTGGCAAAAGCAGCAGAATTACTTGTTCATTTACTCATTCATCCTCATCCATTCATTCACCAAACATGCATTTACCATCTATTCTGTGCTGGGTGTTAAGGACAGAGAGATGTATACAATCAGGAACAGGAGGCTGCAACGGGTTAAGCTGCTGTTTGCAATGCCCGCATCCCATATCTAAGAGCTTGTAGGAGTCTCAGCTACTCTGATTCTGATCCAGATAGGATAGCAGGGTCAACCAGAGTCCAATTGACCTGGAGGATTTGCCTCCCGTTGCACCTCACAGAAGATAAAGGTTGAGAACAACTAAGGCTGGAAAGATTAGATTTTGTTGGAGGAAAAGGCAGCAATCCTGACTGAGGAGCTGTTACACATCCAGAATGCTGACATTTCACCCACCTGGGCTAGTCTAGGTACCAAGTTTTCATCTTCAAAAATGAGCAACCCCTTGGCTGGCGCCGCGGCTCACTAGGCTAATCCTCCTCCTTGCGGCGCCGGCACACTGGGTTCTAGTCCCAGTCGGGCCACCGGATTCTGTCCCGGTTGCCCCTCTTCCAGGCCAGCTCTCTGCTGTGGCCCGGGAGTGCAGTGAAGGATGGCCCAAGTGCTTGGGCCCTGCACCCCATGGGAGACCAGGAGAAGTACCTGGCTCCTGCCTTCGGATCAGCGCGGTGCACCGGCCGCAGTGTGCCGGCCACGGCAGCCATTGGAGGGTGAACCAACGGCAAAAGGAAAACCTTTCTCTCTGTCTCTCTCTCTCACTATCCACTCTGCCTGTCAAAAAAAAATGAGCAACCCCATGTGACAGGCATTTAGCCCATCAGTCAGGATGCCTGCATCCCATATCCGAGGAGTGGGACTTAGAACCTGCCTCTGGCTCCTGCCTCCAGCTTCCTGCCACTGCAGACCCCAAAGACAGCAGTGATAGCTTAAGTACGCAGGAGACCTGGATTGAGTCCCTGGCTCCCAGCTCTGGCCATTGAGGGCATTTAAGGAGTGAACCAGTAGATGAAAGCTATTTTTCAGTCTCTCTCTCTCATAAATAAAAATTATCAAAATCCAAAGTGGTTCTTTCTCATAGTTTCAAAATAAGGATACATGGAGGACTCGGCAAACTGCCCAGTTCCTTCCGTCATATCTCAACCCCACCCCCATCTCATTGCTTGACACAGCTCCATTACAACAACAACTAATATGACAGATTTCTAAAAGACCATGGAAAATGAAATTAAAAGATAAGATATTTCGTGCTCGCTTTGGCAGCACATATACTAAAAAGGTATTTCAGGGCAAAACATTTTTGAAATCTATGCACTGTTTTTTCATAACACACATTTTGCATGAACTTTTCAAAGATACCTAGGCATACATGGATTTCAAAATTTTTTGCACCAAAATAAACTTATCTTTTAGTTCTACTTCCCATGAAGTCCTCTTATATAACTTCCAGTGGCACAACGGATGGAGAAGAAGCACTAAAGACTAAAAACCAACACCAAACTTTCAAAACGACACCTCTGTAACAGCAGCAGCAGGTGAAGGGAGGGTTCACCATCTTTGTCCTGAAGCTCTTATGTCATTGTCCACAAGACTATGAAAGTCATTGTCTTTTTTGACTGTGAGGAGCTAACCTGTTCAACCTTTCTCAGCGAGTTTAGAAACTGAGCCTTTTATCTCTCCGAACCCAGGATCTGAAGAAAGAGAAACAGAGACAGACAGAGATCTCCCATGTACTGGTTCACTCTCCAAATGCCAGCAACAGCCAAGGCGGGACCAGGCTGAAGTCTGGAGCCGGGAACTCAATCAGATGTTTCACAAGGATGCCAGGGACCCATCTATTTGACCAAACTACCACTGCCCCCCCAGGGTGCACACTAGCAGGAAAGAAGAGCTGGGACTGAAACCCAGGGCACTCCAATCCAGAGTGTGGCCATTTCAAGAGGCAACTCAACCGCACACCTAACACCCGTCCCCAAAATGTGGCTTTGTGGGTAAAAGTAAACCACATGAGATCTGAATCAGGATGCTGCGATCTTGTCCTTCCTGTCACTGCTCCAGTCTCTGGGTCTGTTAGGAGGCTGAAACAAGCCGATAGCTGGAGAAGTGCCTTTTTGTAAGTCTGAAGTGAGGTGTGCTCGTGTGAGCCATTATAAATTACATAAGTAACAACTGCTTCCGCACAGACACAGCACTCTTGATGTTAGTCCTCCTTTCTTGAGACGCACTGACACTGGGTTTCCAGGCAGATCTCACCCGTACAGCACAGTGACAGCATTCTCAGACAGCTCAGAGGTTGCTTTATGGAAAAGAGAAGGAGCCTCAGGAGTTTTGCAAACATCTGAAAAGCTCTTTAGATCCTCCAAGCAGGGGCATAGATAGGCACTTACTGCACTTAGTGAATCAGAGTAGGTTTCTAGAACTTTGCAATAATATGTTTGATATTCATTTTGAGTATAGCCTTGCCCCCATTTCTCCTCTATTTTCTCAACTACTTCTCCATGAAGGGCCTTCAAAAAGTGTATGAAAAATGATGATTGTGAAACAACTCTGTGTGGATATAAAAGATTATTTTTGCACCAAAATAAGCTCAACTTTTAATTCCATTTTTCTACAACTTTTTTGAAGAATTCTTCTCTTTGTAAATATGAAATTTTGCAGATCTTTATAAAGTGCTTTAAATTTCTTAGAGAACATAATCAAAAGATATTTTTGATTGATCCATACGAAATTGCTGTTTCTGCTGGTCAGACTTCATTGAAAGCCATCGAGTTCACGTATTTATGGGACCTGCATAGTGCACTGTGTGCAGCTCCGTGACCCATACTCTAGAGGATATTCCTGTCGCTGGAGGCAGGGTTGAGGGACATAAACACAGAAGACCTGGTCTCTAAGCCCAGCTCTGCTGCTACAGACCTGAGTAACTGAGGGCAAGCACCCTTCCACCAGATACTAGAATAACCCCAAATCTGCCTCCTTCACTGAATTGCTAATAAGGACCAAATGATAGGCACCATGTGGACACTCTCTACAGCATCCTGGAAAAGTCAGTGACTATTTTGCTGCATGGCCACGTGCAGAATTCTTAGCACTGAGCTCCCCCGAGCCCAGGCCCCTGGCAGGTGCACCAGCATTCGTTACTCACCCTCCGTCTCTTCCAGGGCCCTGCTCCCATAACCCAATCACAATCTGCAGTTTACTGAGTGTCTCCACATTCAAGACCCTCTGACTACCTCCCACCCCACCCCCCTACACACACACTTCTGCAAGAAAAGTGTCCTCTTAACTTCACACACAAGGAGCCTGAAGTTCAGATAGGTTGGTGACTTTGTCTAGGGGCACACCTTTGTAGGCGGCAGCACCTCTGATTCAAACTCCGTTCCTCTAATCGGAAGTGCAGAGATACAAGGGTACGTCAAAGAGTGGGTGGAAAGTGGAATTAAAAGAGAAGCTTCATTCGGTGCAGACAAGGGTTGGAAATGCATGCACGCGACTATTTCACGAAGGAAATTCTGCTCAGGCACAGGCTCCCACTGTTACAGCCGACACAGGGTTTCAGGAAGCGGCCTTGTCCTCTCCTGTCAGTTTCATCATTTATAAAATGAGGTTAATAACAGTGCACAAACTTGTAGCTCCTGGGAAGTGCTTGGCATAGGGCCCTGGCCCACGGTAAGCACTTATCCAACCTTACACGCTTGCAGAAGTTTGGGGATACTTAAAACCCAGGAAGCCACAGCCGGTCAGCTGCGGTATTCGCGCAAGTTTGCTCGGGGTGGTGGTGGGGTCTCTCTACTCCGCCCCTTCCTTATACAATCCAGGAAAGCCGCTAAAAGCAGATAAAGAATCAACTCCACGTCGGCTTTTCCGATTCGGAGCTGGGGGCGGTGTGACGCAGCGGCCCTGGGAGGGGAGCGGCGGCTGGGGGGCCCCCGGGACGCAGGAGCCCAGGCGCGCCCCGGGGCCGGGCGCTGTCCGAGGTGCTGAAGCCCGCCGAGGCCGCCGGTGTCCGTGGGCGCCTTAGCGGAGGCCGAGGAAGGAAGGAAGGGTCAGGCGGGGCCTGGGCGGTAAGTGCTTCCCGCACCGTTGCCCGGAAATGCTCTTCAACGTCGCGCACGTTTGCAGGACCAAAACCTCTCACGGCAAAAAGCGTCAGGCTCTGCTGCCCCCACCCCCGCCCCGCGCCGCGGAACACCCAGGCAGAAATAAGACATTTTACACCGCCTTCCACCCCCGTCTGCCACGATTTCCTGTGATGAAAGCGGGCTGTCTCCACCGGTCCCCGCGCCTGCCGGTGGCAAACAGAGAGGACTTCTGGGGAGCAAGCGGCCCCACCCAGCCGCCCCGTGGAGACCCTTGCGGGGCGCTTACCTGGTGGGAACGCTCGCCGAGCCAAGACACCTGGGTGCAGCCCACCAGCAGCACCATTACTCGCCAAACACAGTCGTGGGGCGCCTGGCCCCTGTGCGCTCAACTGCCCGTGGGCACGGCCGGGCTGAGCCGGCGCAGGGGGCTAGCGCTGCCCCGGGGCGTCGCGCGTCCCGGCCGGCGACTTGCCCAGAACTTCTCCAAGGCTCAGAAATAAAACCTCTGCGTCAGTCCTTCCAATCACTCCCTGCTCGTCCAAGTCGCTCTGGGAACGGGGGAGGGTTTGGGTTTTTTTTTTTTTTTTCCTTCTTTAAGAGAAAGGAAAAAAAGCGTGAAAGAAAGATGAGAAGTGGCCACCCCACCCTCTCCGACTCCGGTTCCAACCGCTGGTTCGCGGGTCTCCCGCGCAGCCCCGGCCTGGGCTCCGTCCTCCGCTGGCCCCGCGCGCCCGGGAGCCGCTCCGCACCCTGGCGCGAGCGGGTGTGGGTGTGAGAGGGCGGCGAGAGGCGAGCGGCCGCGGGGGAGGCACCTGCGGCCCCGCCCCCGCCCAGCGCCTCGGGACCAGACTGGCCCCGCACTTCCCGGGCGTCTGCTGCAGCCCCAGAGGGTGGGCGCAGATCCCGCGCAGGGACCCGGAGCCCTCAGACCCTGGCCCTAGCCGAGGTAGAGATTCGAACTCGTGGCTCCTTTGTCCTTTCTGCCTTCCTCAACCAACGCCTGGGGGTCACAGGCAGTGAGAAGCAGAGGGAGAGCGCGGGGTGGGGGTGGGGGCAAGTGCAACCCCGAAACGGGGGCTCTTCGATTCCCTGTGCTGGTCCTCACAGCTCCGACTGCTCCGGGACTTCCTGCGGAGTCTTTTGCCAACTGTGCCTGTTCCTTTTTATAAACTCGGTGGAGGGTTGTTGTCTGCAACTCTGAAGTGTGGCGTTTAGAAAGTGAGCCCCATCTCGTCCCCGCCCCGCAGAGCGCTTCTCCGGAGGGAACAGGGGCTTGCATCTAGGCATGGTGCATCTAGTGTTTATAGACATGTGTGTGTGCAGCCTTCATACATAGGCGCTGTACATGGGACCTCTCTGCATCTACACATCCGGTCTACAGGTGTACCCAGTATTTATACAGCTTTTGTATGCTATATATGGTACATCTGTGTATCTCTACATCTGCTCTATAGATATATTCAATATATAGATATGGTGCATATGCAGCATTTGTGTATATATATGTGTGTGTGTGTGTACTATATATGGTACATCTGTGTAGATATACCTTTGGTATATAGGTATACCCAGTATTTATAGATATGAATACTATATATATGTATATAGTACCTTTGTGTATCTATACATCTGGTACATAGGTATATCTAGTACTTACAGATATGGTATAAATCTCATTTATATATCATACATATGTATCTTGTATATTTATGTATCCATATCTACTATACAGATATACCTAATATGTCATGTATATTATGTATCCAGTTTTTAGACATATCTAGTTTTTATAGATATGGTATACATCAATTATATATACACATATATAAACTATATGATACATGTGTGTATATATACATCTTATCTATAGATTTATAAATATATGTATCTCATGTTTATATATGTATATATCGCATGTATCTATACATTCTTATACTAGTGTATGGATATGCCTAGTATTTGCACATACTACATAGCTAGCATATCTGTGTATTAGATACACCTAGTGTCTATATATATAATGTAGTATATCTATTTAAATATCTAATATGTAAGATATATCCAGTATATATCTAGTGTGTGTGTATATAAGTGGTATGTATATCTAGTATATGTCTATATACCTCATGTACAAATCTAGCATGTATCTAATACATGTATATATTTCATTTATATGCACAAATGAATTCTATTTGTCCTACAAAATATTTCTTGTGTCAATTTTAATAATTTATATTTTCCTAAAAATTACCCTCCATGGACATTTGCAAACTTCTGCCATGGAGTCACAAAGAGCCTGATTACAATTCCAATTCAATTCTTCATCTCCTTTGCTACTGTTCCGAGTACCCTTTTCATTCCTAGTAATCTGTTTCCTACTTCCTCATTCCTAAATTTGTTGCCAACCTTGCTGAAGGATTATCAATTTTATTGATCTTTTAAAAGTATAGTGCTTTGGCCGGCACCATAGCTCACTAGGCTAATCCTCCACCTGCGATGCCAACACCCCAGGTTCTAGTCCTGGTTGGGGTGCCGGATTCTGTCCTGGTTGCCCCTCTTCCAGGCCAGCTCTCTGCTGTGGCCCGGGAGTGCAGTGGAGGATGGCCCAAGTGCTTGGGCCCTGCACCCCCATGGGAGACCAGGAGAAGCACCTGGCTCCTGGCTTCGGATCAGTGCGGTGCGTCGGCCACAACGCGCTGGCCGTAGCGGCCACTTGGGGGGTGAACCAACGGAAAAAGGAAGACCTTTCTCTCTGTCTCTCTTTCTCACTGTCTAACTCTGCCTGTCAAAATAATAAAAAATAAAAATAATAAAAAAGTATATTGCTTTGTATTTGGCCTTTATCCGTTTGGGTTTCCACAGCAGTGCTTCTGGGAACATTTCCATCTGGTATCCATGGTTGGTAAATGACTGGCTACTGCTCATGGAGATTTTTCCTGGAAAGTACTTTAAGCTTTCCACAGTCCAATCTGCTAGTCCTATCTTTCAGGGCTTCTAAGTTCTCCATCTCGTTTTGGGAGGCTTCCTACCCCAGAATTCCATGAAGCCTTCCCTAAATGTTTGAACAAGTGACAGTTCTGTTGGTGAGACTATTAGTTGCTCCAGAAATTGCATTTGTGCACAGGGTAAAGTAAGAATCTAACGACAAAGAGAGGTCATTGGCTCCAACACGGATTCTGAAAAGCCCACTCTTTTCGCTGATTTGAAATGCCATCTTGAACCACAGCACTGTAGATTCCCAAAATGAACCCTCTGGTCAATGTATTCTTTATACACACTGAAGGGCTGGTGTCATTTGTTTTAGGCTAGTTTTTGTCAGCCTATGTTAATGCATGTTTCTTCCATTTCAGGGGATTTGGTGGGGTTCTCATTCTGTTTTGCTACAAGGTTAAGCTGATCTTACAGAATGATTTTTAAAAGCATTTCAGTTTTTCCTATCAAGAATACTTAAGTTATCAAGTTAACTCTCTACTTACTGAAAGCTTAGAAGAACGCACCAGTAAAACCTTAAAAACCTAGGTATGATGGATTTGAGGACAGATTTTTTTTTTACAGGCAGAGTGGACAGTGAGAGAGAGAGAGAAAGGTCTTCCTTTGCCGTTGGTTCACCCTCCAATGGCCGCCGCGGCCGGCGCGCTGCGGCCGGCACACCACGCTGATCCGATGGCAGGAGCCAGGTGCTTATCCTGGTCTGCCATGGGGTGCAGGACCCAAGCACTTGGGCCATCCTCCACTGCACTCCCTGACCACAGCAGAGAGCTTGCCTGGAAGAGGGGTAACCGGGACAGAATCTGGCACCCCGACCGGGACTAGAACCCAGTGTGCCAGCGCCGCAAGGCAGAGGATTAGCCTAGTGAGCCGCAGCGCCGGCCCTTGAGGACAGATCTTAAATGATCTTTTTATCAATCACTACTGGAAGGTTCATTTTTTCCCCCACAAGGAACATCCTTGTGTTAGTGTCATCACAAAATCATAATTACTGTATAGGAACATATAAGTGAACATTAACCCATGCACTGATAATTTACATCATAAGGGCAGTGAACCTACAGAACATACTGTAAAGAAAAAACCAGGGTAAGTTTTTCTCACCTTGCATTGCTCTTCTTAAATGCAAATATTTGAGACATAAAGGCGTTCAGTTCAGCATAGCATTGCACAATGCCGTGTCGCAGTCCACTTAGTTCAAGACAGCCAGGACATGCAGCCAATAATAACACGTCTGAGCATATACACAAAAGCCCACGTCACTCATAAAGTATCTAGTGGTTGATCTAGATGGTTTTAGATGTTCTTACTGTGGAATTCAGCGTAACTGGACGAATATCCTAAGTCTTCCCAGCAGGAGTCATCTGCCGGCTTGGCCGTGGCCGTGGCTTCAGGTAGGCAAGCCTCCAGTACTGTTTGTGCCCACGATTGTGAGGACTCCAGGGGGCAGTGTTAAAATCCTTTACTCTTTCTTTCTAAGATCTTTCCACCTCTCAGAACTGTTAGAGAGCTCCGCTCGAAATCTCTTTCTCCTTGTTGTACTTCTGCCTCCTCCTCTCTTATCTCATTTTTAGCTTGCTGCATTCTATCTGGTTTGCTAGCAACCATCATTTTGGCCTCGGTTTCACGTTTTCTTGGAGCAAATTAACTTGAGCATCTTTCCACTTCTGCCAGCACTTCATTCGATGGTCAAACAACAACCTACAGCAGGAAGAGGAATGCCATCACTAATTCCTTCTGAAAACAACACAAGTTGGCAAACACTTGTTCTTGATGTGACTCGTCCATCTTCTCAACCCCTGTGAGCTGAGACCAAGCAACATGGATTGCCCGGGATGACCCAACGTGGCAGCACTCCTGGCAAAGGCAGCTGTGTTGGCTTGAAGTTCTTTCCTATGACAGACCAAGGCTTCGACCGTGGCCTGAAGCTTCTCAAGTTGTTGAACCAGATTCTCAAATTGCTGCTGCTTTTCTTGATTGTCCTTTAGTGGACAGCATCACCACCTGGTTCACCATCTTCAATGTTCATTCCCCACCCAGACCTGTGTGTTGACTGTTCTAAGCAGCTTCGAGTTTCCAAGAACTGCTTGAAAGCAGGATCCGGATACCTTCCAAGAGCTGCTCTCCAGTTTTCTATAAACTCTGTGGGTGATGAGTCTTCTTCTTCACCCACGTTGGCCTCAGTCATCCTTGTTTTTGGAGCTGGTGGCACAATATAACCAACGTGGAAAGACTTGTTTGCAGGCACCATAATGTCCATTTAAGGTTGAAGTTTCACAAATCTTCTCTCAGTTTTAAATACCACTGCAATGAAGCTAACCCTTTTCAAATTTCAGGATAGTTTCCTTGGTGCATAACATTTTCAGTTTTAGACTAACAGGTGTGCACAACTTTCGCACTTTTGTTACAGGTTTCACAGTTATTGTCCAGAAAGATTGTGCTAATTCTCATCATCCCTTGATCATGTTTCTATGTGCCTCAGTCACAGCGGAGCTCATCATCGGAGACAACTGCCAATGTGATCATTTCAAACCATGTCAGATCATTGTTTTTATTCTCTTATGATGAGTCAGGTTGAATTTTTAAAGGGTTTATTGGCTATCTATCTGCAAATTTCCCATTTATGTCTCCTATTCATCAGTGATTATGATTCATAGTTTAGCAGAAAATGCACGTAAATAAGTGTTCGTGATTTCCACATCCAGAGAGATTCAGTACCGTTCATCTATAATTATCCAGCTGTTACTCATCTGGATTCTCTCTCTCCCCACCTCTCTCTCTACCTCTCCATGTCATCTCCCTATCTATCTATCTCTCTATCTATCTACCTACCTACCTACCTATCTATCTATCTCCTGGGCCAGGAGGAAGCTAAGACCAAGCATTCCATCTGGGTCTCCCATGTGGGTTGCAGGAGCCCAAGTACTTGGCCCATCCTCCATGGCTTTCCCAGGCACAGTAGCAGGGAGCTGGATGGGAAACAGAGCAGACAGGATTTGAACAGTTGCTCCCATATGGGGCAAGCAGCAGTGTAACCCATTGCATCAGAACACAGGCCCCAGTATTTAACCCATGAATCATTATTTCTAAACCTCCTTCTAGAAGGTTATAAAAACTTACACTTCCACAGAGAAGGAGACTAACCATTTTCTTACATCCTCACCAATTCTGGAGGTTATCAATCTTTTCAATCTCTGACAATTTGATAGGCAAAATAATTCGTATTTTTATTTGCATTTTTTCCAGTTAACCAATGACGTTTCATGTTTCACAGGATGTGTAACTTGTGCCCATCTGTGTGTGAACGGATTGGACACAGCCTCTCCGAGTTCCTTAGTAATTTCTATTATTATTCCCTCCATATTTTATATTTTACCCTGCATCAATACTACACACGTTTCCCATGTTTTTATGTGCATGTTAGTTTTATTTTCTTGGCTTTTCCACACGTGAGTTTTAAGTGTAAGGTTTCTGGGTCAGTTTGTATTTTTCTTTAAAATTGTCATCTTCAGCATCGTGCTTAGAAATTGTTTATAATCTTAACGTTTTTACCTCCCACAAGTTTCCTATCTTTTTATCAACGTGTGAGAGTTGGACATATTTATGGGACACGATGTGATATTTTAAGACATTTACACGCCACGGACTGATGAAGTCACAGTAACGTGAAGAACTCCCACCCACCTTGTCACACCCTCGTAATTCAATGTTTCACAGTTAGAATCTTGCTCCATCTGCCATTCATGTTCTGCAATTAACTAGATGTTCATTGAGATCCACTGCAGTCCAAACAATCAACTGACTTCCCCCCATGCAGTTTTTTACAACAGTCCGTCGGGTAGTATCGTTGTCAAACAATAATTTGTGGTGAGAACTTGCCCTGTGCCACTGATCTGTGCTGTGTCCCCTGCCCTGACCACATTAAGTTGATAACACAGCTTCATACGTCGTGGGACTGGGTTCTCCCCGGATTCCCTCTGCCAGCTCCTGAAACACATCATGGATTTGATCTTTTGGACTCACTCTGAATCATCATGTAGTGTTCTAACACAGGAGACTGGGATTTGATTGGGATTTCTGTTGAATGTTTTACTCAGTGTATTACCAGCCCTTGCCCTTAATAAAACCATCTTACTCAGTAGCACATTATCTCTTTCATATTAGAGCATTCTTGCTAAACTTATTCCTGGATATGTAAAAAATGTTCTCACTAGGGGGCCGGTGCTGTGGCTCACTTGGTTAATCCTCCGCCTGCGGTGCCAGCATCCCATATGGGTGGCAGTTCTAGTACTGGTTGCTCCTCTTCCAGTCCAGCTCTCTGCTGTGGCCTAGGAGGGCAGTGGAAGGTGGCCCAGATGCTTGGGCCCTGCACCCCATGGGAGACCAGGAGGAAGCACCTGGCTCCTGGCTTTGGATCAGTGCAGCTCTAGCCGTGGCAGCCATTTGGGGGGGGGGGGTGTAAACTAATGGAAGGAAGACCTTTCTCTCTGTCTCTCTCTCTCTCTCTCTCTCTCTCTGTAACTCTACCTGTCAAATAAATTCTTAAAAAGGTTCTCGCTTGTTAATGTAAACAGTATCTTTGATATATTCTATCTTATAACTTGATTTAGTTGAAACATAAGGTAACAATTGATTTTTATAAATAAAATCTGCCAATCTTCTTGGTTCCCTTAATGTTTGAATTAACTCCCTTAGTTTCCTGTGTATATAACTGTATAATATGAAAAAGAATTATTTCTTCTTTATCAAATGTATATTTTCATATTTCATTTCTTATCTAAAGGCTCAGAAACTGAATCAAATAAGAGAGAAGTCAGGGAAAATCTGCCCCCCACTTCTGACTTGAGAAAACAGGGTGCAGACGTTCTAATGAGGCCGCCATGGCTTGGAAGGAGCCCACAGAATCTTCTGGTGGCTGTCAGATCCTCCGAGGGCTGGAACCTGGTACCACACAACTGCCAGTTTTAAAAATTTATTTATTTATTTGAAAGGCAGAGTTACACAGAGAGAGAATGAGGGGCAGAGAAAGAGAGAAAGAGAGAGGTCTTCCATCCTCTGGTTCACTCCCCAGTTGGCCACAACAGCTGGAGCTGCGCCGATCTGAAGTCAGGAGCCAGGAGCTCCTTCCAGGTCTTCCACATGGGTGCAGGGCCCAAGGACCTGAGCCATCTTCCACTGCTTTCCCAGGCCACAGCAGAGAGCTGGATTGGAGGTACAGCAGCCAGGACTCGAACCGGCACCCATATGGGATGCCTACACTGCAGGCAGTGGCTTAACCCGCTACACCACAGCACCGGCCCCAAGGTTACAGTTTTGATCAAAGAGCGCTTTCCGTTCTGGTCGTCAGGAACCACGCAGTACTCTCTGTTTTGCCGAGAAGGACTTTGATCTCTGTCTTTCCTGAAACTCTGAAGCTGTGCTTAAGAATCTTCGGCAGCCGGCGCCGCGGCTCACTAGGCTAATCCTCCACCTTGCGGCGCCGGCACACTGGGTTCTAGTCCCAGTCGGGGCGCCAGATTCTGTCCCGGTTGCTCCTCTTCCAGGCCAGCTCTCTGCTGTGGCCCTGGAGTGCAGTGGAGGATGGCCCAAGTGCTTGGGCCCTGCACCCCATGGGAGACCAGGAGAAGCACCTGGCTCCAGCCATCGGATCAGCGCAGTGCGCTGGCTGCAGCGCGCCAGCTGCGGCGGCCATTGGAGGGTGAACCAATGGCAAAGGAAGACCTTTCTCTCTGTCTCTCCCTGTCTCACTGTCCACTCTGCCTGTCAAAAAAAAAAAAAAAAAAAAGAATCTTCAGCTTCAGGCTGATACAGAACTTCAGAGCTTCCCAAGGGAGTTGTGATAATGAGAGCAAAGCCCCCCACAGAGGAAAGTCTCCCCAACCATAGCTCTCAAGGCCAAGTCCACACACACGTGCCCATGGCTTCCCCAGGCCAGTCCTGTGGTCAGTGCACAGAAGGCTCTCTCTCTTGAGTGCCTGTGGAGTCTACCTGGGTGAGACCCTCAAGGGTCCGAGAAATGCTTTCTGAAAACAACTCCTTGGGATGCTTCCGTCTCTTCCAATCTGTGTTCGTGGATGGAAACACAGAGAAAGTTTCATTGGATTGCCCGTTCTGGTTCATTCAGTGCATGTTGGGAACAAGTCACCCACAGGACAGTATTGTTTTAAAAGATTTATTTATTTGAAAGGCAGAGTTACAGAGGGAGAGAGATCAATCTACTGGTTTACTCCCTGGTCACAATGGCCAGGGCTGGGCCAGGATGAAGCTGGGAACCAGGAGCTTCTTCCAGGTCTCCCACATGGGTGCAGGGGCCCAAGCACTTGTGCCATCTTCCGCTGCTTTCCCAGGCCGCAACACCGGAGGGACAGGAAGCCACGCAGCATTCCTCCCAGAAGGAGAACTGCTTCATCTGTCTTCTTGCCTTTCACTTCTACACATGATCGTGGCCCGGTGCAGCTAGGCAGGTGGTTAAAGTCCAGGTGAGCTGCCAACTCTTACGCCTCTGCAATGTCACCTCCTCTCTTTACCTGTGGGATTGATACGCCCACCCTCCCAGGATGCACCTGTCCCACCCCACCCACGTTGTCTGTCCTTAGGATCCTTATAAATAGAGCTGGGAGGCGGCTGCAAGCCCTCTTGGTTGCGAGCTCACGATTTCACTGCCCGCACTCCTCTCCGCTGGTTCATTCTCCAAATGCCCACAACAAGCTGGGAGCCAGAAACTCAGTCCAGGTCTCCGATGTGGGAGGCTTGAGCCATCCCTGCTGTCTCCCAGGGTCTGCAGTCAGAGCCAGAGCAGGCTTCAGACTCGGGTGCTCCAATGCAGGCTACGGGTATCTGAACCCCAGGCCAACCACCTGCCCCCCAAGACCGCGAAGTTCACGCAGAGTCTGGAACGAGACTCTTGGCCATACCACATTTCCTCCAGGACCCCCGAAGCCAGTGAGGCCAATGTGCCCAGGGCCACTGGAGTGACAGTGGCCAAGTGGCTGGGAGCCATCAAGGGAGAACCATCTAGAAACAGACCCCTCCCCCCCCCGCCCCAGCCTGAGTGTGTCTCCCTCTCCCCAAATCCCCATCCTCCCAGGCTGAAGGGGACACAACCCCTTGGAACATCTTCTCTGCTCGTGCCCTGTCCACTGGGGAAGGTAACAGCTCTGGGACGGCCACAGAGGCAGGGAGCCGATGGGGTTGTCTTCTGCCCATCTATGCAGCCGTCTCTGCTCTGGCTTTTCATCTCGTTGCTTGACAGGTACCCTACAAAGCACTCATCGCGACACAAACCCAACAACATTAAGAACACCGTGTTCCTGCCCACCCTCTCCCACCGCTCCTACGGAAACCGTTTTGTCCTTTCAGATGTAAAGCACTTTATAAAAATGCTCAGCAAATATTTCGGCAAAAAGAGGCATCCCTAAATAGCCACTCTATCCAGTCTAAGGCATGATCACCAGTGTTCCTCCGAAATGCCTAAAATAGAGCCAGTGCCAGCAGTTCCCTCCGAGGAGCGTCCTTGTTTAGCTAACCCAGTTAGAAGCTGTGAGCTTGTGCTTTTGGTCCTGTGAGAGCCTTGTGTTTTTAAAATAATCTTGTCGGGAAAAAAATCCTCTCTTTCTCCCAAAGCGGACTTGGGATATGCAAATTTCCAAGAACCGGAAGCAAAGAGCTGCACTGTTTGGAGATAGGCAGCCCTTATTTGCAGACCCCAAGGGCAGCACTTCATTGGCTTGAGCCAGGGCCAGTGTCCGAGCACATGGGCCTTTGGAGCCTTGCTCATTGCTTTCTGTGGGCTGCATTTCTCTGGCGCTGTGGTCAGATGGAGCCAGCTGTAGCAGAGGTCTCTCCTTGGAGACCCCTTGTCCCTGCCCTGACAGCTTTGTCACTCCCTTGAGAGCAATAATGAGCAGCCCAAGTCTTGTATTTCAGTCCGATTCTCACCGGGATCTCGGACGGCAGTGGGCATGTCCTTGGCTTGTTGCAGCAGGAAGCCACGCGGCCTCCTCGAGGCTGAACACAGCAGCTGACAGCGACAGTGGGGTCGAAGGCCGTGGTGAGCACCGGGCTTGTCCCAACCGGCAGGGACCCTCACGGCTGCAGAACCAAGGAGCACTGTGCCCAGAGAACACAGTCCTGGACAACCCAGAAACTGGTCCCCCGAGCGGGCAGCCAGAAACTGCCTCTCCCGAGACCTGGAATTGTAGGTACCCTCAGCTGAGCCGTGGTGACGGAATTTCCCACGATGACACATTAAATGCAAAACAGCGATTTAGTGTGTATGAGTCGGTCAGGGACGGTTCTTACCAAACCCCATTTGCAGGTGAAGGGAAGGGGGGTGAGGTCGAAGGGGCAGAGCCGACAAAAGCACCCCGATCCACAGTGGCTGGGACTCCCGGGGAGCCCGAGGCAAGCACAGAGCAGAGGTCAGAGGGGAAGCAGCCACACCTGGCCACGACGGCGACGCCGCAGGCTCGGGGTCCTGGCGCAGGCGCCGTGCAGCGTGGGTCCAACAGCCACCAGACAACCATGACTGCGTGTCCTTTATCGGAAGGGGAACACGAGGGGCTTCTCACAGGCATTGAAAACTCAGTGCTTTCGGGGGGGAGGGGAATTTGAAACCCACACGTGTGAGGGCGTCTGGGAAATGCGTATCACAGGGGGTTTCAAGATTTGCTTTTGCATCAGAATAATTTCCTTTCTAATTCCATTTTCATGAGCTTCTTTTTTTTAATAAAAAAGCAAAAAGGCCCTAGTTTAGGGGGCACATAGACAAGTATAGGATGGAAAAATGGCCATTGCATCCATGCACGTTAAATCTCCAAGCAATCACAGATAAAAGGCAGGAGGGTCGCATTCCTAACCACTGGCCTGACAAAGGTGTACGACAGAGTTTTACTGTATTGGCGTGAACTTTCTGGAGTCTCCTCATACAGTGAAGAAAACAGGAAAAGTCTAGAAAAATGTAAAGAAAATCGAAGCCGCCCATGAAACCGGCACCAAGCACAAACCATTTTTGCTATCACTGTATGTTTCCTCCCATTCCCCCTCCTCCCCCAAAAACTCCAGGAAGCCTTGTAGTCCAGGCCTGGAATTGTCATGTTTATGGGGAAAAAACATGCTCCAAAAGTAACCAAAAGCCACTAGATTGTCCCCGGAGAGGCCCAGAGAAAACCCAAGGGTGTCCGATCATAACCAGGGAGTCGGGGAATCACGCCTTGGCAGTTTCTTTTCTCCCCTCTCTCTGTCTAACTCTACCTCTCAAATAGATAAATAAATCTAAAAAAAAAAAAACCTTCATATGTTGGAAGTGCCAATTCTGCATGTATGTGTGTATGCATGTATTTACATATGAATGTATTCATTTTATTTGAGAGACACAGAGAGAGAGGCAGACAAACAGAAAGAGAGCTGCCGTCCACTGGTTCAGTCCCCAAATGCCCACGATGGCCAGGGGTGGGTGGGGCCAACGCTGGGAGTCAGAACTCTCTCCAGGGCTCCCCCATAGGTGGCAGGGACCCAAGCATTTGAGGCGTCTCCTCTGTCTCCATGGTCTGCGCAGGGAGGAAGCTGAAGTCAGGAGCTGGAGCTACGCTGATGTGCGACTCCAGCATCTTAACCGCCAGGCTCACCACTGGCAGCGCCATTTATAAATGCATACGTGAGTGCGTATGTAGATGCACCTGCTTTAGCTGTTGGGTACACAGGAGGATTGAGCTACTTAAAGTCTTTGTTTTTATTTATTTAATTTTTATTTAAATTTATTTATTAAATTTATCTTCCATCTGCTGGTTCACTTCCCAGATGGCTGCAAGACCCAGAGCTGGGCCAGGCCAAAGCCAGGAGCCAGGAGCATTCTCCAGTTCTCCCACGTGGGTGTTCGGGGCCCAACTATTCAAGCCATCATAGGGTACATTGTGGCAGAGTGGATTAAGCCACTGCCTGTGACACTGGCATCGCATAAGGGCACCGGTTCATATCCCAGCTGCTCCTCTTCTAATCCAGCTCTCTGCTAATGACCTGGGGAAAACAGCAGAAGATGGCCCAAGTGCTTGGGCCCCTGCCACTCATGTGGGAGACCCAGATGGAGTTCCTGGCTCCTGGCTTCAGCCTGGCCCACTCTGGCTATTGCAGCCATTTGGGTAATGAACCAGCAGATGGAAGACCCCTCCCTCCCCATCCCTCTCTGTAACTCTGTCTCTCAAATAAATAAATCTTTTAAACACACACACACACACACACACACGCACACACGCCAAGCCTCATCCTCAGAGGTTCTGTCTCAGGAGGGTTGGGAGGGGCCTGGGACTCTGCATTCTAAGAATTCTAAGACATTGATATGAAAAGGATCAGACTTTTTTTTTTAATTTATTTATTTGACAGGTAGAGTTACAGACAGAGAGAGAGAGACAGAGAGAAAGGTCTTCCTTCCATTGGTTCACCCCTAAAATGGCCACTACGGCCGGCGCTGCACCCATCCGAAGCCAGGAGCCAGGTGCTTCTCCTGGTCTTCCATGGGGTGCAGGGCCCAAGGACCTGGGCCATCCTCCACTGCCCTCCCAGGCCACAGCAGAGAGCTGGCCTGGAAGAGGAGCAACCAGGACAGAATCCAGCGCCCATATGGCATGCTGGTGCCGCAGGCGGAGGATTAACCAAGTGAGCCAGCAGTCCATTGAGTAGTATCATTGTCAAACAATAATTTGTGGTGAGAACTTGCCCTGTGCCACTGATCTGTGCTGTGTCCCCTCGCCTTGACCACGTTAAGTTGATAACACAGCTTCATACGTCGTGGGACTGGGTTCTCCCCGGATTCCCTTTGCCAGCTCCTGAAACACATCATGGATTTGATCTTTTGGACTCACTCTGAATCATCATGTAGTGTTCTAACACAGGAGACTGGGATTTGATTGGGATTTCTGTTGAATGTTTTATTCAGTGTATTACCAGCCCTTGCCCTTAATAAAACCATCTTACTCAGTAGCACATTATCTCTTTCATATTAGAGCGTTCTTGCTAAACTTATTCCTGGATATGTAAAAAATGTTCTCACTAGGGGACCGGTGCTGTGGCTCACTTGGTTAAGTGCAGCCCTAGGAGCTTGGGTACCGGGGACATGTCCCATGAATTTAGTGAGGGGGAGGGGTGCACACATTATGTGCTTGGGTTAGAATCACCAGTTCCTTAAAGATGCCAACAGTCCTTAGAATTAATCCAGAAATTTCACACAACCACTAATCACAAAGATACATTGTTTTCAATCTTAATTATGTACATTTTGCTTAGAAAAATGCTTAAGATGTCAAAAATGAAGATCGCATGGGAGGAAGCTGGAAGATCCAAGCACATTTTTGTATGGGAAATTTACAGGGCCAGCGCTGTGGGGTAGCGAGTAAAGCCACCGCCTGCAGTGCCGGCATCCCATATTGGCAAGGGTTCATGTCCCAGCTGCTCCACTTCCTATCCAGCTCTCTGCTGTGGCCTGGGAAAGCCAGTAGAAGTTGGCTCAAGTCCTTGGGCCCCTGCACCAATGTGGGAGACCCGGAAAAGGCTCCTGGCTCCTGGCTCCTGGCTTCAGATCAGCGCAGCTCCGGCCGTTGTGGCCAGCTGGGGAGTGAACCAGCGGATGGAAGACCTCTCTCTCTCGCTCTCTCTCTCTCTCTCCTTCTGTGTGTGTGTGTGTGTGTGTGTGTGTGTAACACTGACTTTCAAATAAATAAATCTTTAAAAAAATAAATTTACTACACTGATAATCATTAGAACTACATTGATGATAAATAGATTAGTGGATACTAAAGCTAAGTAAATACAGAAAGTCAGTGCATGACAGATACGGGATCCTAAACCACTGGCAATGAACTGGGCATTTAAGAAATGAAATCATCATTTCTTACACCAAACAAATTCTAGATGGGTTAAAATTCACATAATATAATCATAAATGCATTGCAAGAAAATATTAGAGAAAACGTATCACCTTGCTATAAGGGAGAACTTTTTAAGCATCAAATGAAGGCTCAGTGCTGCAAAAGAAGTGATTGATGGGTAAACAGGATGAAAAGACAGAGCAAGCGCTGGGGGAATGGCCCCAGCTTACGTGACAAGTGGATGAATCAGAACAAGGTGAAAACTCATGAAAAAGGGAGCAAAGGATGTAGACAGACACGTCACAGAAGAAGAAATGCAAATGGCCAACAAACACCCTACTCAATGCTGAACTCTGTTAGTAACCAAAAAAATAAATAAAGCAGGATTTAAACAGGGAGGCAGGGTGAAGCCAGGAGGGAGGGGAAGGGGGGGGGTGCTCAGGGATGAGGCTTCAGCCCCGGGGGCAGGGCTGAGCAGCAATGGAAACCCGCGACCGGCTGAGCTGGGGCGCACTGCACACTTGTACACACACGCCCCCCGCTCACTCCTCACAGCAGCCTTGCACCCGGGATCGCCAGCTCCTGTGGCTCCTGGCTGCATCATTCCCACCTCTCCAAAGGACCCCAGGGCACACGCGTTCCTCTGGGGTAACCCAGAGAAGTCTCCCAGCTCGAGAGCCTCCACAAAGGGCCGTGGAAGGTGACGGGCTCACAGGTCTCACGGCGAGCATGGGCACTGCCTTGGCTGCTTTGTTACATAACAAAGTGCCCAAGACCAGGTGATCTGGGAGAAATAGAGACTCAGTGGACTCCCAAGGACCCCACCTCGTGACAGCCTTAACGTACTTGGAGGACTAAGCCTCCGACAGGTGAACTGGGGGCGGGCACACCTGAGCCCCAGTAGACATCTTTGGTGGAACTATCATTCCACCTGCAGCAGGAGTGGCGACTGCCAAGATCACAAGCCACCAGGCCCCAGAAATGGCCAGCACCCAGGAAGGAGGTCCTCGCTACCTCCCAGTCCCCACCAGGGGGTGGCGCTGTGCCCCTTGTACCCTCTGTCCTCTTCCTCGGTCTCCACCAGACCAGAGTGATTTTCTCCCCCTGTGGCTCAATTTCATGGCTTAGTTCCCCACCAGAGAGAGCACCTAGACCACGCCTGATCCAGTCTCTCCAACATCTGGTGCAGGGGGAGCAGCTGGAGCTTCCTGCTCTAAGCAACCTACTGGAACCCACACACTACCCACCCAGGCATCTTCCGTGAGACTCAGGGCACAGCAGCTAAGACACCGCATGGGACACCCACAAGGGAGCCGTACCAGAATGACAACTCTGGCAAAGGAACCAATGGCGCGTGCGCAGGTTACATTGCAGCCCTGTTTGTAATAGTACACAGGAGAAGCAGCTCCCCCATCAGCATGGGTCTGGGTGGATAAGCCGCAGCCCAACTGTGCCGCTGGAGAAAGAAATGCGGTGGGTGGCACTTGCATCCCTACAAACCCAGTCAGTGCTGAAAAATGCACGTCCATTCAATGGTGCATTTGGGGGTGCTCTCCCAGCACTGTACATAACCACCCCCAAACGCCTCATGACGCGACACAACGAGACCGTCAAAATGAGCAAAGCATGGACACGCAGTACAGCGCACGTGACCAAACAGGGTGAGTGACAGGGGCCCGACCCCACGCGCTCCTGGACAGCACAATGCACGCAGAGGAAGGAACATTAGAGACAGGACGCAGGTGCGGGGCTGGGGCCTGCAGAGAGGACGGACTGCACGGAGACTTGTCTGGGTGACCGATGTGGGTGGTGACGGTGGCACCACTGACAATATTGAGTTCATTCCTCTGTTCTGCCATGGAGCGATCTGCAGGCTGTGGGACCAAGGAAGAAAAGCAGAACAGTGCCTTGAGTGGGTGGGGAGCGGATATTCCATATGAGACCAGGGGCCGGCGCTGGGGCACAGTGGGTTAAAGCCCTGGCCTTTAAAGCGCCGGCATCCCATGTGGGGGCACCAGTTCGAGTCCTGGCTGCTCCTCTTCCGATCCAGCTCTCTGCTATGGCTCTATGCTATGGGAAAGCAGCGGAAGATGGCCCAAGTGCTTGGGCCCCTGCACCTGGACCTGGAAGAAGCTCCTGGCTCCTGGCTTCGGATTGGCACAGCTCTGGCCGTTGCAGCCATCTGGGGAGTGAACCAGCAGATGGAAGACCTCTCTCTCTGTCTCTACGTTTTTCTGTAACTGTGTCTTTCAAATAGATAAAATAAATCTTTAAAAAGAGAGAGAGAGATGACAGGGGCAGGCCATGGGTCCTGCCAGCAGAACGCTGCTGGGGCCGCCTACAGCCCAGGTCAGAACACCTGGTCGGAGTCCTGGCTCTGCTTCCAATCCAGGTTCCTGCTAACGCAGACCCCGAGAGGCAGCCGATCCCGGCCACGTATTGGAGCCCTGTAACCCACGTGGGAAACCTGGATGAGGTTCAGGCTCCTGGCTTCAGCCTGGCCCAGCCCCAGCTCTTGCAGGCCTTTGGGGAGGGAGCCAGGGGATGGGGGATCTCTCTGACTGCCCCTCTGTCTCTCTGCTTCTCTGCTTTTCAAGTAAAATGCACATAACTTAAAAAAAAAAAGCCATGGAAATATAAAGTGGATGGAATAGATCTCTCTCCCATTCTCTCACTCTTGCCATTTCAAATAAGGAATAAATAGTTAGGAAAAAGCACTTTTCAAAGTCCAAGCCACAGACCCCTAAGCGGATCCCTGACACCACTTTGAAAATAACATTCAAACAACTCCTGACCTTTCTCATGGCTTCCACATTTGCAGAGGGAGCTGAAGCCTCCACGGGATGTGGAACTGCCACAGTAGACGATGTGTTCTTCATGGCCACCCGTCCAAAGTAAAAAATATATACATATGTAAATGTATTTAAATATCTATAAATTTTTATTTTTTTTTTATTATTTTTTTATTTTTTATTTTTTGACGGGCAGAGTGGACAGTGAGAGAGAGAGAGACAGAGAGAAAGGTCTTCCTTTGCTGTTGGTTCACCCTCCAATGGCCACCGCGGCCGGCGCGCTGCGGCCGGCGCAGCGCGCTGATCCGATGGCAGGAGCCAGGAGCCAGGTGCTTCTCCTGGTCTCCCATGGGGTGCAGGGCCCAAGCACCTGGGTCATCCTCCACTGCACTCCCTGGCCACAGCAGAGGGCTGGCCTGGAAGAGGGGCAACCGGGACAGAATCCGGCGCCCCGACCGGGACTAGAACCCGGTGTGCCGGCGCCGCTAGGCGGAGGATTAGCCTAGTGAGCCGCGGCGCCGGCCAATATCTATAAATTTTAAAAGGCCAACTCCACTTAGCAATGTGCTGCATGAAGCAATAAAAATTATTGTGTTGTGTTTACCTTTCTAGATGCATCTTTTTTTAAATGATTTATGTATTTATTTGAAAGACTTACAATGAGAAAGAGAGAGACACACACACACACACACACACACACGTCTTCCATCTGCTGGTTCACTCCCCAGGTGGCCGCACCACTGGCGAAGTCAGGAGCTTCTTTCGGGTCTTCCACATCGGTGCAGGGCCCCAAGTGCTCAGAGCCATCTGCTGTTGCCTTCCCAGCCCACTAGCAGGGAGCTGGCGGGGAAGTGGAGCAGCCGGGACTCGAACCGGCGGCCACACACAATAATGGCGGCGTGGCATAGCAGGCGGCGGCTTTACCCGCCACCCCGCAGCGCCGCCCCGGGAGGCGCATTCTGCAGCTGCGGTAAAGCGATTCTGCCGCGCCCGGGAGTGTTGCCGTCGCTGCTGCAGCCTGAGTACCTGCGGGGCTCAGAGCTGAGCTGGCTTCGCTGTCCACGGAACGTGCCCCCGTACGTACGTCAGAAACGGACGTAAAGGATGGCCAGTCCAGATTCGGGTATCTGGCAGGCAAAGTCGAGTGTCAAAAACGAGCCCTGAAATGCGAGTTTTCCCATGAAAATTGGCACGGAGGCAAACGTGCACCTGCCGGCTTGCCGGCACATGGAGAGGTTCCCGTGGCCGCGGGGATGAGACCCACAGAGGCCAGGGTCTGCCTTGCGTCACGACGCATGTCAGCATTTGAAATATTCCCACGACCTAACCCTCCTCCGTGACCGAAGCACAATGAAAACGAGCCCTGTGTGGGCAAAGCATGCAGAGTGCCGAGAGAACACCGGATTTTTATCTAACGCAGTACAAAACGTTCAACAGCCGGCGCCGCGGCTCACTAGGCTAATCCTCCATCTGCGGCGCCGGCACACCGGGTTCTAGTCCCGTCCGAGGCGCTGGATTCTGTCCCGGTTGCCCCTCTTCCAGGCCAGCTCTCTGCTGTGGCCCGGGAAGGCAGTGGAGGATGGCCCAAGTGCTTGGGCCCTGCACCCCATGGGAGACCAGGAGAAGCACCTGGCTCCTGCCTTCAGATCCTGGCTTTGAATCAGCACGGTGCGCCAGCCTTAGCGGCCATTGGAGGGTAAAGGAAGACCTTTCTCTCTGTCTCTCCCTGTCTCACTGTCCACTCTGCCTGTCAAAAAAAAAAAAAAAAAAGTTCAGCAATACCAGTTCAGATTTCACATTGCAACTAACATGTTGCAAACTAATATTTGTCAAACTTGAGTATCAACCCCCAACATCTGAAAAGGCTACTAACATTCACCCTCATGTGCCAGCTCCATGGGGGAGGGGCAGATTTCTTCCTGTTTTAAGCCAACAGTTAGTGCAAACCAGCTCCGTGCAGAACACGAGAATCCAGTTATCCATGAAATCAGACATTGAGAAAGTTTGCAAAAATGCAAAAACAATGCCACTCTTCTTGCTAGTGTCTGTGTTGTAAAATAGATATTTTTTCACTTTAAAAATGTTATTTACAGGGTCGGGGTTGTGGCATAATGGGTTGAGCTGTCACCTGCAGCACCAGCATCTGCTGTGGATGCCGGTTCAAGTCCTGGCTGCTCAACTTCTGATCCAGCTCCCTGCTAATGTGCCTGAGAAGCAGTGGAAGATGGCCCAAGTCCCTGGGTCCCGGCACCCATGTGGGAGACCCAGAGGAAGCTCCTGGCTCCTGTCTTCAGCCTGGCCCAACTCCAGTTGTTGCAGCCATTTGGGGAGTGAACCAGTGGTTGGAAGATCTCTCTGCCTCTGTAACTCCACCTTTCAAGTATATAAAATAAATCTGTTTTTAATGTTATTTAGAGGTTGGCATCGTGGTGCAGAGGTTTAAGCAACTCCTTAGGATGCCCAAATGTCGTATTAGAGTGCCAGTTCAAGTCCTGGCTGTTCTGATCCAGCTCCCTGCTGATGCAACTGGGAGGCAGCAGAAGATGGCCCACACTTGGGTCCCTGCATCCCATGTGGGAGACCTGGATGGAGCCTGGCCCAGCCCCAGCTGTTGTGGGCATTTGAGGAGTGAGCCAACTCATGAAATTCTCTCTCTCTCCCTCCCTCCCTCCCTTCCTCCCTTTTGAATAAATAAGCAAATAAATCCTTCTTTGAAAACTCCTTGCAAGTAGTATGGAGCCCTACTCTTTTCTTTTTAAGATTTATTTATTTATTTATTTGAAAGAGCTACACAGAGAGAGAAGGAGAGGGGGAGAGAGAGAGAGAAAGAGAGAGAGAGAGAGAGAGAGAGAGAGAGAGAGAGAGAGAGAGAGGTCTTCCATCCGCTGATTCATCCCCCAACTGGCTGCAAGGGCTGGAGCTGCACCGATCTGAAGCCAGGAGCCAGGAGCCTCCTCCAAGACCTGGGCCATCTTCCATTGCTTTCCCAGGCCAAAGCAGAGAGCCGGATCGGAAGTGAAGCAGCCAGGTCTCCAACAGTGCCCATATGGGATGCCGGCACTGCAGGCGGCAGCTTTACCCACTAAGCCACAGCGCCGGTCCCAAGCCCTACCCTTTTCTAAGAATCACTATAGAAAGAGGCAGAAGACAACAGGAAAACAAGGCTAGGTCACAATCCCTCACTGGACCCAGGACTCTTGAGTGATTGCAAGGGGGTCTCTGACAGCCATACCAGGGGGCCCTCGAAGAAATGACGCAGTCTGGGGAGAGGGCAGGCTGAGGTCTCCTCCCTGCACCCAGACCACCACAGACCCTGCTCTGGGCTACAGTTGGACCAACTCACCTGCCGCCCATCCTGCTGAGGCATTTTGCAAAAAGCTGATTGCGCTTGGACTCAGGGGTTCCCATTCGTTTAGCACTTGTGTCTGCCGTCTGTCGAGTGTCAGGGTCTACACGGCAGAAGAGTGTCACATGGAGGAGGCCCCACTGGCCCTGAAGCCCCTCCCCATCTCCTCCCCCAAATGCTGCGAGTGAGATAATTCCCGCCTTGATTCCTTCGGAATGGAGTCCCTAACCTTTCAGTAAGGATGTGACTCTGACTCATCCCCAAGACAGAAACCCAAGGCGGGGCAAGGCAGCATGCGTGGCACATGGTTCTGTCTAGACTCGCTGATGGGCGGTGGGGTGTCTCAGTGGGCACCTGGAGCTCGGGAGAGTGGTGTGAATTGGAGACGCAGGACCTGCTCGTGTGGACAGAGCTGGGAAGATATGGACGCAGACAAGTTCAGGCAGGGTCTCGGAGAACAGAGGGGCCAGGAGAGATGGCTGAGAAAGTGCACATTCAAAGAGACTTAGGAGGCAGGGTAGTCAGGAGTGGGCAGAGAGTCGAGAGAGGGCGCCCAGGACGCAGGAGATGAGGGAGACAGGAGGCAGGTGTGCAGGTGACACTAAAGACTCAACAGTGCCCAGACAGACAGGAGGCCCTTGGTGGCCTTGTCCCAGGCAGACTTGTGCAGAGAACGGGCACAGAATGAGGACAGGCAACTCTGGGAAGCTGAGCTGGGGGACGGCAGACGGCCTTCAGCATGGCTTTTCACTTATTTGCATTTGGGTGAGTCTATAAGCCCGAGTTAGAGTTAGGCATTTGGATTAGCAAGTGCGTATGCTTTTGACCTGGTTCCTGGCTCCAAGTCCCTGGGAGTTTCAGACCCTGGGAAGCAGAGTGATGGCTCAAATAATTAGGGAGACCTGGATTGGGTGTCCAGCTCCAGCCACTGCTAGCATTTGGAGGGGGTGAACCACTGGATGGAATATCTCTCTGCCTCTCAAATAAATAGATCTAAATTTCATTTAAAAGAAAAAAAAGACAGCCAGGCTCTGCTCTCTGGACTGGAGCGGTAAGGCAGGGACACAGTGCTAGGGGTCCCTGGGGGCAGCGCCCACCTGGGCTGGGGGAGACTGGTGCTGCAGGAGACCCATCCAGTCTGGAAGCCAGGGTATCTACAACCTGGAGAAAGGAGATGACATCATCACGTTGCCGACTTAGCAGCTGCCAGGTGGAATGCTAACAGCCGTTGGCTGCACCCCGCAGTGGAGGAGGGGCAGTCCCCGGCGGCACAGGAGACCAAGGCAGGCCAGAAGGCAGCCAGCAGCCTCACAGCTGCCCGCCAGCCTGATCTTTCCCAACCCTTCTTCCGCTGCCATGGCGACAGTGCGTTTAAAAATAGTTCAGTCGCAGGTTGAGGAGCCCGCTGTGGTCCAGAGGGGTGAGCCGTGGGGCTCCATCCATCCCGGGACGGGGTGCTGTGCCCCACCCTCAAGGCCGTGCAAGCAGCCCTGTGGGTGGAAAGCAAGGGAGACCGGGTGTCACAGTGACTGGCCTTAACGAGTATCCAGACAGGGGCACAGGCATTAATGGTGAAGACAGCAAAAACTGCCATTGTGAACTCCCGGCTTTGAAATGCGTTGGGATATTTCTGACTCATACCCCAACAAGCCACGATCCGCTTTTGACTGCTAGCATCACCTACTTGGCCCGTCCGGGCCACTTCTCCTTGGCTAAAAAGCGACCTGGTTGTGCAGGAAGTGAGACAAGGGAGACTTGACAGGCAGAGTGGACAGTGAGAGAGATAGAGAGAGAGAAAGGTCTTCCTTTGCTGTTGGTTCACTCTCCAGTGGCCGCCAGGCCGGCGCGCTGCGGCCAGCGCACCGCGCTGATCCAATGGCAGGAGCCAGGTGCTTCTCCTGGTCTCCCATGGGGTGCAGGGCCCAAGCACTTGGGCCATCCTCCACTGCACTCCCTGGCCACAGCAGAGAGCTGGCCTGGAAGAGGGGCAACCGGGACAGAATCCGGCGCCCCGACCAGGACTAGAACCCGGTGTGCCGGTGCCGCAAGGTGGAGGATTAGCCTAGTGAGCTGCGGCGCCGGCCTATCACCTGCGTTTCTTATCTCAGTGGAGGAAGCTGCTTCCGAGCACTGAGATCATGTTCAAGTGCACGCTGTCAGATACACACAGGAAGGTGAGGGCTGAGCTTCGGCAGCTGCAGCCAAATCCAGGACCCTGGGTGGGGGCGGGGACGTGAACGGTCCGACTGCCCTGTGTGTGCCGCAGGATGATTGATTTGCATAATGAGCAGAGTACAGGCGTTACCTCCTGACTCTTCTCAGTCCCGAAAAGTCAATGGGTATTTTAAGTGTCCTCTTATCCCGACGTGGATTGCACAGGAAAAGCCGCATTTTCCAGACAGTTCCCCAGGATCAGACTCTCTGCAGGCACAGTGAAGACCCTAGCACTGGCCACATCAGTCCAGCCATCAGCCCTTCCTCTTGGAGGTGGAGAAAGAGCCCTGTCTCACTGCCTGGGCCAGAGCCTCTGGGGGGACCTCAGTCCTCCTGCAAGTGAAAGTGGAAGATGAGTGACGCCCACACGTTTGCCTCCAGCCCAGGGGTCTCTCTTCCTTTCAGCCACTTAGCATCCCTCCACCTGGAGGATGTCTCTTGGGCATCCAGGGCCCAAGCAACACATCCAGGGTCAGACCTTGCATAGCCCCCAAAGCACCTTTCCTCCTTGATTGGCATCGCCACATACCGGAGCCCAGAGTCCCCTTGTCTGGGCCCCAGGTCCACCGTCAGCCAATCAGCCCGTCACCGCGTCCTGCCCATCTCTCCTCCCTCTCTGGAGACCTGCACCTGCTCAGCTACAAAAGCCCTCAGAATGACCCTCTGTCTCTGATCTTGGCCTCAACGCCCCCCACCCTGATCTGTTCTTCAACACAGCGTGTGCCTGGCCTTTCTGATCCCACTGTGACATTCCTCGGCATGACATTGTGATTTCTTTGGTTCCTAAAACCAAGAGTTCTTGGGCTGGCCCCTGGGGCCCTATGGCCACCACCACCCCCCTTGCAGTCTCACCTCCATAACCTGAACCACCAAGGAGAGCAGAGCCCTGAGCCCCAGTCTTACTCTCTGGAGACCCCCCCAACCTATGCCACGTGCTCACCTCTGAGCATTCCACCCCTCCCACCCACAGCCAGGGCCTCTCAAAGAGTGACACAATCCATGGGCACCTTTGAAATAGAAAGAAACCCTAACACAGGGTTTCAGCAATGGTGGGCATATTTCAAGTGTTTGCTGTTACAACAGTAACGTCACAATGCAATGCAATTGTGTGTGTGTACACAATTCCTTCCAGTCTTAGGGCCAAGCCAGGTAACCATCCATCCCTACTTGCTCAGAGAAGAGGGGTTTCTCAGGAATTGGGTCTTTGGTGCCATCCCCAGGGGAATCTTGGGTGAACCAAGACAAACCGGTCACCCTCAGAATAAAACAGTAGCTGACGCCCATATGATGGCCATCTGTGTCCCTCTGTGGCTGCCCAACATTTGTTGATAAAAGGCTACTCTGTGCTGGGTCCAGACAATGGACTGGGTTTTCTTGGCCAGGCAGAAGGAGTAGAGAGCAGGCTGGAGCAAGACCAGCCCCCTCGAGGAGGGGGCTCAGGACCCTTGAGAGGATGAGGCAGCCACTGAGAGAGGGAAGGGAGTGGGCAGAACTGCACGTGACTTCTATGGCACAGAGGACGAGGCAGGGCCAAGGCCCATAGCGGGGGGCCTGGGACGTACACAGGTGACGTTCAAAGATCCTGTAGCAGACAGAAGTAGCATGGAGGCAGATCTCTGGTTGTCCAGGGCTTCCTATTCGATGAACCAGAAAAGCCCATTTGCAGGAGAGGCAAGTTCAGATTGTCCAGTCTCTGGTTGGAGGGTCAAGCAAGACGACCTTGTTCTTCCCCGTGTTCCATGATGCAACACTTAGCACTGCTAGCAGGGGTCCCTGGGTACCAGGAGAGAGCGGGGGGTTCATCGGGCTTGAGCCTGGAGAGACAGAGTGGGCCTGGACTCAGGAGCACCAGGCTCCCCTTGGACAAAGCATTGTGGGGTTTTGAAGGCTGGGAGGGCGTAGCCCAGGATCCCAGGGGTGGCCAGGGATGGGGAAAGGCAGGAACTGCCAAGCACAGGATGTGAGTGCGTGCCTGTGTGTGCCCCTTCTGGCTGCGTCTCTCCTTGCCCACATTCCCTAGGTTGGCAACTCAGAGCTTGTCATGAACTACAGTGGTGGAAACCCATCCAGTGCCTGTCCCCTGTGGACTCCAGGCAACATTAAAGAAGTGCATCAAAGAGCCAGCTCTGTTGCAGATGAAACATAGCAGGAAAGGCACCTGGGCTCTGCAGCCACCCTCTGGCTTCCCAGTGCCCCCACTCTTGCCCCAAACTGCAGGCGTGTTCCCAGTAGACAGCAGCAGCAGCAGCAGCAGTGTGCAAGGGCGCAGGAGGGAAACCCATGCTCGCAGCATCAGGGTCAAGGGACAGAGCGCTCGGGTGGGGCCAGCGGACCCGCTTGCAAGTCCTTGTCCCACCCCATCACTTTGATCAGACCCTCCCCTGTTCCCCAGGAGGGGGGAGTGAGGGGCAGCTTCCAGAAGGGAGGACGCCGAGCAGCAGGTGCCAGGTCCCTTGCGAGGTCTTCATGAGGTTCTTAGCAGTTGGCACGGCAGACTCCAGCCTGGTCCTGCCCCCTGACACATGCACAGAGTGTGCGAGAGAGGCCCTGTGCCACCTGCACAGCCTCCATGAGAACCCAGCAGTGAGCGTAACTGGATCCAAAGAGAGCCTCGGTGCTTAACTGCTGCCTTCCCCGTGGCAGAGGCTGAAACTCTGCTGTCCCCAAGAAGACGAAGGGCGACATCAGGCCAGCTTGTCCCAAGGCCCCTTAGTGGCCTTGCTGAGAAAGGCATGAGACTGTAAGACATAGAACTGGATCTAGGCCAGCGCTGCAGCTCACTTGGCTAATCCTCTGCCTGTGGCGCCGGCACCCCGGGTTCTAGTCCCAGTCGGGGCGCTGGATTCTGTCCCGGTTGCCCCTCTTCCAGGCCAGCTCTCTGCTGTGGCCCGGGAGTGCAGTGGAGGATGGCCCAAGTGCTTGGGCCCTGCACCCCATGGGAGACCAGGAGAAGCACCTGGCTCCTGGCTTCGGATCAGTGTGGTGCGTTGGCCGCGCAGCGCGCCGGCTTTGCCGGCCTTTTGAAGGGTAAACCAATGGAAAACAGAAGACCTTTCTCTCTCTCTCCCTCTCACTGTCCACTCTGCCTGTCAAAAAAAAAAAAAAAAAAGAACTGGATCTGGACCTGAGGACAGCTGCCTGCTCGGAGATGCTGTGTAAGATGCGCAGGCTTCTGTTACGTCATCAATACGAAGGAGGCAATAGGAGGAGCCCCACAAGACGCTGTAGGGATCACTGGTAACGTATGGGCAGCACAGAGTGAGCACTTGGTAAACAGCAGCTCCCTCCCCATCTGGGTAAATACCACTCTCTGTACTCTGAGCCGGTATGGATGATTCCAGGCGCATTAGCAGGAAGCTGGGTCGGAAGTGGAGCAACCAAGTTCTCTGGCCAGGTCTCCATCCCTCCCAAGCACATAACAGCGCCTGGCTGGGTTGCCAGGTCCTAGAGTGCAATGATACCATAGGCAAAGCTCCTATGGTCTCACAGTCTGTAGGATTGAGGCCGCCACTTCTCTTCTGTCTCCTACCAGACCCACTTTGGAACTGGGATGGGGTGTGGTCTGCAGATGGGACCCTCGAGGGGCTCGGGGAGACAGACAGATGAAACCAGGCAGAACCCTCCCTCCTTGGCTTCAGCCTGAAGCCTTCAGTGAGGCACACGAGCCTATGCTGTGGCGATGATTAATTTTTGCACATCCCAGCTCTGCACCAACCCCCCGGGCAGGACCCGAGCGAGTCCTTTCTCCTCCTAGAGTTTCCTTTCCTCAAAACGGAATGACAGGGACTTCCCTGAAGGTGGGTGATATTCAGCTGTGGTGGGAGCCCTTCATTGTCAGCTGTGGAGGGGCAGCGGCGAGGCTGGGAGCTGTCGTTGGAGGCTTGTTTGTCACTGTGGGGATGTGCAGGCGTTGGGCTGTTTTCTCAGGCTGCTGGAATCACAACTTATAATTCATGCGCAGTGACACAGCCTGAGCCAGTTTCCCAAATGGGAATGTTTCAGCTACAACTGAGGAGACTGTGAAATTCCTGTCTCCCAAGCAGAACTCACTGGCTCAGTCTCCTCTCCCAGGGCTTCAAGCTGTCTTCAGAGCTAATGAGCAAATGTAGACGCGGAGCAAACAGATCTTCGCTTACTCAGCAACACCGATTGAGCACCGCTCTGTATCCCTTCCGAGGCGGGGTATGTCACCTGGCCTGTCTCATTTAACGCCCACATGAACTCTGTGATGTGGGCACTGCCGTCCTGACGTATGAACGAGTAAACCGAGGCCCGGAGGGGTTGGGTTACCGGATCAAGACCATGCACCACCTAGAGAGTGGCAGAGACAGTGAAACTCAAGTGCCCACGGTCTGGCGCACCTGCTATTTCATGACGCCACAGCTTTCTCCTGGCCCCTGGTGAACGGGGAGCTAGCATTTCACCTGGGCAGGTGGGATTGGGAGCTTAAGGACCAAGTTGGGTTGGAGGACAGATTGCACCTGAGATGTGCCTCGCATCTCCAGAATCTCCCAGTCACTGAGACCCAAGGGCTCGCGCCCCTCCCCGCACTGGCTCCAAGCAGGTTCCTGGGGTCCATGTGGTCCCTGGGATGCATTTACTGCCCTGCTTCTCCTTTCCAGACCCACCAGTCCTTCCCCCTAGACTGCTGCTCCAGCTCAGCCTCAGCCTCAGGTCTAACCTGCTCCCCTGCCCACCATCCCAGACCCACCCAGGTCTCCACTGGTCCGGGGGCTCCATCCTTTCTGCTAGGCAGCCGCATCTCCCCTGCACCCTGGTCCAGCGGGAAATTGTTGGGCAGAACAAGGTACAGACTCAGACAAAACGGGGCTTGGGGCTGGCATTGTGGCACAGTAGGTCAAGCTACTACTTGCGATGCTGACTTCCCATGTGAGCACTGGTTCGAGTCCCGGCTGCTCCACTTCCAATCTGGCTCCCTGCTAATGCACCTGGGAAAGCAGCAGAAGATGGCCCAAGTGCTTGGACTCCTGCAGCCGCATGGGAGACCTGGATGGAGCTCCTGGCTCCTGGCTTAGGCCTGGCCCAGCCCTGGCCATTGGGGCCGGTGAATCAGAGGATGAAAACCTCTCCTCCCTCTCTCTCTCTCTCTCTCTCTCTCTAGCTCTGCCTTTTAAATAAGTCTTTTTAAAAATCGAAGCTCTTCTGATTGCCCCCTCTTTGACTTTGAGGAAGCAGCTAAATTTCTCTAAGCCTTGGCCGGCGCCACGGCTCACTAGGCTAATCCTCCACCCAGCGGCGCCAGCACACCGGGTTCTAGTCCCGGTTGGGGCGCAGGATTCTGTCCCAGTTGCCCCTCTTCCAGGCCAGCTCTCTGCTGTGGCCAGGGAGTGCAGTGAAGGATGGCCCAGGTGCTTGGGCCCTGCACCCCATGGGAGACCAGGAAAAGCACCTGGATCCTGGCTCCTGCCATCGGATCAGCGCGGTGCGCTGGCCGCAGTGCGCTGGCCACGGCGGCCATTGGAGGGTGAACCAACGGCAAAAGGAAGACCTTTCTCTCTGTCTCTCTCTCTGTCCACTCTGCCTGTCAAAAAAAAAATTTCTCTAAGCCTCAGTTTCCCTCTTTGAAAGTTAAGGGTGACAGCTGTCTCACAGAGACGTTGTAAGAGCCGAACAAGAGATATCTGGTCCAGACACTCAGAGCATACAGCAGTCACTCCACAGCTGCTGTCCCCTTCACCTCCCCACAGTCACAGAAAGCTCAAGGGGTCTTCAAAAAGACCATGGAAAATGCGTAGAATGAAAAAACTTCTGAATGGATTTAAAGACATTTGCACAAAAATAAGCTGATCTTTTAATGTCATTTTCCATGAGCTTTTTAAAGACATTTTTATTTACTTATTCAAACAGAGACAGACAGAGCTCTTCCATCCACCGGTTCCCTCTCCAAATGCCTGCAACACTCAGGACTGTGGCCAGGACCAGGGCCAACGCCAGGCTCACAAGCCAGGTTTTCCATGTGGGTGGCAGGACCCCAACTCCATGAACCGTCATCACTGCCTCCCAGAGTCTGCGTTCCAAGGCGATGGAATCCGAGTTGGACCAGGCACGGAACTCAGGCACTTAGATCCAGGGTTCAGGTGTCCTAACGCCGTCTCAGCTGCTTGGACAAACGCCTGCCCCTCTGTGCACTGTGTGAAGGACCCTCCTGCAGCCATGATAAATTCCAGACTCTGCTACATTTTCTCTGCGATATGTGAGCCTTGAGTACTTAATGCTGGTGAGCAGAACAAGGTGGAAACCTAATTCCTTTTTTAAATCCCAGCATGATTTGTTGCATGTCCCCGCCGTGTTGCTTTGGTGATGTCTGGCTCATCTACATCCCGCTCGTTCCTACAGTGTGATCCGGTTCTTGCTCCTCTGATGTCTGATTTAGGCACAGGGTTCTGTTTGGTTTTTATTTCTAAGATTTATTTATTTATTTGAAAGGCAGAGTTACAGAGAGAGAGAGAGAGAGAGAGAGAGAGATCAATCTTTCCATCTACTAGTTCACTTCCCACAGGGCCACAACAACCAAGACTGGGCCAGGCCCAAGCCAGGAGCCAGGAGCTTCATCTGGGTCTCCCACGTGGGTGCAGGGACCCAAGCACTTGGGCCATCTTCCACTGCTTTCCCAGGCCATAGCAGAGAGTTGGATTGGAAGTGGCTCAGCCGGGACTCGAACCTGTGCCACAGGCAGCAGCTCAACCTACCGCACCACAGCACAGGCCCCACAGCTTTCTGTCTGTATCTGCACTGCAGTGACTTTAGTTGCTATTGCTTTAAAATCGACTTTTATACCAAGCAGGTAAATCCTCCCCACCTCTCCCTCCCTCACCTCTGCCAGACTTGCCCCTCCTTCTTGGCCACTGATGCTTCCGACCGCACTCATTTGCCAAGTTCCGAAAGAACCTGGAGCTGCGGATCAGGATTTCCTGGGAATTTGCACAGCAATCAATCCCATGAGCCTTGACATCTCAAACACTCAGCCTCTCTCTCTCTCTCTCTCTCTCTCTCTCTCTCTCTCTCACACACACACACACACACACACACACACACACAGCCAGCTCCACGGCTTACTTGCTATGCCAACACTTCCCTATTGGGAAGTACAGGAAGAAGACAGTGAGGAAGGAAGGCCTCTTCCAGGCCTCCCGGGGACAAGAGCTGCAAATTAGTGCAGTGGCGGTCAAGTTCAAGGGCACCCAAGACCCTCGAGGTCCACCCTCCTTTGCCGTTTTCCCATCCCTTGGTATCCAAGATGTCTGACTAATCCAGGCATTCTCAAAGTGGGGTCCCCAGCCAACACAGCAGCACTGGGGAACTTGATGGAAAGGCAACTCCTGGGCCCCATCCCAGTCTTCTATAGCAGAAAGCCCGGGTCTGGGCTCAGTAATATCCGTATTCAAAGCAACCTGCAGCTGATCCTAGCGCATGCTCCCAGGAGAGCACCACTGGGCTAAACCCACACAGGCTGACCCAAAGGACCCCTCCACTTGTGTCTGGGGCCTCTGGGAGCCTGGCCCACAGCACAGAAGCCGCTTGCAAGGGTGTTGCCCATGTATGGTGGCAGCAGCCAAACCAAATCTGCCACAATCGGACCACATGCAGCCCACGAATGGACGTGAGGACAGTCAGAATCCCCACCCGGGGACGTGCAATTTTCTCTCTTTATTCTCCTCCTTTAGAGATCAAAAGTAATTATGCCTTTATCTATCCAGATCACAATCACCCTCCATCGGATTTATTCCAAAGTAGCTAATTTTATTTTGTTATTGTGAATGGGATCTCCTTAGCTGTAGAATTCCTAGTGATTATGCCCCGTGTCCAGCCAGTATCTTGAGCAGTGAACAGGAATTGGGTCACCGTTCTAACCTTTTCATCTCTTGTCATTTTTAACAGCCGATCTGTTTGTCTTTTTAACGGGTTTTGAAAGTGCTCATCCTGCTGAACTTGTTGGCTTGAATATTTATTATGTGTTATTTGTATATAATCTGTAAAATTTATTACACATTATATATTTATTATTGAAATATCTCTTATCCTAAATGTCTGGGAGCAGAAGCGTTTCAGGTTTCAGGTTTTTGGAATAGTCCGTGCACAAAATGAGACACCTTGAGCAGGGAACTCAACCTGAAATCCAAAGTTCACTTACCCTTCATAGATGAGGGGACCTTGAAAGCTCATGAAAAATGAAATTAAAAATAGATTTATTTGGGATACAAAAAGTTTTGAGGTCCACGCACAGTTTTTGCTCAATACACACTTTGTGAAGACGCTGTGTCCCTTTCACTCATAGCCTGGATGTGTGTGTGCGCTTTGACTGTGACCGGACACACGAGGTCAGATGTGGGATTTTCCCGTGTGGCTCGGTGTTGGCACAGCTTGGAGCAGTCCGGAATCGGGATTCAAGGTTAGGGCTGCTCTAACTGCACGTACATTTGTGCGAGGCTGGAAGGGTGGCCCTTCAACAGAGGATGGTGAAGGAGGGCATTTAGGGGCCAGACGTGCCCCACCTGTGCACCTGCCCGAGCTCTGACGGCTCTTGAGGAGCCAGAGGGCAGGGGGCCTGGATCCACACGGAATTTATCTGTGCATAAAGAATAAAGAAGAAATCCAAAGTTTTCCATCAAGTACATAACCAGTTTCCCTGAAACCCATCCTTCTGATAAGTGTAAAAATCCCATTTTCATCAAATGTTCAATTTCCATATTGTGTGAATCCAGTTCTGGGTGTTCTATTCCTACATTGACCTCCCAGTCTATTCCTGTGCCAAAACGATATCAAATTATGTCATATCTATGCCATTTTTTAAAAGATTTATTTTATTGATCTGAAAGACAGAGTTACAGAGAGAGGGAAAGACAGAGAGAGAGGTCTTCCATCCGCTGGTTCACTCCCCAGATGGCCACAATGGCCAGAGCTGTACCCATCCAAAGCCAGGAGCCAGGAGCTTCTTCCAGGTCTCCCACAAGGGTACAGGGACCCAAACAGAAATCTACTTGTTATTTTTCCATAATATACATTTTTCATAAACATTTTGAGGCCCCAAAATTTTGGCACCAGAATAAATGTATGTTTTATTTACATATTATTTTTTTTGTTTGTTTTAAAGACAGTCACACACACACACACATACACAGAGATATCTTCCATCTGCTGGTTTACTACCCAGATGGTCACAACATCCGCGGCTGGGCCATGCAAAAGCCAGGCACCTGGAACTCCGTCTGGGTGGCAGGGACCCAAGCACTTAGGTCATCACCTGCCGCTCTCCCAGGCGCATTAGTAGGGAGCTGGATCAGAAGTGGAGCAGCCAGGGCTGAAATCCCCAGTGCCACAAGCAGCAGCCAGACCCATTGCACCACACACACACACACACACACTCCCGATGTCTAGCTTTTAATTACATTTTCTGCAAACTTCTTGAAGTTCCTTTGCCTGGTGTTCAAATAGCCAAACAGACAATACAGTCCGAGAAAAACAAAATGGCGCCCATCCCCTAGTGAACATGGTTTATCCATGGGAGGAAGGCAAGGGCAGGGGTCCCAGTGGGTGTCTGGGGCTGGATCCTTCTTGGCTGTGGGGCATCGCCTGCCCTGGGTGTTACAGGGAGTTCAGGAGCGCCTCTGGCCTCTACGCCCCGGATGTCAGTCACTGCCCCCCATCTTACAGTGGCCTGAATTCCCCAGACGTTTCCAAAGTCCCCTGGAAGGCAAACTGCCCTGATGAGGACCACTGCCCTGGAGGGGACATCCCACACCTCCTCCTGGGCTGTCACCTGCCTGTCCCCATCTGCTTCTGCCCCACAGAACGTGGCGGCAAACGTGCTGCTGAATTCAAGGCCATGAAGAAAGTCCCTACTTTGGCTTCTAGAAGCTTCCATCTCTGATGATAACTCTCAAGGGACGTTGTCATCCTTCATTTATTCCATGTTCCCTGTGTCTTCTCCGTCTGTTTTTTTTCTTACTTTGTGGAGGGGCCAGTTTCGTGTCTGCACACCACCCTCTTTCTTTTTGTTAAACATTTATTTATTTACTTATTTGAAAGGCAGAGTTACAGAGAGGCAGAGAGAAGGACCATCTGCTGGTTCACTCCCTAGATGCCCGCAATGGCTGGAGCTGGGCAGATCCAGAGCCAGGAGCCAGGAGCTTCCTCTGGGTCTTCCACATGGGTGCAGGGCCCCAAGGACTTGGGCCATCTTCTACTGCTTTCCCAGGCCATAGCAGAGAGCTGGATCGGAAGTGGAGCAGCTGGGACTCGAACCAGCGCCCAGATGGAATGCAGGCACTGCAGGCGGCGTCTTTACCTGCTCTGCCACAACCCCGGCCACGCTACCCTCTTTCCACAGCTGCCTCCTTTCAATCGTGGCTCAGAGTTCTCATGATGCGTCTGACACAGTGACATCAGCCTACAGGAGAATCATAATTAAATCTGCCGTCACCTCTTCCCAGTCGGTGTTCAGCGGAGGAACCCGGAGTGGCGGACGCCGTTCTCTGAAGGGGGAAATATTTTCCCAGGAATATTTGGGTATTTGCTAATGTGCTGGAGTTCACAGAGCAGTGTAGGTGGTGCTGAATAGAAACCCAATTTGTAGTGATTATTTCCAAATTAAGATTAGCACAGAAATCTGTCTGGAGTAGGAGGCAAAGTCTGCTCTTCAAAGAAGACGTTTTAAAGGTGGAGGTGGAGAGAGCAAGAAAGACTGAACCAGAATGTTCTGGCAACAGGAATGAGGCAAGAGCCGGTGCCATCTGTTCGGCAGGAGGCGGCTCAGCCACCAGCCCGGAAGTGACCAGCGACAGCCGTTCCTTAATCCTGGCCCTGGTGACCACCCCTTGGATGCACTTGTTCATTTGCAGCTTGCAAAGAGTCCATGAGTGTGATGTTTTAACAAAGCTCGGAGCCGGTGCTGTGCGTAGTGGGTAAAGCGGCCGCCTGCAATGCTTGCATCCCATATGCAGTCCCGGCTGCTCCACTGCCAACCCAGCTCTCTGCTGTGGCCTGGGAAAGCAGTAGAAGATGGCCCAAGGCCTTGGGCCCCTGCACCCGCATGGACGACCTGGAAGAGGCTCCTGGCTCCTGGCTTCAGATCCGGCTATTGTGGCCACCTGGGAGTGAACCAGTGGGTGGAAGACCTTTCTCTCTCTGCCTCTGCCTCTCTGTAACTCTGTCTCTCAAATCAATCAATAAATATTAAAAAAAAAAAAGTCAATGCATGTGGTAGCCTGATATTAGTTTCTGCCTGGGTGGAGAGATTTGAATAAACTATATACATTACAAGGCTACCTGAGTCCAGCCTCAGCAGGTGCAGGGGTTCCCAAAGGTGTGGGAGGCGTCGGCACAGGAAGAAATGAGATAGGCTCACAGCAAGGCTGATGGCGTGGCTCTGATGAGAGAGTACCAGACTTTATTTTTACACCCTAAGTTATATCATTTTACACATTCTTTACTGTTCTCATAAATCTTGCAAATGTCCACTCATCAGTGACCCTTACAGAGTTAATGATTCTTCCTATTTCTGTCCACTTTAAACCACTGACCTTGTACTATGTGTGACCCCTCCCTAATCCCGAGTTCCATAGCTCTTGGAAGAAGCTCCTGACACCTGGCTTCGTCCTGGCACAGCCCTGGCCATTGCAGCAGTTTGGAGAATGAATCAGTAGATGGAAGATTCTCTCTCTCTCTCTCTCTCTCTAATTCTTCCTTTAAAAAATAAATAAAACAAGTCTTTTTTTTTACTTTTTTTAAACTTTTATTTAATAAATATAAATTTCGAAAGCACACTTTTGGATTATAGCAGTTTTTCCTCCCATAACCACCCTCCCACCTGCAAACCATCCCATTTCCTACTCCCTCTCCCATCCCGTTCTTCATTAAGATTCATTTTTAATTATCTTTATATACAGAAGATCAACTTAGTATATACTAAGTAAAGATTTCAACAGCTTCCACCTACACAGAGACACAAAGTATAAAGTACTATTTGAATACTAGTTTTACCATTAATTCTCATAGTATAACACATTAAGGACAGAAGTCCTACATGGGGGGCAAGTTCACAGTGACTCCCGTTGTTGATTTAACAATTGACACTCTTGAGGCCAGCGCTGTGGCGCAGCAGGTTAACACCCTTGCCTGAAGTGCAGGCATCTCATATGGGTGCCAGTTCGAGACCCGGCTGCTCCACTTCCTGTCCAGCTCTCTGCTGTGGCCTGGGAAAGCAGTAGAAGATGGTCCAAGTCCTTGGGCCCCTGCACCCACATGGGAGGCCTGAAGAAGCTCCTGGCTCCTGGCTTCGGATCTGCGCAGTTCCAGCCATTGCGGCCAATTGAGGAGTGAACCAACAGATGGAAGACCTCTCTCTCTCTCTCTCTGCCTCTCCTTTCTCTGTGTAACTCTTTCAAGTAAATAAAATAAATCTTAAAAAAAAAAAAAAAAAAAAAGCGGGGCCGATGCCATGGCGCACTAGGTTAATCCTCCGCCTGTGGCGCCTGCATCCCATATGGGCGTTGGTTCTAGTCCCTCTGCTCCTCTTCCAATCCAGCTCTCTCCTGTGTCCTGGGAAGGCAGTAGAGGATGGCCCAAGCGCTTGGGCCCCTGCACCTGCATGGGAGACCAGGAAGAAGCATCTGGCTCCTGGCTTCAGATCGGCATGGCTCTGGCCATTGCGGCCATTTGGGGATTAAACCAACGGATGGAAGACCTTTCTCTCTGTCTCTCTCTCTGTCTGTAACTCTACCTCTCAAATAAATAAATAAATAAAAACAAAACAAAAAAAACAACAATTGACACTCTTATTTATGACATCAGTGATCACCCAAGGCTCTTGTCATGAGCTGCCAAGGCTATGGAAGACTCTTGAATTCATAAACTCCGACCTTATTTAGACAAGGCCATTATCAAAGTGAAAGTTCTGTCCTCCCTTCAGAGAAAAGTACCTCCTTCTTTGATGGCCCGTTCTTTCCACTGGGATCTCATTCACAAAGATCTTTCATTTAGATTTTGTTTTGGTTTGTTTTTTGTTTGTTTGTTTGTTTGCTTGTTTGTTTGTTTTGCCACAATGTCTTGGCTTTCCATGCCTGGGCTTTTTAGCCGGATCCAAATGCCTTAAGGGCTGATTCTGAGGCCAGAGTGCTGTTTAGGGCATCTGCCATTCTATGAGTCTGCTGTGTATCCTGCTTCCCACGTAAAACAAGTCTTAAAAAAAGATTTAATGTTTGGCTACATGCAATAAGAAAAGGATAGAAGCTCAGATATAAGTCGTCTGGAATGGTAGCCCCCAAATCATCTGGGACCTAGGTATTTCTAGCTTTCTACTCCCACAAATTCAGCACATGACCCCCATCCACGGGGCCCCACTGATATCCCCCATTAGGTTCCAAGCAGCAGGATGAAGGGTGTTCCCCAGGAGGTGGCCTTGGAGATGCACATTTGCATTCGGGAACTTTACTGGGCTAGTATGTGAGGTTCACACCCGTGGGCGAGTTAAGGGAGAAGCACTGGGAGAGGGAGAAGCTGGCATCAGACCAGACCTCAGCTGATCCCAGAGTAGACTCTGCAGCCCAGAGGGCCTCAAGAGTGTCCCCAGCTCTGCCACAAAGGACCAGATCTTTCCAGGTGCAGCTGCACCTGTAAGGGACGTGCCTGTGGGTGAGGCAGTCTCTTTAGACAAGGACAATCCCGGGAAGGGGGGCACAGCTGAAAACTGCCGGACTGCACCGTTCCCGGCAGTGCGCAGAATAAGTGCTCCTATGCCGACCGTGGGAGAAATTGGGGTGGAGACTGACAGAGTCCACTACCGCCCCCCCAACCGCCACCACCCCCGTGCCACTCACAGACACCTGCGCTGTTGAAGTCCTAGCAGCGGGCCCTTCGGGACTCTGGTGGGGCTCCTCTCCCTGTCCTTTTACCATAGAATAGGTTGTGCTGCCTCTAGGGAAAAAGTACCCAAGCAAAATAACCGGCGGATGGCAGCGTTGCCACCACAGCTGGTCTCTGGGTCACACCGGTCCTCTACTGTCACCTGAGAGACCCCTCAGGCTTGGCAGCCCTCCCTCTGATCTAGTTGGTTTGCCTTTTGGGGGTTCCCTGGTGTCCTGAGCCCATGGTTGCTAAGCCTTTCTCAAGTGGCGGCTGTAGCACTGGACCCTTTGCCATCAGAGAGGTCCCAGTGCACCACGTGGGTGCCCAACACATTTTTCTCCTCCCCACGTTGAGTGGCAGGGGTGGTCCCAGGCCATTTTCTGTGATTATAACAGTGCTGCAGACTGAGTCGTTTATAAAGAGTGGGGAGTTATCTGACACCGTTCCGAGGGTTGGGGAGTTCAATACTGGGCAGTCACAGCTGTTGAGGTCCTTTCTGTTGGCACGGGTATTCTGCAGTGTCCCGAGGCAGCACAGGGCATCCCGCGGTGAGAGGGACAGAGTGTCCTGGCTCAGGCCTCCTCCGCTCATAAAGCCACAGCCCCATTGGCTTAGGGCCCCGTCCTCACGGCCTCACTTAACCTCCCAAAGTCTCCAGCTCCAGACGCCATCGTCAAATGGTTCCGTCCTCTTAATATCTCCGAGTTGAGATTAATTTTCAGCACGAGTTTTGGGAGGGACATTTGAACGAGAGCAGCAGCCCTGTTTTTTTAAAATGATTTATTTATTTATTTGAAAGTAGAGTTACAGAGAGAGGCAGAGGCAAAGGCAGAGAGAGAGAGAGAGAAAAGTCTTCCATCTGCTGGTTCACTCCCCAATTGGCTGCAACGGCCAGGGCTGGGCTGATACGAAGCCAGGAGCCAGGAGCTTCTTCCAGGTCTCCCATGTGGGTGCAGGGGCCCAAGGACTTGGACCATCTTCTACTGCTTTCCCAGGCCACAGCAGAGAGATGGATCGGAAATGGAGCAGCTGGGACTTGAACCATATGGGATGCAGGCACCGCAGGTGGCGGCTTTATCCACTACGCCACAGCGCCGGCCCCTCTTTTAAAGAATCTAATCAAGAGTCAATTGCAACAGCCAAGGTGGAGACTCCTTTCTTTCCCTGTCTGCAAAAGAGCCCAACGTGACCAGGAGGCAGCCACAGTTGGAAATGAACGAGACTTTTGTCATAGCCCCTGGTGGACTCAGCCCCTTCAGCTGCACATCCTGATCTCCAAGCCCATGGACTTCCATGCCGCAGGAGCAGGATACAGACACCCCCGAGTGGGGTTGTGGTCCTTCCTTCCTTCATCCATGCCCATCCAGCAGGAGCCGCCGAAGTCTGCTGGGGGGAGAAGAGGTCCGGGCATTGCAGAAGGAAGGTTACCGGCAGGAAGTGATGTGGGGCCAGCAATGGAATCTTATCAGAAGCTGACACTTCCTTGAGCAGGAAAGCAAGCACTTGGCATCCAATTAGTGTCTCAGGTGCATCGGGAGGCATCCTGGAGGTGAGGAAAGACATTTGTAAAAGCCTCTGCTGCGCTCAGGAGCCAAACTATTACAGGACCGTTCCAAAAATAGCCCAGCCAGCCGGGTGAGCTGCAGCCCGGCGACACGTCAGCTTCATCGGTGGAGACACAGAAATACTGTCATCTAGAAGAAGAATGACAGCCAGGCGGGCTCCACACAGCACCTCCCAGAGCGGGGTCAGGGGTTCTGCCCCCAGCCCTGACCCCTGCCCACTCCTCTGTCCCAGACATTTTCCGTCCTCCACTTGGAACTCAAGATATCTACAAGGCCAGCTGTCACCTGCGGCAGACGCTGTGACTCCATAGAACAAGAAGCTGGCCCTAGGCTCTGCTGCATCCCTGGCAGTGCACATCACAGCCCCTGGCCCCAGAGAGCAAGCATGGGACTCAGAAGCCTTGCCAGTGAGACCTGTGACCCACAGGAGTAGCAGCACTGACTCTCACAAGGATACGTGGCATCTGTTGGGCTGTGTGCCTTGCAAGGCTATGGTCTCATGGAATCCTCTGGCAAACACTGTGAGGTAGGCATTACAATCACCCCCAGTCTACAGAGACGGAAGCATTGGCACAAAGAGTTAAGTAACTTGGGCTAAGACCACCCTGCTGCTGAGAGGTAGTTGCGCCTATCGGCAGAAGACTCAGGCAGATGCCACTCCTATGGCCCCAGCAAATGTGACGCCCGTCTTAGCAAGATTCCAGAATGGTGAGTGAAGTCAAGGGTTACTGAGCTCTTCCAGGGGGTTGCTAGGGGCCAGCAGGTGTTCATTAAGAACAAGCCGTAAGTGGGATGGGAGTGGGGAGTGAGGAGTTGCTGTTCTGTGTGTAGAAAGCTTCAGTCATGCAACAGGGGAAGGTTCTAGAGAGTTCTAGAAATCTGCTATGGAACTTTGTGCTTCTAGTTAACTCAGCCACACACTTAAAAATTGAACAGGATAGATTCCATGTTATATGTTTTCAATCACACTTTTTATTGATCTTTAATTTTTTATGTAATTGTTTTTCTGTACTTGAGAAGCAGAGAGACAGCAGATGAAATGTTTCCTCCTCTGCTTCATTCCCTGAATATCCACAACAGCCAGGGCTGGGCCAGGCTGAAGGCAGGAGCCCAGGATCCAATCCAGGTCTCCCATGACAGCAGAGGAGACCCAAGTACTTGAACCATCATCTGCTCCCTCCCAAGATGCGATTTAGAATGAAGGTGGAAGGCCGGCGCCGCTGCTCACTAGGCTAATCCTCCGCCTAGCGGCGCCGGCACACCGCGTTCTAGTCCCGGTTGGGGCGTCGGGTTCTGTCCCGGTTGCCCCTCTTCCAGGCCAGCTCTCTGCTGTGGCCAGGGAGTGCAGTGGAGGATGGCCCAGGTGCTTGGGCCCTGCACCCCATGGGAGACCAGGAAAAGCACCTGGCTCCTGGCTCCTGCCATCGGATCAGCGCAGTGCGCCGGCCGCAGCGCGCCGGCCGAGGCGGCCATTGGAGGGTGAACCAACGGCAAAAGGAAGACCTTTCTCTCTGTCTCTCTCTCTCACTGTCCACTCTGCCTGTCAAAAAAAAAAAAAAAGAATGAAGGTGGAAAATGGAGCGGAGCTGGGACTGAAACCCAGGTACTCCCACATGGGATGTGGGCACCCCAGTGGCACTCAACCACTATGCCAAACGCCAGCCTCTTAACCACAATTTTTTGGAAAACATAGGCCAGGCACTTAGTCTAGCAGTTAAGACACTGGTTAAGATGCCTGTATCCCGTCTCTGTAGATTTTTTTCTCGACTTATTCATTCCTCCCCCAAATCACCCTGCGTCAGTGGCCCCGTATTCCTAATCCCCACCCTCCTGCTGGCGTCCCCACCCTGACTGCCCAACCTCCAGCCACACACTCCGCTCCTCTGAGAGTTCACACATCCCTTTTACGTAGGCATTTATTTTCAAGGAACCAAAGGTGTCATCACAGCTTCTCTGTCATCCCTCCTCCACAGCTGCTGCCCTCTCCCCGAACAGCTGCCTGGCTCCCAGCTCCAGGCAGTGTGCACCTGACAGGGAATTAGGCAAGCAGCTGTCCTTGATCATATACACAGCAGTGTCAGCACAGCCTCTCCCCACCTGCCTCACCCTGCCCTGGCCTGGCCTCCAGCGTCCTTGACTCCTAGCAGAAGGACGGGTTTGTTCACACTGGGCTGGACCCCAAGGAGAAGGAGCCAGAGCCCCATCCTGCTGTTGGCCATGTGACTTAGCTCCACCTACTTCTCTCCCTTTCTTCAGGGGTGAGAAGGATCCAAAGAGAGAGCAGTAAAATATAAACACAGGTATAAGGAACTCCAACAGCTCAACAGCAAGAAATATTAATAATCTGGTTTTAAAATGGCCAAAGGGCTTAAAGAGACATTTCTGTAAGGATGACATACAAGCGACCAGCAAGCATATGAAAAGATACGCAAGATCAGCAACCATCAGGACACAGGAATCAAAACTACAGGGGGTCCCCTCAGACCAGGTAGCGTCGCCAGAATTTTTAAAGGACATAACAAAATAGCAAGGGTTGATGAGACTATGGAGAAAGTGGGCACTGTTGGTAGGAAGGCAAAATGGTGCAACCCCTATGGTAAGCAGAATGGACGTCCCTCGAAACATTACAAATAGAACTTTGCTACCATCCAGAACCTTACTTCTGAGGATTTATCCTAAAGAATCGGGAATAGGGTCTCAAAGGGGTATCTGCACTCTTACATTTATGGCAGCATTGGTCACAATGGCCAAGACGTGGGAACAAATGAAGTGGATGAATGGGTAAGCAGCCTGCTGTGCTGTGCACTGTGCATACAGTGGTGGCTACTATTCAGCCTTAGGGAAGAAGAGGACTGTGTATGTGACAACAAGGATAGAAAATCATTCTGCTGAGAGCAACAAGCCAGTCTCAGAATGACAGACCGCATGATCGCACTCAGATGAAGTGTCGAAAGCAGTTAAACCTGTAGGAGCAGAACCCTTTCTGCTGTCAGGGGCTAGGCGTGGAGTGAGGAGTGGAGAGTCGGCGTTCAGGGGGTGTGGAGTTTTCTCCGCGTAAGAAAGAAGAGTTTCACAGATGTGCCATAGAGCACCGCGCTTACAGCCAACTGCACTGTACCCGTACTCAACAGTGTTGGCAGTGGGCATTTAGCCAAGCAGTCGCACAGCCACATGCACATTGGAGAAGCTGAATTTGATGCCTGGCTCCAGCTTCTTGCTGATGCCTACTCTGGGGAGGCAGTGGTGATGACTCCTGTAATTGGATTTCTGCCACCCACATGGGAGATCTGGGTTCTGTTCCCAGCCCCTGGCTTCAGCCCGAACCCAGTCCCAGCCATCGGGAGAACCTGAGGAGTGAAACAGTGGATGGAAATTCTCTCTCTTGGTCTACCTGTCTCTTTCTGTCTCTCTGTCTCAAAAAAATGTAGAGGGCAGCGTTGTGGTGCAGTGGGTTAAGCTGACACTTGCAGTGCCTGCATCCCATTTCAGAGCACTGGTTCGAGTCCCAGCTGCTCCGTTTCTGATCCAGCTCTGGCTAATGTGCCTGGGAAGGCAGCAGATGAATGTCCAAGGGCCTGGGTCTCTACCACCCATATGGAAGGCCTGGATGGAGCTCCTCCTGGCTTCTGGTTTCAGCCTGGCCAAGCCTTGGCAGTCGCAACCACTTAGAGAGTGAACCAACGAATGGAAGATTCTCTCTCTCTCTCTCTCTCTCTCTCTATCTCTTTCTCTCTCTCTCTCTCTCTCTCTCTCTGTCACTCTACCTGTCAAATAAATATATAAATGCTCTTTTAAAAAAATGTTTAAGTGGAGGCCGGCACTGTGGCTCACTTGGTTAATCCTCCGCCTGCGGCGCCACCACTCCATATGGGCACCAGGTTCTAGTCCCGGTTGCTCCTCTTCCAGTCCAGCTCTCTGCTGTAGCCCGGGAGGACAGTGGAGGATGGCCCAAGTGCTTGGGCCCCTGCACCCACATGGGAGACCAGGAGGAAGCACCTGGCTCCTGGCTTCGGATTGGTGCAGCGCCAGCTGTAGCAGCCATTTGGGGAGTGAACCAACGGAAAAAGGAAGACCTTTCTCTCTGTCTCTCTCACTGTCTATGACTCTACCTGTCAATAAAAAAATAGAAAAAAAAGGGAAAAAAAAAGAAAAAATGTTTAAGTAGAAACCTGAAACTAATCCAGGGCTGACAGCATCACTTGTTCTTAACCAGATTACTTTTAGACCTAATTAAAAAGCGGGGGGGGGGGGGAGCTTATAATCCAAAGGCCATTCACTTTGCCCCTCAAAATTCACCTTGACTGTGGCAGACGTGGGCAGATCAACGAGTAAGGATTTAGGTTTATACAAATGTACAAGTTCATTAAGCCATACACTCAAGACTGGTGCACTTCAAGATACATTAAAAGGTTATGCTTCAATAAGAACATAAATTAAAGTGTAAGAAACAGTCCTGTGTTTGAAGAACCCTGATGGACAAGACGAGGAGTTTGAGGCATATCTGTGACCCTGCCATGTTGTGGAATATTCTTAGCTCGCAGAGTCTGGGGGAGGGGCGGGGCGGGCTGTGTTTTCTCTGGAAACTTCTTGAAGTGTGCGATCCTAGGTGCAGACAATCAAGTGTATGCTTTTGTTCTCCCCCAACCCAAAGCCCCTGTAGGGTGGGATTCTTCTTGCTGCACAGTGGCCCTCTTTCAGTGCCTGGCACAGCTGACAGATAAAGTTAGGGCCACTCAAACCATTTATGGGAAATCAATGAAGAAAGCAGATTGGTGCTCAAAGTCAGCCTACTAGAGTCAACCAGCAACAATGGGGCACCTGCAGTTTGCACTGTCATGAAGAGGCACCTTGAAATGCTGCTTGGAGAAGAGAAATCGTCCCAGATTTCTAAGCTCTAGCTGATCAGCTTCAATTCTGAGTCACACCCAGAGCAGCTCTTTAATATTACAGGACTTGGCTGGAGATGTAGCTTACTGACTCTAAATCAAGCCGTTTCCAACAGGAGCTTGATGAAGACACCACTTTTAGGGTTAAAACAATTTCTTATCTCCATGGCAACCCCTTGGGTCATTAAAGAGGAAGCTACTTAGGGCTGGCAGAGCTCCTGTAGGTCCTAGTGCTGGTAGGAATTGTAGGCTGGAAGGGATGGCAGGTGGGGCCAGACAGACACCAGTCAGGGAGTCAGCGGTGGCCAAAGGAGCCCACACTCCTACCAGCCCACAGATGGACACAACTGAATGTGCAGCACACGCACAGGAAGTCATCAAACTCTCAGGGTCAGGAAGGTTTGCAGGAGGGGTTCAGGAAGACCCTTCTTAGGCAGGCTGACTCGGGAAGCTCCCTTAGCAGGCCTCACACTGGGACATTTCAGGATGTCTGGATCCACGGCCACAGCACAGGGAGCAGGAAACTGGAAGATGCATACTATGGGAAGGTGCTGCATCCTGGGGAGGCTGGTGAGCAGAGGAAGACAATGAGTGGTAGAGGGAGAAGAAGAGCTAGGGTAGGGGGTTTGCCACAACCAAGGCAGCCAGCCCTCTCCACCTGGAGCTTCCAGGGAAATGCAGGAAGTCAGGGGCCAGTGAGAATTAGGAGCAGAGACAAAGCAAGATCAGATGCAAAAGCCGAGCTAGTTCAGCACCATTCACGGCCCCTTCCTGATTCAGGACTTTCCCGTCACCATGACAACCATGTTCCATCATTATCAGCAGGGCTCTTTGTCAGGGAGGATGAGCTAAGTGAGCCTGCTAAGGTAACCTGGCCCCGGCTTGGAAGGATTTCTCTGCTGGGGTCTCCTAGACATCCAGCTGAGCTACTAAAGCCCCCAGCCCTGGGCAATTGGAACTCAAGGCTCTGGAACTTGACCCAGGGGCTTTGTTGGGGCACAGACCCTGGCCACAGACACAGCAGTAAGATAAGGTGAATGCCAGTGTTCTGAAGCCCCTAAGAGCACAAGCAAAGGCCAAAGAATCCCCACTCCGTTAATCACAAAAGGGAGTACAGAACATTCTGCGATAAGAGGAGCAATAGGACGTCAAGTAGAGTGGGAGCTACCATAGAATGGTAAAGTACCCTCCCCAGACTCAGAGGGCAGGGGCAAGTAGGATGGGTCTGGAGCACCAAGAACAGCTCACCCCAAGGCGGTGAGGGCCCCTGCCCTACCAGTTGCCTCTGCCGCAACGCACACCTGCTGAAGGCCTGGAGGTCAGGACCATGGACAGAGGCCTAGGGGTTGGACAACCAAGTTTCCAGAAACTGCCAGCTGCTTAGCAGTGGTGGCTCAGGGTCCAGCTTGCACAGGGAATGTATGAAGAGGAAGAGGGGCTGATGCCCTGGTCCCACAGGCATCTGAGCAGCCCTAGGCTGAATGTCTGGGGCTCAGGGTACAGACACAGGGCAAGCCAGGTTGCCGGTAACACATAGAGCAGCCAGTTCTGTGGGATAATAGGGAACCAAAGCACTCTTAAGGGAGGGAGGACCAAGGTCTAGGGTAGGGTCCAGGTACAAGCTTAGGAATCTGTCATTGAGAGCAGGAAAACCAAGAGTGTTTGGGGCTTTGACTGTAGGTTTTTGGAGATCACTCAGCTCAACAACAGGTGGGGACAAGGTTCCACACGGAGTGGTCACTGACTGCCTATGAGATGTCTTTCATCTGGAATGTCAGAGTTCCAATGACAGGTAGCTTCTTACTCATTTGCCTCCCTCTAGACCCAGCAAGCATCCAGATCATAGCAGCTGTTCAGTGAGTATTTTTTTAAAGATTGATTGATTTGAAAGGCAGAGTCACAGAGATACAGTGGGAGAGACAGAGAGAGAGATATCCTCCATCCTCTGGCTCACTTCCCATATGGACACAATGGCTAGGGCTGGGCCAGGATGAGGCCAGGAGTCAGGAGCCTCCTCCAGATCTCCCATGTGGGTGCAGGGGTCCAAGTAGCCTGGGCTTCCTCACCGCCTTCCCAGGCACATCAGCAGAGAACTGGATCAGAAGTGGAGCAGCTAGAACTTGAACTGGTGCCCATATGGGATGCTGGCACTGCAGATGGAGGTCCAACCCATTGCGCCATAGCACCAGTCCTCAGTGAGTATTTCTTGGGTGAATGCCTATATGAGTAATGGAAAGGCTGGATAGAAGGGTAAGTGGATGGATGGATGGATGGATGGACTGACAGATGAGTGGGTGGGCGGATGGATGGATGGATGAGTGGGTGGATGGATGGATGGATGGATGAGTGTGTGGGAGGATGGATGGGTGGATGGATGGATGAGTGTGTGGGCGGATGGATGGATGGATGAGTGGGTGGATGGATGGATGGATGGATGAGTGGGTGGGAGGATGGATGGATGAGTGGGTGGGAGGATGGATGGATGGGTGGGTGGATGGATGAATGAGTGTGTGGGTGGATGGATGGATGGATGGATGAGTGGGTGGATGGATGGATGAGTGGGTGGGTAAATGGAAAGATGAATGGATAATCCCCTTGGAAAATAAACACCATTGCCTCCATTGTATTCCTACTATAAAAAGTGCCCAGGCTCTAGGCTGAGGCCCCAGAGAGGAGGAGATGCCTTTGCAGTGAAATATCTGTGATCTAAGCTGAGGATAGGTCTGACAACAGTAAAGTGTGCCCTCCAAAATCATCACAAACATAAAGCTTCAAGTGTCCACCCTCTAGTGGTCAACCGCCAGACTGCACCTCTGCCTTTCGAAGATTGGGCAGGATTTTCTGAATTAAGAACACGAAGGATTCTGCTTGCAGTCATTCCGCTTTCTGGTCCCTGGAGGGGGAAATGGTGATGTTACAGACCCCGTGACCCAAGATGGAATTTCTGTGGCACCCCTGGTGCCAGCCAGGTGACTCTCACACCGATGTGTACATGTTTGCAAAGACAGCTTCGTGACTATTTTCAAAAACTCGGTACAGAAAATTTGACTGGATGCCAAAAACCACTCACATCATCCAAAGAAACATCAAGATTGCAAGTGTCAAAGGAAGAGAAGAAAGGATTTCAATTCCTTACGCATTACTTTAAGTGGTGAACATTGATCCTAACATTCTATCATTTAAATTTCTAGCCAGTGTGTATTGAGTCTTAAAGTCTTGATCAGGAATTGTATGTTGCCATTTCAGATATAAAATGACATGGAAATTAGAGAGAGATGCAAACTCAAGCTTATCACCAAAAAATTTGAAAATATTTAGAAGCTTTATAAAAATTAAGCACAACATTTTGCCCCATACTTTCTCTTACTCATCCTGATTACACACTAAGAAGCAAACATAGAGAGTGTTTTCACCTGCTCTCAGATATCCCCCAGTCTGCCCAGTTTATCCCTCACGTGCAAAGCCAATGCTATTTCCTATGTGTGCCAAGATATGAAAGAATGGAGAGGGGGTTGCCCACTGTGACTCAGAACTGCTAAAACTCTCAAAAACCCTCATCCAAAGTTTGAAATACTGGCAAAGGCTCTTGGACTTCAGTATCTCTCAAAGAAAGCTCTTTTAAGCAGGTAAAAGACCAGAAGTCAAACTCTAAGAAAGACGTAAGGCTTCCTAGAGAGGGTGTGGCAGGCTATATGTTTCAAGGGGGCAGTAGCAATGTCTTCACCCTCCCTGAAACCTACCCAGTGGTTTTGGAAGAGAGAGACAAAGGCAGAGAGATAGAGGTAGAGGAAGAGGTAGAGAGAGAGAGAGAGAGAGAGGGAGAGAGAGAGAGAGAATCTTCCATCTTCTACTTCACTCCTTCAAAAGGGTCGCAACAGTCAGGTCTGAGCCAGGCTGAAGCCAGGAGACAGGAACTCCATCCTCTCCCAAGGGGAGGCAGAGACCCAAGCACTTGGGCCATCCTCTGCTGCTTTCCTGGGCACATTAGCAGGGAGCTGGATCAGAAGTGGAGTGACTAGGACTCAAACCAGGACTCTGATATGGGATGTCGGTGTCACAAGCAACAAACACCTTACCCACGACACCACAATGCTGGCCCATATGTGATAAATTTTTAATGCTCATATGTACAAGGGTGCTTCAAAAATTCATGGAAAACAAGATAAGTTTATTTGGTACAAAAAAAAATTTTAAGTCTGGGGCTGGCATTATGGCATAACAGGCAAAGCTGCTGCCTGTGATGCTGGGATCCCTTTTGGACACCAGTTCAAATCCAGGCTGCTCTGCTCCTCTTCAGATCCAGCTCCTTGCTAATGATTGCACCTGTGAATGTAGCAGGGGATGACCCAGGTGTTTGGACCCCTGCACCCATGTAGGAGACCTGGAAGAAGCTCCTGGCTCCTGGCTTCGGTCTGGCCCAACCTTGGCTGTTGCAGTCATTTGGAGAGTGAACAGCAGATGGAAGATCTCTCTCTCTCTCTCTTTCTCTCTCTCTCTGTAACGCCACCTTTCAAATAAATAAATCTTTACAAAATTTAAATCCATGCATAATTTTTTCATAATAGATATTTTCCACGGACTTTTTGCTTTATTTACTTGAGAGACAGAGGATGAAAGAGTTCATTCCCATCCAATGATTCATTCCCCAGATCCCTGCAACAGCCAGGGACTAAGCTGGGAGCCAGGACCTCCATCCGGGTCTCCCATGTGGATGCCAGAGACCGAACTACTCGCGCCATCGCCTGCTGTCTCCAAGCATTAGCAGGAAGCCAGAATCAGGAGCAGAGCTGGGACTTCAATCCAGACGCTCTGATGTGGGCCGTGGGTGCCCCAGGCAGCGTCTGAGCGGCCAGGCCAAACGCCGCCCATTCCATACGCTTCTTGAAGGCTCGGGGTGTGTTCAGATTTCAAAAATGTATTGGCCTCAAAAACAAACGTATAATCCTCCTTTCCATGAGCATTCCTTTTTCTTTGATGAATGGCGCTTTGCTCTTGTGCGTGGATGGTCCTGCCGCCTGCGGGTCAGCCAAGTGCCCCGTCACACGTCCATCTGCGCAGTCAGCGCCAGTGCGCCTGCCCCAGTTCAAGATGGGGAAAGCGAGGCCTGGCAAGGGTGAGCAAGCAGCGTGAGGTCCCAGGAGCGAAGAGGAAGGGCAGGGCTGGGGCTGTGAGACGCGCGTGGTCGCAGTCTCCTTCCGGCTGGCCGGCATCTCGGAGCACGCAGCGCCACACCCATCATCTGCACATCTGTCCGGCAGCTCTGCCACACGGCCCAGACCTGGAGCCTGGGTCCCCACGGCTACACGCGCTCACAGGCTGCAGCGCCTCTTCCGCGGCCGCCCCCCGCCCCGCCCCGCCCCGATCGGAGACCCCACCTCTCGCAGGTGCAGCCAGCCTGGATAAGGGGGGTGAGGCTGGGGGAGGTGGGGAGGCCGCCCTGAGCTGCCGTCACGTGAAAGCTCCAACAAGGAAGCCTCTCTTGGTAGCTGGCGGGACGCAGGAGAAAAAGAAACCGAGAATCCTTGTTCACAGGCATGAAGGGTTTCCGAGGGTGACAGGCCGGAAGATTAGCCAGGCCCAGGGTCCTCCGGTATACAGGAACGGGAAGCCAGCCCCGCCCCTAACGGGTGAGGAGCCCTGGGTCCCGAGACCCGGCCCGAGCTCCCCTGCGCTGGCACCTGCCCTCCCCGCAGGGTGGGCAAAGCACCGTGGCTCCACCTCTGCAGCCCCACCTCTGCCCCCAGATTAGGGGCTTGGCCTTGATCCTCCTCCTTATAGAAACTTCAGCCCCTGGGCCCGCGCCCCGGCTCACTAGGCTAATCCTCCGCCTTGCGGCGCCGGCACACCGGGTTCTAGTCCCGGTCAGGGCGCCGGATTCTGTCCCGGTTGCCCCTCTTTCAGGCCAGCTCTCTGCTGTGACCAGGGAGTGCAGTGGAGGATGGCCCAAGTGCTTGGGCCCTGCACCCCATGGGAGACCAGGAGAAGCACCTGGCTCCTGCCATCGGATCAGCGCGGTGCGCCAGCCTCGGCGGCCATTGGAGGGTGAACCAATGGCAAAAAAAAAGGAAGACCTTTCTCTCTGTCTCTCTCTCTCTCACTGTCCACTCTGCCTGTCAAAAAAAAAAGAAAGAAAGAAAGAAAAAGAAAGAAAGAAAGAAAGAAAGAAAGAAAGAAAGAAAGAAAGAAAGAAACTTCAGCCCCACAGAGAGCCCAACCCCCAACCCCACCTTCATCCCAGAACATCTATGTCACAGACAGGGGGCGTGACCTACAGCTCTGCACACAGCCCCTCGGCCCTGCCAAACCAGCATGTAGCCAGGTCCCAGCCGCGGGTAGGGGCGACGGGGACTCTGGAATCAGACAGATGCTGCTGGCCATTTATGCAACCTGAATGTCACCCAGGGACGCCGGGGGCGGGGGGGGGGGGGAGGGTGCTTCCAAGCCCTGAGGACCACGTGACGTGAGCCTCAATTCCTGGCACAGAGTGGACTCATCACTCATCACTTTTTTTTTTTTTTTTTTTTGGTGTGGCAGAGAGACAGACAGGGAGAGAGACAGACAGCTCCCGTTTGCTGGTTCACTGCCCACAGTGCCCGCAGAGTTGGAGCTGGGCCAGACCAAAGCTGACCGAAGCCTGAAACTCAGTCCGGGTCTCCCAGGCGTGTAGCAGGACCCCAGCTCCTTGAGCCATCACCAACAGTCTCCCAGGGAAGGGAGGCAGGGGCAGGGCTGGGACTAGGACCCAGGCACTGCAGGGTGGGATGCAGGTGTCCCAGCTGGGGTCATAAGAGCTAGGCCCAGGGCTGGCCCCAGTCGTCAATGTCAAGGAGAGACAATGAAGCCTCCTTAGAGCAAGGATTTCCATAAAAAAAGAAAAATCCCAATTCTGCCACCAGCCAAGCTTGTGCAGCCTAAGTCAAGTTGGTAAATGTCCCTGTGCCTCAGTTTCCCGAGTTGTAAGAGGGAGAGAGGGAACGCTAGCCCACTCCTCCTCCAGTTTAAGGATCAAACAAGTTAACGTCTGCAACTCGCTGTAGAACTCTGCGAGGTCCAGACAGGCTCTAGGAGGACTTGCTCACTGATGACTTGTTCCGTGAGCACGTAGGGTTTGGAATTCGAGGAGGCGGGTTTGAGGTTTTCCTCCACTTCATGGAAATACTGGTCTGGTCGGTGCCTTTGGCTGCTGCAGGAATCAAAGGCGCCCAGGCCCCCAAAGTGCTGATGAGCACAAGGCAAATGGGGCTGCTGCCATTGTGACCGTCACTGTGATGTGCCCTCCGCTCATCAGAAGCCTGGTCCCTCCTCCAATGGCACTGCCCGCAGCCCACCCTGTGGCCCCAGGATGCTAAGTGTGGGGGAGGGGCTGTAGCAGGTGCCTCCCAGAGGACTAACAGAGGCTGGAATTGTGCTGGAGGGCGGCCAGGGCAGCAACAGCAGACACGATCCACAGCCCAGAGGCGGGCGTGGAGGTCCCTGGTGGGGCAAGGAAGGCTAACTGGCGTGGGTGTTGCCTGCCCTCCCTGGCGGTGGGATGGGGACAGAGGGCACCGTAGCCCTTGGTATCCTAATCTGTAGAGCAGCCAAAAGATTGCATAAAGCAAACTGTGCAGGCACAGCCCGGGAATGGGCAAACAGCAGCAGCTGCTCCCCATAGTGGATCCCCAAAGCCAGGAATGTGAACGCCCACGGCGAGGGAGGGGGAGCCTGCAGCCAACCCCCAGTGCAGCAAATCCACCTGGGGGCTGTTGCAGTCTGCATCCCGGATCAAGGGGATTTCCCGGGCCTGGCTCGGCGGTGTTTCGTTCCTTTGACTCCTGTCCCATCCATAAAGATGAAGACATTCCTTCGCAAGGTTTTAATATCAAGGCTGCGTGCCTGGCCCCTGAGAAAGTCCATGCTTCCTCCTCTCTCGCCCGGTGCGGCTTTGGCTTCCTGCGCTCCAGACAGAGCCCTGCCTTCCCCCCTTAAAGCCCCTGGAATTGCTTACTCACACCGAAATCCGCTGCCTCAGGGGTTTCCAGCCAGAAGTAAACCTTCTTTTCAGAGGCAATCAGGCAGCAGCCCGGGCAGGAAGGGGGCGCCTGCATGCCGGCTGGTTCTCTGTAGACAGCAGATCAGGCCGGGCCTCCCCTCTCCCTGACCCTGCGGGAGGAGCCCCCACGGGCCAGAGCAGAGAGGCGCCCAGGGCCAAGGGGTGGGCAGCCGGGCAGGGACTCAAAGGGGCATCCACATCTCCACTCCGCAAGTGGGGAAACGGAGACTGGGCACAGCACTGCATCTGCCCAGTGTCAAAATCTGGGTTTGAACCACACCTTGTGAATTTCCACCCACACCACCTCGGGCACGCCGGGTCAGTGCTCTCCACGCGGCTGGACCCAGAGCTCAGCCTTGGGGCCACGGTGCCTCTGAGGGTCGAAGAAGCCTTGGTGTGAGACGCTGGGTCCTCGGTGACTTAGGGCATGGATGTGTGGGGGACACCTTCTTGGGGAGACAGTCTCCAGGCCTCAGTCTCTAGCAGGTTGAGCTCGGCCAAGGCTGGCTGTGCAGGCTGGCACCGCGCACCTCTGGCCTGTGGGGTGTTTGATTCAGCCAGCACTGACTGCAGGTCTGCAGTGGGGTGGCCGTAATGCTCCAGGGGCTTGGAACTTAGGGGCAAATAGATCTCTGCCAACCCCCAGGGTGCAGGAGCAAGCAGCAGGGGCCACACTGCTGCGCAGGTGACCATGCCAGGTGGCAGTTGACTGTGTGGGCCGCAATACATGGAGTCCTAAAACCTGCCTCCCAGGACCCCGTGGGACACCAACTGCCATTCTGTGGGTGGAACACACTGCCTCCTCTCTGGGCCTAGCACCCCATCCGTACAAATGGAGATCTGTGTCCAATACACACCCGAGGTCCACCCTGGATGCTATAGGACACTACCCGTGCCCTTGACCTTGTGGGCCCTTGGTTTCAAGACCAGATATGACCCTGCCATCTGCTGTGCGGCCAAGGGCATGCTACTTGCCCTCTCTGGATCTCGGTAACCCCAACTATCCCCTGGAGATGACAATAATTGTACTTAGCTCAGACTGTGAACAGGAAGTGAACAGCTAATTACAGTACTGAACCAAAAAAAGGGGGGGAGGGGCTTGTGTGAATCAGTTCTGCTGCAAATATGGTGTGTTGTCAAACTGTGTTTTAAATCTTCGTCAAACCTGTCAGGATGATGTAATACCATAGTCTAACGACTGTCCTAAAGTCGCTGTGTATGCATGAAATGGACCTCTTTTCGTCTGACTGCCTTTTAAAGCCCTTGCTGAACCAGGGTGTTTTTTCACTTTTTATTTTTGAACGCTTTGTTTAGCGGAGCATTAGGCCTTTGACTATACTGCAGATTGTAAATGTGTTATCTCAAAACTAAATACATCAACAAATACAATTTTTTAAAATAGAGTTTTGCCAAGGGGTGTTCCTAGTTAGCCCTGAGTAAGTGGGGGTCGTGCCTTAGTCATTAATATTCTGATAATCCAAAGAACGAGGCTAGATATTTGTCTATCTTTCCATATGTACGTCTTTGGATGACTCAAAGAAGAGTGGAAATATGCACAGTTATGCACTAGGAAAACAAAGCCAAATCCTTGCAGAACGGCCTGGACAGACAGATGCTCTGCTGTGGGCAGCTCTGAGCTCTTCCAGGTGGCCACTGGGTGACTCCCGGGGCCCCTCCAGCATCACACGCCACAGTGGGGGACAAGGCATTCTCAGCCCCCCTTATACATGGCGCCCGCACCGCCCAGCCAGCCCCTAACTGGCTTCTCCCTGCCTGCACCTCTGAGCTGCGAGTCTCCCAGCGGTGACTGTGCTCCCCGCCAGCTGCCTCCACCGTCCAGCCTGTGTCCTCCCAGGCCGCTGCCCGCACTCCTGGACCTGGAGCTGACGCGGCAGGTGCTCGGCTCCCGCTCTCCGTGAGCAGGAGGAATGTTTACTGCTCCTGTGGTCCTCAGGCCCCAGTCCCCGTGAAAGGAAGGTGAGGCAAGATAAAGGCTGAAGACTTTCCCCAGGTCCAGTCGGAGCTGACTCAGCCAGGGAGCTGGCGGCTGGCATTGTGTGCTCCCGGCAGACCTCGGGACTCCACCAGCCACACCCGGAACGATCACATCCGAGCCTCTGGGGATGGGACGAGGCGTCGAGAGTGGAGACCCGCACGCACTGCATCAGAGCAGGAGACCCCTGCAAACCCTGAACTCCTTGTTCACCTTCGTCTCGCCCCCCTCCCCACAAGCTGCACCCTGGAGATTTCTATGGGATCAGCTACACATCAGAGTCACTCAAAACTTCCCCGGTGACTCCAAAGGGCGGCCAAAGCTGAGCGCCACTGTTTACATGGACCATCCTAACTTAACTGTAAAAGTCCCAAGGCTGGGGCCAGTGTGTGGCACTAGTGGTTAAGTCCCCACTTACAACACCAAAACCCCTTGTGAGGAGCCTGGTTCGAGTCCCGGCTCCTCCATTTCCAGTGTAGTTTCCTGAAGATGGGCACCCTGGGAGCCAGCAGATGACCACTCATGTATTTGAGTCCCTGCCACTCACATGGGAGACCTGGATGGAGCTCCTGACTCCTGAATGTGGCCCGGCCCAGCTCAGGTTGTTGCGGACATTTGGGGGCTGAACCAGAGGAGGACAGACCGCTCTCCACCTGTGTCTCTGGACCTCTCTCTGTGTGTCTCTCTGCCTTTCAAATAAGCACAAACAAACAAAAGATCCTAATACTTAATCTTAGCCAAAAGGAAAGAAATGTACCTGTGTGGCTGAAATGCAAGTGTGGCAAGTGAGGCTAGGTCACTTTGCAGGAAGTGGAAGCGTTAGCAGTTAGCGAAGTCCTGATCTGTAGCTGTCTTTACCCGCAGGTGTAGCTGGACTGGTTCATGTGTCACAAAGTTACTGCCACTTACCAATCCAACAGAGATACATTCACACGGGTTTGATGGAAGCAGCGATACGTGATAAAGGACCAATCAACAACAGAACACATCATTGTCTTTAATACAACAAGAAGAAGTATGAGTTAGCTAGAGCCATGCAGAGCTCTGGCTGAACACATGTGTCCTGTAAACCGAAAGAGACAAAACTGTGTAACGAGTCTGTGCCGCGTGCTCAAGAGAGGGTCCGGGACGGGACTTTCAGATCAGATGGGATTTGCTGCTCCTGCCTGTTTTATCAAGTAGGAATGCCTAAAAGTCCAAAGCTCTTTAGCTCCTGTATGCATTATCCCGCTAGTATAAGGGAGCCTTGGGAGTAAGTCCCCGTGCCCACCGTGCCGACCACATAGCAGCTGTTCTCACAGGAGAGACCCTAAACCCAGTCCCAGAGAGCACATGTGAAGAGGCAAACGGTCCATCGACCGACAGGTGCACAGGTGCAGCTAGACTGGAGGAGGCAGTCCCAGGGTCCCACTGCACGCTCCAGGGAACGTGGTCACCCATAATCAGGTGTGCATCTCAAGACAGCTGTGAGAGAGGATTTCAAATGTTCTCCCCGCAAAAAAAGTGATAAGTGCTTACGATGTGGCCAGGCAAACCACCCCGATTGGGTCCTTACCCAGTGTGTACACACACTCAAACATCACACAATACCCACCACACGTGTATGATTAGTCGATGCCGATCGAAAAATTGAGTTTCCAAGAAGTGCGCACAGAACACAGAGGCTGCCCTCATCCTCAGGCAGGGGCGGCACGGCTGGGCCCCCGACACCCCAAGACAGGTCTGGGGCTCTTCGGATCCCCTGCAGCCCTGGGGCTTCCCCAGCAAGGAGCGGCGGGGTCCTCCCCCGGGCGCAGGTGCAGGTGAGCCCGGGAGGCTCCAGAGGCTGTGAGTGACAGCCACCTACCCTTATCAGTTCTCCGTCCAACAGTCAGAGTCACAAAGCTGGGCTGGAAAAGTGATAAGGGGATGTGACTGGCCGAGACGTCTTGGCAGAGCTTGGCAGGGCCTGGTGAGCGCTGACGCTTGATGATTTCCCGGCTGAGCACCCCCTCCCCCCTACCACACCTGATCCTCTCTGCGTCCCCTCCCCCGCCCCCAACCTGTCTGTGCCACTCTGCTTTGTTCCAGCCGCCCCCCACAACCAATCTCCCCCACTGACATCTCAACAGAAATCGAGACACGCAGCCCTGGACTGCTAGGGAAGGGAGCAGATTCTTTGCATTTTCTAAAAAAATAATAATAATAATTAAATGTAAATTAATTTAAATTTTAAAATTAATAAATAGCACCAAAGTTGATAAAGTCTTTACCCAATGGCTCCTGTCGGTCTGGGGCCGGGGGGCCCAGCGGCTCCTGCTCCTCCCCAGGGCTCTGCTGTGGAGTCCACACCCACATGCCATTCATAAAGTGTCCAAGGCAAGTCTCCTCCTCCCACCAGGATTGGCCCTCGGAGGGGCTGGCCCCGGGCCAGGGCCCATCAGCTGCAAATCCACACCAGCTGGAGGTGTCCACTGGGCTGCGAGGTTGATGGGATTAGGCCGGGGTGGAGTTTCTTTATCGGGAAGGGAAGCCTTGTGGCGCCCAGCTCACTGCCCCATCAGGCCGCATTCCTCTCCCTGCACTGGCTGCCCCTCCATCCTGACTCCTACATGTTCAGAGTCTTTGAAAACCAAGAAGGAGGGCCAGGACGTCCCCTGCAGGCTCTGCACCTGCTGTGTGCGAGGACAGAAGCAAAGAACTGCGGTGTGCGGCGAGCAGGAAGGGACGCCTATGCGGCGTTGCACAGGCAAGACCTGCGCCCAGACACCATCTGCCTGCCACGTCCCGGTTATGCAACCTGCGGCCGATTCTGGAGCCTCTCCCGGCCCTGGTGTCCTTAACTGTGTGACAGAGGGCCTGACACGCCCAGGCCCGGTGTAAGCTCTCAAAGAGAAGATGAAGGAGTGAGTTCACACTCACACCTAGGTTCAATCCCACGTCAGTGACCTCCCAGCCATGTAGCCCTCAGCAGGTGCCCTAGGTCCTCCAAATCTCAGGCCCTCAGCCTGCAAAGTGGAAGCCAGAATAATGACCTTGAAGGGTTGCCCTGGGGCTTCCAGTACATGGGAGTGTTTCCAAATATTCATGAAAGAAAATGGAATTTAAAGGTAAGCTTATTTTGGTGAAAAAAATTGAAATCCACACATAGTTCTTTTTTTTAAAGATTTATTTATTTATTTGAAAGAGTTACACAGAAAGAGGAGAGAAAGAGAGAGAGAGAGAGAGAGAGAGAGAGGTCTTCCATCTGCTGGTTCACTCCCCAGATGGCCACAATGGCCAGAGCTGCGCCGATCTGAAGCCAGGAGCCAGGAGCTTCCTCCGGGTCTCCCACATGGGTGCAGGGGCCCAAGCACTTGGGCCATCTTCTGCTGCTTTCCCAGGCCACAGCAGAGAGCTGGATCGGAAGTGGAGCAGCCGGGCCTCGAACCAGCGTCCACATGTGGGTGCAGGGACCCAAGTGCGTGAGCCATCACCTGCTGCCTCCCGGGGTGCCCATTAGCAGGACGCTAGAATCAGAAGCAGAGCCAGGACTCGAACCCAGGCTCTCGGATATGGACCGCGAGTGCGTCAAGCAGCCCGCTAACGACAGCATCAGTCACCTGTCCCGGGGCCTGGGTTGAATGCTGACTGACCGAGTCACCTGTGGGCTCTGTGTGAGTCCCAGCCTCTCAGGACACCCCACACATCGCTCACATCTGCAAAGTGCCCGTGACGTCTGACTCGTTCAATGAGAAGAGCGAGCTAAAGTCTTTAGCACAGAGAATTCGACAGACGTGTAGCTGCGATGGTGAGCGAGATACCACCACCACGAACGGCGTGCGTTAATGCAGGAGACAGCGCCAGCTGGCCGCTGCGTCCGAGAGGTCCCCAAGGCTGAAGTGCCCACTCCGTGAGGATGGTTCCCGAGAAGGAGCTTCCGCCCCTGTAGAGGAGATGCCAGCAATAGGCCTACTCCTCTGTAGCCGGCTCCTTAATCAGGACAAAGGGTCACACAGCCCCGGCCCCCTGACTCCTCACGGCAAAGTGTCAAAGGCCTGGTGAGCCAGAAGGAACCAGGGCCCCTGGCCCCTGGGACACACAAGCCAATCCCGGACAGGAGCAGGGGAGTGCTTGCATGCTGCTGGAGTCTGGCTATGTGAGAGGAAGAGCCAGGCTTGTAGTCAGTGGTCTTGACCCACCCCAGGGTCCCCAAGGCCAACCTCTAGGGCAAGCCCAGGCTGTCCAGTGACAGCGTACATGGCCCAGCCTCTTGTTTACAGATGGGAAGCCGGAGCCTGGGTTGAAGCCCGGCCAATTTCCCCAGGACGTGACTGTCTCTCTCTGTCCCTGGACCAGAGTGTATGTAGGACACAGATCATAAAGCCAGGTGTTTGCAGGGAAGAGACGAGAGCGGGGGGAGGGGGAGATGCCTGCCTAACAGCTGGACCACAGGGCCAGGCATCACCTCCCAAGGGCCCTAATTGTGTCCATGTCTTTTTCCATGAAGGCAGTACCTGGTTCCCTCGTGGTTCCCACAAGCCTCATCTTTGCCCTTAATCGACTTCAGTCTCCAGCCATACCAATCGGAGCTTGAACTAGGGGGGTTGAACCCACAGAGTGAGGAAAAGGACAACCCCTTATCACCCTCTACACCCCACTGAAAGCCAAGTAGAAGAGGCTCAATTTTCTAGACCCCTTTTCCTGACTCCGAGGCCCACGTTGGGTGTCTAAATAAGACAGATGCCTTGCTGTGCGTGGATGGCTTGCTGTGTCTCTTACTGTCTCCTATCATCACGTCATTGAATTCCTCTGCGTGGAGCTTCCTCCAAAAGGCATTGAAGAGACCACGTGTCCCTGGGGACTACTGAAAATATTGGGGTACTGACGTACATGCTGGGAGCAGAGACAGCCGCACTTCCTGGGGTGGCGACCGAGAGACCTTTGGCTGCTTCCCTGGAGCAGAGACGGAAAGGGACTGGAAGGCAGAAGGAGTGGCTCATGGAAGGCAGGGAGGTGGGAGAGGGGGGCCTCACTGGGGGACAGCAGATGGCGCCGCGGGAAGTATTGGTGGGGAAACAGGCTGGAGGTTGAAGGTCCGAGCCGGTCACGCCGACACCGTGGATCTCGGGTTAATCAGCAAGCAACAGGAAGTTGTGGGCTTCTGAGGAAGCTCACGTCTGATTCAAGGTGCTAAAGGGGAGGAGACGGTTTGGGAAGAGAAAGGCAGAGGAGGAAGCCATCGGGCAGCCGCCGGTGAGAGAGGGAGGGGGTTTGAATCAAAGCATGGCCAGGGCACATGCCCTTTTCATCGATTAAATCTGAAAGTTAGCACATTCTCCAAATTACTGAACAACGCAAGCCACAACACGTACATTTGGAGAACATCTTCACGTCTCACGCTGGAATCATAACCAGGAATAAAACAAAAGAAGACGATTTTTATTCCATAAATGGAAAGCCAGGAAGTTGATGTTTCAGGCCAGACTCTGGCTCCCTGCTCGCCTGTGTCCTAAGACATTCATTGTCTTCTTCCTTGTCTCAACTTCTTTTACAGACAGGAAGACCTGGCCAGGCTAGGTCTGATCTCGCCGCCTGTGGACCGCAAGGGAGTGATTTCCCCACACCACGTAGCCTCTTTCTCAGCCCCCAACACCCTCATCCAGCGAAGGAGCAGTCCCTGAGACCCTAAGGTCTGCTACCCCTCACCTGTCGACAGACACAGCCGTCTCCTTCTCCCACCCCACGCCTTGTCCTTGTTGTTTGATTGGCACCAGGGACAGGGCCTGAGCTTCTGGTTCCAAGTTCAGCTCACCTCCTTCTTCAGGCTCCCAGCAGCCCTGGGCAGTTCATACGTGGGGCTGGCTCAACCCTTTTGAAGGGAAGCCAAGATTGGGGAGAGCAGTCCGAGCGAGGGCACTTCAACCATAAAGCTCCCCTGGAAGTCCCATTCCAAGGGTTCCCCCCAAGAGCAAGGCCACCGAGCAGATAAAGGGGGTCACCTGCATAGCAACCTCTGTTGTATTTTCTCTGCTCATGGAGGGAGAAGCCCCAGGTGTGTGCCAGGCCCACGAAACCCATCAGTTGCAAGTCCATCCCTCGGTCTGCGCACCCGAAACTTCTCCCACTGACTTTTTTAAAAAAATTTCTTTCTGTTTCCATTCCACTCATGTACATTACATTCTTTGTATATTAGTTACCACAAAGCAGAAAAAAAAAAAAAAAAAAAAAAAAAACAGAATAAGTCAGTCTTTGGGGGACTGGCTTATTTCACTAAACCTCATGGTCTCCAATGGCAACCATTTTGTTGCAGAAGACAGGATTTCATTCTTTTCTTATGGCTGAGTAGTGTTTCCCAGTCATCCGTTGATGGACATCTGGGTTGATTCCGCACCTCAGCTATTGTGAATTGAGCCGCAATAAACACGGAAGTACAGATCACTCTCTCGTGTGCTGATTTCATTTCCTTTGCGTAAATTCCCAGGAGTGGGCTGGCTACACCCCACTGATCGTGTCCCCGACACTCCTTTCAAAACTTGCTCCAAATCTTTCATGGCTGAGTTGTAAGACAGCAAGCTACTCCACCTCAACAAAGACCTGTGTCACTGGTACAGGGCTTTGGCTCCTGAAACGCCATCAACGCAAAGAGGGGGCCCACAGCCAGGGCGTTGTATGGGAGGCTTCCCGCACAGCCTGGCCATAGCCGCACCCCCCGCCCCCAGGGTCAGACACCCGGGGTCAGACACCCGGGGTTCCCTTGGCTCTCTCACTCTGGGGTCACAGAATGGAGACCCTCTCCAGCCCTGTTTCACGTCTGCCCGGTCTTTCACTAAACCTTTAGCTTGCTCATCGCTGAAGCGTTAAAGCCCCTTATACGTCCCTCTGTGTCTCGTTTGACTCGAAGTTGGCAATCAGGTGTTTCGGGACCAGGTCTCCTTGGGGTCCCTTTGTCATCTTTGTGCAGAACCGCAAGCAGATCCAAAGCAGTTAAGCTACTGGCCCAAGGAAGCCAGCGCGTGGGAATCAGAACCAGGAGCCGGTTTCTCCTACAGCACCCTCCCCCTCCAGACGCCCCAGCAAGCATAGGAGCACCACCTCCGACCGGTCCCGCAGAGACGCCGAGCCGGGCGTGCCTGAAACTGCTCACACTGTTCATTAGCCCTGAGACCCCAGGACGCGGCCAGTCCCGGGGCGGCCGTGAAGGTGCAACTCGGCCGCGCCGTGCAGGCCCTCCGTGTGCGCCTCCCCCAACAAGCGCCCTGAGAACCCTGCCTGCCACTTTCTGTGACTCCTCCAGCCTCGACCCACTCTGCGTGGGCACGGACCCCACCCCTGCACTTCGGCTGGGTGGTCCGTCACATCAGCTTTGCATCTCACATAATCCTTTCCTGCCGACTGACTGGTTCCCTGTCTGCCCGCCCGCCCGCTAGGAAGTCCCTTCTGGACAGCCCCGAGGGTGACCTCAACTCGCCACCCCTCCCTTCCCCACCCACACCCCCACCCAACTCCGAAAGCTGGCATGGACCTCCTGACCCAGGGCTGGGGGCTGTCGCGGGCTGTGGAAGGGACCGTGTCAGGATGGGCAGAGAGAAGGGAAGGGACAAGATGTGAGACCCTTTCTAGAGCGAGTGCTGCTCCCCTGGCCCCAGCTGCATTCGGGAGCAAAGAAGGCCTGTGTCTCCTCCCCCGGTCTCCATCCGGCCCCCGGCTCACTCCACCCGGCTTAATGAGCTCAGGAATGTGCCCAGTTGAGACGCCCAGTGTTTGCTTTGGCCCCTTTGAGCCGAAACGTGCCCCGGGCTCTGCCGATCCACCTGCAAGATTGCACAACTCCGTCCTCGGAGAGCATCCGTTGGCAAGCAGCAAGCTACGCCCTCAACGGGGCTCAGAGCCTGCCTTGCATTTTTATCAAGGGTCACAATAAACATCTAGCAGGCCCGGCCTGCGTAGAGCGCAAGCCTGGGAGGGCCCGATCCGGGAGCTGGCTCCAGCTCGGGGGTCAGCCTGGCTGCCCGTGTCCACTTCAGAGCTGGTGGTGGCCGGTGTCCCCCCTGCACACAGACACATCTGCGTCACCCCGAGGCCCACTCGCCAGTCTGAAGGCTCGTCCAGACAGCACAGCTGCCCGTGCTGGGCTCTGGCAGTGTGGGCAGCCTGGTGGCTCAGGCCAATGGGCACATCTGGGACGGGTCTTGGAGGCAAGGGGTCTTTGTCCCGGAGGGGACAGAAACAGCGGCTGACACGCCTCTGTCCTTTGTTGTTCCTGGTCTTCCCTGCTAGGAGGTAAATACCAGGAGGCCAGGAAACTTGTCTGGTTCACCCACTGCTTCCAAAGGACCAGGTCAGGGACCAAAGACACAAGTGCTCTAGAGAGAGATCATGGAAGACGCACTTGATAGAAAAGTTTGAAAGATATGGGCACCGGTTCGAGACCTGGCTGCTCCACTTCCGATCCAGCTCTCTGCTATAGCAGAGAAAGCAGTAGAAGATGGCCCAAGTCCTTGGGACCCTGCACCCATATGGGAGACTTGGAAGAAGCTCCTGGCTCCTGGCTTCGGATGGGTGCAGATCCAGCCATTGCGGCCATCTGGGGAGTAAACCAGCAGATGGAAGACCTCTCTCTCACTCTCTCTCTCGCTCTCTCTGCCTCTCTTTCTCTGTGTAACTCAAATAAATAAATAAATAAAATATTTTAAAAAACCCGTAAATCCTGGGAAAAAAGATAAGTTTTTTCCTGCCCCCCCATTTTTTTCTTTTTTTTAGAAATCTGTGCACACAAGAGGTCTTCAAAAAGGCCAAATTTTATGGAAAATGTGGATCATACTAAACTAACCCACATGTTCTCTCTTAGGCAGAAGTTTAAAAATAGCTGATCTGAAGACAGAACAGGGATTACCAGGCACAGGGAGGGAGGGGAGGTTGGGGAGAGGGGCTGGGGCATGGGGAGGGGGCACAGGCAGAGGGAACAGCACAGAGGGGCGACAGCGCCCACCCGCAGACTGAGAGAAGACCTGGAGGTGGGGCGCAGGAAGGCTCTGATGCGAGAAAAGATAGGCCGGCGCCACAGCTCAACAGGCTAATCCTCCGCCTGCGGCGCCGGCACACCGGGTTCTAGTCCCAGTCGGGGCGCCGGATTCTGTCCCGGTTGCCCCTCTTCCAGGCCAGCTCTCTACTGTGGCCCAGGAAGGCAGTGGAAGATGGCCCAAGTCCATGGGAGACCAGGAGAAGCACCATCAGCGCGGTGCACCGGCCACAGCACACTGGCCGCGACAGCCATCGGAGGATGAACCAACAGCAAAAAGAAGCCTTTTCTCTCTGTCTCTCTCTCTCACTGTCCACTCTGCCTGTCAAAGAAAAAAAAAAAAAAAGAAAGAAAGAAAGAAAGAAAGAGAAAAGATAAAAAGATAAGGAAATGGAACGTTCATCGCTACTGCTTATTTTTTTTTTTTTTGAAGATTCATTTATTTATTTTGAAAATCACAGTTACAGAGAGAGAGAGAGAGAGATCTTCCATCTGCCAGTTCACTCCCCAGATGGCTGCAATGGCCAGGGCTGGGCCAGGCTGAGGCCAGGAGCCAGGAGTTTCATCTGGGTCTCTCATGTGGGTGCAGGGGCCCAGGAATTTGGGCCATTCTCTGCTGCTTTCCCAAGTGCATTAGCAGGGAACTGGGTCAGAAGTGGAGCAGCCGGGACGGGAACCAGTGCCCCTGTGGGTTGCCGGCGTTGCAGGAGGTAGCTTTACCCGCTACGCCACAGCACCGGTCCCAAAGCTGCTGCTTACTAAGCCCACACCCCACATCAGAGTGCCTGGTTCATCAGTTTCCCATTCAGCTTCCTGCCGCAGGAGGTGGAGTGAGGGTCCCCCAGCTGAGAGCGTGACCGCGGGAAGACCAACAGGCCGTCCTCATGTGCACAGCACTCCCGGGCGCCCAAGCTGCGTGCGTGTCTTCATTTCCACACCCGACCCCAGCCCTCCAGGGTCTCAGTCCTTGCCTTCTCCACAGACTCCGCCCAGGCTCCGTAGGCTCAGCCAGCACTGCAGGATTTCAACCATCAGCTCGCATGTCACCCGCGGGTCTTCCCCACTCTGCCGCCGTCTGGCAGAAGACACTTCCTATTAATATCTGCCTAGAAAAATGGAACATCAGAAATCCCCCATGCAGGGGCCCGGTGCTGTAGCGCAGTAGGTTAACGCCCTGGCCTGAAGCGCCGGCAACCCATATGGGCGCTGGTTCGAGTCCCAGCTGCTCCACTTCTGATCCAGCTCTCTGCTGTGGCCTGGGATAGCAGTAGAAGATGGCCCAAGTGCTTGGGCCCCTGCACCTGCATGGGAGACCTGGAAGAAGCCCCTGGCTCCTGGCTTCCGGTCGCCGCAGCTCCAGCCGTTGTGGCCATCTGGGGAGTGAATCAGCGGATGGAAGACCCTCTCTCTCTGTCTCTACCTCTCTCTCTGTAACTCTTTCAAATAAATAAAATAAATCTTTAAAAAAATAAAACATGCCCCACGCTTACACAACCATGTATAGAAACTCCTAAAGATGCATTCCTCTTGTTTATTCATTTGCGCTATTTGAATGTCATAGAGACAGAGATCCCCCGTTTGGTGGCTTGGTCCCCAAATGCGTGGTGGAAGCTGCAAGCCTGCAGCTCCACCCAGGTCTCTCAGATGGGCAGCCAGGACCCAAGTACTTGAACCCTCAGCTGCTGCAGCCCAGGGTGCTCCGAGCAGGCGCCTGGATCAGAAGTGGAGGAATGGGTGTCCCAAAGAGTATTTTAACCACTGCACCAAACACCTACCTCGGGGATTTTTTTCTTTCTCTTTTAAAAAAATTTTATTTAAGGTATACAACTTTCTTTTTTTTTTAAGGTTTATTTATTTATTTGAAAGGCAGAGTTACAGAGAGGCAGAAGCAGAGAGAGAGAGAGAGAGGTGTTCTATCTGCTGATTCACTCTCCAAATGGCTGCAATGGCAGGAGCTGGGCCAATGCACAGCAAGAAGCTAGGAGCTTCTTCCAGGTCTCCCATGTGGGTACAGTGGCTGAAGCCCTTGGGCCATCTTCTACTGCTTTCCCAGGTGCATTAGCAGAGAGCTGGATCAGAATTGGAGCAGCCGGGACTCGAACCATGGCCCAAATGGGATTCCGGCACCGCAGGCGGAGGATTAGCCTACTGAGCCACAGCACCAGCCCCCACAGGAACTTTTAAACAAAGGAATCTTGGGATAAGACTCCCAGGGACGGCTGCCGCACATCACCAAATGTCACAGCTGTGATGTCTGCGGAAGTCGACCGATTCAGCTCCGGCTTCCCAAGCGGGAAGTCTAAAGGCAGTGACTTAGCCGAACTCACCCTCCAGGCTCACGACAGGCAGGATCCCCCAGGCCACATGGCTCTGCGAGGATTTAACCAAACAGCAAGACTCTCCTGAGGTTTCTGCCTAACCTCACACAGACCGTCTCCCGTAAACGCTGCCACAGCTTACAATAGAAAGTACCCTGGTCTTTCAAAGCTCGTGGGTCATAGGACTTAGCACATATACAGGAAAAAGTCAGTTCTGGGAAGCACAATCTAGACCACGCAGGCCCAAAGGAGGTTTGTGCAGAGGCTAATCATCCAAGGATCAGCTACGGACGTCTCCAGATCTCTACTTGGTCAAGGAGGTTTGGGGCCTGGGGGTGGAGAGCAGAGACTTGAGTTCACACTGGGAGCCCAGCCTTCAGGAAGAGAACAATACACTCACAGAGATCTGTCCCAGGGCTGCAGGCTTGCCTCAACGGTCCACCCAGACCCATGTGACTGCTGGGGACTGGGTGTGAGCGCCTGGGAGGAAACATGGACTGCGTTTCTAGAAGACTGAGAAACAGGGCCGGTGCTGTGGCACAGCGGGTTAAGCCGCTACCTGTGGTGCTGACATCCCATATGGGCACCAGTTCGAGTCCCAGCTACTCCACTTCCAATCCAGCTCTCTGCTAATGCACCTGGGACAGCAGTGGAAGACAGCCCAAGAGGGAAGGTGGCACCCATGTGGGAAACCTGGAAGAAGTCTGTGGGTTCCTGGCTTCAGCCTGGCCCAGCCCCAACCATTGCAGCCACCTGGGGGAGGGAACCAACAGATGGAAGATATCTCTGTCTCTCCCTTCCTCTCTCTCTATAACTCTGCCTTTCAAATAAATTAAAATAAAAATCTTTTGAAAATTAGAAAAATAAAAGACGGAGCTACCCTGGTCAGAGTGAATGTGGTCTTCAGCCCAGCATCCCTCTCCCCCCACAGAGCCAGGTCACCCTGGGTGCCTCTGCACCTGCTCTGCTTGGACCCAGTCCTACTTGGTGAGGACACAGCAGAGCTTCCCAGGACCCCAATGCAAACTGTGTCCAGGAATAAGTGTTTTGATCATATATGATGAAGGTGAAATGACAGCCCAGGCCGGGCCCCCAAAACACCCACACATTGTGGGCACACAGCCATGGTGTGGACAGCGTGCCCCAGCCTGGGAGTCTGCTCCACACATCTCCAAAGATAATTGAAAATGCAGTGGAGGATTGAAAATTTTCCTACTCTTTGAGGCTACCCCCCACCCTCTACAGAGGAAGTAACAGAAAATACAAAGGGGAAACTAGGTACAAAGACCACCCCTTCGGTGTTATGTACAGTGGACCAAAAAAATTGCAATCACCTAAATGGCCACTAGGGGCAGTCAGGTTAAAAAAAAAAACCTGGGTGAGTGCATTCCCTGTGAAGTGGGATTATTAACCCAGTGGACTGCACGGTGCAGTGGTTTTAAAATCTGTCCATATGTTCATTGACACCCTCCTCCACCAAGAGGTGGGATTCCTGCCTCCTCCTCTTAAACTGGGTGGACCCCTTGTGGCTGCCTGGATGGACAAAATGCAGTGGAACCGACAACCTGTGTCTTCCAGGGCTACACAGCTTCGGCCAGCCAGGCTATCTGGGGACAGTGGCTCTTGGAGCCTCGAACTTCCGTGAACTGACTGCCCTGAGGCCCCTGCAGAGTGAGACCCAGACACGAGAATGGAGGGGACTCCCCCAAAACCCACCCAGCCTCCCAAGGACCCTGAGTGTGATTGATGTGGACCGAAGTCACTGCTGGGAGATGTTGGAGAGAAACGGGCTGGAAGAGGCGTCGAATCTCGCTGGAGGGCGGGACTCGAGAGGGGAAAACGTGGACTGGACTCGGACCTCAGGACAGGGACTGTGACAGAGCAGGTTCCGTCCTGCAGCCCAGCTAGCTCAGGCTCCTGTAGGGACCTCCCCGCGGGCTGGCATTGCACACCCACGAGACGGAGCAGTGCACGGCGCCCCTCACACCCTCCTCCCTCCTGGCTTCACTGGCCATGCACATTTTTGGGGGAATTGCTTTGTCCCAACCACCTTATCAGGGCTTCTCCAGTGCCTCCCCCGACCCGGTGTCCCGCAGGCAACCGCCTTAGCCTGTGCCTGTCTCAGTCTGCGAGTGTTGGCTTCAGATTTCTCAGAGTTCCTTGGGAGGGAAACACACCCGCCCCCACCTCACCCGTGAGTGCTCTCGTGGCTGCACCACGGAACGCACTCTCCACGTAGCCTCTTGGCTGGATTCTTTTTCATTTTTGAAAATGTTGTGTATTTTCTTTGAGAGGTAGAGAGAGAGAGAGGCAGAGAGACCTCCCGTCCACTCCCTCAAATGCCTGGGTTCCTGGAACTCGGTCTGCGTCTCCCACGTGGGTGGCAGGGACCCAACGACTTGAGCCATCACCTGCTGCCTCCCGGGGTGTGCATCGCATTGGCAGGAAGCTGGCATTGAGAGTGGAGCTGGGACTCGGATCCAGGCTCTCTGATGTGGGAGGCAGGCGTCTCAGTTGCTGGGCCGAAGCCCCGCCCCTCTCTCCTGGTTAATTTCTGCTGCACCTGCTACCTGGGATAAAGCTGCCCAGAGAACAGCCACACTCTCCTTGGAGCTCTTTGGGTCATTAGCAGGCTCCAGCGCAGTGAGCTTACTTCCTCCTGTCAATGCCTTAAGACACTCACTCAGGGCTTCTCCCTCCAGCCCTGACCTGGCTGTGTTACACCAGGGGGTTAACATGCTCATTCCGCCCCCCCCCTCGCCCCCGCCCTGCTTCCTTCCCACAGAGGGTCAGTGCTTTTTCATATTCAGATTACAATGATCCTCCCGCTCAGCTCACTCCACCAGGAGCCCCCATGGTCCTCTGCAGAGATCTACAAAAGGGCAGACATTTGGTTAGGACCACCCGCCCTATCTGAGTGCAGAGCTTGACTCCCCGCCTCCGCGCCCAGTTCCGGAGTCCTGCTAATGCACACCCTGGGAGGCAGCAGGTGGTGGCCAAGGACTTCCGTACCTGCCACCCACTGGGAGACCTGGATGGATTCGTTGGCTCCAGGCATTGACCTGGCCCAGTCCCAGCCACTGTGGGAGTGAACCAGTAGATGGGAGTAGCCTCTCTCTCTCTCTCTCTCTCTCTCTCTCTCTCTCTCTCCGTTTCAAATAAATAAATAATTCTGTTTTTAAAAAATATTTTAAAACAGAAAATGATGGAAGGACCTGCCTGGCAGGCATGGGTAATACATTCATATTTTCAGTGTTACAGAGCTGACCCTGGGGAGAGAAGACCCAGACGTCGCGTGCAGAGGTGAGACACGAGCGGCTTTTCACCTGGAAAGTAGGCACCTGGGGGAAGCAAGGACCTGGTAGTGGGCTGAATCGTGGCCTCAAAAAAGGAAGAAAAAAAAAAACCAGTTCATGTGCCAGCCTTCCTTCCGCACCTGTGGGATGACCTTGTGGACACAGAGACTGCAGATATCATCCCAGGAAGGACCCAAGGTGAGCTCATCCTGGACTCAGGGAGGGCCCGATGCCAGGTGTCCTTACAGGAGGAAGGAGAGGGGTGACTGAGACACATGGTGGGGGAGCCATGTCAGGACGGAGGTGAGGCTGCAGGAGCCAGCAGGGCGGCCGTGGCCCCCGGGAGCCAGGAGAGGAGCCCGGGGTTGGACTCTCCCTTGGCGCCTCCAGGAGGGGCCTTGACTTTGAACTTGCAGCCCTCAAGACTGCACGAGAACAAGCTGCTCTTGGTTGAAGCCACTCAGTGTGCAGTCACTTCCTGTAGCAGATCTGGATGGCAGAGGTGGGTGTGGGGGAGCAGGAGCTGCCCCATCCCAGGGGGAGGGGTCAGGAGAGGAGGGGCCCTGTGCTGTCTGCAGACTGGGGGTCCCTAGCAAGGGCTCCTAAGGGTGGGCACCTTTTGCAGGCTTCCCCTGCAGGCTGTGGTCTTTGCTCTCTCTCAACTCTCAATAAAGCCTCATTAGGGGCCGACATTGTCACTCAGCAGGCTAAGCCATGGCTCCCAACACCGGCGTCCCATATTGGAGCACTGGTTCCTGTCTTGGCTGCTCCACTTTCCAATCCAGCTCCCTGCCAATGTGCCTGGGAAACCGGCAGAGGACGACCCAAGTGCTCGGGCCCCTGCACCCACATGGGAGACCTGGATGGAGTTCCCAGCTCTTGGCTTCAACCTGGCCCAGCCACGGCTCTTGCAGTCATTTGTGGAGTGAACCAGCTGATGGGAGATATCTCTCTCCATCTGTGGCTCTGCCCTTCAAATGTAATTAATTAATTTTTAAAAGCAAAGCCTTACGAACGACTAAGTCCCGGGTTCTGCTCTGCAGGGCGACGCTGAGCAGAATGTTGGAGGAACGAAGGGGAAGCAGAGTCTGGGTCCCATGGGACCAGGGTGGAGGTAGCAGCAGGGGTGTCAGCAGGTGCAATGGCCAGGCCTGCACGGCGACGTCCCCGGGGTGAGAAGCATCAGATGTAACCAAAAACAGAGGCTACAGGAGCCAGGGCGCCCCGGCTCACAGCACTGCGCCCGAACCAGCCTGGACAGCTCCCAGAAACCCTCTGTGCCTGACGTCACTGGCTCTGGGGCTTTGCCTTATTTTAATTCGAGTCGTGAAAAGGAGCATGACCTTATTCTGCAGTCACAGGCTGGCAAAGCCCGAGACACGGGAGCTAGGTGAGGGTGCCTGTCACGTCTCCCCAAATAGCCAAAAAATTAGCACCCCAGAAATAGCAGTGTGACAGCAGCATGAGGGGTGCGGGCCTGTTCTGGGGCAGCCACAGCCTCCTTGGCCTCCTCCTCCACTTCCCCCCTCCGCCTTCCTCCACCTCGGTGAGGGGGGCGGGTCCCAAGCATCAGCTCACTGCAGGAGTCTGCTCTGAGGCCGAGGCCCTGTGGCTGCGGTGCCGGCTGGCCGTCTGGTGGTGCTGCCCACCGGGAGAGCAGGTGCGGCGAGGAAGGCGGGGCCCCGGGAGCAGAGATATTCCTATCTTTGAAAACAGTGACATCATAACGTTCTTTCATTCAGTCAACAACCAGGGCTCATGTACTGAGCACCTGCTGGGTGCTGGCTCCCTGCAGCCAGGGGGGGCCCCCAGAGCAGTAAGTGCTGCCGGGGAACTAGTCCAGGAAATCGTGGGCACACAGAAGACAGAGATCCAACCCTTTGTGCATTGGGGGAGCAGGGACAATATGTCTAAGGAGAAGGTGACCATTGAAATGCTTGTCCGACCCAGGACACATCTGACAGCTGTGATCTCACTGGGGCAGGAGGTAGGTACAAACCAGGGCTGTCCTTGGCAAACCAGGACACCTGGTTGTCTAGGGCGCCCCCACTGGGAAGGCAAGGGTACTGCATTGTGTACAAAGGGCATGAGGGATGGCAAAGCGCTTTGTGTGCTTGGGAGACCAGGAGGTGTCAGGCGCACCTGAAGATCCCCTGGACAGAGGGGGGGACACGACACTGGACCCGTCTGTCTGCAGTCAGCCTCGAAAAAGACACAGAGGCAAGGCTGAAGAGTTCTGTTGTTATTTCTCAAGGATGAAATATCAAAAATTATTACCGGACATAGAAGGCAAAAAAAAATATTAAGAGTTGAAATGACTGTGTTTTTTTGTATTATTTATTTGAAAGTCAGAGTTACAGAGAAGGTGAGACAGAGGGGAAGAGAGAGAGAGAGACGTCTTCCATCCTCTGGTTTACTCCCCAAATGGCCACAACAGCCAGAGCTGGGCCAGGCCAAAGCCAGGAGCCAGGAGCTTCTTCCAGGTCTCCTACGTGAGTGCAGGGGCCCAAGGACTTGGGCCATTTTCTACTGCTTTCTCAGGTGCATTAACAGGGATAATGAATGGGGCAGCCAGGACTCGAACTGGTGCCCATATGGGATACTGGTCCAGCAGGTAGCAGATTAACCCACTGCACCACAGCACCAGCCCCAAAGCAAAAACTTTTAAAAATCGAAGATGGAGGAAAGGTCTTTGATAAGATCCAATATCTGCTACTAATGGAAAATATACTCTCTGGCTAAAATGATAAGAATATTTTTATATACTACAGATATCTATCCCAAAGTACCAATCAGCATTAAACTTATTTAATAGGGAAGCATTCCAGCTGTCACCATTAGAAAAAGGACTAAGCAGGAGCCCCCCATTCCTGCGATTATTCGGCATTGTTTTAGCCCAGTTAACGCAGCAATGGAAGGGAAGAAATAAGTTGGAAAAGCCTAAGAGAGCAGATAGAGGAGATGACGAAGCTACATTCACTTTCAGGCAATATCATTTTATATCTGGAAAAAATCCATTGCAGTTTAGTGAAATGAGTTGTTATAAAATGAATATATAAAGAGCAACAGAATTCGTAAACAGCAAGCTTAAGCAGTTAGAAAATATAATGAGGGAGGCCGGTGCTGTGGCATAGCGGGTAAAGCCGCCACCTGCAGTGCCAGTATCCCATATGGGCACCGGTTCAAGTCCCAGCTGCTCCGCTTCCAATCCATCTCTCTGCTGTGGCCTGGGAAAGCAATGGAAGATGGCCCGGGACCTTGGGCCCCTGCACCTGCCTGGGAGACCCAGAAGAAGCTCCTGGCTCCTGGCTTCGGAACAGTGCAGCTCTGACCATTGCGGCCAACTGGGGAGTGAGCCAACAAATGGAAGACCTCTCTCTGCCTCTCCTTCTCTCTGTGCAACTCTGCCTTTCAAGTAAATAAATAAATCTTTTTAAAAAAAGAAAATTTAATGAGGAAATATCCTACACACGTTTCATAAGAATGCACAAATACACACACATATGCACACAGATCTCTGTGGGAAACAGAGCTGGACAATAAGCTTGGGGGTGGGGAGTCGACCTGGTGGTTAGGGCACCTGCATCCCACACTGGCGTGCTTCAGTTTGATTTCAGGATCCATTCCTGATTCCAGCTTCCAGCCAGTGCAGACAGGAGGAGGCGGTGGTAACAGCTCAAGGAATCAGATTCCTGCCACCCAGGTGGGAGACCTGGAGTGTGGGATTCCAGCTCTGTGTTCAGCCTTGGCTCGGCCCTGGCCATTGAGGGCATCTAAGAAGTGACCATAGGATAAGAGCTTTCTCTCTCTCTCTCTCTCTCTCTCTCTCTCTCTCTCTCCCTCCCTCCCTCTACCAAATAAATAAATAAAAGATAAGATTTTGTTACAAATCATTTTTAAATCCACCCATAGTTTTTTCCTAATATGCATTTCCTATGACCTTTTGAAGACCCTTCATATGTATATTTGAAAATCAACTTAAGAAATAGATCTACAAGGAAAAAAACCTGCTAACTTACATTGAGAAACATACAAGGTCTTAATAATTATAAATAGAAGCATTTTCGTGAGTCACGTGATAATATGTAAATACATATAATCCCTAAAGAAATCATAACCGGATTTTAGAATACTCAATTTTTTTTAATTGAAAACTTTTCAGGGAACTGATATTTTGGCATGACAAGTGAAGCCAGCACTTTCAATGCTGACATCCCACACTGGAGTTGCCGGTTCAAATCCCAGCTACTCCGCTTCCTATCCAGCTTCCTGCCAATGCTCCTGGGAGGCAGTGGATGATTGACAGCCCAAGTACTTGGGCCCCTGCCACCCCTGTGAGAGACTAGGTTGGAGCTCCTGGCTCCTGGCTCCTGCCTGGCCCAGCCCTGGCTGTTGCAGCCATCTGGGGAGTGAACCTGCAGGTGGAAGATCTCTCTGCCTCTCTGTCTCTCTCCCTCGGCTGCTCTGCCTTTCAAATAACAAACAACTTTTTGAAAGTTTTCTGAAGCAATCAATCCCTGCAAAAGAGGGATAACTTTAACGTAGAAAAACAGCAAGAGGGAGTGTGCCCTGCAAAGCATGAGCGCATCCTACCAAACTGCAATATTTAAAACACTACACTATGCTGCGGGACATGCCCAGGCTCAGAGCAGGCCCCGTGTGGCTTCCCATAGGTAGCAGGGACCACAGGAAAACACTGACGTTTTCCACCAAACTTGGGGCAGGATTTTTGGAAGCTAGAAAACTAGAAAATGCCGGGTGGTTCTTTGTCTCCAAGTGATGAAGATGTGAAATGATTCTTTAATAGAGGAAGAGCTGAGACGGGGCTGGGGGCCAAGGATGAAGGCAATGCCATGCAGTAGGGGCAGGGACGCTGTCAGGCATCCGTCTGTGCCCTCCCACCCCGACCCTGCTTCTGCGCTGCCACATAGGGTCACGTGACCCGCTCTGGCTAACTGGCTGTGGGAGGAAGTCACGGGTGCTCCTTCCGGCATGAGGTTTGGAAGGGCATGGGAGGGGCCGGCGCCGTGGCTCACTTGGCTAATCCTCCGCCTGCGGCGCCGGCATCCCATATGGGCGCCGGGTTCTAGTCCCGGTTGCTCCTCTTCCAGGCCAGCTCTCTGCTGTGGCCCGAGAGTGCAGTGGAGGATGGCCCAAGTGCTTGGTGTCTGCACCCGCATGGGAGACCAGGAAGAAGCACCTGGCTCCTGGCTTTGGATCAGCACAGTGTGCTGGCCGTAGCGGCCATTTGGGGGGTGAACCAATGGAAGGAAGACCTTTCTCTCTCTCTCTCTCTCTCTCTCTCTCTCACTAACTCTGCCTGTTAAAAAAAAAAAAAGGCATGGGAGACTTTGAAAGTCTTCGCCTTATTGCTGCAAGTGCTCTGAGCCCTCCCCAAGGCAGGAAGTGAAGGAGCTGTGGACCCTGGTGGGCTGGGAGCGGCTGCTGCCCGTGGCGCGTGTTTGAGTCAGCGACAGCTCGGCCGGCTCGGGTCACCCCACACAGCAGCAAGCCTGCATGCATCTTACAATGGATTGGTTTCCCCTGTCCCCAGTTTGCATACAGTCCTGAGGCTTTGAGAAGCAGGCTGTGTGTGTGTGTGTGTGCTTTCCTGAGGACTTGGTAACAGGTTTTCCAAGGCTGGGATCCAGAAGGGACTCCCTTTGCCTCGTGTTGGAGAGCCCTCCAGGAATGGTCAAGCAGGACCTGCTGTCGGAGACTTGGTCTGGAACGTTCAATGTTCTGCACCCCAAACCATCAAATCTCGGGTCCTCTCGGCATTGGGAAGCTTGCTGACTGTGCACTCCTGTGTTCTGATCCGTTCCTTTGCTGGGGCCAGGAAAGAAGGCGTGGTTGTGGGTGGGCTTCCCTCTGAAGGCTTCTGCCATCATCCTCTGTGCAGGACCAGGTGTCAGATGCGGCAAAATGGAATTCCAAGAACTTGCGCACAGAACGGAGCGCGTGAAACCCAACACCAAGCCCAAGGACAGCTGAGCCTTGCAGGTTTCCAGGGCAGAAGTCAGCACAGGAGGACACAGACAGGGGGCTGCGGGAGACAGGGACACCCCAGCATAAGCACTTCACGTGTAATAAACCCAGGACGGCAGAACCGGGCTTCCCAGCACAAGCAGTGGCTGAGAGGCTGTGGTAGCGGCAAGTCCAAGGTTCAGCGGTCCATCGCCTGGGCAGCCCATGTAGTGGGGACCCGTGCTGTGTGCGCAGATCTGCACGGCTCCTCGAGCTGGCACACAGCAGGTGTCTGATGTGTAGCGGTGGATCGCGTCAATGAGTGAGCATACTGGAGTGTGGCAGCATCGCAGGTGAGTCGGGGACAGCCCATGGTCAACTCAGGATGGTCTGGATCCAGCAGAGGCGGGGGGAGGGGAGGGAGGGGCCAGGACAGGCGGCGTGGGACCTGGCTTCAGTGCTCACTGAAGTGATGGAAAAGGGACCCCATCCCAAAGGCCCGGAAATCCCTGTGGGTGCAGCAGGCTGGGAGCATGGGTGGGGCAGGGGGGCAGGTGAGTGGTGGCCACAGCACACAGAAGGAGGGGCCCTTGATGGCTGTCACTCAGAAGGTACTGGAGGGCAGCCCAGGTGGGGCTCGAGCTTTCCACACGGGTAGACCTGCAGAGCAGGGTGTGGTCCTGGGAGTGTCTGGGTCACATCCTGGGTCACCATCACCCCCACCCCACACCCAGGAAATGAGAAATCCAAACAGCAGACTCAGTAGGCTAAGGGAGGCTGACGGGCTGGCAAGAAGCCGCCCCGGGGGAAGCTGGGGGCAGGCGCCCACGAGTCCTACTGAGGCATCCTGGTGCTAAGGTCCCCTGCCGCGGGCTCAGCGAGGTGTGGGGGCCTCCAAGGGGGGGATTCTGAGAGCCACCTCCATAGGGGCCCTCCCCAGCAGCCCTGGGGATCCTGTATTGCAGGTTGCAGGATGGGGTTAAGAGCCCAGCCCAGGGGCCAGCGCTGTGGCGTAGTGGGCTAAGCCTCCGCCTGCTGCGTCAGCATCCCATACGGGTTGGTTCCTGTCCCGGCTGCTCCACTCCCCATCCAGCTCTCTGCTGATGGCCTGGGAAAAGCAGTGCAAGATGGCCCACTATGTGGGAGACCCAGCTCCTGGCTCCTGGCTTCAGCCTGGCCCAGCACTGACCGTTGCTGCCATCTGGGGAGTGAACCAACAGATGGAAGATCTCTCTCTCTCTCCATCTCTCTAAATCTTTCAAAATAAAATCTTAAAAAAAAAGAGTCCGGCCATCTACAGGTGCTAGGGTTCAGGCCAGGTCACCTAGCATTTCTGAGCCTCCTTTGTCCAGTGGGAAGAATCTTTCCTGCAGGGCCTTGTGGGGAGTAGAGGACCTAGTTACCATAGTTACTGTAGTTACCGTAGTTACTGTGAATGAGGGCACTGCCCCGGGGCCTCTGGCTTCCTCTTCCCCCTGCACCACTGGGGGCTTTGCGGGAGGCCGCAGGGTAGGACACCCCTGGGGCATCGGTTCTGGAAGCACCTGGGGCTTTGGGGGTGAGGGAAATAGGACAGAGCCTGGGACAGTGAGCCAGAGGGGCCAGACTGCCTCCCACGAGTTGTCCGGAGCTCCCCAGCACCGCGGCCGGGCGCCCTGGAGCAAGCCTGGGCAGCACCCGCAGCTGCCCAGCCCTGCTGCCTCCCAGACTGGGGTGCTGGAGACCAAAGTCACGCCCCCCCCCCCCCCGCCCAGGATGCTGCTGTTTGCTGCTCTTTGCTGTCTCCACATCTCCTCCCCGATGGACTGGATGGACTTGGGGTTGGGGGCAGGGCAAGCGGAGGCAGGGGAGCAGTGGCAGCCGCAGCCTCAGCTGCCACAGAGCACAGCGAGGGGAGGCACCTGGTGTGGCCCTGCTGTGTCCTGCAGGGAGGGGCCCCTGGCAGCTGTCACGCAGAAGGCACTGAGCGGAGCACTGGATGGACTGAACTCCTGGAGGCAGAGACCACTGGGGATACTCCCAGGATTCCTGGTCCTAGGGTCCCTGGGGGTCCCTCCAGATGGCAGCTTCCCGGCATCTGCAGACAAACAGATCTCGTGACAAAGCAGGTGAACACCCCATGCCCCTAGCAGGACTTGTCCACCCCAGGCTCTCTTCAGATGTCAAGAATCTCACGATATCCCCCGCCACGGGTCCACAGACCCCAGGTTAGGAGCCCTGAGCCTGCCGGCCCCTCCCATCACAGATGACATCGCTGAGGTCCACGGGTGGGGAGGGACCCGGCCAAGACCACAGGGAGTTCACGGTAGAGGCAAGGGGCTGGTTCCCACCGTGCCTCTGCACACCGCCCTCAGGCCTCTCGGCGCTCCTCTCAGGGGGAGGACAAGAGTTCAAAGGCGGGGGGGCCCTGCAGCCTGGTGGTCAGACGCGCACCACCCTGGGCCCAAGGCGGGATCACCTGCGCCCCTTTGTATGTACCTGGCGAAACCACACTGGCTCCTCTCCAACTGCAGAGCCCCTTCTCGCCACTAGGTGGCGCCTGCACCACGGCTGAAAACCACCCCTTAAACAGGGCTGATCTAATTGCCTCCCTCTCCCTATTCCAGGCCAGGAGCAAGCAAGGGACTCCTCGAGTTAGCCTGGGCCAGCATCTCCCTTCTGCATGAGCTCAGACCAGAACCAGAGCTCCCGACAGAGTCACTCCGGATTTAGTGGGGGTCCTTGGGGGAGGGGCTGTCCTCAGACCCCCAGCGGGCCCCTCACCCAGCACTCCGGCCAACCCCAGTGTGCCCATCCGGTTTCCTTCAAAGGGCTCCGGGCTTCAATACTTTGAAAGCCCCTTGGCCCGGGGGGCCCAAAGCATCCCCCAACCCTGCACAGCTTCCAACACATAGAAGCATGTAAACTGACAGCAGTAGCCCCATAACCTGGAGAAACGCTGGGGAGGCGGCCATCCAGAGGGGCAGAGCCGGGGCGCCTGTCCAGGCAGGCCTCCTGGGCTTCACTGACGCCTGGTTCAGCGTCAGCTCGTGCGTTAACTGAGCACTGTCAGGGTGCTCACTCCCTCGCATAGCCACGTCTGTGATGTCATCTGCCCCCAGCATTCAGCACTGGGTGTGAGGGTTCATCTTCCCATTCTACAGGCAGCAAAACTGAGGTTTGAATGATCTAAGAACAGAAAGGGAGCCAGACTTTCTGCAAAAGGAAATCATTGTTGTCTCCCAGTTTCTCCAGGGGAAACCTTAGAATGAGAGGCAGACCCCAGGCAGACCCCAGGCGTCTCCCTGTGGCCCAGTCACCACCCTGTCCTTGGGGACATCTCTCCAACCTGCCGCCTGTGCTCAGTTCTTCCCTGTGTCCACTCTGTGGACTCTCTGGCCATCCCCAGTCTCGTTCCCACAGACCCGGACCCCAGGAAACCCGACGCCTGCACTGGGCAGAGACAGCCCGGGGCCCCACAGCCCTCGCCGGCTCGCCACACCTGCAAGTCCACCACCAAGAACGTTGACTTTGGGAGCTGAAGACTTTTCTTACGGTAAAGCTAAGCCCCTGCGAAGACGCACGTTTTGGTCTAAACTTGGAGGGAATGCATAGCAGAGTTTTCCCAGAAAAAAAAAACACGTGAATATTCCAGAAAGACAGCGGGGCCACTGCACAGCCAGGCGAGTGCGTGGGCAGGTGCTCCCGGCTCCCCGGACCGCAGGCACTTATGCTCAGAGAGCCCTTAAAGATTCATTTATTTATTTGAGAGGTAGTGTTACAGACAGAGTTAGAGACAGAGAGAGAGGTCTTCCATCCACTGGTTCACTCCCCAGATGGCCGCAACAGCCGGAGCTGCACCAATCCGAAGCCAGGAGCCAGGAGCTTCTTCCAGGTCTCCCATACGAGTGCAGGGGCCCAAGGACCTGGGCCATCTTCTACTGCTTTCCCAGGCCATAGCAGAGAGCTGGATTGGAAAAGGAGCTCAGAACTAGAACCAGCGCCCCTATGGGATGCCGGCGCTTCAGGCCAGGGCTTTAACCCGCTGTGCCACAGCGCTGGTCCCTAGACTCTCATTCTTAAGAGTCTATTGGGGCCGGGCCCTGTGGGGGATGCAGCTAAAGAACTAAGCAAGGAGCAGTTCTGGCCCCTAGAGATGTGGGAAAGCAACACCCCCCAGCCAGGCCCCCTAGGTAGGGGAGGGGCCATGACAGAGCTGCCTTGGGGTCCCGTGCAGGGGACACTGCCCTCCATGGGGGGAGTCAGGGAGGCTCCCGGAGAGGCCACAGCAGCCTGGCAGCAGGAAGGGTGGCCCCAGGCAACTCTGGCTTTCCTGCGAGCTAAAAGCGTGTGCAGGTGTGTGAGAAAAGAAATCCCAATGAATCACAACATGGAAAAGCTGGGGAGGATCCCAGCTCGAGGGAAGTGGAAGAGGATGTGTGCCTTTTCGAATCCGCCCCACCCAGCTCCTGTGTTTGTGTTTGTGTTTTCTCTCTGGTAGCCTCTGCAGGGGACAAGTTTGTTTTGTGGTCTTTTTTGTAGACACAGAGACAATCACCTTTCCTGCCACGTGGTGGATCGGGAGATCTTGTTGTAGGTAACCCAACAGCTCACTGTTTGTAGTTCCGGGTCGTTAGCAGCCTGGGACCACCTGCACGCATGAACTGTAAGATTTCGAGGCATTTCAGGTTTGCTACTGCAGGACTCTGGCGTGGTTGCTGGAACCCTTGGAGCAGCGGCCTCTCGCACGAGCCGTGCTCGCCTGGTTGGCATCAGCGATTGCTTCCTCCAAGCCAGCAAGAAATCTAAATCTTCCTCAAACATTCTCACATGACCGGTTCCCTCTCATCAACTGGATGATCCAACGCTCCAAGAATTGATTCGTTTCCTCTATGCAAAAGTCTCTCTTTTGGGGCCAGCATTAAACCACTACTTGCAATGCTAGCATCCCATATTGGAGTGCCTGTGCAAGTCCCGGCGGCTCCATTTCCCAGCCAGGTCCCTGCTAACGCACCCGGGAAAGTCCTTGGGCCCCTGCCACCCACGTAGGAGAATTGGATGGTGTTCCTAGCTCCTGGCTTCAGCCTGGCCCATCTGGGGCCTTTGCAGCCACGGGGGAGTGAATCAGTAGATGCAAGATCTCTCCCCCAACCCTGCCTTTCAAACCAATAAATAAATGTTTTCAAAATAATTTTTTTAAAAAAAATCTGTGGTGTCAGCATTGTGGTGCGGTGGTTTAAAATGCCATAGCACTTTGAGTCCCGGCTGCTCCTCTTCTGATCCGGCTCCCTGCTGATGACCCTGGGAAAGCAGCAGCAGCTGGCCCACATGCTTGACCCCTGCCCTGACGTGGGAGACCCACACAGAGTTCCTGGTTCTTGGCTTCAGCCTGGCCCAGCCCTAGCTGTTGAAGTCATCTGGGGAGTGATCCAGCAGATGGAAGATTCACTCTCTCTCTCTCTCTCTCTCTCTCTCTCTCTAATTCTCTATCACTTTGCCTTTCAAATACATAAATAAATCTTTTTAAAAAGCCTCTCCTGCTACTGATGTGCACACGCTATAACTCACGGCTCAATACCAGAAGAATGTCTGTGAATTCGATGCCCACCTGCTACCTTTGGCTTCCTGTTCTGTTCATCTCCGTGTGAGCACTCTCTCAGTGAGAGACCACAAGAAGGGTCCTTCACAGCTGTGCAAATCGGGGGTCTGTGAGAGTTCCGTGGAAATGTTCCAAAATACTCTCCCCAGGGCTTTATCCACTTTTCAAATTACACTGCTTTGCATCTTGCTTCAATGTTTGAGTTTCTCTTCCAAGCCGTAAAAGAGTGCATCAGACCCCTTCACATGCCACAAGCCCACCCCACCAAGCCCAGCCGAGGGGCATGTGCGTGCGGAACAAAATCAGTTTGCGGCCGGCGCCGCGGCTCACTAGGCTAATCCTCTGCCTAGCGGCACCGGCACACCGGGTTCTAGTCCTGGTCGGGGCGCCGGATTCTGTCCCGGTTGCCCCTCTTCCAGGCCAGCTCTCTGCTGTGGCCAGGGAGTGCAGTGGAGGATGGCCCAGGTGCTTGGGCCCTGCACCCCATGGGAGACCAGGAGGAAGCACCTGGCTCCTGCCTTCGGATCAGTGCGGTGTGCCAGCCGCGGCGGCCATTGGAGGGTGAACCAACAGCAAAGGAAGACCTTTCTCTCTGTCTCTCTCTCTCACTGTCCACTCTGCCTGTCAAAAAAAAAAAAAATCAGTTTGCATGTGTGAGGTCCCCTGTGAATTCACTACCGAGTGGACTTCTAGAGGCTTCCAGAACATTCCAGAGCATTCCCGCCGCCAGCGACAGCATCACAACAGGACAGCAGATGAGACAGAGGGGATGACAGGGTAGAAAGAGCCAACCGCACTCAAAAAATAATAATAAAATAAATTTTAAAAATCTTACTTTGGGAAAAAAAATTGATGATGTGATGTCAAACGAACACGTTGGCATGGCCCCTGCCTGGGCCTGGGGCAGCATCGGCTTCTCTTCCCCTAAATCCACCTCCCAGCCTCGGGAGCGGAGTCAGAGGGGACAGGAGCTACTGCGCCCCTGAGCTTTGTCCTGAGCGCCGCACCCCACCCTCCAGCCCCCCTTGTTATCAGGCCGATGCAAAATCGTATCTGGGGGTCTCAGGCCCCAGGGACCTTGCCTGCAGTCTCTCCGTGAGTGAGTGTCGCCATGGAAAAGTGGGTAGTGATGGAACACTCCCAGTGGTCTACAATGAGGCCCTTCCGCCCAGGTGGCCTCGTGGTGCAGCAGGTTAAGGCACCGCTTGCGATGCCAGCATCCCACATCCCACATCCCACCGCTCTGCTTCCGATCCAGCTCCCTGCTAATGCGCCTGGGAAAGCAGCGGAAGATGGGCAAGTGCGTGGGCCCCTGCCACCCACGTCGGGGACCCGGATGAAGCTCCTGGCTCCTGGTGTGGGCCAGGCTCAGATCTGGTTGTTCCAAGCATTTGAATAGTGAACCAAATATATCATGCGTGTGTGCTCTCTGTCTTTCAAATCAATAAATATTGGAAAAATATGAATAAAAGTCTTGGAAGTACCTTACGGGGCAGGCACAGCGGTTGAGCTGCTTCTTGGGTGCCAGGTTCTCCTGTTTGAGTGTCTGGGGTTTGAGTCCCAGCTCCACTCCCGATTCCAGCTTCCTGCTGATGCGCACCCTGGGCTCAGGGACTTGGACCCCTGCCACCCATGTGGGGGACCCGGCTGGAGTCCTCAGCTCCTGTCTTTGTCCTGGTCCCTAGCCCTGGCTGTTGCAGGCATCTGGGGGATCAAACAGTGAATAGGAAATCTGTCTCTGTCTCTGTCTCTGTCTCTCTTTCTCTGTCTCTCTCTGTCTCTGTCTCTCTGACTTTCAAATCAATTAAAGAAATGAAAGTTCAAACACCCGAAGTGAGCTTCCCTGAGGACTGGGGACAGAGCAGCAGCCTTTGTCCCGAGTGCTGATCCCCTTTGAGTCTGGGGCCACAGAGTACTTGTAGGTGCTGGCTGGCGAAAGGGCCAGGGAGACGGCTGGCATTTCCCTTCGAAAGCGCACCTGTGATACTGCTCTACACGGCACGCAAGCCCAGGCGCTCAGCCCACCTGGGACCCCATCCCAGCACCGCCCACCCCACCCTGGAGAAGGTGCCCCGGTCTCAGAAGGGCCGGGCTGAGCCCCACACTCTCCTTCTTCATGCAATTAGCAAAGGCAAGGCCCATCTTGCACCTGGTGGAAGCGGACAGCACCAGCGGGAGCTTGTGCAGCTGAGACGTGCATCCCAGGACATGCATCCCGGAAGCTGCCCCATCCCGTCGGTGAGATGCAAACAGGAAGATGAGAAACAGCCAGGCCCACAGGGAGCTTCGCCACCGCGTGGCAGTACCTGGGCAGGTGAGCCCGATTTCAACAGAGAACCCTGACAAAGATGGACCTTCTCCTGCAGCATATTTTTTTCTTTTTTTTTTTTTAAGATTTATTTATTTATTTGAAAGTCAGAGTTACACAGAGAGAGAAAGAGAGGCAGAGAGAGAGAGGTCCTCCATCCTCTGGTTCACTCCCCAGATGGCCGCAATGGCGAGAGCTGCACCAATCCAAAGCCAGGAGCCAGGAGCTTCTTCCTGGTCTCCCATGTGGGTGCAGGGACCCAAGGACTTGGGCCACCTTCTACTGCTTTCCCAGGCCATAGCAGAGAGCTGGATCGGCAATGGAGCAGCCAGGTCTCGAATCAGTGCCCATATGGGATGCCGGCACTGCAGGCAGCGGCTTAACCCACTATGCTTCAGCGCTGGTCCCACAACATGTTTTCAACACTTGTCTTTGTATTTTTTTTTTCTTGTCTTTGAGAGGCAGAGAGAACTCCCATGCACTGGTTCACTCCCCCAAATGCCCACCTAGGCTAGGACTGGGCTAGAGCTGAACCCAGGAGCCAGAACACAATCAGAACTCCCACGTGGTGGCAGGAACCCAGCTACGGGAGCCGCCACATGCTGCCTCCTAGGGTCTGCATTAGCAGGAAGTTGGACACAGGAGCCGGACTCAGGACTCGAACCCAGGTCCTTCCAGTGTGGGAAACGGGCATCTTTACTGCTGGGCCAAACGCCCACCCCACATTTGTCTTTTGAAATGTTGGAGACATCGTTCCAATTCCATAGCAACACATGTTGCTTGCTTTTCTTAAAAAAAAAAAAAAAAAAAAAAAAAACTGAGCAAATCCCACCATTTTGTTCTCTCTACAAAGAAGTGAGCGCTCTTTTTGGGCATGTGAACAACCACGAACCTCCCACCCACCCCCTGGTGACAGGCTTTCTTCCAGACCTTTCTCTCCGTTTAAACAAGCACGTGTTGACGTACCCAAGAGATAAGGCATCCTACATTTCTTCTTGGTCAGGAAACAGAGAGCATGTTGAACAAGAAACAGCAAGCAAGCTTTCAAACACGGAGCACCAGCCCCTGCCCGCGAGCGCTCGGGGCGCGGCGGCCAGGGCTGCAGGGAGCGGCCGTGACTCAGTCTGACCACCGACCCGGGCAGGCAGAAATGTCAGGAGCTCGTCAAGGGCACACGGCTGATGGATGTGGCATCGGCCCCTGCCCCCGGGGCACTCTGAGAAGTGCTCTGAATCGAGCTGACAGGCCCATTAGTTGCCAGCTCCGGGCATCTCGTCTTACTGGGCGGGCGACCGCGCTCACCGCCGGCCCGCAGACACGCCCACCCTGCAGGGTGGCGTGACAGCACGCGGCACCTTCGCTGGAAACCACCGAGACCACCAACCGCTGTGCCATGCCTTGTTTGACAAGCCTGCTACGGACCCTCCACACCCCTGCACTTCTCACGGACCGCCCCCCCCCCCCGGCCCTGGATAGATAGGGAAACTGAGTCTCAGAGGCGTGGGAAGTCGCCAGCTCCCCCCCCAGGGGTAAAATCACAGCACCTCGTGGTGGACACGACACCAGGGCGTGGTCCCTTCTGCTCCACATCACCCTCTAAGGAAGCTGCCTTCTGCCCACTTTACAGATGGGAAACTGAGGCCGGGAGAAGTCAGAATGCACGTGTCCCCCGTCTACAGGGCCCCGCTGCTCCCTGCGGAGGCCCAGCGTGGGGGTGGTGAGGCGGATATCCAGAGAAGGGCAGCTTGCATAACATGCCTGCTCTCCGCCAAAAGCTGCAAACGCCCACTTTCCCCATTCACCAATCTGGCCCGTGAGTGGTGGGACGCAGGGAAGGATATATAGTTTTTTTTTTTTTTTCAATCGCCTTCAGTCAGGGAATCTCACAGGATAATTATATAGTGAGGACACGAAATTAGCAGGGAGAGGGGGTTGTCAGGAGCCGCAGCCACACACGCCGCTGCCTACGTGCCCAGCTCCGCAGCCGGCTCCCGCCTCCTGGGTGGGCTGGGGGATACTCCCAGCAGATCCTAAACACGCAGACTCCACGGCTTGTGCGAGCGAGGAGCGCCCAGAGACCGCAGCCCGCAACCCCCTCACCCGACGCATACGGAAGCTGAGGACCCCCGGAAGGAGGAGGAATTCCGTGCCCGGGGTCACGCAGGATGACAGACTCAGGACCCCAGCCCCAAGCCCCACGCCTCCGGTGCCGCCTCCCCCTCCCAGTCTCTCCGAAGCCAGCAGACAGAAATAGATCGTGTGTGTTCGGGTTTCTGGAGTCCGAAGCCAGCTTTTTGCATTGTTGCCATGGTTATAGATAACAAGGGCTGTGGCGGAGCACAGCAAATTAGTTAATGAGAGAGAAACTTCCCACAGTGACATGTTCTGCGTGAGCAAATTGCTTTCCGAATTCTGCGGCAGGCTAAACCCCCGGTGGCAGGGCTCAAGCCTGGGAGAAGAATGCCGGCGCAGGGGAAAGCGGGCATCGGTGTCTCCATCCATCGCCCAAACCGAGTGTGAGCAGAGAGCTCACATGATCCCTGATTCTGCCTGGCTTCCCAGGCCAGCAGCACAGGTTGGGGGTGGTGGGGGTGGTGTTTGCTCTGAGAACCACGAGGGGGCAGCAGCGAGCCCTTGGCAGGATGCGCGGTCAGGTCCCTGGGTTGCCAGTAAGAACCCGGGAGCTAACGATGCTAAGTCTCCCGCCTGTCCACCTGGTGACTTTCCTCCATGTCCTCAGATTCGCAGGGCACCGGTGTCCCTGCCTTGCTGGGGGCGCTTGTCTAAGAAGCCAGCCGCAGGCCAAGACCTGTGGTGCAGCGTTAAAGGCAGCACCTGCAGGCCATATCCCGGTCCCTCAAGGGGGAAGTCCTGGCTCTGCTTCCTGCTTCCAGCTTCCTCTGACTGCAGCCCCCCCCACGCCCCAGGAGACAGCAGATGATGACTCAAGGACCTGGGTACCCGCCACCCACCTGGGAGGCCCAGACGGAGTTCCAGGATCCTGGCTTCCGCCTGGCACAGCAGCCCTGGCTATTGAGAGCCTTTGGAGAGTGAACCAGTGGGTGGAAGAGGTTTCCCTGTGTCTCTCTTGTCTCTCAAATAAAATGAAAATAAATAAAGCCTTTAGGAAAAAAAAAGAAAAAACTTGGCTACACCCCTTCCCCTTCCCCTCCCTCTCCCATCGCAAGACAATCTGCAACCCTCCTTTGGAATCCAGACCGTCATGTTGACTTGTTTGACCGACTTGTGGCTGTGCCTTAAGTGCTAAGCTCCTTTGCCTCACGTCTTCTGCCAGCTCCCAGACAACAGTCACAGGTAACCTATTAGCACGCTCATAGGATAAAAGCAGAGCCCAGATGCAGTCTTTCATGCCTTGGGACTATGGCACCCTCTGTCCCATCATCCAAACACTTTTCCCTTAATCCACGTGGCTTGGGGCCGGCCCTGTGGCACAGTGGGTTAGCCATTGCCGCAACACCAGCAGCAGGAGGCCTGCAAGACACATTCTCACAGCCACCCACAACTCCTGCTCCTGTGCCCACTTCCATCAGCCTCTCCTGGTCACTCGGGTACGACCAGGCCCCCTGAGGGTCCCCACCACTCTCCCCACTTTGCCCGTCTGTCTCTCGCTGGCTGTAAAACTTGCTTGCTTCCCCACCTCTTGCCATGGAAAGCTAAACTTCACAGCTGCAGAGTCCTGTCACTTTGGTCCACGGCCACATCCCACAACGCTGAGTGGCATCTGCCAATCAAAACAAAAAAAAAAAAAGGCATTTGAGTGAGTGCAGTGCCCAGTGAGTGAATGTTTTCATGAAGTGAGAAGTGCGTCGCGCTGAGGCCGCCTTCCAGGCCTGTGACCCCTGTTAGGGACCGGATGTGTCTCTCCTAGAATTCCCGTGTTGAAGGACAGGTCACGCAAGCTCACAGTCGGAGGGCAGCCGTCAGCAAGCCAGGAAGAGGCCCTCTCAGCACCTTGACCTGGGGTGCCCCGACCTCGGCACGGAAGAGACGTCTGCTGCTTGCGCGTATTCTGTTAGGGCAGCCCGAGGGGGCTCAGACACCCCCGGTCCAGCGCCAGGTCACAGGGCGTGGGGGGACGTGGGTAAATTTGTAGCACACCGCCAGTGAAGCTCGGGGCTAAACACGTCTCGCCCTCCCTAACTCTGAATGTCAATGGGAAGCCAGCCGGATGCCATTCTGGGGGCTGCTCCTAGTTGACAAGGAGACAGGAAATTGCATGTTTGCGGCTGGGGGAGGCAAGACTAGATGAGGGGGCGAGGAGGGACAACATCGTTGGTTGAGGCTCTGCTTCCCAGCCACTGAAATTTCCTGTCTCCGGAAGGTCTCGTCGCGGCCTCCGGCGCACAGCGGTGCCCCGGAAGGCGGGGTGACAGGCGAGGGTGGGCTGGCCCTGTGGGCTCCTGGGGGCACTTTTCCCTACCTTGTTGCCGTGGCAACAGCATCCGGCGGCAGGTGCCCACCTGTCACCGACACCGGGGCCAGACGCTGATTGCCTTGGAGCACGCCTGTCAGCGCAGGGAAGGAGGAAGCAGACGTGAAAAGGCTCCCGATAGCCTCCGGAGACGGCAGCTGGCATCCGGCAAGCAAGTCCCGGATGCAGATCGGTTGGCTTCCCCCACTGGAGGTCCCGCGCCCCTGGGCCTGGGCGCATGAACCCCCAAGGCTGCCCATGACAGCTGGGAAAGCAAGAGGTGCCCTGAGTCCCCCATGGACAAGCCCTGGTGGGGGCCAGATTGAAGGGCGGCACTTCCTGTGTCCCCTCCCACCCTCCCACTGCCACCAGCAACCCGGCTTCCGCCCAAGTTCAAGGCCGGCCTCAGACCCAAGGCCGCCTCCCAGACCTGTCATGGATTCCTGGGAGGGCAGGGGTTGGGGCTATGTCCTGCCCCCTCTTCCACCAGCCCCTGTGGCCTCCACCCCACGTCCACTCTGTGCCCAGCATGGCGGCACCTCCAAAGAGACAAAGAGCAATCGCGGGACAAAGCCCTCCCACACGCGGGCTCAGTGGTCACTCTCGCAGCTGAGCGCTTCGGGGAGCTCTCCCTGCCTCGGCCCCGCATCGCCCCACGGCCACCTTCCTGGCCCAGGCCACTTTGTCCTCTCCCTTTGAACTCTTACAACGGCCTCCTAACCCCAGAGGGGGCTCAGGGTCTCCCAGCAGCTTCAGACTCTCACTCTGGGAGCCCCACCCCTGCCAATCCCCACAGAGGCTCACAGCCCATCCCCGGAGGCAGGTGCTGGGGCGCCGTGGGTCAGACCACCAAGTCTTGGGGCACCCCGTCCCCATACTAGAGTGCTGCTTCAAGTCCCGCCCACTCGGCTTCTGATCCAGCTCCCTGCTGACGCACCTGGGAAGGCAGCAGGTGATGGCTCCATTTTCTGGAAATTTCTCCTTTCTCTGTGACTCATTTCAGGGGCTCCCTCACGGGTCAGTCCCAGAGGGACCAAGCCCCCTTGTGTGACATTTAACTGACACTTGGAAGTATAATAGCTGGACATTTCTGCTATGTTTTCCAGAGTGAAGAAAGGACTAAGTATGACGCAAACCTGGGGGTTGACAGACAGACAGACAGACAAGGGGATGCTGCGTAAACTGAAGTCTGCAGAAACATTTTCATAAGCAAAATCAAAGTGCAATCTAGGAAGACAGAGCATTTGCAATCCATGTTGCAGACAAGCAGCTAAGTGCCCTCACCACCTGGGAGCTCTACTCACCAACCTGGGGGAAAAGACACCAGGCCAGAGGCCGAGACTGTGATGAGATGGATTTCGGGAAGGAAATGCAGGTTTGTTGTGCCTATGAACGCACACTCAACCTCCAGTTAAATGCTGATAAACCCGCCGCACCCGACAGCAGGTCAGCACGCAAGGAGGTGGATGTGGGCACGGGCTCTGCGGCGCGGTGGCTAAGCTGCCATCTGAGCCGCCGGCATCTCACATCGGAGCACCAGTGAGAGGCCCAGCTGTTCTGCTTAGGATCCAGCTCCCTGCTAATGCACCTGGGAAAGCAGCAGGTGATGGCCCAAGTGCGTGGGCCCCCGCCACCCCCATGGGAGACCAGGATGGAGCCCCTGGCTCCTGGCTCCGGCCTGGCACAGCCGTTTGGAGAATGAACCAGCAAATGAACCATCTCTCTATGTGTCTCTCCCTGTCTCTCTGTCACCCTTTCAAAATAAATAAATAAATATCTTTTTAGAAAGTGGGTACTGTCTCTTATGGTAGGAGAAATTGTGACTCCAGTGTTATTGTTACAAAGTCAGCGAGAGAAAAGCAACATCTACCACTATGATAAAGGCATTTGCCCTGAAATCCACTTCTAGAAATTTCTCCTGCAGAAATACAAGGGTGCTTCAGAAAGTCCACCAAAAAAAGACGGAATGAAAAGATAAATTTATTTTAGTGCAAAAAAAAATTTGCAATCCATTCACTCCATTCCCAGTCTTTTCACAATGACACATTGTCCATGAGCCTTCGGAAGCGCTCTTGTACTTGGTTGTGGCATATTACAAGTGCACAATCACTCACAATATTGTTAGTGAAGACAAAAGGCTCAGGGCCAGCGACGTGGCAGGTGGGATAAGTCGCTGTTTGCAACACTGTCTCTCCATATTGGAGTGCTGGCCTGGATCTGACCCAGCTCCCGGCCTGGGAAAGCAGCAGAGGATGGCCAAGTGCTTGGGTGTCCCTGCCACCCAGGTGGGAGACCCAGACGGAGTTCCTGGCTCGTGGCTTCAGCTTGGCCCTGTTCCAGCTGTCCTAGCCTTTTGGGAAGTGAAGCAGTGGAGATAATCAATCTCTCTCTCTCTCTCTCTCTCTCTCTCTCTCTTTTTTTTTTTACAGGCAGAGTGGACAGTGAGAGAGAGAGAGACAGAGAGAAAGGTCTTCCTTTGCCGTTGGTTCACCCTCCAATGGCCGCCGCCGCCGGCGCACCGCGCTGATCCGAAGGCAGGAGCCAGGCGCTTCTCCTGGTCTCCCATGGGGTGCAGGGGCCCAAGGACCTGGGCCATCCTCCACTGCACTCCCTGGCCATAGCAGAGAGCTGGCCTGGAAGAGGGGCAACCGGGACAGAATCCGGCGCCCCGACCGGGACTAGAACCTGGTGTGCAGGTGCCGCTAGGCGGAGGATTAGCCTATTGAGCCATGGCGCCAGCCCAATCAATCTCTCTCCCTCTCCCTCTCCCTCTGCCTCTCCCTCTGCCTCTCCCTCTCCCTCTCCCTCTCCCTCTCCCTCTCCCTCTCCCTCTCCCTCTCCCTCTCCCTCTCCTTCTCCTTCTCCCTCTCTCTGCCTTTCAAACAAAAATCTTAAAAAAAAAAAAACATTTAAAGGCCCTGAACTGTGGAATAGCAAGTAAAGCCGCCACCTACAATGCCAGCATCCCATATGGGCACTGGTTCTAGTCCCGGCTGCTCCTCTTCTGATCCAGCTCTCTGCTACGGCCTGGGAAAGCAGCAGAAGATGGCCCAAGTGCGTGGCCCCTGTGGGAGACCCCTAGGAAGTTCCTGGCTCCTGGCTTTGGCCTGGCCCAGCCCTGGTTGTTGTAGCCATCTGGGGAGTGAACCAGCAGATGGAAGACCTCTCTGTCTCTCTCTGTCTTTCCCTCTGTGTGTGTATGAGACTCTGTCTTTCAAATAAATATTTTTTAAAAAAAAGAGCAGAGGAAGGACCTTCCAACAGTTCACAGAGCATGCACAGGACCCTTCCGCTGTACTTCCCCGGGAACTCTGTGAGGTCCCTTGTGTGTGCTGTGACACGGCTTCTGCTGCGAACGCACACTCAACCTCCAACAGAGTGCTGTGACGTGCAGACCTCCCCCGGGTCAATCAGAAACCCAGAACGCAGGTGACCCCTGGGGAGGGGAAACTGAATGGAGATCAATCGGGAAGCAAGGGAAGGTGTTGCACCCTAGACCTCTGTAGTCTCAGGTTTTAGTACTGAAGAACTTACGAGCTAAGTCTAAACCACATAGAAAGCAGACTTAAGGGGCGGGTTTTAGCCCAACAGATGAGCACCCCGCCTCCTGTGTCGGCACACCTGCACTCATTACCTGGCTCCAGCTTCCTGCTGACGTGGACCCTGAAGGCAGCAGTCACTGGGTTCCTGTCACCCACGTGGGGAACCTGGATTGGGATCCCAGCTCCCGGCTTTCATCTTGGCCCAGCCCTGGCTGGTTTGGGCATTTGGGGAGTGAACCAGTGGCTGAGAACATTCTCTCTCTCTCTCTCTCTCTCTCTCTCTCTCTCTGCCTCTCATATGCATGAATGATGACCACTCTCACCTGGAGGCCCCAGAGCCCAAGCCCAGGCTCCCGCAGGCAGCCAACGAGACTCCGTCCCTTAGGTAACAAAGCAGACACGGGAGCAGGTGCACAGACGCAGCGGCTCTGCCGCATTCCAGAAGCCACAAGCAAGTTGCCAAGGCCACGGTCACTCGGGGCAGGGGCCGCATGGAGGCACAAGCACGAGGAGGGGGAGACGGGGGGAAGAGACCTGGAATCTGTCCACTGCAGATAAGGCCTTGCAGGGGACAATTTCAACATGCCCGCACTTAGTGTGTGCCTTAACAGACATTTTTGTCCAACTCCCACATACCAGGGGCCATTCTGAGCAGGAAATAGGATGGACAGTCCCCAGTTTAACATGGTTCAACTTGGGTTTTTTTTTACTTCGTGGGGTTGCAAAAATGTATGTATCCAGCCCTTCCGCTGTCCCTTTCAGTATGGTATTCAGTCAGTCACACCTTAGTATAAAATAGCTTTGCGTTAGATCACTTTGCCCAAGCACAGGCTATGTTAGCGTCCTGCCCTGCTCCGGGTATGCTGGGCCAAGTGTGATGAGGGCTGCGCTAGCTTCATTAGGTGCATTTTTGACGTACGACACTTTTGTGCTGGGTTTGTCAGGACATGAGCCAAGGAGCGCCTGCACAGGGCAGTTTCTGTTTTCCCAGGGCCGCCTCGTTCCCCTCTTCCCTCCAGTTCAAGGCTCCAGGGGCCGCGTTCTGCCCCGACCCAGCCTCTCCCTGGTTCCTCCAAGGGAACGGCGTGGGGAGGCCCCGTGGAAAGGCTCAACGTGAGAGCCGGCACTGACGTGCTGCTCTGTGCTGGGCTTGTCGAGGTCAGATGGAGCCGGCACACCCACGCCGAGGCTGCTGAGCCTCTGGTCTAACCCCAGCCCCAAGTGGGTGCTCACAGGGACGGGAGAGGTTTGCATTCAGGGCCTGCAGGCTCGTGTGTGCTCACGAGTGTCAGGTGCACCTTGTTCCCCACTGCCCTCCCGTCTCCCTCCCCAGCTGCCTGCCCCGTGACATTCAAGGCCCAGGGCCAGGCAAAGATACAGCCCTCTAGACAGCTCAGACAACCCTTCAGCTGTGAAGGCCAAAGCCCTGTAACACATTTCTGATGGATTGTACATAGATAGATAGATAGATAGATAGATAGATAGATAGACAGATAGATAGACAGACAGATAGATAGATGACAGATAGATGATAGATAAATATATGATAGATGGATGGTAGATAGATAAATAGATGATGGATAGATGATAGATAGATGGATAGATGATAGATAGATAGATAGATAGATAGATAGATAGATAGATAGATAGATAGATGATAGATGGCCTGTGTGTGTGGTGTGTGTGGAGAGAGAAAGAGACACAGACTGGATGGATAAATGACAGATAATAGATAGAATAGAAATAAATTATAGAGGGCCGGCACTGCGGCTCACTAGGCTAATCCTCCGCCTTGCGGTGCCGGCACACTGGGTTCTAGTCCCAGTCGGGGCACCAGATTCTGTCCCGGTTGCCCCTCTTCCAGGCCAGCTCTCTGCTGTGGCCAGGGAGTGCAGTGGAGGATGGCCCAAGTGCTTGGGCCCTGCACCCCATGGGAGACCAGGAGAAGCACCTGGCTCCTGCAATTGGATCAGCGCGGTGCGCCGGCCGCAGCACGCTGGCCGAGGTTGCCATTGGAGGGTGAACCAACGGCAAAGGAAGACCTTTCTCTCTGTCTCTCTCTCTCTCACTGTCCACTCTGCCTGTCAAAAAGAAAAGAAAAAAAAAGAAATAAATGATAGATACAGTGTGTGTGTGTGTGTGTGTTTCTGTTTGTGGAGAGAGAATGGGTGGATGATAAATGACAGAATAGAAATAGAGATAAAAGATGGACAGAATATGTATGTGTATATATAGATAGATAACAGATGGATGGATGGATAGATAGTAGGATAGAGAAAGATGGATAGACAGGATAGAGATAGATAAATGTGATAGGTGATGGCTAGCTAGCTGACGGACAGATAGGAGATACGATGTTTCCTTGCAGGGCTGTAGGCATTCAATGAGACCCCCATGTGCACAGCACCCAGCAGGCAGCAAGTGGTTGGTCCTTATTAGATGCTTGTCGTTATGTTACGAGGCTCGCGATGGTGGTAGCAGCTGCTGCTCTGATCCGCAGAGCTTCGTGTCACAGGAAAAGCTGAACGTAGGGTGACAGCGTCATCTTTGGATGGGATATTGATCTGGGGTGTGGGCATCAGGGAGCCTGGGGTGCACCTGTGTCCTGATGCAGGCTGTGGGGTGCACAGGGCTCACATCTGCAAAGCTTCCCCGAGTCAAGTGCAGGAGACGTGAATACTTCACTGCCGTGGGTTACACCCCGACAGAACATTGCACTTAGAGAAATACGGTAGCCGGAGAGCTGTCACTCCTCTCTGCCGTCAGTCGCCTGCGTGACCTCGTGTGACTTCTTGAGTGACAGCTACCACATCTATAAAATGGGGAAGCCTTGCCAGAGGCCAGGGGCCTGGGCCACATGGTCCCCTTGTCCTCAAACTCTCTGGGCCTCAATTTCAAAGCACACAGAGAATGGCAGCCACTCCTGGAGGAGACCCCTACGCAGGACTGAGGTCTGAGCCAGGCTGCTTGGACGGCACTGCCTGGTACGGTGCCTCCAGACCAAGCTGTAGTTTAGGGAAAGCCTACAATAGTGCTTCCGAAAGATGGGAATGCAAGAGCTGTGGATGCCTGGGCTCCATGAGGACCCACTGGAGGAGGATGCCCACAGACCCATCATGTGCCAGGCTCAGTGCCATTTTGCCCAATGATATGCAGTCTTTAAAACAGACAGGTGTATGTGAACTTGGAAACATTGTGTCTCCTTCGGCTCCTTTGCCTTTTCTAATTTTTTTACTATATTTATACAGCCCCCCCCCCAAAAAAAACCCTATAGAAATTAAAGATTGCAAAAATGCATGAGAACCAAAGAAGCTATTTTCCTCTCTGTGGGAAGGGCAACTGAGTTCTGAATTTGCCAATCAGTCGTGCATAATCCGACACCGCCCCCAATTAATGCCGAGTTAGGCTGTGATTGCACCTGCTGCATCACCCGGGGCCCGGGATGGTCTCGAAGGCCACGTGCGTGTGATTTCAACTTTGATTAACAGAGAACAGGCTTGCGGGGGGCAGGGGAGGCAGGGGGACTGGCGGGAAGGCTACTTGCACTGAGAGACAGCCAGAGTGTGCCTGGACCCCGTTACCATAGCAACAGCACAGCAAAGCTATTTAGTTGTTAACTCCTGAGAGAAAAGGCAGGAGGAGAATTAGCAGAAAGTTATAGGACGATTAGGACGGCAGGTGGTTAACCTCTTTCCCTCCAGCCCTCCTGTGAGCGTACTCAGCACGGCCCGGTGGCTGTACCCAGGCTTCTGTCGGCTGGTTGCAGGAACCTGGCTGGGCAAGACGACATGCTGTCGTGGCTCTTTGGGGATGATCCCAAGGATGGAGCTTTCAAACCACACTGCACACCTGGTCCCCTGGAGACTGTCCAAATGCAGGCTCCAGTAGGAATCAGCCTTGGGGAGCTGCTCAGCCCTTTGCCCAGCCTCCCTGGGAGAGCGCGGGGCAGGTACCACTGTCCCCCAGACACTGCCTCGATTTGGTCTCCCAGCCTCCAGGAGAGTGAGAATCAGATCCCCTGGTCTCGCGTGTTTTGTTACAGCATCCCGAGGAGACTAAGGCAGAGACGGTTCCGTGCCTGCGTGCACAGATGGGCTCCCCCCCACCCTGCAAACGGCTGTCTCTCGGTGCCTTCCACATACATTGAGCCATTGTCCTTTAGCTGAGGGTTTCCAGCTTGGCCAGTCTTCTGCTATGGCAAACCTTGCTACGATACACACCCTTGTGTGTGCTCTCGGGCACATGCGGGCCATCTGTTGGGCCAATCCCTAGATGGGGAGTAGCTGAGTCAAAGGTATTTTTTAAATTACATTTAGGATTTTTCAAGGATGTCTTTGTTTGAAAGGCAGAGTTACAGAGAGAGAGAGAGAATCGTCCACCTGCTAGTTCACTCCCCAAATGGTCAAAACAGCTGAAGCTGGTCGAAACCAAAGCTACAGCCAGGAACTCCATCCAGGTCGGCACTTGGGCCATCCTCCGCTGGTTTCCCAGGCGCATCAGCAGGGAGCTGGATTGGAAGCAGAGCAGCCGGGACTGGAACTTAAGCTCTGATACAGGATGCAGGCACCCCAGGTGGCCAGAAACCCCACAGGAGTGGCAGGGGCCCCCAGCACTCAAGCCCTCTTCTGCTGCTTTCCCAGGTGCATTAGCAGGGAGTCGAATCAGAAGTGAAGCAGCCGGGACTTGAACCGCATTTGTACCGGATGCCAGTGGCACGGGCAGTGGCTTAACTCTCTGTGCCACAACGCCGGCCCCAGGGTGTGTGTGTTTTCTATGATGCCAGATAACTTCCTACAAAGAAGTTACACCAGGCTCACCCTGTCAATTTTTACCAATAAATAATAATAATAATAATAAAGTCCATTTCCATATACTTGGCATACTACATACCACCAGTTTTCAACCTTATCAATCCAATAAATGAAAAAGAGTCCTTGTTTTCATTCAATAGGAATGCCATTGAGCATTGCAAGTTCCCGAGCCATTCCAGTCAGCGGTGAAGTGTTCTTTTATTTCGGAAGGGTATTGATTTCTGCATATTGATTTGGGAGCCTCATGGAATCCTCTTGCTAATAGCTTTCTTTGGCGGATGCCTCGAGAGTCTCCTAGTTACCCCATCACAGCACTTGGAAATAATCTTCTCTTTGCCATGTTTACTCCTTTTATGAGAATACATCGTGGTTAAAAAACAGATGAGCGCCGCGGCTCACTAAGCTAATCCTCTGCCTGTGGCGCCGGCACACCGGGTTCTAGTCCCGGTCGGGGCGCCGGATTCTGTCCCGGTTGCCCCTCTTCCAGGCCAGCTCTCTGCTGTGGCCAGGGAGTGCAGTGGAGGATGGCCCAGGTGCTTGGGGCCCTGCACCCCATGGGAGACCAGGAAAAGCACCTGGCTCCTGCCTTCGGATCAGCGCGGTGCGCCAGCTGTGGTGGCCATTGGAGGGTGAACCAACGGCAAAGGAAGACCTTTCTCTCTGTCTCTCTCTCTCACTATCCACTCTGCCTGTCAAAAAAATAAAAATAAATAAATAAATAAATAAATAAACAAACAGATGAGCGATCTTAACCAAGTTTTCCAGCAGGGCTGAAGTGCGCGCTTGGCAGCTCCACACCCACATTCCCAGCCCCAGCCCTGACAAGCCCCGTCCTACTTACTCTCTGCTCCTGTGGAGTTCCGCTCCTTGAGACCCCACCCGTGCGCGGGATCACGCAGCCCTGGTCCCTCGGGGCCGGGCGAGCTTCCCTCCACACATCCTGCAGGTTCAGCCACGAAGACTCTCTCTCTTTCCAGAGACTGGATCATAAGCCGAGGGACGTAGTTCAACCTGCAGTGGGCATTTAGGCATTTAGGTTGCTCCCACACCTTGGCTCGCCATTTTTGGGCCCTTACTCCTTCCTCTCACTGGCTATGACTCTTTTTTCTTTCTTCCTTCCTTTTTTTTTTTTTTTTTTTTTTTTTTTGACAGGCAGAGTTAGACAGTGAGAGAGAGAGAGAAACAGAGAGAAAGGTCTTCTTTCCGTTGGTTCACCCCACAAGTGGCCGCTACTGCCGGCGCTGCGCCGATCTGAAGCCAGGAGCCGGGTGCTTCCTCCTGGTCTCCCATGAAGGTGCAGGGGCCCAAGCACCTGGGCCATCCTCCACTGCCTTCCCGGGCCACAGCAGAGAGCTGGACTGGAAGAGGAGCAGCCTGGACTAGAACTGGTGCCCATATCGGATGCTGGCGCCACAGGTGGAAGATTAGCCAAGTGAGCCACAGAGCCGGCCCCTGGCTATGATTCTTAAAAACCAGCTCTCAGATGGCAAGAGTGAGAACGGGTACCCTTGTTCCTGATTTTAATACGAGCTGACATCTCACAGCAGTAATAGGTTTACATCATGGAGAATAATGCTGACTTTTGGTGTGAGACAGATTTTTTATTTTTTTTAAGATTTATTGATTTATTTGAGAGGCAGATTTACAGAGAGAGGGAGAGACAGAGAGAAAAGTCCTCCATCCACTGGTTCACTTCCCAAATGGCCACAACAGTCGGAGCTGCACCAATCTGAAGCCAGGAGCTTCCTCAGGGTCTCCCACATGGATGCAGGGGCCCAAGCACTTGGGCCATCTTCGGCTGCTTTCCCAGGCCACAGCAGAGAGTTGAATCAGAAGTGGAGCAGCTGGGGCTCGAACCAGGACCCATTTGGGGGTGCTGGTGCCACAGGTGGAGGCTTAGCCCACTACACCACAGTGCCGGCCCCTACATTTTTGTTTTATAAAGGAAACATCTGTGTGGTTGAGAGCTTCCTCCGTTCCAGTTTATTTACACATTTTTATGAAAATGACAACAAATGAAATAGCAGGACACATTTTCTCAGCCCAGAACCGTCTCTGACTCCTGGGAGGGGCTGCACTGCGTTACGGGGCTCTCTGCTGCTCTCCTACCAGGGCTCTGGATCGATCTGCATAAGCAAAGTTCGTCTCTAGTCCTCTGTTTTATGCTTCGCCAGAGTTGAAATCAATAGCGCACAGGCATAAAGCAAGAGTCTGAATGTCTCCTTTGTAGCCCTCTGATAGGATTTCTTGAGTCTTGCAATTCTCTTTTCTCTCAAGTTTGATCGAGTCCAATTTTTGTTGTTTTTTTTTAAAGACTTGTAAGGTCATAAATGGCCATCGACAGGGAAACGATTAAGCGTTTGTGAACTGGAATTCCATCCCTGCTTACCCGTCTAAGGGGATCCTTTGGGAGACCCGAGAAGGACTAACTCTTCGGCAACTTTCTCATCTATTCCATGACCATCCGTCCAGTTGGTTCAGGATTTCTATCAGTAGCATAATCAGTTTGGAACTTTAGATGTTTCCTAGAAAGCAATCCAACATTTACAATGTTGTTTATGTAGCGAGGAGTATCTTCTTAAAAATGATTTAACTCGGGCCGGCGCTGTGGTGCAGTGGGTTAACACCCTGGCCTGAAGTGCCAGCATCCCATATGGGCGCTGGTTCGAGACCCGGCTGCTCCAGTTCCTGTCCAGCTCTCTGCTGTGGCCTGGGAAAGCAGTAGAAAATGGCCCAAGTGCTTTGGCCCCTGCACCTGCATGGGAGACCTGGAAGAAGCTCCTGGCTCCTGGCTTTGGATTGGCACAGCTCTGGCGATTGTAGCTAATTGGGGAGTGAACCATCAGATGGAAGCGCGCTGTCTCTCTCTCTCTCTCTCTCTCTCTCTCTCTCTCTCTCTCCTTCTCCTCTCTCTGTGTAACTCTGACATTCAAATAAATAAATACATCTTCAAAAAATTTTTAAAAATAAATGATCCAACTTCCTCTGTGGCTACAACTGCTTCTCATCATCACACACGTTTTGAGCATCTATGCTCCCTGCCCCTTGTATCCTGCGTACGTTAGCTGCTGACTTCTCTACTCCACTCTGTGTGTATTTTTGTTGTGATTTTCCTAGCTGTTGGGTTTAGGTGTTGGTGTCTTGTTCTCTGAGCCAGTAGCTTCCGTTTTCATTCCAGAAATCCTTCCACACGCTTTTACTACCTTTGGTTTTTCTGATAAGTCCTTAGATGACAATAGTTCACTGTTGCCCCTCCAGGCTTTGCAATCACCACAGTCTCCGTGTTCGACCCCCAGGATTTACATGTTGAAATGCTCACCCCCAAGGTGGTGGTATTTAGAGGTGGGGGCTTTACCAGGGGATTGTGTCATAAGGGTGGAGCCCCCAAGAAGGGGACCAGCGCCCTCTGAAGAGGAGACCCAGGGGTTAGCATGTGGAGCAGGGAATGCGGCCACCACCTGCCCTGCATCCCCATTAATGTTCCAGCTGCTCCACTTCCGATTCAGCTCCCTGCTAATGGCCTGGAAGATGGCCCAGCGGAAGATGGCCCAAGTGCTTGGGCCCTTGTGACCTACACGGGAGACCTAGAGAAAGCTCCTGGCTCCTGGCTTCAGCCACTGTGGTCATCTGGGCAGGGAACCAGTGGATGGAAGATCTCTCTTCCTTCTCTCTGTAACTCTAGCTCTCAAATAAATGAACCGATCTTTGGGAGCAGTGCGGGGAGAAGCCCCAGAGAGAGAGCCCAGGGAGGAAATAGGGAGAAGCCGCTGTCTGTGAACAAGGAGACAAACCCTCACAAGGCACCCAACCTGCTGCTGCCTTCATCATGGCTTCCCACCCCCCATGACTGCGAGAAACACATCTCGGCTGCTCACAGGCTGTCCAGTGTAGGGTGCTGGGCTACAGCAGCTGGAGCAGACGAGGGCAGTTAACGTAAGCCTCCAGGCTGCGAAGTCCAGCACAGCACTCGCTCCCCACATGTGGCCATTTGCATTTGAACTTTAAGTAACGCAAATGAAGCGAAATGAAAGGTTCGGTTCCTCCGTCCAATTGGGCGTATTTTAATTGTTCAATGACCACGTGTGGCTTCTGTATTCGACATCACAGGTGCACAACGGTTTCTTAGTGGGACCAACGCTGTGATGCATATTATACAGTTGCACTGGGCTGAACTCCTGCAGTGACAGGTGACAAAAATTCTCAACTTAAAGTCATGTAAGCCCTAAAGAGGAATCTTCGCAGCCCAGGACCTGCGGAGCCTTGGCGAACAGCTGGCCTGGCACAGCCACGTCCAACACTGCCTTTCTCTGTGTCTTCTGGTCCTGCTTGCCATAGCTCCCTCAGCTCTCATCACCGGGGTTCTTTCCCTCTCCCGGTTTCTCTTCTCTTTATTTGACTTTCCTCGGCTCCACATGCTCTGACGATGTGTGGCGCAGCAGTTAGACCCGCGATGCAAAGTCCGACTTCCTGAATGGAACCCTTGTTCCACCAGAAACGCAAGTGCTTGATTCCCTGTCCTCTCCACACTTCACCATCCTCAGCCTTCCTCTGTAGAATGGGAATACAATGTAACCTATAGTGTCCGGGTGTTGGGTACAGCAAATAAGATAATGCATACACCCCACTTAAACGGTGCCTGGGATAAGTGCTCAACAAAGATGAGCTGCTGTATCAAGGAGGCATATTCTCTCCATGCAGCAGGTTTTGTGGCCATTGGGAGCCAGCGGCTCGCAGCATACAGGCCTGTAAAAGAGAGAGAGTCTTCTCCATCAGTCAACAAAGCTCAGCCAGGACTCTGATGAACCCAGCTTGGCTCAAATGCTCATCTTGAAAACAATCGCTGTTGCCCAAAGCCTTGGTTACCCAGCTTTCTGAGCCTGGGTCACGTGCCCCACATGGGCAGCCAAAGTAAGGTCGGCCACTGTGGATAACGACCCCATCAGGACAACACCGTTTTGGCAGACACAGTTTTCCAAAGACAAACCGGGCTACGTTCACCAAAGGAAGGCCATGGAAAAGTGTGCGGAAATGATGGCAAATTGTCTTCTGCATTCCGTGCCTTGAATCCCCAACATGCATTCTACATACATGTGGGTGCACACACACACACATACGCACACACTCATTCCCTTGCATATATTTTAAATGCTCACGCACGACACAACTCTCCCACGTGCGTCCCAAATTCACAAACAATTATGCAAAAAGCGCCAAGTTCCACCACTCCCTGTCTCCCCCCAGGACCAGGATTCCTGAGTGAGGGGCATTTTTATCACTCTGATCTGGGAGTGGTTCCCAGTGATCAGCAAGCTATGAGCAGCTGATACACTTAACCACCCCTCAGCATGCCCGCCATATGGGGGCGAAGGGATAATGGTGCACACACACACCCCCGTGGCCCTGTTGAGAAAATGAGGAAGAAGATAAGAACAGGCAGAGTCCCCATTGCATGTCCAGGAAGTGAATTTCTTGGTCAAGCTCTGCCCCAAATCCTGCACAGAGGAAATCTCCCTCGTCCAGTGTTTCACACGACCATGTATTAGAGAGGCAGAGCGAGGGATAACCCTGTCCACCGGCTCTGGAGTGTCCACTGCCCCGGGAGGAAATTTCCCGTTAGGATGACTCAGGGGACCCGGCTGTTACCCTTGAGCTTTAGCAAGTCCAGGCCCAATTAGCCAGGCTGGGGTTATTCAGGTCACAGCTTCTGAGATGTGACTGAATCAGATCATACAACGCTTTCAAAATGCTGGTCTTGTTACCAAAAACTTCTGTTCTGATGTCTACTTCAAGGCGGAATTCTCACAATAGAGACCCTGCCAAGCAACGGTCTTTGAACCTGAACCCCTCCCTGACAAAGAATCCTTCCAGCAATTCTGGACGGAACTGACTTTCGGTAAATAGACTTCCGGTGTGTTTTCATGTTGAATCTGAATTGCTCCCAGCATTCTTAAAGAACAACCTGATTTCAGTACATGTGGAAATAACACAGTGCAAGTATTTTCTAAGAGAGTCAATCCTTAGTCGCTCCACACTTCCAGGCAGGTGGATCAGTCAGTCCACCCTCCAGAGATCCAGTGGGGATCAGAGATCTACTTTTTTTGTACTGTACAAGATGACCTGTTGGCACAATCGTCATTACAACCTCAGCCATTCCACCATCACAATTCAGAGTTAAAGTTAGCTAGCACACTGCTTGAAAATCAAATAAAATGTCAATGCATCAAATTTTGGGGTGCAAGGGACCGGCATTGTGGTGTAGCCGGTAAAGCTGCCACCTGCAAGGCCAGCATTGCATTTGGACACCAGTTCTTTTCTTGTCTGCTCCACTTCGGATACAGCTTCCTGCTAATGGTCTGGGAAAGGCAACTGAAGATGGCCCGAGTGTCTGGGCCCCTGCCACCCCCGTGGGAGACCCGGACAGAGTTCCAGGCTCCTGGCTTCAGCCTGACCCAGCCATTTAAAAGCTGTTACATTGGTGAGTGAACAAGTGGACGAAAGATTTCGAGCGCTCTCTCTCTCTCTCTCTCTCTCTCTCTGTAACTTTCAAAATAAATAAATAAATCTTTAATAAAAAAAAAAGAAAACCTTTGGGTGCACTCTCTGACATTAGAGTTGAAACTTCACACTTCCAAGAACCCATGTTCCCATTCACCCTGTCACACAGGGGCTTTTGTAGTGTAAGTAGATTCAGGAGATCATAAACTAGCCATCGCGCAGTTGGCTGAGTACACTTTCATCTGACAGAGTGATCTGGTAGTTACTTGGTTGTTTCTGTCTGCGCAGACCACTCTATTGCTATTAGTATTCCTGCAAGCAACAGTATGTGAGGCTAACTCTCAGAAAAAGAGACTGTGTGGCTCTCTGGATTGTTGGGAGAGTCGAGCTTTGAATGGAAGGTTTCTCACTGTGCGACATCCTGCCGGTGAACTCTCTTTCACTTAGCCACTGTCACCGTCCACCTGGCAGGTGCTCCATCTCCGAAAACCAGGCGGTCACCAGCACCTGCACCTGCAGCAGGGAGTCAGAGAGTCCAGCCAGAGCCCCTTTCTTGGGTTCCTCTCTTTCAAATGAATATCAAGTAGGGAGAGTCTGAAGAGCAGCCAGGAGGTCACGTGCATCAAGCACGCTAGGGAAATTCGTTTTCCAAGCTCCCCCTTGGGGGAAGAAGAAGCAATTGATTCATAAGCCAGATTCACTAAATGCAGAAATGTGGCCCAAAAGTCTCTACACCTCCACGAAATGTGATCAAGACCCCTTTTAGGGGCTGGCGCTGTGGCATGGGGGGTAAAGCTGCCGCCTGCAGTGCCAGCATCCCATATAGGCACTGGTTCAAGTCCAGGCTGCCCTACTTCTGATCCAGCTCCATGCTGTGGCCTGGGAAAGCAGTGGAGGATGGCCCAGGTCCTTGGGTCCCTGCGCCCACGTGGGAGACCCGGAAGAAGCTCCTGGATCCGGGTCGGCACAGCTCTGGTCATTGTGGCCATCTGGGAAGTGAACCAGCGGTGGAAGACCTCTCTCTCTCTCTCTCTCTGCCTCTCTGTAATTCTGCCTTTCAAATAAATAATTTAAAAAAAAAAAGACCCCTTTTAACCATCAAGCTACATTTTCCATCCAAGAAATCCACATCCAAGTGACTGAACTGTACCGCTGCTGAAACATTGTATCTAGGAGCTGTAGACATCAACTCCCAGAAGGCTACAGGCTATCAGGTGGAGAAATGAGACTGAAACCAATGAATATCCCCCTCCTTTCCCCCTCAAATTCTTTTTTTTTTATTTGACAGGTAGAGTAGACAGTGAGAGAGAGAGACAGAGAGAAAGGTCTTCCTTCCATTGGTTTACTCCCCAGATGGCTGCCACGGCTGGCGCTGTGCCGATCCAAAGTCAGGAGCCAGGTGCTTCCTCCTGGTCTCCCGTGCAGGTACAGGGGCCCAAGCACTTGGGCCATCCTGCACTGCCTTCCCAGGCCACAGCAGAAAGCTGGACTGGAAGAGAAGCAGCCGGGACCAGAACCTGGCGCCCGTATGGGATGCCGGCGCCGTAGGCAGAGGATTAGCCAATCGAGCCACGGTGCCAGCCCCCTCAAATTCTTATTTAGTTGGCCTCACATAAACCTTTGTTGAGTGAAGTCCATGATGGGTAAACCTGGTTTCGATGGGTTCTCTGCTCTCTGCAGGTGCTTCTGAGACATCCCTGCTAGGTAGAGAACTCTGAGACTTTTCTGGACATTTCCCCAGCTGGGCTCCTGTAGACACCTCTGACGTACCTGGTTGGCCGTCCTCAAGTTTAGCATTGGCTCTGCCTCTTCTGGTCAGATGAGGCCTCTTCATGGCCTCCTTCTTTGTACCTTTTCTCCCCCGTGACTAAGCAGGGGCTACCATCAAATATTGGTTTTGATTCCCACGCTGGATTTGATGAGCTGACTTTTTGTTTAGCATCCAGACTGATCCTGATGTCGGCAGGCGACAGATCAACACCTTTCTGAGAATGTCTCCGTGGGAGCTGGGGTCAGCAAGGAGACTGCGATCAGAGGGAACATCGTCTACTGTCCCACACCACCCCTCGCTCCAGCACCTCCACCGAGAGTACATTAAGTTGTGGTTGATAATAGAGAACATTTGTCAATCCTCCCACAGAGCTAGGATTCGATATGAAAGAATGATGTTATTTGAAAAGGAGTGGGTCTTCATTTACATACCATGATCCCCGAGGGCTGTTCTGGAACATTCCAATGCACATTTGATATGTAGGTTGGGAGAGAACAGGCCAGACTGATTCCTGCCTCCCCAGCTCCATCCAGTGTCAGAGACACGAGACAAGGGTGATTGGATTGGACAGTGTCTACTGGTGGCTTGAACCACACAAAGCTATGTTTAAGTGTTCTGTTATATCCTGGAGATATGTTAATAAAAGCAATGATCTACAGCCTTTCTCATCCCCCTCCTTGTTTTCAGCTGATGTGACGTTTAACTTCCCTAACACAAAGTCACGTGATTCCGCCCTCTCACCTGCTTTATCGCTAATATTGCAGGGTCGACTTTTTGGATGTCACTGTCTGAAAGTGCTTCCTCCCCTCCACCCCTCCCTGAAGCCCCCACCCGGGGACAACACCAGCTCACCTTTGTCCCACTCACCTTTGTGAGTAGAATCCAAAAGCCAGCACCTGCTGTCCCATCACATGCGCACCCCTTCCAAGGCGGGCAGCTCAGTATTCCTGGCTTCCCTCCCCTCTTCCTCCTCTCTTCTAAACCTCGCCTTCTGTGACTTGTCTTTGACCTTTGCATTTTTAACCCTGGCAAAATGTGCACGCTATTCTGCCACAAAAATGCAGTTCCTCTGCTTTGTCTGGGGGGTGGGGTGGATGAAAGTGCACGCTGACATTGCACGAGCAGTGTGAATGTGGGACCGCCACGTTCCGTAGAGCCAGGGCTGGGATGACCGCTCACCATGCCTTGCCCAGCTATTTGCTTTCCCTGAAGTTGATAATTACACTTGATTTCCCTCATCAAACTTTCTCTTTTCTGCCACGCATCCCGTGGCACCCCCTACTTTGTCAAGGTCATTTTCCCTTGCTCTGCACACCTGGCTCTCTCTCCACTGACTTCCGGGGGTGACTCCTCAGTTTTTTGAATCCCCCCGACCTTCCTTGAGTGACTCCCTGACTTTGTGAGAGTCTAAAGCATCTCCCCCAAAACATGGACCTGGGGGGGCACCTTTTCAGAGCCCCCGCAGCTCGGAAATGGCCATTCCTAAACCCTCCAAAGGCTGAGTGTAGAAGTCAAGGTCACCAATTCTTTCTCCCCTGCACCCCAGCCACAAATCACAGCAGAGGGGGTGAGAGGCACAGAGGAGATTCCAGCCGTCTCCTCTGAAGCCAGACATTTAAAAAAAAGATTTTCGAAAACGTTATTTTTTTTTTTTTTTTTTTTTTTTTTTTTTTTGACAGGCAGAGTGGACAGTGAGAGAGAGAGACAGGGAGAAAGGTCTTCCTTTGCCGTTGGTTCACCCTCCAATGGCTGCCGCGGCCGGCGCGCTGCGGCCGGCGCACCGCGCTGATCCGATGGCAGGAGCCAGGAGCCAGGTGCTTTTCCTGGTCTCCCATGCAGGTGCAGGGCCCAAGCACCTGGGCCATCCTCCACTGCACTCCCTGGACACAGCAGAGAGCTGGCCTGGAAGAGGGGCAACCGGGACAGAATCCGGTGCCCCAACCAGGACTAGAACCCGGTGTGCCGGCGCCGCTAGGCGGAGGATTAGCCTAGTGAGCCGCGGCGCCGGCCGAAAACGTTATTTTTCATTAGCATGTTAGTGTGTTACGGGTTTATCATTTTGTAAGGGATTAACAATTTTTTAAATTTTTTTTCTCAAAACTTTGAAGGCATCGCTCTGCTGCTATGTAGAATCCTCTGGTGCAGATGAGAAGCCACGGCTTTTATGAGCTTTGGGACCTCCGCCTGCGGTGCCGGCATCCCACATGGGCGCTGGGTTTGGTCCCGGCTGCTCCTCTTCTAGTCCAGCTCTCTGCTGTGGCCCGGGAGGGCAGTGGAGGATGGCCCAAGTCCCCGGCTGAGGTTCAGAGGTGCACCTGCCCGCGAGTCCGCTTGCTGCTTTTACGGGCTTTGTTCTAACGGGGGAGATGGCGAAAGGCAGGAAGAGAGGGGAAGGAAGGAAGGACGGAAAACTGAGCTGGTGAGAAAAGAGAGAAGTTAAAATGGAGCGAGTGGACAGCACACGCTTCAGTTTGCGTGTCACAGGATGTCTGTGTCCCCTAGACACACGACCACCCCAGGGCACATGTGCTGCTGCCATCTTGCAGGTGGGGAGACAAGGACACAGGAAAGTTGGAGCGGCTTACTCCAGACTGACCAGCAAGTCAAGGGCAACACCAGCCCCGTGCCCCTTCAACCTCCACGAGGCAGGAGCGGAGATGGAGCACCAGGTTCTGAAGTGAGCTCTTCAAGAGACACAGATGGGAGCGACCATACCTGGAGGTGCAGGCTGCAAGGTTCTAGGGCTCTCAGCCGGGGTGGGCGTTTGATGCCATCACAAAGATGAAGACACTGCTTGGGGCCAGGGCCATGGCAACAGCAGGTTAAACTGCTGCCTGCAATGCCAAGATCCCATAGGGGCACGAGTTCGAGTCCTGGCTGCTCCACTTCCGATCCAGCTCCCTGCTAATGCACCTGGGAAAGCAGCAGAGGACGGCCCAAGTGCTTGAGCCCCTGCACCCATGTGGGAGACCCAGAAGAAGCTCTGGGCTCCTGGCTTTGGCCTGGTCCAGCCCCAGGTGCAGCCGTTGCAGCTATTTGGAGAGTGAACCAGAGGATGGAAGATATCGCTCTGTGTGTCTCTCTCTGTCTCTCCTTCTCTCTCTCTATAATTCTGCCTTTCAAATAGATTTTTAAAAATAGATCTTTAAAAAAAGATCGATGCTGCTTGGAGTGCCTGCATTTCTTATCAGAGTGCTTGGGTTTGAGTCCTGGCTCTGCTGCCAACTCCAGCTTCCTGTTCATGTGCACCCTGAGGGGCAGCAGTGATGGTGCAAATAGTTGGGTGCCTACCACTGACCTGGGAGACCCTGGCTGAGTGCCAGGCTTCTGGCTGGCCCAGGCCTGGCTGTTTCAAGTATTTGGGGAATGATCCAATGGGTGGGAAATCTCAGTCTCTCTCTCTCTCTCTCTCTCTCTCTCTCTCTGCCTTCCAAATAAAAAAATTTTTTTTTGAAGATGAGAGCTACAGAGGAGAGGCAGAGGTAGTGGGAGAGAGACAGAGAGAGAGGGAGAGAGGTCTTCCAGCAGCTGACTCACTCCCCAAACAGCCACAACAGCCAGGGCTATGCCAGGCAGAAGCCAGGAGCTAGGAGCTTCATCCTGGTCTCCCATATGAGTGCAGGGGCTCAAGCACTCGGGCCATCCTCTGCGGCTTTCCCAGGTGCACTAGCAGGGAGCTGGATTGGAAGTAGAGCAGCCGGGACTTGAACCAGTGCCCATATGGGATGGGCTCCCATATGGGATGCCAGCACTGCAGGCCAGGACTCTACCTGCTACACCGCAGCACCAATCCCCATTTCTTTTTTAAATTTAAAGGAAAAAAGTCACAGAGTGTCTTCCACACAGGCCACAATACAAACGGCACCCCAGATGTGACAGCACCTCGGGGCTCCCTAACCCATGTGACAGACGACATTATTGGAGTCACAAAATACCAGGTGATTTCTCTCTCTCTCTCTCTCTCTCTCTCTCTCTCTCTCTGCAAAACACCAAGAAAAGATCCTACAGCCTGGTCTGGTAGAGACCTCCCACGTGTCCAAGCTGCGGACGTCGGCACAGTGAGCGCAGGGCTGGTGGCACGGTGTCTCCCGCCCCTTTGGCCATCCCCAGCTCCGTGTCTGCCTCCGACACGCTTCCCAAAAGCTCCCTGGGATGGGCCGAGGGCTGCTGAAAACATTCGCTTGTGATGGAAGCCGGAGAGGCACAATGACAAGGAAATCTCCTGACGACCCAGAAAACATCTCCACCAAACTAGAGGAGAAAGAAAGCAATTTTATTAGCGAACAAGCAGCAAACGAGAATGCAAGGCGCGTCACAGACAATTCACACAGCGATTGCCAAGACAGAAAGGAAGCTGTCCCCATTGTGTGGCCCGGCAGATGCAGCTCTTCCCTGCAGGTCCCCGAGAGAGACCAGAGCTAGACCTTAACTCACCGGCTTGGACAGTACCGCTGACCACACACAATTGGCCTTGAGTTCCCTGGGAAGCTGGGGGACCTCCCTGTGTGCGCTGATTGGCTTTACCCAAGCAAAAACATCTCTATTTAAAGAGATTTATTTATTTATTTGAGAGGTAGGGTTACAAAGAGAGTGGGAGGGACAAAGACAAAGAGATATCTTCCACCTGCTGGTTCACTCCCTAAATGGCCACAATGGCTGGGCTGGGCCAGGCTGAAGCCAGGAGCCAGGAGCTTCATCTGGTTCTCCAACGTGGGTGCAGGGGCTCCAGCGCCTGGTCCAGCCTCTGGTGCTTTCCTGGGTGCATTAGCAGGGAGCTGGATCAGAAGTGGAGGAGCCGGGACTCGAACCTGTGCCCATATGCATCCCAGGTGGAGGCTTAATCTGCTGTGCCACGATGCCGGCCCTGGCAATTTGTTCTACTGAGGACTTCGGTGTGTCCAGCGCTAATCTAGGGCCTGAAGACTTGGCAATAAACACAGCAAACACCTCCTGGTCCCGCCTGTGTCAGCTTTTTCTGGATGGCCCAAGCCTCGGTTCACCCAGGACGCTCACTCCATCTCTGCCGGCTCCTGTCGGCCGGTTTCTCTTCTGCATTTCCTTCCGGATCTCACACTTGGAGCCGACCGTCTGGACCCTGTTCCTGACCCTGCCACCAACTCTGTGACCTCGGACTTGCTGCGTTTGCTTTCAGACGCCTTTACGCCCTGATCTGTCCAACGGGCACGGGGACATGTGGCTTGCACGTGTCGGAGCATTCCCGGGCAGCACACAGAAGCCACACAGAGGCCACGCCGCGGCTCTGCCCTGCCCAGCCCTGGCCGGGTCCTCGGTTTAGAGGAAGAAGTCAAGCTCTGTCATTTTCCGTGTTTCACTCCGGGCTGCTCAGCCTCGTGGCGCACCTGTCCCACTTTTCACAGCCTGATTTCCACACAGCACGCTCGGCCTGCTCCTGCCTGCACCAAGGCACACACACCAGAAACTCCTCACCAGGAATACGGCTTCCTGCGCCCAGCCGCAGCCGCTCCAAGGGCAGCCCGGAGCAGAACGTGAACTTCTACTCCCATGGCAACCGCTCTTTAAAAAAAAAAAAAAAAACAAGTTTTGCCAACAGTTTCATCACGCTCGTGGAAGGGTGCATACAAAATAAACATACGGGACTTCATTCTCCCCAGGGGAAAAAATAACGGAAGGGGCTGGTGTGGTAGCCCAGAGGCTAAGCCACAGCTCGGCCACCTGTAGCCTCCCCCACCTAAGTTCCTGGGTTTAGGTCCCAGTTCCTCTGCTTCCTGCTAACGCACATCCTGGGGGGCTGCAGGTGACGGACGGCTCAAGTGCCTGGGCCCCTGCCTGGCTCGGCCCTGGCTGCTGCAGGCATCTGGGGAGTGAAGCAGTGGATGGATGATCTCTATCTGTAACTCTGCCTTTCAAACAAATAACAATAATTAAATAAGTAAAATGAGAAGAAAACAGGTAAGAGACATCCTCACTCCTTTCCCTCAGAGCACAGCTTGTGCAGGGGCTGGCACTGTGGCACAGTGGGTCAGGGCCCCGGTCTGCAGAGCTGGCATCCCATGTGGGTGCCGGTTCAAGTCCCGGCTGCTCCACTTCTGATCCAGCTCTCTGCTATGGCCTTGCAAAGCAGTAGAAGATGGCCCAAGTGTTTGGGCCCCCGCACCTGCATGGCAGACCTGAAGAAGCTCCTGGCTCCTGGCTTTGGATTGGTGCAGCTCCGGCCTTTGCAGCCATCTGGTGAGTGAACCAGCAGATGGAAGACCTCTCTCTCTCTCTCTCTCTCTCTCTCTTTGCCTCTCCTTCTCTCTTTGTAACTCCGACTTGCAAATAAATTTTTTTAAGAAGAGGCTTTTGCGTTCTTTCTCTGTACTTGGCAAGGAAGAGAACTAAGACTTTGGCCAGCTTTGTGGTCCAGGGACCAGGGCATGCGCTTTGTGGGGACCTTGAAATGGTCATCAAGCCCAGGGCACCCTGGCTCACAGGAGGGCGGGAAGCCTGCCTGTCACCCACACACCTCGGGCCACAAAGGCTCCCCCTCAGGAGGCCAGCATTGTGACACAGCGGGTTAAGTCACTGCCTACAATGCCGACATCTCATATGGCCTCTCTCTGTCTCTCTCTGCCCCTCTGCCTTTCTAATAATGAAATAGATATTTTAAAAGATGCTAAGAGGGTCAGCGCTGTGGCTCAATAGGCTAATCCTCCGCCTTGTGGCGCCAGCACACCGGGTTCTAGTCCCGGTCAGGGCGCCGGATTCTGTCCCGGTTGCCCCTCTTCCAGCCCAGCTCTCTGCTGTGGCCAGGGAGTGCAGTGGAGGATGGCCCAAGTGCTTGGGCCCTGCACCCCATGGGAGACCAGGATAAGTACCTGGCCACCTGGCGGCAGCCGTTGGAGGGTGAACCAACGGCAAAGGAAGACCTTTCTCTCTGTCTCTCTCTCTCACTGTCCACTCTGCCTGTCAAAAAAAAAAAAAAAAAAAAAAAAAAAGATGCTAAGAGGTGAGCCTTTGGCCTAGCAGGAGAGAGGCCCACGTCCCACATCAGAGCTCCTGCGTTCCACTCCCACCCCCAACTCCTGTCTCCAGCTTCCCGCTGAGGCAGACCCTGGGGGGCAGCAGTGACAACTAAGTGACTGGGTCCCTGCCACGCATGTGGGAGACCTGGATTGGGTTCCTGGTTCCAGGCCCCCGACTGTTGCACACGTTTGAGGGGTGAACCAGTAGACAGAAGGGCTCTTGCTTGCTCTCTCTCTTCCCCCTCCACGCCCCTCTCTCATAAATAAATATTTTTTCACCGTTGAATGGATTTTTTGCAGCAACACAGTGGGCGCTTAACAGAATGCCCGATGGATCTCAGCCAAGACTCACATGGGACACACCCAGAAGAGCCAAAGGCCTGAGCTGTCGCGGTTCACAAGCTGACGTGTGGGTCGGCCACAGCTTCGTGGCCGAGACGAAGGGCTGTGTGACTCACCGTGACAGCCGTCGCCAGAGCATCGCTGTTTTCCTCTGTGTCTTGGTCCCACGGGGCGATGGGATGGGTGTCAGGTGACAGCAGCACACGCAGGGGCTTGCACTTCAGGAAGGAATCTCTGAAGTCAGGGACCACAAATCTTTTTTAGTGGGCAGTAAGTGTGCCTGCCCTTTGCCCCAGCCAAGCGCTCACGACTCTACGATCATGAACCTGGGAAACCACATGCAGATGGACCCAAGCGTGAAGAGTGGTAGAGACCCAGGGCCGGCAGCATTGCCTGCCCTGACGTCAGGGCGGACGCTTGGAAAGGTGTTGAATGTTGATGCTGTAACACGGGGTGACTGGGAGAGACACGGGAGTGGCTTCGACAGAAGCTTAATCCCATGCATTGGTGGCACCCTAAGTGCCATCGGCTGGGTTCTGCCCAAGGTCTGTCCACAGTCAGTCTACTTCAGAACCAATGCCAGCAAGCAGGGTGAGTGGCAGGAGGTGTAGACAGGGGCAGCCGGGGGTTTGCTATCGAGCTGTTCCCCTGGGTGGACAACAGCGCATCATCCCACGGAGCCTTCGGAGGGGCCCCAGCAAGGCACCCAGCACTGGGTCCCCAGAGAGTAAAGAGGAAGCGCTAACCCACTGTCTCCCTCCGCCCCTGCTCATGGGGTGCCTGCCGGCAGCACCCGGGGCACAGGCGTACGTGAGCTCCCAGCAGGTGTGAAACCCCCACGTGGCTCTCTCGTAACACACCTTCTTCATGAACTTGTGGATTCCACGTTTTCCACACCCAGATCAGCTTCCTGTGAACTTTCCAAAGCCCACTCCCACCACACAGCTGGCCCTGAAGCCCTGGTGGGTAACCACCCTCCCCCATGCCAGCCCCTCTGTCTCCCATTCCACCGAAAAAACACCAGCACCGCGTGGGCCTCTGGATAAATTACGTGTCCCTCCCCGAGGCTGGACACTGCCGGCGCCCTGTTCACGTCCCCTTGACAATGACCGTCGCATGCTCACAGGGGACTTCCTTCCTGAAGCTCAAAGCCCCCCCCCCCAGCTGTGGGAGTGCCTTCTGCTTGGCCTCAGAACAGGCTGGAGGGGCTCCAGGGACAATCTCAATGAATGACGACCAGGAGGTAGGGCCTGGGACCACTCCGAGGCTTCTCCCACATGGCCCCTCCCCCGATGGTGCCTACTGCGGCTGAACCTCATTTGTCCACGTGATGACTTGGTCATGGACACGTAGCAGGAATAAGGACTCGTGCTGATGTCTGCCCGCTACAGCATCCCCGTGACCATGACTCTCATGTCCTGCGGCTTGGCAGGGCCACGGGCGAAAGGGGTCATGCTAACCTAAGCAGGAGTTAAGTAGCAGGGAATAAGTATCAGGACATGGCAAACACTGGCCGTAAGAGCCACCAAGGACGAGAATAGCAGCCTTGGGTCAGCCAGGGCGGGATGGGAAAGCCAGAAGGCGACCTGGCAGCCTTGGACAAGGCTGTGCCGTCCTGGAATTCCAAGCCAGCAGCTCCCCCTGTGAGCCTGCGGCGGCCGGCCGGGGCCCTGCCCAGCCTCGGAGCGTGCTCCGTTCCCCTGCACTGCAGAGCGGGGCGTCAAAGAGTTGTCTTCTTGAGGTTGAGTTATACCTTGTCTATCAACCCCTTACCAGACCATGGGATACAAATATTCTCTCCCGCACTATCAGCCGTCTCCGCACTGCAGTAAGTTGTTTCCCTCGCTGTACTCAAGCTTTTGGATCTGATGCAATCCCATTTGTCTTCCTCCATTTCTGTCGTCAATGTTCTACAACATCAATGTAGAGACAGTTCACCTCTTTGGTTAAGTTTACTCCTTAAGTATCTTATTGTAAATGAAATTGTTTTCTTCATTGCTTTCCAGAGTGTTTGTCGTTAGTGTGTAGAAACACTGGCGGTTTTCATAGGCTGATTTTGTAACCTGCAACTTCACTGAATTTATGTATCAGTTTGAGCCATTTTTTGGAGTCTTTGGGGTTGTCTTTACAATCATATCATTGTCATCACCAAGCAGATGCTCTCACATCTCCCTAAATGGACGCAGTTGTCTCTCTTTCCTTGCCTGTTTGCTCCGGCTACTAGCTCTGTGTTTGGCAGAAATGTTCAGAGTGGGCATCCTTGTCCTGTTCCCGATCTTAAAGGCAAAGCTTGCGGCTTTTCATCACTTACTTGAATGTTGGCCGCGAGCCTGTCGTAGACAGCCCTTGCTGCACGGAGCTAACATTTCTTCTCCGCCTATTTGGTTGAGGGTTTTTATCATGATTGAAGGCTGCATTTCGCCAAATGCTCTTTTTGCATCCATTCAAATGATCCTATGCATTTTAGCCTTCATTTTGTTCCCATGGTGAGTCCCGTTTATTAATTTAGGCAGGTTGAATCACCCTTGTGTTCCTGGGAAAAAATCCCTCTTGGTTATTATCTTTGTAATGTGTAGCTGAATTCATTTTGCTTGTATTTTGCTGAATACTTTGCGTCTATGACCACTGAGTTTTGCGTGTTCACCAGGGATCCTGGCCCATATTCTTTCCTCGTGGTGTCCTTGTCTAGCTTTGATGTCAGGATGCTACTGGTCTCAAAAATGAGCTTGGATCTTCCCTCTTCATCAGTTTTCTGGAAAAGTTCAAGAAGGATCGGTTTTCCTTCCTTACATGCTTGGTAGAACTCAGCCGTGAATCCATCGGGTCCTGGGAGAACGTTCATTGCTGGTTCAACTTCCTCACTCCGATTTTTCTATGTCTTCCTGATTCAGTCCCGGTAGGCGACAGTTTCTAGGAATTCCTCCATCTCTTCCAGGTTTTCCAGTTTGATGGTGAACAGCTATTCACAGCCGTCTCTGCTGATCCCTTGTACTTCTGTTCTGTTAGTTCTAACACTACCTCTTCACAGCTAATTTTGTTTGCATTTTCTTTCTTCTTTATTAGCCTTGCTAAAGGTTTATCTATTATGGCCAGCGCCGTGGCTCACTAGGCTAATCCTCCTCCTGCGGCTCCAGCACCCCGGGTTCTAGTCCCGGTTGGGGCGCCAGATTCTGTCCCGGTTGCTCCTCTTCCAGGCCAGCTCTCTGCTGTGGCCCGGGAAGGCAGTGGAGGATGGCCCAAGTGCTTGGGCCCTGCACCCCATGGGAGACCAGGAGAAGCACCTGGCTCCTGGCTTTGGATCAGCTCAGCACACCGGCTGCAACCCGCCGGCCGTAGCGGCCACCTGGGGGGGTGAACCAACGGAAGGAAGACCTTTCCCTCTGTCTCTGTCTCTCTCTTACTGTCTAACTCTGCCTATCCAAAAAAAAAAAAAAAAAAAAAAGGTTTATCTATTGTTTATCTTGTCAAAAACTCAACTTTGTTCATCTTATCTATTGCTTTCCTAGTCTCTGTCTTGTTTACTTGTGCTCTGATTTTGGTTATTTCCTTCCTTCTGCAAAGAATGGGCTTATTGTGGGTTCTTTTTCAGTTATGGAGGTGTTTAGTTTATTTGAAAGCTCATTTTTTAAGATTTATTTATTTATTTGAAAGGCAGAAGAACTACAGAGAGAAAGAAACAGGCAGAGAGAGAGAGAGAGAGAAGTCATCCATTCACTGGTTCACTCACCAGATAGCCGCAACGGCCGGAGCTGCACCGATCCGAAGCCAGGAGCCAGGAGCTTCTTCTGGATCTCCCACATGGGTGCAGGGGCCCAAGGACTTGGGTCATCTTCTGCTGCTTTCCCAGGCCTTAGCAGAGAGCTGGATCAGAAGAGGAACAGCTGGGACTCGAACCGGCACCCATATAGGATGCTGGCACTGCAGGTGGCAGCTTTACCCGCTACACCACAGTTCATTTTTTTTTTTTTTGGATGTAGGTGTTTATTGCTACAAGCCTCCCTCCCAGGATCAGTGTGGAAGCATCCCATACATCGCAGTACAGCGTGCTTGCAGTTTTTGCTTGTGTCAAGATATTCTTTAACCCTCCTGATAACTCCTTTGATTCATTGGTTGTTCTGGAGCAAACTAATTTTCTACGATTCCTCTGTGATTGATTTCAAATTTCGTGCCATTGTATTCCAAAAACGTTTTTGACTTGATTGCATTCTGCTTAAACTTATTAAGGCTTATTTTGTGACCTCACATAAAGTCTATCGTAGAGAATGTTTTGTGTGCACTTGAGAGGAATGTGCGCTCTGTTGCTCTTGGATAGAATGTTCTGTGAATATCCGTTATTTGCTCTAACGTGTAGTTCAAGTTCACTGCTTCTTTATGAATTTTCTGTGCAGATGATGAACGCAGTGTTGAAAGTGGAGTGTGTGTTTGCTTCGAATGAGTATAACAGCCATGCTCTTTTCCCCTCACAGAATATTCACTGATGAATTAGGAACTAACTTGTTCCAAATGATTCTCTGCATTTTTTGAAGTCAGAATGTTCACTGTTGGAAACTTTCGGATATTTTCATTCCAAAAGTAAAGAGAGAAAATACAAAATCAGCCTTATAAATCAATGTGTTCAATGGATTTTTTTTTTTGCACCAAATAAAGGCATGTGAACATGCACCATGCTTTGTGAATAAAATGCATGCACATTCGTTTCTTCAAGTCTTATGGGGGGACCATGAAGAAGAAGGTGCAAGGCAGCGTTGAGGCTATGTCACGCCTGCTCCCGACAGAACCGACAGGGTTTCACATGGAGACTGCTTTGCGGCGCACTCTGCTGTAGCCAATGGGTTGGTGTTCTAGCAACACAGTGCGAGTGGGAAAACAGGTCAGAACCACCGGCATTGGCCACAATACCACTGTGAACAATAAAAATAGAAACCCACAAAGTAGCAGCAAACATTTACGAGGAGACATTCAAACAAAACAAAAACACGTTAGAATGGTCTCCTATGGGGAGGAGGGTTATGAGAGTAGGAAATGGAGATAAAATGGGAATACAGGAAAAGACTATTTAATAGTGCTTTTCCTGTTTCTGTTTCTTTTCTGCGCACTTCATATTTAAATGGTGATTTTTTTGTCCCCCTTCTAAATCAGGAGAAATCATCCCACCCACAATATTCTAGGGAGAGAGATGAATATTCACCATCTAACTTTTGAAATTGACATTTATTTTGTGATTCAAGAAGAAAAGGTGGTGAGAATAAATAACGAGGGAGTTCGTTCTATAAAATTGGGGAACAAATTAGGTTTTATTTATAAAATTTGAACTGAGAACATTCATGAGCTTGAGGGATTTATTTACCTGGTGATCTTAACTGGCAATGGAAAGACCCTTTCATTAGTGATTTTGCTGATTTTTATGGGAATTAAATTCTCTCCCTCTGTAACTGCATTCCCCACTGGGTGCAAAGCCCGTCACTCAGACATGACATTTTCATTCCGTAATGAATTTTGCACACAAATAGCAATGGAACACATGGAGAAGTTGGCCAGGAGCATTCATCTCCAACACTGCTTCGGCGAGTGGCTCTGGGATGTCACCTGCACCCTCGTCTTTCTGAGCTGGTTCTCAGTACCCTCGACGAGACGGCTGGCAGCACAGGGGGCGTCCCTCTGGGCCTCCTGCCCAGCCCACTTGGGGAGGGACCTGGAAATGGCCTGTTGCTCAGGGCTCCTTGTGGGCCCCCTAGGCCATGTTCACAGAGTTGCACATGCCGTTCTTGCGTTGAGAGGACAAGTCAGGAACTCCACGCTGTGAGACCCGCTGGAGTGCTCTGCGGCATTGGGCCACACCATGACACACACTGCTCGAAGGTCCTTGGGTCCTTCCAGAAGAGAGGCATTTATCTCTCTTTCGTCCCCTCAACCCACATGCACACACATCCTGCCCAGAACCAGAGAGTCAGAGCTCTATTTGTCGGCAAACTCGGCAAGCAATCACTTTAATGTGCTAGAGATTCTCACGGTCAGGAATGCAGACGGGGCCCAGCCGGGTGGTTCTTCTGCTATGTAGTTTGCCTCCACTGCTTTCAGTTGGTAACTGCTCTGAGTTGGGAGGTCCAAGAAGGCTCCATGCACGGATGGCTCCCTGCTCTTCCATGTGGTTTATCTTTCGCACGATTGCTCTCTCCAGCAAGCTCACCTGGGCTTCCTTACAACATGGTGACTGGGACCCAGGGAGGACCAATTTCAAACATACGCCAAGCCTCTGCCAGCATCATGTTTGCTAATGTGCCATTGACCCCTGGCCAACCTAGAGTCAGCGTGGGAGGAAAGTATACAAGGGTGTGAGAACCAAGAGGCATGGTTATTCGGCAATCACCAAAGAACGACTTCTGACCTGAGCAGGTCATTTCATGGGACTCCCTGTGTGACCAGCACAAAGGACCCTCCGGCCCTGGAACCACCAGATCTGGGAGTCAGCCAATCAAAGTGTCCTGAACGCTCTGGAATGTCGGCTCAAGCATGTGTTCTCGGCGTCTCGGATGGGGTCTGGGGCCCAGTGTGAGAAGAAGGAGGATAAACAGCCCAGCCCCCTGGAAGCCCCTCAGCCACCTCCCCCACCATCTCCCAGAATCCCTGGTGAGACTGAGCTCCAGGGGATGCTCTCAAGGGTGAAAGGCGCATAGGCTGATCAGCGATGTGCCGCTGTGTACTTGGCATTAGACGGGCGTGGACCTGAGCCCCAGCTCTGCTGCTCACCAACTCAGTGCGGCCGCCGACAATCGTCCCCACCCCCGTGACCGGTCCTCTCTTCAAAGATGGAGTCTGTTTCTCCTCTGCTTCATTCTGGGCTGGCCTTGCCTGGCCATGTGCCTTGCTTTGAACAGGAAAATAGAAGTGATACCCTGGGGCAGGCATTGGGCCTAGCAATTAAGACTCTGGTTGAGGGGCCGGCGCTGTGGCATGGTGGGTGAGGCCACCACCTGCAGTGGCCATATGGTCGCCGGTTCTAGTCCTGGCTTCTCCACTTCTGATCCAACTCTCTGCTGTGGCCTGGGAAGGCAGTAGAAGATGGCCCAGGTCCTTGGGCCCCTGACCCACATGGGAGACCTGGAAGAAGCTCCTGGCTCCTGGCTTCGGATTGGCACAGTTCCGGCCATTGCGGCCAATTGGGGAGTGAACCAGTGCATGGAAGATCTCTCTCTCTCTCTCTCTCTCTCTCTCTCTCTGCCTCTCTTCTCTCTCTCTCTCTCTGTCTGTCTCTTTTCTCTCTCTGTGTGTGTGTAACTCTGACTTTCAAATAAATAAAATAAAAATAAATAAAAGCAAAAGGCTCTGGTTGAGATGATTGTGTGCCACAGCGGGGTTGCCTGTTCAGCGCCCGTCTCCAGCTCCTGCCTCCTGCCCCTGCCTCCTGCTCACATAGACCCCAGCAGGCAGCAGCGACGGCTCAAGTGACTGGGCTGCTGCCACTCACCTGGGAGACCTCCACTGAGTTCCTGGCTCTTGGCTTAGGCCTGACCCCTGTGGGCTCTTGGGGGAAGAACCAGTGCATGGGACTGCTCTCTCTCTCTCTCTCTGTCTCTCTCTCTGTCCCCCAAATCATTTTTAAGTGATATACTGGAACTTCTGAGCCCAGTCTTTAAAAAGCTCATAGCTTCCACTGTATTGCCCTCTTGGAAGTCGGCCTCCATGTAAAAAGCCGTGTCCCCTGTCCTCAGAGAGAGGCCGGCCAGGCAGTCCCCAGCGGATACGGCCATCCTGGCTGGGGGAATGGCCACTTAGGGCCTTTGAGATGCCCAGGTGTGCCCATCAGAAGGACACGGGACACCGAGAAGCGCCCTGTATTTCTCTACACCAGAGCCAGGTCCTGACCGTGGCTGCGTGGGCAGGCGCGGTGCCAGCTGAGGAGCTGCAGGTTGGTGGTGTGTGGGAGGGCGTGGGAAACAGGCTGTGCAGCCTCCCTCCCACGGCCCAGGCCCAGCCCAGGCTGCTAGCTCATCAAGCCTCGGGCCAGGCTGGCTGCGGGACCCCACCTGGCCAGCACCTAGGGCCGTCTTCTCATGCGCCCTCGGGACCAGCCTCAAGGGCCAGGATACTCTCTAACGCCCACTTCCCAGCCTTCTCCCTTTTCCACTTCCCTCTACCACTGTAACTCGCTTTGCTCTCTTATGCTCTGTGCCTTGCTCCCGGATATAGGACAAGACAACCCCATCCTGGCTCCTGATTGGTCTAAGCCAATCATGGTCCCAGCCTCTTGCCTGTGATTGGTGCAGAGGTTAGCATGTGACCCAGTTGGGCCCAATGAGATGGGAGGGGAGGTCTGTTCAGGAATTGTGGGAAAGGATTCCTCGCCCTTAGAAATGAGACCTCAGACACTGTTGGATCCGAGTGTGGCTCGGACACTGCTGCCCCCATCTTGCAATGGAGCCGACAGTGAAGTCGGGAGACAGGGAGATAAGGAACTCGATACAATTATTATCCGAGGGCACTCCAAAAAGCTCATGGGAATAACGGGATTAAGAGACGTTTATTATGGTGCAAAGAAAAAAAAATTTATTATTTGACAGGTAGAGTTACAGACAGTGAGAGGGAAAGACAGAGAGAAAGGTCTTCCTTCCATTGGTTCACCCCCCCCAAATGGCTGCTACGGCCGGCACTGCGCCCATCCGAAGGCAGGAGCCAGGTGCTTCTCCTGGTCTCCCATGGGGTGCAGGCCCCAAGCACTTGGGCCATCCTCCACTGCCCTCCCGGGCCACAGCAGAGAGCTGGACTGGAAGAGGGGCAACCGGGACAGAATCTGGCGCCCCGACTGGGACTAGAACCTGGTGCCCATATGAGATGCTGGCGCCGCAGGTGGAGGATTAACCAAGTGAGCCGGCTCCAACAAAGAAAATTTTTGAGATCTGTGCATGTCAGGGATCTTCAGAGTGTTCACGGAAAGCGCATATTATGAAAAAAAATTGCGTGGATTTTTAAGAAAGAATTCCACCGCAATAAACTTGCGTTTAATTCCTTTTCCATAAACTATTGGAAGTGCCCTCGTGCCTAGAGGCCTGATAACCTGACTGCCAGCGAGACAGGCAATACTGCTTGTGTATCACCTGCGGCACAAGACCCCTAGCAGAGGCGCCCCCGGGCCTTGCCCGCTTCCTGAGCCCTCCTCCCCAAATCCTGCTCGGGGCACGGAGGCGTCCCCAGGGATCCAGCCAGGCTCTGCCTAGCACCCAGCCCAGGACGGGTGAGGCTGACTGTGATGTGGCCGGTGCGGCTCCGACAGACTTGGAGGGGGTGGCCCAGGGGAGCAGCGGATGGCTTCCTGGAAGAGGTGACATGACTGCATGGACAGGAGCTGGAAGGAGGACTTGGCGCACCCCCCGCAGTGTCCGCTCCCGAGCCCCTCGGGCAGCGCTCGCTGCCTCGGCCTTGCTGTGCCCCTGCGGGGACGCCCTTCCCTCGCTGCATTGGTAGGAGTTCCTCCAGGTACACGAGACACGGCGCATGCGCTCTGAGCAGCCATTCACGGCTTCCGAGAGAGGGTCCTGGGCTCCTCCCCACCCCGCCTCCACACCACCGTACTCATTCACTTGCAGGATCTGTTCACACTTCCTTTGTCTGTGTGCTCCTTCCATTAGGCCATGGGAAAGGGGTGAGGTCATAGCCCGCCATGCTATGTCCAGCACCTGATCACTCCCCTCTCCCCAACCCCCCTCCCACTCCCAGCCAGGTTTTCCAAGGGGCTGTGCAGACCCTAAGGTGGGTGAGGGAAGCTGTGACTGACGACAGAAGCCCTCTGTACCAGGACTGCAGAGAGGGGTCCGGTTACCAAGGCAAGCAACATGGTCTCCGATCTTAGAGATCTTCCCATTCAAGGCCACCATGTGCAGTGGTTCGTGTAGTTTTCTGCACAAAGGCAACCAGCCAAGGGACAAGAGGGATGGGAAATGCAGCCATCTCCCTACTGGCCGAAACACTTGCCCTTGCCCCGCAAGGCATCCGCCTATACAGGTGCTTCTTGCTGATCTGCATGAAAGCTCTGTGTGGGTGAGCTATAGCCCTGTCCACCCAGAGTAAAACTCTCTCATCACAAGGCTTCCCCGGCAGGCCCAAGCCCCAAGGGCCCCGGGGTACAGAAGGGATAGCCCTGAGGAACACAGACCATCCTTTGCTGTAGCTCTGTTGCAGTTATTCGGGAAGTAGGCAGAGATACTGTTTGGCCAAGGGAGGGAATGTGTGACTCTCACCGTGAGTGCTAAGCTTCCGTTCCCTGGGCCAACACCAAAAGGGCCCAGGGAGCAAGGTGAAGTCAGATAAAAAGTCACGGACGTGGCCTCGACATTGACCTGGAAAGTTGTCAAAACTGCGTTACTCGTTAGGGGTGAGGTTCTAGGTGGCCAAAGTTCAAAGGTAGCCTTAGTTACATGATTCCTTTAAAAAAAAATAGTTATTTGAAAGTGACAGGATGAGAGAGAGAGAGAGAGAGAGTTCTTCCACCCACTGGTTCACTCCCCAAATGGCTGCAATGGCCAAGGCCAGGCCAGGAGCCTGGAACTCCATGTGGGTCTCCCATGAGAGTGCAGGGGCCCACGTACTTGAGTTCTCTTTTGCGGCTTTCCCAGGCGTATTAGCAGGAAGCTGGATCCAAAGCAGAGCCGCCAGGACTCAAACCTGCATTCCCGTATGGGATGCCGGCAGACAGGCGGCACGTCACTCGCCGTGCTGCCACACTGGCCCCTACACAACCCTTCATTTGATCAATCAAATACCCTAAGATCTCAGTGTCTGTCCAGAACAGTCATGGGGGCTGGCGCTGTGGCATTGAAGGTTAAGCCTCCACCTGCAGTGCCGGCATCCCATATGGGTGCCAGTTCAAGCCCTGGCTGCTCCACTTCCAATCCAGCTGCCTGCCAATGTGCCTGGGAAAGCAGCGGAGGATGGTCTAAGCAGCATTTAATCACCCTGCAGGGGTGCGGCAGGGACAGCAGATACTGTGGGCCCCTAGGCCTAGCATCCTCCCCATTAGGATCGTGGAACCCCCAGTCATTAGCAGGGCCTGTCCTGGGGGGCAGGCAGCATCCACAGCGCAGGGTAAAGCTGGGAGACGGGGCCTGTCTGGGCTTCCTTCCGATCCAGAGAAGATAACGCTAAAGCAGTCAGCCCACACGCGGTGGAGAAGCTGCCCCTGGGGTGTGGGCTTCGAAGGGCGGGCATGCAAGGGGGGAAATGGAGTTGAAACATAAGTTCAGTGCAGGTGCCACGGCTCACTTGGCTAATCCTCCACCTGCGGCGCCAGCACACCGGGTTCTAGTCCCGGTCGGGGCACCGGATTCTGTCCCGGTTGCCCCTCTTCCAGGCCAGCTCTCTGCTGTGGCCCAGGAGTGCAGAGGCCGATGGACCAGGTCCTTGGGCCCTGCACCTGCATGGGAGACCAGGAGAAGCACCTGGCTCCTGGCTGCAGATCAGCACGGTGCGCTGGCCACAGCAGCCATTTGGGGGGGTGAACCAATGGAAGGAAGACCTTTTTCTCTGTCTCTCTCTCTGTCCACTCTGCCTGTCAAAAAAAGTAAATAAATAAGTTCAGGGCCCTGCTTTGTGGCACAGAGGGTTAACCCCCGCCACCTGCCACCCCAGAACCCCAGTCGGGCGCCAGAGTCCCAGCTGCTTCCATTCTGATCCAGCTGCCTCCTCTGGTCTGGGAAAGCAGTGGGAGATGGCCCAAGTGCTTGGGCCCCTGCACCTGTGTGGGACACTTGGAAGAAGCTGGCCAGCCCTGGCCATTGAAGCCATCTGGGGAGTGAACCAGCGGATGGAAGATATCTCTCTCTCTCTCTCTCTCTCCCTCTCTCTCTCTCCCCTTCTTTCTCTGTAATTTGCAAATAAATAAATAATTTTTAAAAAGATAAGTTTGAGTGCAAACGAGGTGAATCCAGGCAGAGTTTTTTGTAGGTGTAATATGCATTTTCCACGAACTTTTTGAAAGAGAGAGCTTCGCAAGGACTTGATGCACCTGGCAGAGCATGCGCAGTGATACGGGGCCGCGGCCTCCGGGCTGCGATAGTCCCACGCGGAAGCCGCCGACGGAAAGGGCAATAAAAAAGAGGGGCAAACACCCCCCTGCTTCGTTAGCCTCGCTCCCCGCAGCCTGAGTCAGCTCAGCGCGGGGCTGGGGCCGATGCCCGCGGTCCTGGGAGAGGACAGCTGCGTTCCGGTCTTCGGATTCTTTCTAGCAAAGGCAGGAGTCGTGGGAACCAGGCGTCCTGCAGGGGTGCGGCAGGGACAGCAGATGCTATAAAGCTCGTCCTTACTGGGAGCCGCACCGCGCCCCAGCTGGGTGCTGTCCAGCGAATGGAGGCCCCTGCCTACGAAAGCCAGGCCCTGCACGGGGACGGACTCCTTATCCTCCGCCACCCAGGTCCACAGCCACTCTGCCAAGCCGAGCTTTTTGTGCCCACTTTACAGGTGAGAAAACTGAGACTTCGGAGAGGAGGAGTTATTTGTCCCAAGTCCCCCAGCTCGAGAGCGCAGGGCTGGGATGGGTGCTGGGGTGTCTGGCTGCCCCTCCCCCACAGCTCCACCCAGCCCCTGCCTCACTGACCAGCGTTCTCCACCCCTGCCTCTTGTTCTCAGTCTCCGCTTTCCTTAGTGGGTTCCCAGCAAGGCTGGAACCTGACTCCTCTGCCCATTGTTGCTAAACAGGTGCAGGAGAGGAAGCGCCCCTGGGTCCCACCCCCTGCAGCTGTGCTCCTTAGTCTGGCCTTTGCCTTACTGAGCCCACAAGCTGGAGTGTGCCCTATGCCGCCTACCCACCCCTAGATGCCAATCACCATCCATAGGCCTTCCAGTTGGTTGACAGCCCCAGTTGCCCCGCCCACTGAGCGGCTCAGGCTGCCCCTCTGTCCTAATTGAGACCCAGGGCTCTCATGACCTGGGCTTCCCTCCTTAGAGTCTCCTGCCTCACTGATGATTCCCTCTGCCCCTACCCGGCTCCCAGGGACCACCGCGCCCCCAGCCTTAGCAGGAGGCATGTGCAGGTGGAGTGCGGGGGCCTCCACCCCAACGCAGAGGGCCGAGGGTGGAGGGTAGGGAAGAGGCAGAGTCCATGTGGCGGGCGGCTGTTATTAACACATCCTTTGATGGGTCGTGTCTGCACTGGGTGACAGAGACAATGCTATCCAGATGTGGGGCCAGGGTGTCGCGGCCAGGCCGGGGCTCACCTGTACAACTGTGTCACCACTAGGAAAACGCGCCCCTTCCTCAGGCAGGCCCAGCTCTGCACCAGGGCAAAGGCCGAGCACCAGAGCCCCTGGTGCAGTGAAGCACCTGAACAACTGTACGCAGTGGGCCTGCGCTTTAGCACTGGCGTGATCTGTCGCAGTGTCCGCCCCTCCCATCTTTGAGAGCATCCAGCCCACTTCCTTAGTCCGCCGGTGTGTCCCCCTCCTAGCCAAGGGCCTGGTACCAAGGGCTCACCCACACCTGTTGAATGAATGCATGAATCTCTCTCTCTTTCTCGCTCTCTCTTGCGCTCTCTCTCTCTCTCTCCTTGCAGTAACTCCAAGTTCTGCATGACTTCTTTCCAGTGGTTTCTGCCCCCCCCCCCGCGCGCCCATTTGCGCAGGCGCACGCAGACCGCTTGTCCTCCTCCTCCTCCTCCTCCTCCCGGGGGAGCGGGGAGGGGCTGCAAGCACCAGGACTTTTCTCATCCTCCGTGGAGAGCGAGCGACACGAGCTCTCACCGGGGTTTTGTAGATGAGCTCCCCGGCGTTCCCCATAAACGCCCTGTGTCTGCGCTCCCGCCTCCCTGGATCGGCGTCGCCGGCTGGCTGCGGTTATTCTGGGCATTTCATCGAGTGTCACTGGGAACTCAGAAGTCGCTGGCGGCTTCACTCAGAGCGCACAGCTCCCGAGAGCTGCTAATGACGCCGTGCGGAGACAGGAGACTCCGTCCTGGGCCAGCAGGTCTGGGTGGAGGCGCAGGAAAGCCCCGGGTGGGCAGGGGCGAGGTGGGGAGCGCTGGGCCTCCTAGAGCAGCCCGGCCAGTGTGCCAGGGCGTGGCGAGCGTCCCGCCTCCCTGCGTGCTCCATCCGTCCACTCTCCTGAAATAAGAACGCGGGTCCAGGCCCTGCAGGGAGGAGGCGGAATGTGACAGGTGACCCAAGGGGCCGCTAGCTCGGGGTGATTTGCGACAACAAAGACACGTGGGCGGGGAACGGGCAGCAAACGCAAGAGCAACTCGCTCAATTTCGTTTTGTCCTCCAGAGAGAGCAGGAGGCCTTTCCAATCTTGAGGTCTGCCCGGGAGGCAGGAGAGCAGCTTACACTTCTTTCTTTCTTTTCTTTTTTTTTTTTTTCAAAATTTATTTTGTTTATGGGAAAGGCAGAGTTACAGAGAGAGGGGGAGAGAGGGAGGGAGGGAGGGAGAAAGATCTTCCATCTGCTGGTTCACTCCCCAAATGGCTGCAATAGCCAGGGCTGTGTCAGGCTGCAGCCAGGAGCCAGGAGCTTCTTCAGGGTCTCCCACGTGGGTGCAGGGGCCCAAGCACTTGGACCATCTTCTACTGCTTTCCCAGGCCACAGCAGAGAGCTGGATCAGGAAGTGGAGCAGCCGGGACTTGAACCAGCGCCCGCATTGCAAGTGGTAGTTTAATGGCGGGGGGTGGGGGGTGACCGACCATCGCATTCAACCCAAAAGTTTCCCAGCGCTGGCTCTGACAGTCCTGCATTCCGGAATTCTCTCCGATCCAGCACACCAGGACCGTTCTCCCAGGACTGCTGTGTGCCGTGAGCCTTCGGTCTTGGACCAACAGGAAGAGTTGGTCGCCTAAATCCCCTGCCCTACAGTTACTCTCTGTAACTCTGTCTTTCAAATAAAATAAAATAAAACTTTAAAAAAAAAAAAGTAAAATTCTTAGGTATCTCTAAAAATGTGGATAGGACTTGTATGTTTAAAAACTGCACAAGCTGTTGGAAGAAGTCAAAGAGTAAATCAATGGAGACATACTATATTCATGGGTTGCAAGTTAGTTAAGATGTTCATTTTGGGACTGGCGTTGTGGCTTAGCAGGTTAATCTCTGCCTGTGTTGCTGGCCTCTCACACAGGTGCCAGTTCGAGTCCTGGTTGCTCCAGTTCCGATCATGTAAAAGATCCAGAAGAACAACTTTCTAATTCATGCCATGAGACCAATGTTACCTTAGCAGCAAAATAAGACAAAGGCTCAGCAAATGAAAACCACAGACCCCATCTTTCATGAGCATAGATACAAAAACCCTTAACAAAACATCAGCAAACAGGATACAGCAATCTATACTAAGAATTACACACCAGGACCAGGGATGCAAGACTGATTCGATATACTCGGTAGTTAATCGGCCATACTAACAACCCACCGTATAAATAATCTTCCATCCTAACGGGCCATTCCCGTATCAACGGATGCAGTAAACGCATGCGACAGAAGTCCACGCCTGATCACTTCAATCAGAATCTCTCCAAGTTGAAGAACTTCCTCAACTTGATAAAGAAAATCTATTTTTAAAAACCCACAGCTAACATTATACTCAAAAGTGGAAGCCTGAATACTTTTCTCCCAAGGTCAAGAGTAAGCGGAGGACACCACTATTGTTCAGCTAGTATACATGCTATGTTTTAACTGATTTATTTGAGAGGCAGAATGAAAGACATAGAGAGAGATCCCATCTGCTTGTTCACTCCCCAAACGCCCACAATGGTTGGGGTTGGACCAAGACTGGTCCGACAGAATGAAGCCGGGCCCAGGGAGCTCAGCCCAGGTCTCTCACGTGGGTGGCAGGCACCCGACTAGTTGAGCCATGGGTGCGCATCAGCAGGAAGCTGGAATTGGGAGCTGGAGCTGGAATTCAGACCCCGGTACTCAGTGTGGGATGCAGGCATCCTGGCCAGCGACTTCACTGCTAGGCTAAGCACCTGCCCCGGCACAAATTCTTGAATACTTTTTCCTACATTTTAATCTCTGTGCTGGTAGATGGGAAAGTCACAGGACGATGGGGACAGTTAGGAAGCACAGGGGGTCCTCAAGAATGGCCCTGCACCTGCCGTCCCTGGAAGGGGCCCCCTAGAAATAGAACAGGGCGTGGCAGAAATGCTCTGTGCACTTGGGGGTCGCACAGCAGAAGGAGCCCCGCACCTCTTTCCACTCCCCCAGTACTACACACGTCACTTGGTGCCAGGGCAGTGGGGGAGAGCGGGCATCTTCAGAGCCCTCTGTTCCCCTTGGAGGGGTGGGGGGTCAGGTGGCACTGAAGCAGCTGAAAGTGTACCCCCAAATGTCTTCGAGTCGGAGATAAAGAGGGAACAGCAATGACCTTGCGCATTGGACAGCAAGATCCAGACCATGCCCGAGCAGCCCGTTCAAGGCCTCGTCTCTTGGGTGCTCTGTCCTCCACCGCGTCCATCGCCAGGATGGAGGTCCAGTAGCAAGGGAAAGAGAAGTGAAACCCGGACAGGGAACTTGAGCTCAGAGGAGTCACCACCGCCTGCCTCCTGTCTGGTCAGGCTCAAGCCGGAAGCGAAGCTCCACGGAGGAGGATGCATTTTGCACAGACAACGGTGATAGCACGCGGGTGCAGAGTTGCCAACTGCCACTGGGCCGTCTGACGTAGCATGAGCAAGAAGGGGTCCCGGAGGGCTCAATTCTGCAATGTTAGAATCCTGGGGTGACCCTGGGGGCGAGAAGGAAGGGGGCTGACCAGAGGCTGAAGGAGAGATCATGATGGTGGGAAGACGGCGCTGTTCCAACACGAGACAGGAAGGAGCTGAGTCCTCGGCACCCACACCCGGGAGCACTGGTCCCCAGAGGGCAGAGGAAGCTCTCTGACCCTGCACTCAGACAGCCTGGGACTCGACCCCCAAAGAAGACCTGGGCTTGGGGCCAGCGCTGTGGCGTAGTGGATAAAGCCACTGCTTGCAGTGCCGGCATCCCATATGGGCACTGGTTCAAGTCCTGGCTGCTCCTCTTCCTATCCAGCTCTCTGCTACGGCCTGGGACAGCAGCAGAAGATGGCCCAAGTGCTTGGGCCCCTGCACCCACATGGAAGACCCAGAAAGAAACTCCAGGCTCCTGGCAAAAGGAAGAGAGAGAGAGAGAGAGAGAGAGAGAGAGAGAGAGAGAGAGAGAGGATAAGACAAACCTGGGCTTTTACTTAAAGGGCCAGGCAGCAACCTTCTTACCAGGAGTTGAAAGGTGTGAAGCCAAAGCCTTCTCGTCTCCTGTGTGCACTTGTGGCTGAGGAAGTGGCCCAGGGGAAAGACCTGGAGGGAGATGCCAGCTCACCGCAGAGAATAAAACCACCTGGGAGACTCCGTGACAGATAGCAGGTGGCAACCAGTGGCCCCAAACCAATGCGCAGGCACGGGAAGCTGAGACCCAGCTTTGACACCTGTCTGGAAGCTCCTCAGCCAGGTGGCCCCTCACCCACCTTTGTCCGCCCATCACCGGGGGCAGGACAGAGCATCCCCCCTGCAAGACTGTGAACTCCTTCCCCAGGAACCCTGAGCTGCACCCAACGGGGCGGGGGGTGCAGTGGGGCCACCGGCACACCTGGCACAGGTGAGGGCATCTTCAAGTGGCCTGCTCCACTGTCACCTGCCAAGACGGACATACGGCCTGAGCCAGTGAGTCACTAACTTCCCTCAAGTGGGGTTGGCAGGGAGAGGGACTTAGTGGTTGAGACAGAACCAGCAGATAGAAGATCCGTCTGTCTATGTGTCTTTCCCTCTGTGTCACTCTGCTTTGCAAATAAATATAATTTTTAAAAGAATTCTCAGCACCACTCTGAGGCCCTTTGCAACTCGGGGTGCTTCCCCCAGAGCCCAGCACCTTCAGTTCTGGGCGACTCCCACATCTCTTCCACCGTGGAGATGTCCCCTCGGAGCCCCAAGCCAATGCCACCTGGAGCCCGAGTCCCCCATGCAGTGTGCTTGTGTCTCTGGGTCTGGTTTATGAGTGACACAGGGGCTCTCCCAGAACTCTCTGGGTCCCCCAGAAGCTCGTGGGCCCCTCCAAGGCTCCCTGGCCCTCTGCCTTCTGGTAACGTTTGTCTGGTGGGATCCCCTTGCAGGAGCTCCTGCGAGGAGCAGAGGCTGGAATACGGGTGCCGCCAGGTCTCTCGGCCAGGTCTTTCAGTAATGAAGGCTGTAGCCCCTGTCGGATGCCCCTCCCCTACACAGCTCTCCCCCAGGACAGGCAGCTGGCCCCTCAAGCCCAGTGTGGCGACAGCTCCCTCTGTCCTAGCCCTCGGGGACCGCACCATCCCTTGTCATTCCCCAAGCCCTGACACACCTTCTAACACAGTCCTGGTGTGAAACTTGCCTCTGTCGCTCAGAGTGTGCCACCTGAGGCTTCCCAGCACCTGCTAAGACGTCTGTGTGGCTTTCCCCGGGCACAGCCCCGTGCATCTCCAGGATAACACTGGAAGGGATTCATTCTTGCGACGTCAAACTTGTTTTTCAACTTTCTCTTTTTTATTTACTTTTTTATTTATTTATCTGAGAAGTAGAGCCACAGACAGTGAGAGGGAGAGACAGAGAGAAAGGTCCCCGCTCTGTTGGTTTACTCCCCAAATGGCTGCAACAGCCGGAGCTGTGCCGATTGGAAGCCAGGAGCCAGGTGCCTCTTCCCGGTCTCCCATGTGGGTGCAGGGGCCCAAGCACTTGGGCCATCTTCTACTGCTTTCCCAGGCCACAGCAGAGAGCCGTATTGGAAGAGGGGCAGCCGGGACCAGAACCAGCGCCCATATGGGATGCCGGCACTGCAGGCAGAGGATTAACCCACTGAGCCACAGCACAGGCTCCCTCTTTTTTATTTTTAATTTTTTTTATTTTCTTTTTTTGACAGGCAGAGTGGACAGTGAGAGAGAGAGACAAAGAGAGAGGTCTTCCTTTTTGCCGTTGGTTCACCCTCCAATGGCTGCCACGGCTGGTGCGCTGCGGCTGGCGCACCACGCTGATCTGAAGCCAGGAGCCAGGTGCTTCTCCTGGTCTCCCATGGGTGCAGGGCCCAAGCACTTGGGCCATCCTCCACTCTCGGGCCACAGCAGAGAGCTGGCCTGGAAGAGGGGCAACCGGGACAGAATCCGGCGCCCTGACCAGGACTAGAACCCGGTGTGTTGGCGCCGCTAGGTGGAGGATTAGCCTATTGAGCCACGGTGCTGGCTTATTTTTAATTTTTTTAATTTTGTTTGAGAGGCAGAGAAAGATCTTCTCTCTGCTGGTTCACTCCCCCCAAATACTTGCAACAACCAGGACTAGGCAAGAATGAAGACAGGCACACGGAGCTCCAGCCAGCGAGGTCTCCTGCCTGGGTGGCAGGGACGCTGGTACTTGAGCCATCGCCAATGTCGCTCACCAGCAAGAAGCTGGAATTGGAGGCAGAGCCAGCACTCAAACCCAGACGCTCCAATATGGGATCCCAAGCAGCACACTGTCTGCTGTGTGTGTCTGCTGTGCCGAAAGCCCAACTGATGGCTTTAAGTCTCGATGCGGAGAGCTTAGCCTGTCCTGTGAGACAGTCAGAGGGAAGCAGAAGTAACTGCTAATGGGGAGCTGGGTGCAGAGACATTGGAAGGGGAAGACTTCGCATTGACGGAGGAGAAGGGCGGATGCTGCAGGCAGAAGGAAAAGCACCTGTTAGCTCTAGGGGCACGAAACAGCCCTGGAGGGCCAGGGAACTCCCCGCACTCAGCACACACTCAGCAGAGGGTGTGGCAGACTGAGCCCTCTGAGAGTCACGGGGCTTCTGTCCCCCGATCTGGAGAGAAGCCAGGCTGCGGGGCGCGGCGGCGGAGGTGGGGTAGGACGTGTGTGAGAGATGCCCGAGGTGGTGGATCTGTCCATGGTGACCACTGGGCACTGGGTGGAGGGGGTCTTTTCCTGAGACCCAGGCCACCTAGAGAAGCCGTGGTCAGGTGCTCGGCAGATCCAAGGTCTTCCAGCTCCAGTGGGGACCAAGTGCATTTCTCTGTCATTTGGAGATGGAAGGTGACCCGAGGCTGGATGTCCGGACAGGTTGGGATGAACGAAAAGATAAGAACCACAGAATCCAGCCGGCGCCGTGGCTCACTAGGCTAATCCTCCACCTTGCGGCGCCGGCACACCGGGTTCTAGTCCCGGTCGGGGAACCGGATTCTGTCCCGGTTGCCCCTCTTCCAGGCCAGCTCTCTGCTGTGGCCAGGGAGTGCAGTGGAGGATGGCCCCGAGTGCTTGGGCCCCTGCACCCCATGGGAGACCTGGAAGAAGCTCCCGGCTCCTGACTTGAGTCCAGCCCAGCCCTGGTCATTGCAGCCATTTGGGGAGTGAACCAGCACATGGAAGATTCATTCTCTCTCTCTCTCTCTCCCCCTCTCCTCTCTTTCTGCCTTTCAAATAAATAAGTCCTTTTAAAAAATAAATAATAAAAAAAAAAGAGAGAGAGAGCAGCCACTTGGGGAACCAGGCAGGGGACCAGACCGCGTCCCCTGGGACACAGGCTCAATGTATGCCCTTCGGAGCAGACCCAATGTGTCCGGGGGTCTCTCAAGACGAGAGGGGAGCCCACACCCAAGGGTGGCCCGTCTGTGGCCCACAGAACGGGCGAGCTCGTGTGCACAGCTGCCAGCTGCCCTGAACAGAGACAGGGCTGGAGATTCACTCCTGAATCCTAAGATTTATTAGCTCAAACTGCTAGATACACATCCAACTCCGCATCCTGCACACAGCGCGTGTGCGTCCTTTTTCCATGGAGTCCATGGAGCAATCACAGAAGCTGGCCATGGGAGACACAGGAAAGCTGCAGTTCATCCCAAAATGCAGAAGGAATGTGGGCCACATTCTCGGGGCACAGGAGAGCAGAAGCAGAAACAAGCAAAGCAAGGAAAAGCCAACTTGGAAATTCAGAGAGAATTTAGGTAAACGTGGATAACTATTCACCTAAAAACTAACTTCAGGTTATGTCAGAAATTTGCATTGCAATCTTACTAGATCTGGAAAACAATCTGCATTTATAACAAAAGGCATTGTCTTAAACACTATGGATGCTAAAAACAAGAAATAGTGAAAACACACTATGCATTCAAGACACGGGGGAGGGGAATACAGCAAAAACAAAGTGAGAATTTAACAATTTAACAAAAGATATAGGTGAATATTAATGAGTTAGAATTGAAATAAACTGAAAGTGCTAGCAATAATGTAATTAAAACCCTTGTAAGACAAGATGGATTGGGGGCCGGCACTGTCACATAACAGGGAAAGCTGCCGCCTGCAGTGCCAGCATCCCATATGGGCGTTCGTTTGAGCCCCGGCTGCTCCACTTCGGACCCAGCTCTCTGCTATGGCCTGGGAAAGCAGTGGAAGATGGCCCAAGTCCTTGGGCCCCTGCACCTACGTGGGAGACCTGGAAGAAGCTCCTGGCTCTTGGCTTCGGATCGGAGCAGCTCCAGCCATTGCAACCAATTGGGGAGTGAACCAGCAGATGGAAGATCCCTCTCCCTCTCCCTCTCCCTCTCCCTCTCCCTCTCCCTCTCCCTCTCCCTCTCCCTCTCCCTCTCCCTCTCCCTCATCCTCTGTGTAACTCTTTCAAATAATTAAATAAATCTTTAAAAAAAAGAAATAACTTTCTGATATACCTACAATATCCAGGATTTTTAATAGAAAAAAAGATTTTAGTTCCAATAGTAAACACAAAACATAAAATATCCAGAAATAAATTAGACAAGAAATGTGCAAGGCATATATATAAAGAAAAGTCTAACATTTGCCATAAGATTTTGAAAGACAAAGAATTAGAGTGGTACATGTCTCTCTTGAATCAGACAAAACATTACAAATGTATTAATTCTTCATAAACTCATAAATATGCTCAATGTAATTCCAGCCCAAATCTCAGTGTACTCTTCTGGAACTGACCAAGCAAGTAACTTATTGAACTTGAAGGGTCGGTGAGCAGGACTATTCAGCGATGCTGTGAGGAAGAAAAGCAATGAGGATATTGCTGATTTCAAAATGGATGATGAAGCGAAAGAAATAAAATCATGTGTCACTGGTGTGAGAACACAGAGATACAACGATGGGACGAGAAGACAGAATCTGGGGACCGGTACCATGGAGCTGCCGGGTAAGCCATGGCCTGCACCGTCACCACCAAGCTACATTGGAGCGCCAGTTCAAGTCCCGGCTGCTCCGCTTCTGATCCAGCTCCCTGCTAATGCGCCTGGGAAAGCAGTGAGAGACGGCTTGGGTCTCTGCCACCTGTGTGGGAGACCCAGATGGAGTTCCGGGATCCTGGCTTCAGCGAGGCACACACCAGTCCATTATGGCTGCTTGAGGGAGTGAATCAGCAGATGGATCTCTGTCTTTGTCTCTGTCACTCTGCCTTTCCTAAATAAAATAAATATTTTATATCAAAAGGCAGAATCTAGAAATAACCCCAAGTATGCAGAAGAATTTGGCCTGTGATAGAAACTCATAACCTCTCAGTGATGGAGTTTGGATCATGCAAACAGGAGGTGTTGGGGAAACCTGCCAGACGCTTGAGAGAAATTAATAATAAAGGCAAACACTATCTTGACAAATTCCACAAACAAGATCTCACAAATCCCAAATAAATAAAAATTAAGAAAATCAAAGCATAAAAAAGGGTGGGGGAGAGAGCAAATTTGTTTCACTCTTGAAGGAGCTGGCACAAGGGTAGGGAGTTCGGAAACCCAAAATCATAAAGAAAAAGATTTGTCTACCTTGACCCTAAATGGGGGGAGGGGCTGGCGTAGTGGCACAGCAGGAAAAGCCACTGCTGGCAACGCTGGCATCCTGTACGGGCTCCAGTTCAAGTCCCGGCTGCCTTGCTGCCAATCCAGTGCCCCACTAACGCACCTAGGGAGCAGCAGGTGACGGCCCAAGTATGTGGGCCCCTGCCCCCGACATGGGAGACCCGGATGGAGTTCAAGGCTCCTGGCTTCAGCCTGGCCCAGCCATGGCTGCTGCTGGCACTTGGGGAGTGAACCAGCAGATAGAAGACACATCTGTCTCTGTCCTTCCCTCCTTCCCTCCCTCCCTCCTCCCTCCCTCCCTCCCTCCCCTTCCTCTCTGTCCCTCTGCCATTCAGAAAAATAAATCTTATTTTAAACAACTCTGAAATTAATTAGAAGTGATTTATAACAGGCCCAGCATGTTGACATTGCTGTGCACAGTTAAACAACACAGGAAAGAAGCCAGACACAAAGACACACAGAGGTGAGGGAACTCTAAAAAGCTCACGGAAGGGGCCGGCGCTGTGGCATAGTGGGTGAAGCCTCTGCCTGCAGTGCTGGCATCCTATATGGGCACAGGTTCTAGTCCTGGTTGCCCCTCTTCCAGTCCAGCTCTCTGCTATGGCCTGGGAAAGCAGTAGAAGATGGCCCAAGTGGTTGGGCTCCTGCACCCGTGTGGGAGACCCAGAAGAAGCTCCTGGCTTCGGATGGGCAAAAATCCAGCTGTTGCAGCCATTTGAGGAGTGAACCAGGGGATGGAAGATCTCTCTCTCTCTCTCTCTCTCTCTCTGCCTCTGCTGCCTGTCTGTAACTCTGCCTTTCAAATGAATAAATCTAAAAAAAAAAAAAAATGGGATTTAAATGATAAACTTACTTTGGTTCAAACACATTTTGCAACTCATGCATAGCTTTTTTTTTCATGGTATCCATTTTCCATGAACTTTGTGAAGACCCCTTGTAGATATGGACTTTCAAATTGTTGGCACCAAAATAAATTCATCTCTTAATCCATTTTCCAAGAGTTTTGTGAAGCCCCTCATGAGACGTATTTAATAGGGTCAGAATCATAGGAAGTAGAGTGTATGTAGTTCCAGGGTCTAGGACAGGGGGTGGTGACGGTCAGTGTTGATGGGCAGAGTTTCAGATTAAAAAGCGAATTTATTTATTTGAAATTCTCAGTTGAGGGGGGGGGCCTTCCATCCACTGGTTCACTCCCCAAATGGCCTCAACTGCCAGGAGCCAGGAGCTTTTTCCAGGTCTCCCACGTGGGTGCAGGGGTTCAAGCACTTGGACCATCTTCCGCTTTCCCAACCCATAGCAGAGAGCTGGATGGGAAGTGGAACAGCCAGGACTCAAACCGGTGCCCATATGGGGTGCTGGCACTGCAGGCAGTGGCTTTACCTACTATGCCACAGCACCAGCCCCAGTTTCACTTTTACAAGATGGAAAGTTCTGGACATGGACAGTGGTGAGGGTTACACAACACTGTAAATGGCCTGCATAGCCCTGACCCCTGATCCCCACATCTTTAAATGGTTAAGATGTAAATGTTATGCTATGTGTATATTTGTAATATGTATTTATTTATTTGAAAGGCAGGGTGCCAGAGAGAGAGAGAGAGAGAGAGAGACATCTTCCATACTCTGGTTCACTCTCCAAATGGCTGCAACAACCAGGGTAAAGCCAGGAGCCAAGAGCTCCATCCTGGTCTCTCACAAGGTGCAGCGGCCCCAACACTTGGAGGATCTTGTACTGCTTTCCCAGACCGCAGCAGGAAGCAGGATTAGAAGCAGCACAAGCAGGCCTCGAGCCAGCGCTCCAGCTTGCAAGGCCAGCGTCACAGGCAGTGGCCTAACCCACTGGACCACAACAACAGGCCCCGGCTCCCTGTATTTTGCCACAATACAGAGAAGGAAGGCACCAACCGTGGAAATTATTTGTAACGCATGATAGTCAGCGGTTCCTACCCCTGACATATAAAACGCTGTCAAGAATCCACAAGACAAACACAAACACATCTGCTCAAAGAAAAAGATACAAACACAAACTCAAAAAGAAGGAATTCAAAGAAGGACTGGAAACATTCAAAAATATCTCACTTCACAACTCCTAAAATAAATGAACAGGAATACAAAAAGGGATATAATTTTTGCCCTTTCAACATGGATGAGTATTTAAGAGATTGTCGGTATCAGTATCCTGGCTTGCTTAGTAGAAGGGAGAATGGGCTGTCTCATCCCCTAACAGCCATGGAACAAGTAAAGAAAGCAATTCATACCCGTGTTTGCAATCACATCTCTTCAACCAAGAAACGTCACTTTCAGGAGTTCAGCTTAACAGGAGAAAGTAAACATACAAAATATTAATTGCAAAGTGATTTCCAAAAACTATGGCCTGATGGTGATCAAAAGGCCCAGTCAAAAAGAATCAGCGGGCCGGCGCCGTGGCTCACTAGGCTAATCCTCCACCTTGCGGTGCCGGCACACCGGGTTCTAGTCCTGGTTGGGGCGCCGGATTCTGTCCCAGTTGCCCCTCTTCCCGTCCAGTTTTCTGCTGTGGCCCGGGAAGGCAGTGGAGGATGGCCCAAGTGCTTGGGCCCTGCACCCCATGGGAGACCAGGAGAAGCACCTGGCTCCTGCCTTCGGATCAGCGCGGTGCACCAGCCGCAACGCGCTGGCCGCGGCGGCCATTGGAGGGTGAACCAACGGCAAAGGAAGACCTTTCTCTCTGTCTCTCTCTCTCACTGTCCACTCTGCCTGTCAAAAAAAAAAAAAAGAAAAAGAAAAAGAAAAAAAAAAGAATCAGCGAATTCCATCGGTAGGAGTGTGAAAGAATTAAAGTCCCCTCCCCAACACACACCAAGAAGTAAAAAGAGAGCAGGGGACCGGTTTTGAGGCACAGCAGGCTGAGCGTCTCCTGGGACACCGACACTCCATTCGGGGACGCCAGTCCCAGTCCCAGCTGCTCGCTCCCAGCCAATGCTCCTGGGAAGGCAGCAGATGATGGCCCGAGAGCTTGGGCCCCTGCCACTCACGTGCGAGACCCGGATGGAGCTCCAGGTTCCTGCTTTTGGCCTAGCCGTAGCCATTGCAGCCATTCCGCGAGTGAACCAGGGGATGGAAGATCAGTATCTCTCTGTAAAACTGCCCTTTAAGTAAATAATTTTTTTAAAAAGAGCTCAAGAGAGATTGAGATTATAAAAGAGTATATATGCCAGAAACGCATTTTGCAGCATATATTTACATAGAAAAAGGCTGAGAGGGTGCTATGGCAAAAAGTTACAGGACTCACCTCTGTAGATTGTCTTAATTTTTCACGTTTATACTCAAATGGGCGGGTACGACCACGTTCACGGGCTAAACGTGTATCACCCTGAGGTCCCTGGGCGCCGCTGACTGGGCGAGATCCAAGCCAGAGAAACAAACCTCCCGAATGGATTCTGGCCCATGTCCGGGCCAGCGGAATCCTCAGTCACCCATCTCAACAGCTGCCCACGTCCATCTCCAGCCCAGAGCCCAGCAGAAACCTCTCCTGGAGATTTGGCGAGATTTCTGCCCTGGGCCATGTCCCTGTCAGCAGCCAGCAGAGATCAGCGCCACCAAAATTCTCTTCATTCGCTTTCTTGCTCCTTTATCTGCAGAGATGGGAGCCCAAGGGCTGGAGGGTAGGGAACACAGACAGGTGGTTTCCCGGGGGCTCTTCAAAAACGCTCAGAACCTCTGCTCCCATCTGCACGGCAGACTCTGGGCCCCTGGTTGCCATTCTGCGTACCTCAGTTTCTCCTTCTGTGAAATGGGGCTGAGAAGTCTTATTCAGACTCCTTCCCGGGAGGATGGACCACAAAGACCAGCCCAGATGCACGTACCATGTTCCTGCGGACACCCTGTCCACCCCTGCCCAGGAGGAGACTCAGCCTCGGGCCTGGAGGACCATGCACTCAGCAGTTCGATGTGCCCACTTCCGCTGGCTTCTGAACCCCTCTCTGGTGTCCCCAACTCCAGCCCAAGCCAGGGTCAGCCCAGTCCTTGCAGTCCCCGTAGCCAGCTCCCCTGCGTGCCTTGTAATAGCCCCGAACTCCATCTGGAACCGGAGAAATGACCCCGGTGGGACCGGGCGCAGGCTCGGCTCAGCTTCTGCATGGAGACTGCAGGAAGGTGACACGCACACGGCTCCCATGGGGGTAGTCAGAATGTGTGCCAGGGCACCGCCCCCTCCTCTCTCCAACCAGGAGGCTTTGAGCCAAGGACCAGCAAGAGGGGCCCGCTCAGCCTCCCCAGCGCTCAGAGCAGGAAGCCCTGGGGAGGTGCAGGGTCAGAGGCCCCACCTGGCTTGCCCGGGCCCCAGTGCAGCCTGAGCTGAGTGCTTTGTAAATCTCCCCATGCGGTTCTCAAGTGCCACGGGTTGGGCTGAGTCCTACCCTTGAGCTACACCTTGGATCAGAATTTCTTCCCACGTGTGGGGGAAGGTGGCTTGCCTCCTGCTACACTACCGGCCAGATATGACTTGAGCCCTGGAGCTGGCCTCAGCTGCACCGTCAGGGGGTCCTCCGTGGCCCCGCCACCGCCTGGCACAGGCTAGGGGCTAAATGAACACTGGGGGAAACGAGCTATGTGAGTGCATGAATGAATGAAGTTCGAATGAGTGAATCCCACCCAGTCCACCTCTCCCATCCCCTGATCAGTTGCCCCTGGAAGAGAACAGCCCGCCCATGACCCCTTGTGGGCAGCTCTTTGACAATGTCCCCAGGTGCTGCCAACCGCAGCCCGGATCCAGAGACCCCACCCCCACCCCCACCCCACAAGCCCAGCCTTGGCTCCAGCTCACCATCCGGGCCCATCTTAGCACAGCATCCCAGTCCCTGCAACCCAGAGCCCACACACTCGGCCCCGTCCAGATCCCACAGCTGCCACCTCCTAGCTGGGCGACCCCAGCACGAGTCACCCCTGGACCTCTCCCTGCCTCCGCTTCCTCCAGTGCGCAATGGAGCCACAGCATGGGCTGCCTCGTAGGAAAATCAAGAAGAGCCTTAGCCCCCGCCTTCTTTCTTTTCTTCTTCACCAAGTCCTTACAGAGAGTCCCTGTCTGAACCCCTGGGCGGACCGGCACAGGGGACCAGGGCCGGGTCTTCCCCGGAGCGCTCCGCACCCGAGGACACAGGCCTCAGCCGCTGCGCCTAGGACCAGTCGTCTCCCACAGCGCAGCTCTCGGCGGATCCCTCCTGTATCCGGCCCGGGGCCCTGACCCCCCACGCCCCTTCCCGGGCACTCCAGGCCTGCGTGTGTGCGTGCGTGTGTGTACGCGCGCCTGTGTGTGTGTGTGCGCGCGCGCGTGCCAGGGAAGAGGCGCCGCAGGTTCCGCGCGCGAAGGCCGAATCCTTCCTCCTCCTGCGCGAGCCGCGCGGGCGCTCCTGTGGGTGGCAAGGCGGCAGGGCCAGGCGCAGCTCCCCGGCCGAGCGAGGCCGCTGCCCTCTGCGGCAGACGCCGGTGCGCGCTCCCCGCTCCCGCGCGGGGCTCGCCGGGCAGCCTGCGCGCCCTCCCGGTGCAGCATGCGGGCGCTGTGACGTTCTCGGATAAATGCCGTGTAACTGTGTAGGCGAATGGGAGCTAAAAATAAGAACGGAAAATCTATCATTAAGGTATCATTGCGCCAGCGCAGCTATTTGAAGGTTCCCATGGCCCCCGGCGCCCGCGTTTGAAGCCCGCCTGCAGGCTTTGGGGGCTGTTTGCAGAAAACCCAGCCGCGGCTCGCCAGCCAGACCGCAGGGCGCAGGGGGTGGCGCCGGGAATTATGGCAACGCTCAAAATAAAATAAAGCAGACGCTAGCCAGCCCCTCCCCCCCAACTCTGCCCCCAGTATTGCGCTCGGGTCGCGGGGCTGGGCGCTGACATGAATGTGCCGCCCGTGCAAAGACTGGGACAGGAGGTCTTTCGGATCTCCACCCGCCTCGGATGAGAAAAATAAAAGTAACGGGGCTGGGTGGGGGTGAGGAGAGCCGCCGGAGGAGAAAGGGGCAACCGGCACTTAAGCCCGGGTCTTCAGTGCGCGGCCGTGGGGCTCAAAGACGCAAACTCCCGGAGCCGGGAAGCTCCAGGGTTCCACCAGGTGAAGCGAAAATTGATCTGATTTGGTTTTGAACATCCGCAGGGGGGAAGGGGAGGCCCGCGGCGGGAGGGCAGGTGTATGTGTGTGTGTGTGTGCGCGCGCGTGTGCGTGTGCGCGGGGGTGGGGAGCGCCCAGGCGCAGCCTGCGCGCCGCTCTGCGCCTCGGCGGGGCTGCGTGCGTGTCCCTGTCCGCGCTGCTGGAACGGGCTCTTCGAGGGATCGGCGTCACATGACTCCGCCTGCCCCTCGCCAGCGCGCAGATCGCCGGTCCATCAATTGGCCCCGCGCCTGGGGAGGGTCGGGTGGCGTCTCCCCGGCCTCAAGGCTCTGCAGAGTAGAGCGGGGAAGGGTAGCTCTGGATTCCAGGAGTCTCGGCTCGGCGCTGGACCCTGGAGTGTAGATATTTGGGAGGGGGAAGGGAGAGAGAGAGAGAGGGAGGGAGCGAGCGAGCGAGCGAGCGCCAGAGAGAGGCAGCGCGCGGCGCGCACGGACGGGGGGCTGCTGGGTGCCGCGCGGAGATGTAAGCGCTGGGGTCTCGCTGGCCTCCGAGCACCATGCAGAAGGGGATCCGGCTGAACGATGGCCACGTCGCGTCCCTGGGGCTGCTGGCGCGCAAGGACGGCACTCGCAAAGGGTACCTGAGCAAGCGGAGTTCGGACAACACAAAATGGCAAACCAAGTGGTTCGCGCTCCTGCAGAATCTGCTCTTCTACTTCGAGAGCGACTCGAGCTCGCGGCCCTCCGGGCTCTACCTGCTGGAGGGCTGCGTCTGCGACCGCGCGCCCTCCCCCAAGCCGACGCTGTCGGCCAAGGAGCCGCTGGAGAAACAGGTGAGGCGAGCGCCGCGTTCTGACCTCCCCGCGCCCGGAGTCTCGGGGCTGGGGGCCTGCGGTCGGCCCGATGGCACCCGAACTTTGCGCCCCTGCGCTTCCGGCGCCCCGGACGGGGAGGGAGGGTCGGCCCAAGCCGCGCAGGTGACCCTGCGGCGGGCAGCGGGGGCAGGGACCGCGGGCGGGGAGTAGGCGCTGGCTGCGGCTGCCCTTCGTCCCCGAGAGCCCCGGGGGAGGCGGGGACAAGAGGGGCCGAGACCGGGAGATGCTGATGCCGACGGGGCGCGAAGCACCAGTAGAGGCGTTGAGTCTGGACCCACGTCCAGCCAAAAATGAGGCTCCCAACCCCCACCCTCACCCCCTCCAGTCCCGATGGCCCCCGACCGCCTGCCCTGGACCCGGACGGTGTGGTTCTCCGCGCCCGGGCAAGCGGACGGTGAGACGGGGGCGTCCTGGCGCCGCGGCCCCTGCCTGCCCGCGGCTGGAGCCAAAGAGCAGCCAGCGCTAGCTCGGCGGAGTCGGGGTCTTGCGGGGCCGCAGGGGTCGGTGCCGTGCCATCGAGTGGCCCTGGGCTCCCAGCCCGCCCGGAGCCGGAGCAACAAACCCGGAGGGGTCCCAAGGAGCGCGGTGACGCGCAGGGCTGGGGCCAGGGCCGCTGCGGAGGTGGCAGGGCAGGTGGGCGCCTCTCTCCTTCCCCGCCCCTGCGCCGCCGCCGCCGCAGTCGCGGCTCCAGCGCTGCGCGCGCGTTTCCGGAGCTACACTGCTAAAGGGTCTGCGCGGGGCCGGGCTGGGGCGCGCCCTTGGAGTGGGGGAGGAGGGGCACCTGCCGCCGCCGCCGAGGGGGAACCGAGACCGCGAGACCGAGAGCCGCAAGCCTGGGGCGCTGTCCAGAAGTATCCAGTGCGGGCCCCTGCTCTGGGAAGGCAAAGTAAATGCCAGTGCAGGGAGACACCTGACATCCAAGGGCCCCAGCCTGCTGGGGGCTGCCGAGAGTGGGGGACGCTGGAGCCCAGGAAGAGAGGGAAGCAGAGAGAGAGGCACTTTCCCAGGGCCACACCAGGTTCTGAGAGGAAGCCCGGGACATGGAAAGCCATTGCTGCGGGTGCGGAGCGGCAGGGTTGAACTGATGGACATAAAAGCATCGCTGGGCGCCTGGTACCCGACACCAGGGCAGGAGTCTAAGCCCAGGCTCTTCCTGCCTTGCCCTCAGCCCCCGGGCGTGGGGAGGTGGTGTCAGGGGGGCCGGAAGTCGTGGACAGAAGTGTTTGGGGGTGGGTGGGTCCCTGGGGAGAACAAGCCAGGGGGCAGGTGCATCCAAGAGCAGGTGGCTCCTCACCTTGAAGCCCAGATAGAGCCTGTGGCCCAGGCATGGCTGGCAACAGTGCCCTCAGCCCTAACAACTTGCGCCTCTCCAGCCAAAGTCCACGTGTCCGGACCAGTGGCCTACAGCCCGTTAGACCAGCCAGAAGCCCCTCCACCCCTCAGCCCCTACCCCAGAGGCTGAGAACCACCTCTGGGCGGGAGGAAGGAGGCTGGGGCAGGTGTGTTAGCAGTGCCCTGGGGCAGAATCTCTGCTCTCTGGCTTGCTGTGTGACCTCGGTTAACTTGCAAACTTCTCGGTGCCTCCGCTTTGAAATCGTCAGCACAGAGCTGCTGCCCCTGACCTTGCTGTGGTTTTGAGACCAGGAGGGGACGTGACCATATGCTTGCCGTGCGTTTCAGTTGGGTGCAGATGGATCGTAGTTGGTTTCTGAATGACACTCACCCAGGCAGGATTGTTCAGGTCACTGGGTGTTGAGGCTTCCTCCCATTTCACAGAGAGGGAAACTGAGGGGCGGGGCGGGAAAGGCAGGAGTCCAGCACCAGGGCAAGGCAGCGGCACGAGCAGACTAGAGCTCACCCAGTGTCTGAGCTCAGGAACTGAATCGTGGGGGTGGGGGTCAGAACCAGTGGACAAAACGCACGTATGATCAGAGCTGGGTCCCCGCAACGCTAGCGCCGGGACCTCAAGCCTCTTCCCAAGGGCAGCCCGGCCCGGGACTGGAGATCGCCTCCTGCCCTGGTGTGGGCGTTCCCTTTACCTCTAGAGCACCTGTGGCTCGTGGGGAAGCGGATTCTGCCCTTTTGGCCTGTATGTGTGTTGAAAAAAAAAAAAAAACCAACTCTTTTCCAAACATTGGAGCAAAATGGATGGCTGACCCTAACCCTGTCTCTTGGTGAGCTGGCATGAGCGGCCTGGAGCCAGGCCCTTCTGGTACCATGTATGGGCCCACAGGGCATGTGAGTGGCAGAGGGCCTCAAAGAAGCTGCCGGTTTGGGGGAATTTGTGAGTGTATGGGGAAGGCTTGCTTTTAGCAAGATGTCTTTATTTTTTAAGATTTTTTTTTATTTACTTGAAAGAGTTACAGAGAGAGGAGGAGGAGGAAGAGAGAGAGAGAGAGAGAGGTCTTCCATCCACTGGTTCACTCCCTAAATGGCCACAATGATCAAGGCTGGACCAGGCCAAAGCCAGGAGCTTCTCCCAGGGACCCAAGCACTTGGGCCGTCTTCTGCTGCTCCCTCGGGTCATTAGCAGGTAGCTGGATCGGAAGTGGAGCAGTCAGGTGTCAAACCAGAGCACATATAAGAAGCCGACAATGAAGGCAGAAGCTTAACCCGCTATGCCACAGCACCAGCCCCAGGATGTCATTTTTAAAAGGATTTATTTAGTTAGTAAAAGGAGGAGAAAGAGATGTCTCTTCCATTCACTCATTAACTCCCTCAATGGCTGCAATGGCCAGGGCTCATCCAGGAGCCAGGAGCTTCTTCCAGGTCTCCCACTTGGATGCAGGGGCCCAAGGACTTGGCCCATCCTCCGCTGCTTTCCCAGGCGCATCAGCAGGGAGCTGGGTCAGAGGCAGAGCAGCCAGGACTTGAACCTTTGTTCTGACATGAGATACCGGCATCGAAAGCAGCCGCTTAACCTGCTGCACCACAGCGCCAGCCCCCAAGATGTCATTTTTACCCAGGTCCAAGCAGGCAGCTTCCTCCTGGAATGGCTGGGGATGGTTCCTGAAGGCACAGAAGCCAGATCCTGCCTGGGAACCTCCCCCCGCCCCCAGTGGCAGGGACAGTGTCAGGGACGTAGCACATAGTCGAGGCACAGAAAATGCTTGTGGAGCTGGACTTGGTGTAGCAGGTGCGAACTGCACGTTGCCCGTGCTGAGAGCTGTCTGGGCTGTGTGCTGGGTTGAAGAAGCTGACCCCCACAGGCCCTGCAGCCTGGGGAAGCAAGAGCCAGACAAGAGTAGGCACCAGGCAATGGAAAGACGTGGAGAGTGGGACGTTCAGGGCACTGGGGCACCGAGCGCCAGACCCATCCTACCATGGTGCAGCCTCTCCTGGCCACCTCCAGAGGACCCTGCCTGCTGCTGCTGTGGCTACAGCACCCAGGGGCTCCAGGCTGAGCTGCCGAGGCCTCCCGCCGTCGGACTGGCACAGCCATGCCTCGCAAACCCCCTGGCCTGGGACCCTGCTTGCTTATTCCTGGCTTCCCCTGGCCCTGATGCTGTTGCACACTCCCTGGAGGCCCGATGGCCATGCACTTGAACTTGGGGTCCAGCTTCCCTACAGGTTGGCCTTGGTGTCCCAGCCCCTGCTTGGGCATGAAGTCCCCCCTTGCTGGCTGTTCCAAGTTCCCTGGCATAAGGCTTCCAGCCCAGCTTTGCAGTCAGGGGGCCTGATCAAACCCACCCCAGCTCTCCCTCACCCCTCCCAGCTCGGAGAGGTCACAGTGTGGACCTCCGGCATCTTCCTGGGTCACTAAAGACAGGAGAGACACAGATCTCTGCGGCCAGAGTATCGGGGCCTGGTGTGGGCAGGAGGCCCGGATGCTTGGGGCCTCGTTGTTCCTGTTGTCCACCCCATTGTTACCCTTCCCTGAAGGCCAGACAAAGGTCCACTCCCCGGCCTCACAGGACAGACACGTGACCGCTCTGGCTGGCGAGTTGAGACCACCAGCAGCCCTGAGGCTGGAGTGTACCCATTTGACAGATGAGAGGAGGGTCTCAGCAGTGGCCACCAGCCAGGCACTCGCAGAAACAAAACTGCTTCTCTGGCTGTCTCGCCATGCTGCTGGGCCACGGTGTCCACGGAGCACACGGCCCAGGGACCCGGCTCTTGCAGGGGCTCTCAGCCCGGCAGAGAGCGGTGCCCCCCACAAAAGCCGCTGTCGGAGCAGCACGGCTTAGATGCGGGGCCAGCTCAGACCGTGCAGGGCAAGCCAGCCAGGTGCCCGCGGCAGGTGTGGCGCCCAGGATTAACCGCGTGGGGTGCTGCTTCTCTCCCCAAATGCTCCTCCAGCTGGCGAGAGGTTGAGGAGGCCCGGAACAGAGTGCGCATTGTGTGTTCACACAGTAGATGCTCCGGCTCTCAGAGCCAGGCCTGTGTCGGGTTCTGCAGATGGAAGAGAACTTAGTCCCTGTTCTCCAAACCGCTCCCAGAGGAGGGACGCGCTCTCCTCCAGTCTGGCCCGAGCTGATCCTCCATCCTGAAGACTCTCAGACTCTCCACCCCCAACACACACACACACTCACACACACATACACACATACACTCACACACTCACACATACACTCACACACATACACACACTCACATACACACACACGCATACACTCACACTCACACATACACTCACACTCACACATACACTCACACACATACACTCACATACACACACTTACACACTCACACACTCACAAACACACATACACTCACACACTCACACACACACACTCACACACATACACTCACATACACACACACTCACAAATACACACACACATACACTCACACACTCACATACACACACACGCATACACTCACACACACATACACTCACACACATACACACACACTCACACACACACTTCCGCCCTTCTTTGGCCCAGGTGCTCCCAGGTCCTGTCATTCCCCTCCCCCAGATCCCCCTGCAGGCAGCAGGCGACCAGAATGATCTTTTAAAATGCAAATCACATCATGAAAGCAACAGTGGCTCTCCTGGCCTTTAGAAAAAGAAGAAAAAAAAAATTTCAAACTCCCAGCCAAGATCTGAGGCCCTGGAGGTCCAGGCTCTGGCCCCACTCACTCCATCACCTGCTTCCTCACCCCGGCCTGAACCTCCATTCCCATCCCTCTGCCCTGGGTCAAGGCCTTGGCCGAAGCCGGTGCATCTGCCTGGAATAATCGCCCACCTCCATACCCTTTGAAGGCCAGCCGCTCCCGCAGGTCTTCGCCCTGTCCGTGGCCCCAGCTTCCCTCTTTTATAGCACTCCAGTGCTGTCCGCAGTCCGTGGTCACTCCGTGTACTTGTGGGCTATTCTAACTCAGAGTCTGGGTGGTGTGGAATTCCCTTATAATAAAGACTTCAACGAGACAGACTCAGCTGGGGCAGGCGTTGGCCTAGAAGTTGACATTGGTTAGACATCCCAGGCCACAGTGCCTGGATGCAATGCCCAGCTCTGGCTCCCGATTCCAGCTGCCTGCTCATGCAGACCCTGGGAGGCAGCAGGTGGTGACTCGAGTACCTGGGTGCTTGCCATGCAGGCGGGAGACCTGGACGGAGCTCCTGGCTAGCTGGCTTAGGTCCTGACCCAGTGCTGGCCGTCGCAGGCCTCTGGGGAGTGAAGCAGCAGAGAAGAGGCCTCTTACACTCTCTACCTACTAGCCAAATAAATAAACAAAAGATTATTTTACCCGCCACCCCACTGGATGTAGCAGAGGTGAGCACGGGATGAAATGTGCGGTCCACGGGGAGGCGGGTGGGGCGGAGGTGACGATGAGGTTGAGGTTGAGGTACCGAGGGCAGGTGCACGGCAGAGGACTGTGCCACTGGACGGGGCCTCCTTTCATCCCTCGGGGTCACAGCCTGGCTTCACCCACCAGCCTCTCCCTTCTCTTCTCCAGGGGCGGCTGGTGGAGGGTGGGAAGTGAACTTGGCATGGCCACACTTGGATTCCACTTTCTCAACCCTGCCAGGCAGGGGAGGTCACTGCAGCTTCAAGGAGGGAGGACAGGAGCCCAGAGGCTTGGCCAGAGCTCCAGGGCAGAGCAAGTCTGAGCTGTCTCAGCCACCTGTCCCTGTGGAGACGCCGTTGGGTCGGCCCCTCACCTACACCTTCTTGCCTCCTTCCAAGGAGCCCTGGGAGCCGCTGCCCAGTTTAACTTTTATATACGAGGGGTTTTCAAAAAGTTGGTGAAGGGGCCAGTGTTGTGGTGCAGCAACCAGTGACACAAGTGTCCCGTATGGGCACCGACTCGCATCCCAGCTGCTCCTCTTCCTATCCAGCTCCCTGCTAATAGCCTGGGAAAGCAGCAGAAGACGGCCCAAGTACCTAGGTCCTTGCATCCTCGTAGGAGACCCGGATGAAGCTTCTGGCTCCTGGCTTCTGCCTGGCCCAGCCCCCATTCCCACGGTGGCCATTCGGGGAGTGAACCAGGAGATAGAAGATCGACATCTCTCTCTCTCTCTCTCTCTCTCTCTGTAACTCTGCCTTTCAAATAAACAAATAATTTTTTTAAATTAGTCAATTTATTTGAAAGCTATTATTACAGAGAGAGGGAAAGAGAGGGAGAGAAAGAGGTCTTCCATCCACTGGTTCACTCCCCAAATCCCCACAACAGCCAGAGCTGGGCTGGTCCAAAGCCAGGAGCCAAGAGTTTTCCCCAGGTCTCCCACATGGGCACATGGGCACATGGGCACAAGGGCCCAGGTACTTGGGCCATCCTCCACTGCTTTTTCAAGCGCGTTAGCAGAGAGCCAGAGTGGAAACAGGGCGGCTGGGCCTTGAACCGGTGCCCATATGGGATGGCAGCGTTGCAGATGGCAGCTTAACCTGCTGTGCCACATTACCCAGACCCTTCACCAAACTTTTTACTAAGCTGGTACGAATGCAGATTTAACCTATATAATCTTGCAGTAGGGTATTTCAAAACAGGAGACCAAAAATACTGAATAAGAATAAAAGCTGTGTACTGAGCACCTACTATGTGCCCGGCACCAACATGCGTGTTTTACACCCAGCACTTCCCTTAAGTATTCCAGCAGCCTGGTGAGGTTAGCACTGCTCATCCGTTTTCACGGTGACAAGCTGAGGCCCAGAAATGCCCAGTACCTTGTTCAAAGCTGCAGCGAAAGATGTGGAAAAGCTGCTATGGGAGCCTGGCCTGCCCAGTTCTGGAGCCTTGGCTCCAACCACAGACACAGCATGAAGACAGGCTGGGGGCGGGCTGGGCGCCTAGTGGTTTAGGATGCTGGCGAAGGCGTCACATCCCACACTGGAGAGCTTGGGCTTGAGTCTGGCTCCTGACTCCAGCTTCCTGCCTTTGCCCACCCTGGGCTCAAGTCCTTGGGTCCCTGCCACCCATGTGGGAGACCCGGATGGAGTTCCTGGGTCCCAGTTTGAGCCTGGCCCAGCCTCAGTTGTTGTGGGCATTTAGGGAGTGAACCAGAGGAAGGAAGCACTCTGTCTCTCTGCAACTGGTTCTTGCCTTTCTCTGCAAAGACAAGTGGAAGGGAACAGGAGAATGGACAGCGAGTGGAAATGTGCCACCAACGCCCTGGTGACCTCGCTGTGGGTGGCTTTGGCTTCTGCTGGGTGAGAACCTTGCAGCCAAATCCCATGAGCCTGGAGGGAAAACATACCCGTGCCCAGCCCAGTGTCCCTGGCGTGCATGGGAGCCAGAGCTGGTGCCTGTGTGCAGGCAGCCAAGTGGAGAACTCGGTTCCCCGTGTTTTCACAGGTGCCTGGAACACTGGCAGTACCCCAACTTCCATGAGGGCCACTGTTGTGCTGGGAGCAGCTGGGAGCCTTGGACACCCCAACTCCTGGTCCCCCCAGGAGAGAGGACCACACAGCCTCCACCCCAGCCTCCGGCCTCCCTCCCTCCGGCCAGATTTCCTGCCACCTCCTAGCTCAGGGAGGCCTTCACGCCCTCTAAGCCTCAGTTTCCCCATCTCCGTATCAAACTGGAAGTCCCAGCACGGCACAGTCGTGGTCATCAGGGTGACCAGGCGGCACCTCGATGGAGCAGTGGCCCCTGTCCGTCACCCTGGTCCTCGCTGGGCTCCGACCCTGGATCTGCACATCAGATGAAAACATCAGCTTCCAGGGAATATCCGGGCAAGGCTGCCCCCGGGAAAGGAAGCCGATTACTGCTAGGGGCCTCCTTTGCCCCCACCCAGCCCTGTGGGTCCCCCCTCCCATCATGCACCAGTTGGCCCTCTCCGTCCCTCTCTTCCTCTCCTGCACCGGCCCAGGCCGCCTTCGCCTCCCATCCAGAATTGTGCAGGCTTCCGAGCCCCGGCACCTGCCAAACGCTGCAGTGACCTCTGACCGCGGAGGCTCCTGGGTGCGACTTGGCAGGAGGGTGCTGCCCCCTGCTGGTGCCGACTCAGGCCTCCGCTGTCACCCACCGTAGCTGGGGCCAGGGAAGGGGCGGGTGCCCTTTAGAGGGAGCCACTCCGAGTGCAGCCCCTGGAGGAGGAGGAAGCTTAGCTCTGTACCTGCGCCCCCGCAGTCCTGGGTGAGCCGCGCTGCTGACCCCTGCGGGCCCTGGGCACCGGTCCTGCGGACCGCTCGGCGGTCGGATCACCTCTCCCGGGTGCCAAGCTCGTCATGGCGTGCGTGTGCACGGAGTCGGGGTGAGGAAGGTGGAGGAGCCGCGGCGATGGGTTCACGGAGCCGGCGGAGAACGCAGCTCCAACAGGGCAGGAGCCCGGCCAGGCCTGCCTGCTTGCCTGAAGCCCGGGGACTCTGGCACCCTTGGCCAAGCGCCACAGAGGCGTTTTGGCCACTGGGCGTCCCCGGCACTAACAAGGAGGAAGATTGCTGAGGCTGAAATGTCAGCCTGAGATTACTCACACTCCGCTGCCCGCATCAGCCACACAGAGCCCAGGAGCCAGGCCCCCGGTCCAGTGATGGGGACGGTGACCACACCGTGTGAGCTCCGCTGACCCCCAGGAGAGCCCGAAGGGACGGGGGCTCTGGGGGTCCAGAGAGGTGGCCAAAGCACTTCCGGGTCATTTGGGTCACCGTCGTGCCTTCCCCAGGCCTGGTGTGGGGAAGCCGGCCCCCACCCCCTCACACTCCTCCCCTCCCCCACCCAACTCTGAGCTGGAGGGAGGTCACTGTGACCTTCAAGTTAGGGAGGTGGCTCCAGGGTGGAGGCGGGAGGCCCATCAGGAGGTGGCTGCAGAACCGGGCACGCTCGTGTGTGTGCGCGCACACACACATGCACACACACACACGCAGAAGCCTGTCCTAGGGGCGTGCTAGGGGCAGGAGAGGCCCCTTCTCTCTCGTCCCTGCCTGTGATCCTGGGCTCAAGTCAAGGCTCTAGTGCTGGATGGTTTTAGAACCATCCAGAGCTCCAGTGCACCTGTGACCACGCCCCAGACCCCACGGGGCTGCCCACATCCTGGGTTTGGAGCCCCAGGTGTTGCCTGTGCCCCGCCGTATCGACACCCACTAGGAAAAGCACCTTCTCAGCTTAGCCACCAGGTGACCCTGCGGCCGCCGTGGGGCTCCCTGGTGGAGACGGGGGACAGCGGGGGAGGGGACGGCATCATCCTCTGGCAGGGGACGCTCTCTCCGCAGATACCCACGGACCCCTGTGCCTGGCTGCTAACGTCCACGTCCGACCTTGAGCTCTGGGTCGCTAGGATCACAGACATTCAGGCCGCCTGGTCGCCGTCTACTGTAAAGACCAGATCACCCTAAGCGGGCACAGCCAAAGCAGCATCTTCCCCGTTTGGGGGCGGGGGATGAGCTCTGATTTTTTTTCAAGTTGTAAAATCCCACTGCAGTGCTAAAATAAAAAATAAAAAACTTTCAGAATGAAGCATAGAAGAAAGAATGAATGGATGAGTGGATTCGTAGGAGGGACACACAGACAACTTCCAACCCAAACAATTAGGGAGGTCACGTGGGAAAACGTGTCTTACTTGGCGTCCCCCATCCACCCTTGTCCTGAGCCCACTGCCACTCTGCCACCCCCTCACCTGTCCCCGTGGGTCTCCCCTGTCCCCTTACCACACCTGTCGCCACTCCGGCTCCCTTCACTGCTGGCAGACCTGCAGGTGCATCCAAGTGTCAGGAGATCCGGTATCAAGTGGACATGAGTGACAGGGGTGACTACGTCTGAGAGCCCCCTGGTAGCCAAGGCAAAAAGGGAAGCAGACTGGCCGTGGGCCACCCCCTGTCTCGTGCCAGAGGAGCAAGAGTGCCTGTCAGTGCCCTCGGGCCTTGCAGAAGGGGAACCAGTAGGGGAATGACGGTGGTGACCCCCAGGGCAGTCACATCAAAGCTAGGGGCCTGTCGCCATCTGCAGCTCCGGCTGGCTATCGGGAAGCTGGGCAGGCTATGCTGGTGAGGCTTGGGTAGGGGGAGTGTCCTGATGACCCAACAGTACAGGGTGCAGCATGGAGAAGCCCCGGGAATAGGCCAGTTGGACATGCTAAAATAGCCATTGCCTGCCTGTACTTAAAGTTGTAGGAATGGCAGGACATTTGCATGGCTCAAGATCCAAAAATGACCAAGAAGCATACAGCAACAGCCACCTCCCACCCCCACCCTCAGCAGCCCAGCTTCCTCCCCAGGCGTGGTCCTTAGTGCCGCTTTCCTGGGCTTTCTCAGGGAGAGATTTTACACACAGCCGCTTCAACGAGTTCCTGGAAGATGGAATGAAAAGTCTGCTTTGGTGCAAAAAATTGTTTTAATTCATGCATAATTTTTTTCATAATACACATTTTCCATGAACTTTAAAGTGCATCTATTTATTTGGAAGACAGGGAGGGAGGGACAGAGAGACACCCAGGATGTCTATCTGCTAGTTTACTCCCCAAATGTCGTCAGTGGCTGGGTGTTGGCCAGGGCTGAAGCTGGGGTCTTCCACATGGGTGGTTGGAACCCAATCATTTGAGCCATCACCTGCTGCCTCCCAGGGTCTTCGTTTGGAGTCAGAAGCAGAGACAAGTGTTGAACCAGATGCTCCTCTGGGCGGGGGGGGGGGAGGGGGAGAGACTGGGAAGTCTTCCATCTGCTGGTTCACTCCCCAAATGGCAGCAACCTCTGGAGCCGATCCAGGCTGAACCCAGAAGCCTGGAGCTCCATCCGGATCTCCCACGTACTTGGGCCATCGTCTGCTGCTTTTCCTGGCACATTAACAGGGAGCTGGATTGGGAGCAGAGCAGCCGAGACTTGAACCCGTGTTCCGATATGGGATGCCCCCATTGCAAGCAGCAGCTTAACCCTCTGGGCCACAACATCGGCCCTCAACATGCAGGTGTCTTATCTGCACCTTAACCACCAGGCTAAAAGCCCACCCACCAAAACTTTTTAAATATTGGTTTATTTTCATTTTATTTGAAAAGCTGAGAGACAGAGAGAAGTCTTCCATCTGTGGTTCACTCCCCAAATCCCCACAATAGCCAGGGGTAGGCAAGGCGGAAGCCAGGGCCCAGAATTCCATCCAGGTCTTCCAACCTCTCGAGCCATCACCTGCTGTCTCCCAGGGTGCTCATTGGCAGGAAGCTGGCTTGGAAGCAGAGTCAGGACTCCAACCCAGGCACTGATACGGGAGGCAGGTGTTTCCAGCCGTGTCTTAGCCACAGCACCAATGAACTTTGTGAAGACCCCTGCTATGCATGGATTTCAAAATGTTTTGCACCAAACATGTTTTTGTTCTGTTTTTCATGAACTTTTGGAAGTACATCATATACTCATATATATGCAAATATATGTTAATATATGCATGTGTGCATGATTGCTATGCATACCACGGACGCTGTCCCACCCCTGGTTTCCTCACTGTGCTGTACAGATGATTTCCCACACGCGTTCTTTCTCGTGGCTGCCATGTTTTGTCCCACGGCAGGGATGGGCTGTGGATCTTTTGGCCATGCTCCTCTCATGGGACATCTGGGCCATTCAAATCTTACTTTCACACACAGAATTGCAATTAACAAATGCCTTTGTGCATAGCTCATCGAGAGAGAGAGAGAGAGAGAGAGAGAGAGAGAGTTCTCCATCTGCTGGCTGACTCCCCAAACGACCACAATGGCTGGGGCTGGGCCAGACTGAAGCCAGGAGCCTAGAACTCTATCCTGGTTTCCCATGTGGGTGCAGGGGCCCAAGCACTTGGGTCACCTTCTGCTGTTTTCCCAGGCACATCAGCAGGGAGCTGGATTGGAAGTGGAGCAGCTGGGACTTGAACCGGCATTCATATGGGTTGCAAGCATTGCAGGCGGTGGCTTAACCCAGCCCCTCTAACTGGAATTTTGACAGAAGAGAAGAGGCAGGTGCCTTCAGACTGAAGTTCACGCCTTCATTCAGCCCACACTCAGAGAGGCAGGGGTGGGAAAGCAAAGGGTGGGCTGGCAGGACCAGCCAGGCATGACAGCTGCCAGAGCCCATGTCATCATGGACGTGCCTCCAAGGGCATGGGGTCGTACCCATCAAAACAGGACCGCACGGTCACAAATGGCAGACACAGAGGCTTTCCCAGGACCTTTAGGCTCGGATGCTGCAGTTACACCTGCTCTCCTCCCCGCCCACCATGGGCCAGGAAATAAGGAAGCAGGATGGTACCCAGTCTCTGGCCTCACACTGGGGCTGGATTGCTGGCCAGAGGTTCAGCCCCTATGGGAGACCAGGAAACTGGACATGGGCCTGGGCCAGGTGCTCAGCTTGGGGACATAGCGGAGGTCCTGGTGCAGTAACCAAGCCCCTGGAAGACTCAGACTTGAGAGCTTGGAGGCCCAGCGTGGGCAGGATGAGGCCAGCAGGAGGGGTCCTGACCCTGTGTGCAGCCTCATCAGGTGCAGTGGGGAAGGTGTGCAGGGTAGGTCAGTCCTCTCTGCATTGATGTGGGGGAGCCCCAAGGGCCAGTAGAGGCCAATGCTTCCTTGAACTGGGCTCACTTGGGAACAAGGACCCCTGGGGAAGTTCCCACAATGCCCCAGGCATGGGGGCGTGCAGCCAGGGCTGGAGGGACCGGCACCAGGCATGCACTGTGTTCGGGAGCTGTGAGAGGTGAGAAGGTACAAGGGCTGGCAGAGTGGCTTCCGGGGAGCCTCACTGTGGGAAGGGGAAAGACGTGATAGGAGAGAGGCCTGGATGAGTGCCCCTTATCTTTTTAAGATTCATTTATTTATTTGAAAGGCAGAGTTAAAGAAGAGAGGGAGAGAGACAGAGAGGAAGCTTCTATCCTTCCATCTGCTGGTTTACTCCCCAGATGGCCACAACACCCAGCTCTGGGCCAAGCCCTTCTTCCAGGTCTCCCACATGGGTGGCAGGGGCCCAAACACTGGAGCCATCTTCCGCTGCTTTTCCCAGGCCAACAGCAGGGAGCTGGAACAGAAGTGGAGCAGCGGGGCCGGCGCTGTGGCGCAGCAGGTTAAAGCCCCGGCCTGAACCCTGGCATCCCATATGGGCACTGGTTCTAGTCCCAGCTGCTCCTCTTCCAATCCAGCTCTCTGCTATGGCCTGGGAGAACAGTAGAAGATGGCCCAAGTCCTTGGGCACCTGCACCCGTGTGGGAGACCTGGAAGAAGCTCCTGGCTCCTGGCTTCGGATCGGCTCAGCTCTGGCCATTGTGGCCAGCTGGTGAGTGAACCAGTGGATGGAAGACCTCTCTCTCTCTCTCTCTCTCTCTCTCTCTCTCTCTCTCTCTCTGCCTCTCCTCTCTCTGAGTGACTCTGTCTGTCAAACAAATAAAGTAAATCTTTAAGAAACACGAACCAGCGCCCATATGGCATGCTAGTGTGGCAGCAGCAGCTTTACCTGCTATGCCACAACACCGGGCACGAGTGTCCCTTTATTTGAAGAAGGAAGGAGACGGTGAACACTGGGCAAGGGTGTACACATGCACTTGTACACGTACACACATGCACACACGTGTGCACACGCACACACCATAGCCAGCCCCGCTCTGCACAGGGACATCAGGCAGAGCAAACTGGCTGAAGCCAGCTGGGCCCAGCAGGAAGGAGGGAACCAGGTTCCCACGGGGGAGAAGGTGGCCGTGCCTGGCTTGGGCCGTGGAGTGACACCTGGTTAGATTGACCATCTGCCAAGCCAAGCCTGCTCCTCCCAAAGTGCGATGAACTACAGGGGCAGGAGCAGTAGGGGGCGCTGTTGAGTCGTCCAGGTGGGAGAGGCCGAAGCCTTGAGGCTGGGCAGGAGGAAGATGGAGAGAAGGGAACTGGGTGTGTGTGCACAGACACACACATGAACACACACACATGCAGCTGTGTTTTCCAGTAAGCTGCCAGTGGGAGGCTGGTGAGACCCATCAGTCCACCCTGCAGAAGAGCCGAGAGCTTGGGAAACCACCCCTGAGCCTTTGAATGGAACACTCGTAGAACAATGATTTACCCAGCCCTAGGAGGTGTCGTCCACTGCATGTGCCCACCGTGTGGAAGAGGGGGGCCGCCCACCCAAGTGGAAGTGTGTGCTGAAGACCTCAAGGCGAAACAGCAGTAATGAACCTGAAGCAAGTCTGCCAGGTGCAAACCCTGGCACACGCCACGACCCCAAAAGGGACCCCAGGACCTCAGATCCCGTGGAATACGGACAGATCACCCTCCAAGGTGGAAACAAAAGGGTTCCGTGGTGGGGCGTGTTAGTGAAAAGATTGCTTCGCTGCCGGTCTGCCCGGTGCGCCACCTGCTGTCCTTCAAAAGCCAGGGGCACTGTGATGGAAAACCAGCCCCCCACCCCACCCCTGCCACGCCTTCCAGCCAGCTCCACTGCCCGTGCCTGGTGCCTGAGGACCAAGTCCGGTGCTCCCTCCTCCGGCTTTTGGTGCGAATCATTCATTAAACAGCTGCACACATGTGCGGTGATGGCAGATGCCTTCGGTTACCCAGACGGCAAACACTGGCTTCTCCGTGCCCAGGCCACAGCCCCGAGCCGGGAACTCAATCCAGGTCTCCCACATGGGTGGCAGGAATACAATGACCGAGCCATCAGTGCTGCCTCCCGGGGTCTGCTTCCTGGTCAGTCCCCGTACGTTTGCCGTTGGAGCTCAGTGCACACAGCTCATCAGTCTGAGATCACCAGGAGCCCTAGAAAGCTGACTTCCGGGGGCCTGCGTCCACCGCTGCTCCAGGCTGCCATGTCCCCAGTCCCCGCCGGCACGTGCCGCCCAGATGAGTGGAGACGCTTGGCCGTCGCAGCAGACGTGAGAAAGTCCTCACAGTACAGTCGAGAATGGCTTTGTTGGGAAGATGGGGGAGGGGCGGTGGGTGGCAGCTCACCGTAAAAGCCCGGAGCTCAGAGCGGACTCGGAGAAAGTCCCAGGTCTCCCTGCTGCCACAGGTGCCCCACGTCTGGCTGATAGTGAGGGCTGCGAACTTGCCGGTTGAATTAGTGAATGAGAAACGCTCCGGGTAGAGGTGAACGGTGTGAGGACTTTGTTGTTCACTGTGAATGCCCCGGGAGTGTACGACCAAGACAGGTGCCTGCTTACTGGGCAGATCCCAGGACTGGGAGGGAAGGCGGGATTACCCAGGGTCCTCAGCTCCAGGCAGTGCAGCAGGCCTGGCCCAGCTGTTGGCACTTCCACCTGCTCTGTCCGTCAGAGAGTGGCCAAATCCGGGGCTGGCTCAAATCTGGGACAGTTGGTCACCACCTGCCTGTGGGCAGTTGTCTGGTGTTCTGTGTCCCCATGGAGGTGCAGCCTGTTGCGACAGGGCACGAGGGGAGGCCCAGCACCAAGCCCCCTCCCCAATGCCCAGAGACTCAGTGCCCTTCAGCTAACCTAGATAGGGTCCTAGCACCAAGGCTCATCCTGAGACAGGAGGGGGAATGCCACGGTTCAATGCACTGCAGTAAAACCATTCATTGCTCATCTTTTATTTATTTATTTATTTATTTATTTATTTATTTATTTATTTTTGACAGGCAGAGTTAGACAGTGAGAGAGAGAAACAGAGAGAAAGGTCTTCCTTCCGTTGGTTCACTCCCCAAGTGGCCGCTACAGCCAGTGCTGCGCCGATCCGAAGCCAGGAGCCAGGAGCTTCTTCTGCGTCTCCTACATGGGTGCAGGGGCCCAGGAAATCCCCCACTGCTTTCCCAAGTGCATTAGCAGAGAGCTTGATCGGAAATGAGCAGCCGGGACTGGCGTGCATGTGGGATGCCGGCGCTGCAGGCCAGGGCCTTAACCCTCTGCCCCAGAGCGTCGGTCCCTTGGTCCATCTTGGAACCCCTGGCGGAGCAGCGTGTCAGGTTCTCCATCTCTTACCTGAAGCCTAGGGGGCTCCAGCCCCGCCCTGACTCCCTGCAGAGGCCCCAGTGGGGTTCAAGGCCACTCTGCAGAGCTGGCGGGTGCCACAGGCGGTCCACCAGCCTTGCTCCTCCGCTAACAAACGCAGGTGCCATCCACCGATCCACTGGTGGGTCCTGCCTCCGTCACATTTCTGCCCCTCAGAGAGTTCATACAACGACAGCTGGGCCCCGGGGTGCTTCCGTGGGCCGCTGGGTGGGTGGTGAGGCTTGGGCGTGGCTCTGACTTGGCCCAGGCAACCCTGTGAAGGCCATAACAGGTTCTTTCCACACAGCCCTCGTCCATGGTCCAGGACCCGGGCCTCCCGCCCCAATGAAGCTGCATAGGAAGTACTTACTCCCTCCTGAAAAGCTGGCCAGTGCCTGGTAGAGCCAGGGCTGCGACCCTGTGGTCCTGGCCTGTTCGGCTGCCATCTGTGAGCGGGATGAGGTTCACATCAGTGGTCCTCCAACATTCGCATGGGGTGGGCACTCGGCCTCACCGTGAAGGCAAGACCTGCAGACTCAGAAGCTGCGTGGTCACTCTGGTTGGTCTCAGCGCCGTGCTACGGACGCCGGAGTCGAGGTCCCGGTCCCAGCCCAGCAGCTCTAGAGGGCCCCCATGTTTGAGTCCCGCTTCTATTACCCTGCCCAGCCTGGCAACCTGGAGTGCAGGGGTGATGCCATTTTCGGGGATGATCCCGGTGCCCTTGAGCTCTGATCCAACACCAGCTGAGGTTACGGGGCTGTCTCGGGGCTGTGCGGCCTCCCAGGGTCACCGCCCCTCCCTGGATGGACACTGAGATGAGTATTGATCCAGAACCCCCGGGAGCCCCCAGCCCACTGTAGACGAGGGCCTCAGGGACGTAACGTAATGCTCCCTGGCCCTGGACAGCTGTCTCCGAGTCCCAGGGAGCTGGGCTGCCCCCATCAAGGCTCTGGGGAGCCCAAGCAGCCCAGTGGCTCCTCCTTCCTGCCTAAGCCCAGGCCCCAGGTACAGATCACAGTGCTCCAGCACCAAGAAGCCTGTCACAACACATTTCTGAGGAGCTGGTGCTGTGGCGTAGTGGGCTAAGCCTCCACCTGCAGGGCCAGCATCCCACGTGGGCACTGGTTCAAGTCCCGGCTGCTCCACTTCTGATCCAGCTCCCTGCTAGTGCACCTGGGAAAGCAGCAGAGGACGGCCCAAGTGCTTAGGCCGCTGCACCCACATAGTCAGTCCAGAGAAACTTCCTGGTTCCTGGCTGCAGCCTGGCCCAGCCCGGGCCATTGTGGCCATTTGGGGAGTGAACCAGCAGATGGAAGACCTGGATGCTGGACCTGTGATCCCCCCAAGTGTCATCAAAGGAAGGGGTTTTACAGGCGAAGAAGCCGAGGTGGGAGCCACCAAGCACCCGCCCTGAGGCTGCACAGCGGACACAATGAGGCGGCTTCACAAAGTTCATGGAAGGCTGGGCGTTCGGCACAAAGGTTCGAGTGCCACCTGGGGCGCCCGCGTCTCCTCTGAGTGGTGGCTCGAATCCTGGCCCTGCTCTGACTCCACCCCGGGAGGCAGCAGGTGCTGGCTCAAGAGCTTGGGTCCCTGCCACCCACCTGGGAGATCTGGATGGAGTTCCCAGCTCCTGGCTTCAGCCTGGCCCAGCGCTGGCTGTCGTGGGCATTTAGGTTAGGCTTAAGGTTAGAGTTCAGGTTAGTGTCAGGGTTAGGGTTAGCAGATGGAAGATCTTTGTCTCAAATAAAATGGAAAGAAATCAGTATAAATGAAAAACATCATGGAAATGGGATTAAAGTATAAGTTTATTTGGGTGCAGAGACAGTTTGGAAATCCGTGCCTAAATTTTTTTCATAAAACACTTTTCCCGCGAGCATTTGGAAGTCCCCAGAGCTGGCAGAAGCATTTGCCGGCTAGCATGGTGCCACCTACACTGTTCATCTGCTGTCACCCAAGACGTGTGGGAATGTGAACGTCCCTTCTCCCCCCATCACTGAGGCCACTTCTTGCTCTCTGTCCCTTTGTCCCAGAAGCTCTGTCCCAGCCCGAGAGGGCCCCCAGTGAGGACTGGTGGGGCGTGGACGCCTTGACCCAAACTGAGCCACGAGCCCGGCTTACTCCAAGCCAAGACTTCCCTGTGCTCTTTGCCTCGGAAACCCCAGAAGGTCCCTAAGCCTCCTACAGACCCCGCCCCCACAACTGTGCAAGCTGAGGGCCCATCCCCCCAGACCGTGCCCGGAGGACACATCCTGCGCCCACGGGTGGTGTGGGGGGTCCTCTGTGGGGGTCAGTCGTGCCCAAGACCCTCTGATAAGGTCCAGCTTTTCTGCTGGTGTTGCCAACGGCGACACCTAGGCGGCGATACAGGGGTTGGCGCAAAAGTTCTCTGGAATTTGTGAATGTTTGACATTTTCCGAACGCTGGCAGGGAGGAGGGAGAGGGGACCTGAAGGGCCCCCTGGGAGGCAACAGGAAGCCCCCCCTCTGCCCACTTCCCCCTCATCCTCAGCCTCCCTCACTGTGACGCTGCAGCAGAACCGGCTTCCCCAGGACACCTTCTCCATTCCTGGCTCCTGCTGGAGAGCAGGGTGGGGGTGGGAAAGAGAGTGGCCCGGAGAAACCGGCATCGCCCCAGTGCCCGCCCCCAGGGCTCTGCTCATCTGGGGCGAGCCCACCGTGATGCTGACCCCTGCTAACAGCGGAGCACAGCAAACTCCAGGTCCCGGGCTGTGCACACGGGCTGCGTCCGTGCAAGGCGCAGCCACACAGGGCAGCGGGGTTGGCACGTGCCAGGTACCCAGAGGGGCCGTCTGCAATGCCCGTATCAACCTTAACAAGACTGACTGTGGCAAGGACCACAGCGCCCTGGTGCCCTCTGAGTGGTGCCCTGCAAGTCAGTCTGTGCGTCTTCCCGCTGTCCTATTCCTCAGGCATGCGTTTGTGCCCACCAGGCTCAGAGCGGGACTCTGGAGTCCCTAGTTAAAGCAAACCCAAGCCCCACCTTGAGCTGCCCAAAAGCCTGTGGGTCAGCCAGGCACGGGGTGCTGGGGAGAAGGAAAAGGGTCCCAGACACCCCCACCCCAAGCCTGGGCCAAGCTGCCCGGAGACCCAGACAAATGCATTGCACCCGGACCTGAGCCTCCAGCCTGAGTGTTCCTTGGGACCTGCCGGGGCTGCCTCAGGTTGGCCTATGTTGGGGTGCACCCCACCAGGGGTGATCCTGGGACACAGTGCCCCGAGGCCATACTGGGGCTGCACACCTGGCCCTGAATGGAGAAAGAGCCAGAAACACATTCAGGGCCTCCCAAGGGCTGTGGTGGGGAGGAGGCATCTGAGAACCACCAGAGGCGTGTCCAAGTTGCAAGGAGAGAGAGACCCAGAGACCCAACACGCTCTCCACCTGTGTCTCTGTGTGTGTGTCTGTCTGTCTGTCTGTCTCACATTCAACAGACGCATGTGAGATGTGAGTATGTCCATACTTGGGTACTGCAAAAGCTTCATGGAAAAATAGAATGAAAAGATGTTTTTTCGATGCCCAAAAACAATTTGAACGTCCATGCATAGCTTTTTCATAATGCATGTTTTTGTAAACCCTTTGACGATCCCTACTGTGTGTGAATTTCAGGTGTTTGGGGGCAGCAGGATAAATTTCCCCCTTAGCCCCACTTCCCTCAAACTGCTTGCGATCCCCTGATTTGTATGGGGGGGGGGGGGGCTCGCAAAAGTTTCAGGGCCCAACTCATGGGCAGCAGAGGAAGAAACTCAAGGGGGGGGGAGGAAGGGGGGGGAAGAGGAGGAAGGAACTTGCTGCCCAAGCCACGCTTTGGGCCAGCTGCCGAGCTGACACCGGATCAGACCCCATTTCCAGCGCTTCTTCCCTACCCAGGAAGCCACCAGCCCCCAGAGAGCTCCCAGGGAGCCCTTACGTGTGATGGGCAAAGAACAATGGGGTGCCCTGGACCCCTCTCCTACAGGTACCTCAGCCCCTCCGTGGGCTGGGGGTCATGTCCCCTCCTCTGCAAGTCCCCCACGGAGGCACCTGCACGGTGCCAGGCGCACAGTAGGGCCCCATGCCCCTGGCTATTCTTCAGATTTCTCTTCTCGGGGCTGGGAGAACCTGGTGGTTTCCATTAGGTTTGCCCTAGCATCCTCCAGGAGCCTGGCGCTCACCCGGTCTGCACCTGTGGGCTTTGCGCCTTCGGGAGGGTTCCCGCTGTGAGCGCCTCTCCCCCCTCCCACTCACGGCTGTCTCCTGCCCTATCTCTGTCTGGCCTGGGCCCCACGCAAAGCTGGGGTGTGCTCCTCCCACTGCCCAGAGGCAGGATATGTGCGCATTGTCCACGACCTTCCTGCTGTCCCCTTTCTATACATGTGTGCTAAGAACCGAGCACCCTAGGCTGGGCACGGCAGGTGCTCCAGGTTCCCCTTTGCCTTCTGGCTGGAGCGCCTGCAGCTGCAAGGCCCAGGCCTGGAGATGCTCTACTGCCACCCTGGTCCCTGCAGCCCGCTTGTTAGGACACACGGGGACCCACCCAGGTCACAGCTGTCCCCAAAGCCCCTCTCTACTTCACCTGATCCTCCGGGCTCAGAGCCAGCACACTGCCTCCAAGGAAGACCAGACCGAGGCCCGCCTGGAGCAGTGATGACCAGGTGGGGCGAGGCCACACCGAGGCTGATGGGCAGCACCTGGCTGGGGGTGGGGGGGTGACAGGAAGGAGTCTCTGGTTCGCAAGGGACAAGCTTCCAGCAGGTTCCGGGAGCCCCGCTCCTGGTCCGAGAGCATTGGCACCTGTCAGGCACGGCGGTCCCTGAGGGCTGGGGCCAGGCCTGTGGGGTCTTCCTGGTGCCCCTCTCTAGCTGTGGTCACATTTCCGTCAGGGGCGAGGTGCAGGGGGCTGCGGGTCTCCAGCGTGGCTTCAGCCCTTCCCAGCCAAGCCCAGTCTCCCCTGTGGCTCTGAGCTCTGCCCTCCCGCCAACCCCGCAACCCTCCCCAGGGCTGGGAACTCTGTGTCGCCCCCAGGAAACCCAGGGGAAAAGGGACCACTCCCACTGTGGCTGTGCCAGTGGGCCCATCCGGAACTGGGGCATCTCCCAGGGGCCTAAAGGGACGCGGTAATGCTGCCCCCACCCCCGCACCCAGAGTCTCACCTCCGAGTCACACCTCTGTCATCTCTGTAGACAGTGCTGGGTGCCTGTGGCCAGGTGTTCTTCCAGCTGTGTGGCCTTGGACAAGTGGCTTGACTTCTCTGAGCCCTGGCTCATCAGCTATAAAGCACACTACACCTGTTTCACTTGGTGGCTGTGGGGAAACCGAGCTCATGGGAGACCAGTGTGCATTCATGTGTGTGTGTGAGTATGTACACACGAGAGAGAGAGAAAGAGAGAGAGAGAGAGAGAAGGGGAGGTGTTGGCGGCCACCGGCGGCTCGGTTTTCATCCTGCTTCCCTCTCGAGGGGGTGGGGTGCCCACTGGAGCCCCCCCCCAATCCCTGGTGGCTGGCATTTCCTTCCCCAGCCCCAGTTGTCTGTTTCCTAGGAAACAAGCGAGAGACTGACTCGGCCACAACAGCCTCTCGCGCACACCCCGGCTGCCACCTTGACGGACAGTTAGCAGAAACAGTGACGTCAGCAGAGGCTGCCGTCAGCTTACACACCGCACCCTGTGCTGCTCCCTGGCACCCTCTCTGGCAAGGAGCCACCCGGGGCCTGCCCCAGGTGCACCTGCCAGCGGCAGCCCCAAGGGCCCTGCTCCGCACCTGCTCCCTGCCTCCCTTCTCCCAGTTGCACCAGGCTCAGGCCCCAGAAACATGCACAGTTTGAACCCCTGGCCCTCGCCTGCCTCCCCTCACTCCCAGCTTCCCTCTGCACCCTGAGGCTGCCCCTCAGACGTCTCCCCCTCTCCCACCACAGTCTTCCGATCAACTGAACTAGAGCCAGGACCAACGCCCCAGCTTCAGGAAGCCCTCCTGAGCTCCCCGTGCTGTCTCCGGCCCCTCCGTTACAGGAGTGACCACACTACATTCATCACAGCATACACGTGGTGCCTACTCACTGCTGGACCTTGCTCCAAGAGCTGCAGGTGTATTTCACTCATGTGACAGGAGTGCAAAGATGGGTCTACAGTCTGAGCCCTGGGCTTTCAGGGGACAGGGCCCCCAGCTGACTCAGCGCTCTGTCAGCACCTGTGCTGGACGGAGGGAGCTTCCGGTGGGCTCTCTCCTCCTCCCAGAAACGAATCCACAGCAACACTGTGCCTGCTGTAACCCCAGCACCTAGGAGAGTGCTTCTCAGCTTTTGTAGTGAATGAAATGCAAGCTGCAATGAAGTGGGACCCAGTGTCCAAGGGGAGAGTTCTCAGGATGTACTCTCCTCCCCGCCCCCGCCCCCGCCCCTGGGGGGCCTGACGTTTTGCAACTGGCTTTTTGCGATTTGTGGGCACTGAGGGCTTGTAGGTATTGCCCCCTTCCTGCATCGTAAGCACGGGTTTTGTTAACTCGGATGACAGCCTGTTTGTAGAATGGCATTCCGACCATCCCAGATAGTGCAGTCGTGTGCAAACGAGGCAAGGCAGTTGGATCGGTCGCCGGAGACGTGGCTGACCCGTGAGCTCCCTGCTAACTGGAGATGCCTTCCTCTCGCCGCAGCACTACTTCACGGTGAACTTCACCCATGAGAACCAGAAGGCTTTGGAGCTCCGGACAGAGGATGCAAAGGATTGTGACGAGTGGGTGGCAGCCATCGCTCATGCCAGGTAGGTGTCACCACCCCCCCACCCCGTTGCCAGGGGGAAGGAAGCCCCCAACCGCAGTGTAGGCAGCAGGGGCCCGAACCTCAGGGCTGTGTCATGAGCAAACGCAAGTTCCGGGCAGAGGACAGCGCGGGCTGGGGGTTGAGGGAGAAAGTCTGTATGTTGCCCCCTTGGAGCCTGGACCTCTGGGATGTGCCTCCCCACTGGGGGACCACCGGGAGCAGCAGCACCCTCTCCCACCCTGCTCCATCAGCCTAGCTGCTTGGCTCCCGTTGGGGGAGCCTAGTGTGACTCGGTCTGATCAAAGGGGTATGAGCTTCTAACCCAGCCGTGGCCTCCCGGGTACTGCGTGACCATGAACTTGTCCCGTCTTCTCCCCGGGATCAGCTTTCTCATCTAGAGACTGAAGTCCACTAAGCCTCTCTGAACTTGAACTCTCAGGAATCCTGGACCCTCTCCTCCGCCCGCTCTCTGGAAGGGACCCACTGAGCCGGGCAGGGAGGGAAGCCCAGGACAGGACCTGCTGCCAAGCAGTTGGGGCTCATGCCGGGCTGAGTCCTCGGGGCCTGGGCAAGTGATGGGCTTGTGGGCCGGGATGTGGCCCTGAGCTAACAGTCCCTTGGCAGGGCCAAGAACTGTGGGGGCTACGGCGCCTTTGGGGCAGCAGATTTTGCGGCTTAGCGTATAAGGCTATGTCTCCGTGTCCACGTTGCTGTAACACGGACGCTCCTGAGGGCCTGGACAAGGTGTGAGTCTTTGCATTCTCAGGGCCTGATAAAGGCATAGAAAGAGTGATTAGCGTGGAGGGGGGAGAGAGAGAGGTTGTGTTTAGGTTTGAATGAAAGTTGAAAGGGATGTGGGTGAGTGGATGCATGGATAGATGGGTGGATGGATGGGTAGGTGGATGGATGAAAGGATCAATCAATCGATCAATTAATTAAAGGCTTTAAATAAAAGCATTGATACAGGAAAGGGAATTCCAAGAATCAAGAAGAGACACAGTTTGGATGTCAGAGGTAGACGAGGTTGGACGGTGGGCTGGCCCCAGCCCATAACCGGCCTTGAAAGCTTGGCTGAGCTGCTTCACCATTGTTCTGCGGGCAGTAGGGAGCCATGGAGAGTCTTACACCAGGGGCGTTACACGGCCAGAGCTGTGATTTGGAGTTGAGACTGCCGGCGTCACGGAGGACGGAATTGAATGAAGAGGAACCCAGATTCAAGCAGAGCAGTCGGACCTCATTCTGCCTGACACCAAAGTGGAACTATTCAAGGGGTTGATTTGCGGGTCAGGGGAAGTTTATGTGAAGAGGCTCTGTAAGTGGGTGAGCTTGGAAGAATTCAGGCTGGTTGCACGTTCTGAGGACCAGGGCTACGCTGACTCGGCAAATCCTCAAGCCCAAGGGTCTCCTAGACACAGTGCAAAACAGAGCGGCTTCAGTGACAAAGACTGGTGATACGAATGTGGGGCACAGAGGACCACTCAGAGTCAGTGCTGGCAGGAGCATAAGATGCCACACAACCCTGGAACCATAGCTAGCAGTTGCTTTAGAAGTTAAGCAGGTAGCCGGCGCTGTGGCTCACTAGGCTAATCCTCCACCTGCAGCACCGGCACCCCGGGTTCTAGTCCCTGTCGGGGCACCAGATTCTGTCCCGGTTGCCCCTCTTCCAGGCCAGCTCTCTGCTGTGGCCAGGGAGTGCAGTGGAGGATGGCCCAAGTGCTTGGGTCCTGCACCCCATGGGAGACCAGGAGGAAGCACCCGGCTCCTGGCTTGGATCGGCGCAATGCGCCGGCCATAGCAGCCATTTGGGGTGTGAATCAACAGAAGGAAGACCTTTCTCTCTGTCTCTCTCTCTCTCTCTCACTAACTCTGCCTGTCAAAAAAAAAAAAAAAAAAAAGTTAAGCAGAGGCCGGCGCTGTGACGTAGTGGGTAAAGCTGCTGCCTTCAGTGCATCCCATATGGGTGCTGGTTCGAGTCCCTGCTGCTCCACTTCTGATCCAGCTCTCTGCTGTGGCCTGGGAAAGCAGTAGAAGATGGCCCATGTCCTTGGGCCCCTGCACCCATGTGGGAGACCCAGAAGAAGCTCCTGACTCTGGATCACTGCAGCTCCGGCCAGTGCGGCCAACTGGGGAGTGAACCAGCAGATGAAAGAGCTCTCTCTCTCTCTCTCTGCCTCTCCTTCTCTCTGTGTAACTCCGACTTTCAAAAAAAAATAAATCTTTAAAGAAAAAAAAGAAAGTTAAGCAGACACTTACTCTCTGACCTACCAGTTCCTCTTCTTGGTATTTATCCCAGAAAAATGAAACGCGGATGCCACGGTCTCATACATAAAGGATCTGTTTTGTGTGCACAGTCATCGAACCCTGGAACTGGCTCGGGCGTCCATCGACAGGAAATGTCTCAATGAAGCGAGGTCCACCCGTGCCATAGAATGCGGCTCAGCAGTGAGAAAGAATCCCCCGCAAATGCGTGAACGAGGCGGGAGGCCTTCGAAATCAACACGCCGGGTGCAGCCGCGGACAGAGTAGCGCATGCGTGCGGCTGCGTGGCTCCAGCTGCGTGGAATTCTACGACAGCCAAAACTAGCCGGGCAGACAGAGAGCGGAGCGGTAGAACTGGGCGGACAGAGAGCGGAGCGGTAGAACTGGGCGGACAGAGAGAAGAGCGGTAGTCGTCTTTGAGGCAGGGGTTACTGGAAAGGGGCGGGAGAAACTTCCCGCGGCGATGGAATTGTCTTAACCTTGGTTCGAGAGGACACGTTGAGGGGTGGGGGTGGTCAGGATCCCGGCGTCCGTGGTTTGCGCGTCCAAACCCCCATCTATAAAATGAGGGAGATGTAGGCAGGTGCTTCACCAAGTTCATGGAAATGGAGCTAACTGATCAATTTATGGGGGGTGCTCAGCCTAGCAGTTAAGATGCCCACCTCCCACATCCCAGTTCCTGGGCACCCAATTCCAGCTCCCTGTTCCTGCAGGTGCCAGGACACAGCCGACGATGGTTCGAGTGGTTGGGGCCCTCCTACCCACATGGGAGACCTGGAGTGAGGTCCCAGCTCCCAGCTTTGGCTTGGCCTAACCTCAGCCATTGTAGGCATTTGGGCTGTGAATCAGTGGATGGGAGTGCTCCTCTCTCTCCCTCTCTCTCTCTCCCTCTTTCTCTCTCTCCCTCTCTCTCTCTCTCTCTCCCTCTCTCTCTCCCTCTTTCTCTCTCTCCCTCTTTCTCTCTCTCCCTCTCTCCCCCTCTCTCCCCCTCTCTCTCCCTCTCTCTCCCTCTCTCTCTCCCTCTCTCTCTCTCTCTCTCCCTCTTTCTCTCTCTCCCTCTCTCCCCCTCTCTCTCCCTCTCTCTCCCTCTCTCTCTCCCTCTCTCTCTCTCTCTCTCCCTCTTTCTTTCTCTCTCTCTTTCTCTCTCTCTCTGCCTCTGGAAGGAAGGAATGATCAAAGGGAGGGAGGGAGAAAGGAAAGCTTTTTTTTTTGTGCAAGACAAGTTGGAATCCATACGCACAAGATGTCTTCAACGAGTTCATGAAAACACAACAGATGGGTTCCAAAACATGTTGGCTCCAAGATAAACTTATCTTTCCATTGCATTTTTCTGAAAACTTTTCGAAGAACCTCCACGTCTATTGATTTTAGAGAAAATGTGTTAATTTTCTTTTCTACACAGCGAATCACCACAGACTCAGCACTTGAACAGCGCCTGTCCCCACCCCCAGCATCTCAGGGTTGTTGGAAGGTCGCGCTCTGGGCCGGGCAGTGGCCGAATTTCCAGGAGGCGGTCAGGCTGGGCTGTGTCCAGGGGCCCCGGGGGGGAATCCGCTTCCCAGCTCAGTCCGTGTGGTGGCCGCATTCAGGTCCTGGTGGACTGTCGCTGCTGCTTCCTGGCTGGTTCTCAGCTCCTGGGGCCACCCCCTGCCCAATCCTCAAGCTAACAACTCCCCAGTCTCCCACTCTAAAAGGCCACGCCCACCTTGGGGCTCGCCCCATCCTGAGAGCAAGGGCACTGCCCATACCAGAGCCCAGTGGCAGGTGTCAAACCCGTCACAGGCAGGCAGGGCAGTTCTAAGCCGTTCACTAAACAGAAACCTGGCTCTGAGTGGCCAAGGAAATCAGGCATGTGATCGGTATCCGCCCTCGCCGGGCTGTGGGCGTCCCCAGTGGCCTGCCAGAGAGGGCATCCCCTCTGAGGACGCCTCTGCCTCCACCCCACCCCCTGCCGGCCGCAGGCTCTTCCACACCACGTGTCCTGTGCTCCTCAGGGAACCCCAGCGAGCGTGCCGGCCGCTCCGGCCCATCTGACAGCCATGGGTGGTGACACCAGGGCCACACACAGGCTGCAGTGTCCCCGATCCTGGCTCCCAGGATTGCCCGAACTGGTGTCTGCCTTCCCCCCACCCCAGCAAAGGGGCTGCTCCCTCTGAACAGAAACTGCCCTGTGTTCATGAACATCTGCAGAGCCCGGGCTGTGCCAGTGGGCCACGCAGGTCACGTGTGGATCAGCTCACTGACCCCGGAGGGACACTGCCTGTTCAGCCGGTGGGGGGGGGGGCACAGTGATGCCCACTGGCAAGGGAACCAAGTCAGCTTCCCCAGCAGAGTGGCCCTTTGCCAGCCTGGCTGAGCCCCTGGGCCTCCGTGAGCCATCACCTGCTTATCCAGGGAGCTGGCTGCAGGCCTAGGGGAAGCCACAACCCCCCATCTTTCCTCAGCCTCAGACCTCGGGCATGTGTGTGTGCGTCCGTGTGCATGCATGTGTGTGTAAGTGTGCGTATGTGCTGGCGTGAGAATGTGTGTGTGCATTGTGCATGTGTGTGGGCATGTGTGTGCTTGTGTGTCCACGTGTGTGTGTGCAAATGGTGTATGTGTGTGAATGTGTGTGCACTGTGCATGCGTGTGTATGAGTGTGTGCACGTGTGTGTGCATTCACACGTGTCAAGGGAGAAACTGGCTCTCTTCCACAGCCACACGGAGTGTTTTTTTTTTAAAGATTTACTTATTTATTTGAGAGACGGAGTTATAGACAGAGAGGGAGAGACCAAGAGAAAGGTCTTCCAGCCACTGGTTCACTCCCCCAAATGACCACAATGGTCGGAGCTGTGCTGATCCGAAGCCAGGAGCCAGGAGCTTCTTCCCGTTCTCCCATGTGGGTGCAGGGGCCCAAGCACTTGGGCCATCTTCTACTGCTCTCCCAGGTCATAGCAGAGAGCTGGATTGGAAGTGGAGCAGCCAGGACTCTAACCGGCGCCCATGTGGGATGTCGGTGTCGCAGGTGGAGGCTTTACCGGCTACCATATTGAATATTAAGTATCTTTGCATATTCCCAACTTAGTTTTTATTTACATCAGCATAACAGATACGTTCTGTGCATAAAAATAAACGCAGTGGTGTGTTAGTACCTGTGCAGACACAATGTCCCCTCACGCTGGATGTGTCGTAGCTGAGCATTATGGGATGGCTGTGTGTGCGCATGTGCAGGGCAGAGTGGAACTGTGTGTGTCTTGTAACCGGCATCCCAGGTAGGGGAATACCCCCTACACACCTTGACTCCACCTCCATCGCTAATTGGCTGCTTCCGGGACAAGTCGCTCCCCAACCCCCCTGCACACAGCCCCACCTCAGTGTCTTCTGCCTTGCCAGATTCGTGAGTCCCTTCTGGCCTGTGCCTGTCTCCAAAGGGCACCCCCCCCCGGCACAGGGCACAGGGAGGTGCCCAGGAAATGCTTGTCGGACGGGAAGGAGGGAGGGCGGTGGGGAGGAGAGGCAGCCACTCCTGCTGCGGACCAGCCTGGGCTCTGGCGCCTTAGGGGGAGGGGAGGCACCAGGGACTGGGCCGTGTGAGGGCGCGGAAGCAGACACTTGGCCAGCTGAGTCCCTTGGGGTGTTAGAGGAGCTGTAAAACCTCTTAGGAGACGCACAGCCCCGCCGCAGTCCTGAGCCAGCGCTGCAAGCCGGCGCGCGCTCTGCCAGCTGCTGTCTCCCTTGAAAAGCCCGGGGCGAGCACTCCACCTGCTCTCCGCACCTGCTTCTTGTCCTGTTGGTGCCAGGCCCCTCCCACTCTGCCGGCTGCCGCCACGACCCGCTTCCTGCGCTGGGAAGCTCCCTCTGATGTCCTCAGGGGACAGCGCTCTGGAGCCTCCCTGTCCCCATCAGCCGAGGAGCCTCCTGTGGTGGGGAAGCTGTCATTGTCCCCTGTGCACCTAGAACCACGGAGGCTGCGTGAGCTTGAGCAACGCAGCTCCCGCATCTGAGACAGAAGCCGGCATCCCGCACGTGGCCCCCAGGAATGCACCGTGTCCTGGCTGGCGGGAAGCTCACACCAGGAATGGCCAACGCGCCTCTCCATTGGGCCGATGGGAGAGAGCGGTGGCCCAGGGAGGGACCAGGCCCTGTGGGTGCCAGGGGGCAAACGTCTGATGCCAATGGGAGGAGAGAAGACGGGTACATGATGGAGGCTGCCCTTCCTGCAAAGGGGTCACTGCTGGGTGGGGTGGGGGCGGGGCGTCTGGGGAATGGAGGGGACAGCTTGGTGCCGTGTGCATCTTTCTGTCGGCCTGGGTGGGTGTGCGGCAGGGGCAAGAGCTCCTAGAGAGGAGGAGCAAAGGCCTTGGGGACGGGGGAGGGCAGGCCCCTGGGCTTGGGCAGGGACAGAGCAGGGAGGGAGGGGGCCCAGGGGTGTTCCAGCCAACATGTGCCCAACACATCCTCGGCTCCCCCTGGGCTGCTGCTGAGTCAGCCCTCGCAGCAACGCTCCAGGGTGGCTGCTGGTTTCCTCCCCATTCTACAGATGAGAAACCGAGGCACACCTTGGTAAAGGGCCCCTCGGGGTGGGGGTGGGGGGGTGCTGGGACTGAGCCCAGGCAGACCAGGTCAGAGGATGAGGCCTCTCATGAGCTGGGCCCTGAGTGAGGCTGTGCTGGGGCCCAGGCAGGACATGGCGGGACCCCACCACCACCACCACCACTACCAGCAAGCAGGAAGAGCACAATCAGGAATGGGAGCAGGAAGGCGGGAGACGCCTGCAGCAGCTGGGCGGGCACTGCTGGGTGCTCAGAGGCCCCCAGAGGGAGGGTGGGGGGCAGAGGGCCCTGCGGCCGAGGACAGACCCAGGGATGGGGCTTGGGTGGTGCCAACAGCCAGAGATATGGGAGGGGCAGGGAGGGGGCTCCCAGGTGGTCCTGGGACAGGGCACAGAGTGGAGAGGGGAGTAGGGGGACAGGGTGAGGGAGAATTGAGGGCCTCGGGCCAGGTTTGGGGACAGACACACCCGAGGATGCCAAACCTTCCCCGCAAATGTTCACCACACACCTGCACCTGCCAGACATGGTGTCAGGCTCTGGGGATGCAGGAGCAAACAGCATTGACTCAGCCTAGGCAGTGGCAGCACCTGGAGACGTGGGAGCCTGGGTGCTGTAGGGACCCCCATCAAGACCAGGGGCTACCAGGGAGGGCTTCCTGGGGGTGGCTTTGCAGCTGGCCTAAGAGAGAGGATGGGGTTAATCCAGGGAGGCAGGGAGGAGACGGCGGGGTCCTCGCTGTGCAAAGACCCGGCAGGAGAGTGGTGTGTGCACAAGAGTGAGACACAGGGAGAGAGAATGCGCACGGGGCCCAGCTGGAGCCATCAGAGCATGGGACCGGGGTTTGGGGAGGGCAGGGGCGGCAGCAGCCACCAGGGGGCAGCCTCGCACCCGCCACACCTCCCGTCTGCCTGTCCACAGCTACAGGACCCTGGCCACGGAGCACGAAGCGCTGATGCAGAAGTACCTGCACCTGCTGCAGATCGTGGAGACGGAGAAGACGGTGGCCAAGCAGCTCCGGCAGCAGATCGAGGACGGAGAGATCGAGATCGAGCGGCTGAAGGCAGAGGTGGCCGCTGGCGGGGAGCTTCCGGGATGGGGCGCGGTGGGGGAGGGGAGGGCGCCCAGCATGGTGCCTAGGGCAGGGTCCTGTGCTCAGACGGGTTGCCATGGCGCCTCTGCCGTAGCATCTGGAGCGGGTCGCCGACTTGTCTGGGCCTGTTTCTTCACGTGTGAGACGGATACCAGGCTGGCCGAGCTGGGCTCTGGCTGCTGGAGCCCCCTCTCCAGGGGAGGGGCAGTGTGGGTGCTCCCCTGGCAGAGGTAGCAGAGGTCCTGGGGCCCCAGGTGCCAGGGTGTGGGGAACCCATCCAGGGAGAGGAGGAGGCAGCGAGAGGCAGGACCCCACAGGCTGCAAGGCCCCGGGGGTGTGTGCTGTGGTCTGGTCACATGACACTTAGGAAGCTCGCTTCAGAGAGGGAGGTGGGACCCGATACCCCAGCTCTGTTCACGAGACCCAGAGCCCCCAGTTCCACCTGGTCCTGCAGCGGTGTCACCCTGAACTCCCAGTCACAGCCACATGCAAGTTCAGGTCTAACAAGACCCCAGATGTAGCCCCGGAGCAGGTACTGCCAGACATGCACCCTTAGCCAGGCGCCACGACCACCCGGAGGGGCTGGCTCGCCCAGGCTCAGGGAGCCCATGACACCTGTCCAGGCTCACGCAGTAGAAACCCCTCAGGTCTCCTGTCTGCTTGTCCATCATCCCCCACCCCCACCCCCGGCTCAGAGCCTCTTCCCACAGCTCCTGGAGCCTCCTCCACAGCCCACCTGGTTCACCCTGGGGTCAACGCCAAGATCTGTCCTGGATCCCTGAATGCACACTGAGCCCCGGTACCAGGCTGCAAGCTTCCCGAGCCAGGGGCTCCAAGAGGCATTCATTCATTCATTCATTCACTCAAAGCCGAGACCACCCACCTGCTCACCTCGCCTGCTTCTCCTCTCCAGACGCGCAGGTCGCCCTGCTCTGTTGCTGTGTGTCGTCCTACCTCCTGGCCCTTGCACATGCTGGTGGATTGTTTGCAATGCCCTCTCATCCCTTCTCCACTCACTCCACCTGGTGAAGCCCCATTGAGTGCAAAGTCGCCTCCTGGGGGTCTCCAGGCCAGGACCCTGCCCTCTGACGCCCTGTCCCCCACCTGAGAGCCAGCTCCACCTGTCCTGCACCTGCTGGGGTGCAGGACAGCGTGGATCAGGGCCGTGATGAAGTCGGCCGTGTGAACCCGAGACAGGGGGCGAGTTGTTCACAGCCCCGGAGGGTTTGGGTTCCACCTGTCTTGCAGGGTCTCAGGAGGCTGTGGGCCGGGGAGGGGCTCTGGGCGCCGTGGGCCGAGCCTGCTGTGGCGCCGGGGAGCGGGCAGCAGCGGGTCAGCGTGTGTGCATGTGCGTCTCAGAACTCCAGGCCGCAGCAGAGCCCTAGCTGACCGGAATCTGGAGCATGGGTTTCAGTTGAGTGCACTGCCCCCTGGGCAAAAGAGGCTTTGAAAGATGACTTTAGACCGAAGATCAGCCTAGGGAAGCTTGTCGCTCTATTTGCCTCTCTCTCTCTCCCTCCTAAACACACACACACACACACACACCACACACACCACACACACACACACCACACACACCACACACCACACACACCACACACCACACACACACACACGCACCACACACCACACACACACCACACACACACCACACACACACACACATACACACACACATACCACACACACACACACATACCACACACACACGCACCACACACACACACATACCACACACACACACACACACCACACACCACACACACCCCACACACACACACACGCACCACACACACACACCACACACCACACACACCACACACACACACACACACACCACACACACCACACACCACACACTCACACACACACACCACACACACACGCACACCCCACACACACACACGCACCACACACACACACCACACACCACACACACCACACACACACACACACACACCACACACACCACACACCACACACACCACACACCACACACTCACACACACACACCACACACACACACCACACACACATACCACACACACGCACCACACACCACACAAACACAAACACACACACACCACACACACATACCACACACACGCACCACACACCACACACACACACACCACACACACACATACACACACACACCACACACACACACGCACCACACACCACACACCACACACACACCACACACCACACACCACACACACACACACGCACCACACACACATACCACACACACACACCACACACACACATACACACACACCCCCCACACACACACACCACACACACACACACACCACACACACCACACACCACACACACCACACACCACACACCACACACTCACACACACACACCACACACACACGCACCACACACCACACACACACACCACACACACATACCACACACACGCACCACACACCACACAAACACAAACACACACACACCACACACACGCACCACACACCACACACACACACACCACACACACACATACACACACACACCACACACACACACGCACCACACACCACACACCACACACACACCACACACCACACACACACACACGCACCACACACACACCACACACACACACACCACACACACACATACACACACACACCACACACACACACACCACACACACACACACGCACCACACACCACACACCACACACACACACACACGCACCACACACACACACACACGCACCACACACCACACACACACACACGCACCACACACCACACACCACACACACACCACACACCACACACACACACACGCACCACACACACACCACACACACACACACCACACACACACACATACACACACACCACACACACACATACCACACACACACACATACACACACACCACACACACACACAGACACACACACACACCACACACCACACACACACACGCACACACACACGGTGGGATCCAGGGCACCTGTGGGCTCTGAGAGGCTCCAAGAAGGCAGAGATGGAGTTCGTGTCTGAGAGGGGCAGCCGCCAGCCAGGTGGGCAGGAGGCGCAGGGCAGCGTCGGAGGCAGGAGCCGTCTGAGGACACGGCGGTGCCCAGAAAGGAAGGCACTCGGGCTCCCCCCAGCGGCGGGTCTCCCAGCTCAGCTCCTTGACACCCGCTCCCGCCTCCTCCTCCCCCCACCCAGGGAGGGGGCTGGGAGACAGAGTCCCCCAGCATGGCAGCTCTCTCACCCCGCCTTTCCTGGAACAGCTCCTCACACCGTTTCCCCGAGACTCCTGGGATTTCCAGGGCCCTGCAGCCCCCAGCCACCTGCCCTAGGGACTTCTCACACCTGTCACATCCCGGCCCCCAGCAGCCATCTCCCTGAGCCTCCCTGCCCCTGGTCACAGGTGGCTACTGCAGTGTCTGTCAGGCTGTGCTGAGCTGTGCCACCGTAACGAGCAGCCCCAGAAGCCCAAGGACGGGGCCATGTGGCTCCTCCCTCCAGGCCCAGCCCCGGGACACAGGCTGCTGTGTGAAATGGGCCTTCTGGAAGCTTTAGAGATTCTGCCACTAAGACGGAGGGCAGCGGATGTCCACGCCCTGGCATGGCCTCTGCTGTTGCTCCCACATGCCATTCGCCATCTCCTTCCCTCGTATCCCGTGTGCTGCTGCAGCTGGCCCAGGCAAGCCTGTAGGAGCCGCTTGTTGAATTTCTGAGAAATTTACCAGCCACATATTTGACCTGCTGTAGCATGTAACGGGCCAAGGTCAGGGTGTTTGCCCCACGGGCACTGGCAAGTGCTACAGATCAAAGATCCAGTCTTCAGCATCGGCCACTTCTTTCCTTCTTTTAAAAAAAATTGGAGATCTGCTGGTTCACTCCCCAAATGCCCACAGCAGCAGAGCTGGGCCAGGCCAAAGCGAGGAGCTCAGAATTCCGTCCAGGTCTCCCACACAAGGTGGGTGCAGAAACCCAATTACTGAAGCTGCCCCCTGCAGCCCCCTGGTGTATGCATTAGCAAGAGGCTGGAACCAGGAGCTGAGCTGGAACAAGCAGGTGCGGCCCTTAAGGTCAAGACAGCGACAGAAGCGCTTTGACCCCCCGCCAAGAGCCCCATCAAGGAGCCCCCTAAGACCCAGGGCGCAGTCACCGGGAGAGGAAGCCCGCCTTCCCCGAGGACGCCTGGCTGGGCTCTTTCCGCCATGTTCTCTTACTCGGGACTGGCGTACATTTGGAGAGGGAAGGAGACAGGCACCGAGGGCAGGGCAGGCGCCCACAGATGGTCGGGATGTTTTATTGGCTTGGAAACACTCAGCCTCCTAGAAGAGCGGCCCGGGAAGCATGGGCAGAGATCTCGGTGGTGGCAAATAAAAACTTAGCCTTGGGGCCGGCGCCGCGGCTCACTAGGCTAATCCTCTGCCTTGCGGCGCCGGCACACCAGGTTCTAGTCCCGGTCGGGCGCCGGATTCTGTCCCGGTTGCCCCTCTTCCAGGCCAGCTCTCTGCTCTGGCCCGGGAGTGCAGTGGAGGGTGGCCCAAGTGCTTGGGCCCTGCACCCCATGGGAGACCAGGATAAGTACCTGACTCCTGCCATCGGAGCAGTGCGGTGCGCCGGCTGCGGCGGCCATTGGAAGGTGAACCAACGGCAAAAGGAAGACCTTTCTCTCTGTCTCTCTCTCTCTCTCACTGTCCACTCTGCCTGTCCAAAAAAAAAAAAAAAAAAAAAACTTAGCCTTGGACTCATAGGTAAAGGGAGCCCGTCCTGGGGGAAGTCCGACGGGTGACCTTGACCCCTCCCCAGCCATCACCTCCCTCCAGGCCTGGGGCCCTGCTTCCCATCTCTCCCCCTACCACACACACCCCACCCCCAAGCACCTGTGCTCTGGCACCCAGCCCTGCACCTGTGTTCACATCACTCCCTCCACTCGAACCCCTCCCCCTAGAGTCCACCTGGAGGACTCGTGTTTGTCCTCGAAGCAGCTTCTGGAAAGCCCTTGCCAAGGCCGGGGGGAAGCCCTCCCACGCTGTGACCCCCTTCTCCAGCCGGACGCTCCTCTAGGGAAGAGGTCAAGCTGACCATCCACTGCCCGGGGCCCCCAGTGCCCCGCGTGTGCCCCACACAGAGGCACCGTCAGGATGTGCCCATGGAGGTGGCCCAGGGGGACACAGAGATGACCCCTCTTGGGCTTGGAAGGGGCCAGAGGGAAGCGAGAAGGAAGGAGAGAGGGTTGAGTCGCGTGGCAGCTGTGTGAAAAGCAAGAAATGCAGAGGCCCCTGGCTGCTTGCAGATAGAAAAACACCCGGATGAATTCCACCATTGATTCCTGCCCTGCCAAAATGCATTCTGGATTAAAGAAGGTATCCCCCAGAGAGGGCCAAAGGATGGGGCAGGATGGGCCAGCAGCCAGTGCCCAGAGCCCCGAGGGCTCTGGTCCACAAAGAGCTCGCCTCTATGGGCAGACAAAGCCAGTGTGCAGGTGGCAGGTGGGCAGGGGCCAGCGGGGGCACCAGGTGCAGGGTCGGGCAGCGTGCCAGAGGGCCAGCTCCTCTGGCCATGGTTGAGCGCGCGTCAGCCGAGCAGGGCCTGGACAGCCCCCAGACAGAGCAGGGGCCAGAGCAAATCCATTGCCAGATGGGAGCTGCCAGAGTTAAGGAAAGACTGTCCCCGGGAGCCCACCGAGCCCAGTGCCCCCACCACCCTCCCCTCAAGACTTCTGCAGGATCCCCCGGCTCCTCACCCTGGGGAGTTTTGCCCACCCAGCCTGCTCCTTAAATAAAGGCTCTCGGGCTGCCAGGGCCGCCTGTGCGTGCAACATGGTTGTCTGACCTAATTGCATCTATTTTTTTGCCCTGGTCCCTGCTGAGTGCATGTCCCGGAATGCCTGTCTCCGAGAAGCACACGGTCAGTGTTAAATACCGACTCCTTCCTTCCCTCCTCCCAGCACACACACACACACACACACACACACACACACAGCACTCCCAAGAGAAAAGGCAGGGAGAGCTTTGTGCAAACCCCCAAACAGGCAAAGCCAGTGAAACAGCGCAGGGCAGGTAAAGATGCCGCATGCGTGTGTGTGTGTGTGTGTGTGCACGCACACGCCTTGACCCCGTACACTACTGACAAAGTCATCGTATTTCACTGTGTGAATATTCTCAGGGGAGCTCCATGAGCGGGGAGGGGAAGTCGGAAGCGGAATAATAAAAGGAAGATGCTCTCCACACCGGCTCCGTCTCGGGTATTTTCCGCGGCACTTCCAGCACAGACTGGTAATTTTAGCAGGCAGGAGTGGAGAGCAGGTAACTGCTCCATTTTGCTTTCAAAGTGCTGCACGCGCTCAGCCGTGAGAGCCCATTCATCCCGGCTCCGCCAGTGACCTTGAGACAACCCAGCCGCGAGTCTTGGAGAGGCAGCGTTTGCTATTATCCTGAGACGCCCGGGACTTCCTGACCCCCTTGCCGTCCTCGGCCCCTGCTTTCACTGCCTGCTATGGCTCGATTTCTTTTTTTGCAAAAGTCGCTTACATGTGTAGCCAACAACCATGCATCAAGTGCAGCCTGGTGCTAAGCCACAGTGAGCCCATTAAGGAAGCAAGTGGCTGTGGCCCCGTCTCACCCGGCGCTCCCCCAACATGGAGGAGAGACGCGATGCCAGCATTTCAAGGGGAAAGTGCCTGGCACCGCGGGGGGGACCCGCAGGACAGGGAGCAGCTGCACCCTGCCCAGGAGGGCACACACCGGCCTGATCGCACAGCACGGCTGCAGGTGTCCTGGTTTGGTTCTTGTAGCTCTGCCAGCTTCTGTGACATTAGACAAATGGAGGGTTTTTTTAGAGCATCGTGAATGTTTGCTCCATTCGTCTGGGCCATTAGGTTCCAGGATGTGCTCTGAAGAGATTTCTAAGGCTGCCTGGGGAGGGCACAGCCTGCTCGGATCTGGTTTCTATCTGGGGTGGTTTGGCTTGAAGAGCTGTAGGGAGAACCCAGATGTCCCAGAGCAGATGAACAGATAAAAGGCAGTGGAGACGCCGAGTGGAATATTACTCAGCCTTCAACCGGAAGGGGAAGGTGACACCTGCCCCTGGAGGACATTCCACTAAGGAAGGCAAGTGCACCTGTGAGGTTCCCCAGATAGCAAGTCCCCAGAGCCGTCACATTCACGGAGACAGAAGTAGGGTGGTGGTGGCCAGGGAGTGAGGGGTGTGGCGCTCCGGGGCATGGGACAGTCTCAGTTCCTCTCAGTTCCCACAGAGAGGAGTTGAGGAGGTGCAGGCTGGACCTGGTTTTACGCCAACACGAATGTGTTTAACGCCCATGGGGTGCACACTTGGAAATGCTCAGCTGATCCGTTTCATGGTGCCTGTATTTTCCTACAATGAAAAGTGAATATAAAAAGGTGTGGCAGCTTGGGGAGTAGGATGGAGAGTCGCAGGTTGAGGACAAGGCCCTCGGATTCCAAACGAGGCATCTGCAGAAGCCGCCGGAGCAGAAGGGCCCTGTGCAGGGTCCCGCGAGCACCCGGTCTTGCTGGCCCGGGATGTGGCAGGGACCGGTCTCTCCAGGGCGGCACTCTCTGTCGAGGGGCGTGTCTGCTCCTGTGACCCAGATGTGTGTCTCCGGCAGGGGACTGCACCGGGCGCTGGATGGCCAGTGCGGGCGCCCCTCCTGGCCGGCGGCCAACCTGCCTTTCTGTTGCAGATCGCGTCCCTGCTCAAGGACAACGAACGCATCCAGTCCACCCAGACCGTCACCCCCAACGACGAGGACAGTGACATCAAGAAGATTAAGAAGGTCTGCACCATCCCGCTGCAGGGGCCCTCTTTGCGTGTCCACCTGCTATCCCACTGTCCTCAGGGTCACCCCACGCATGCACCCTCCCCAGCTCCCAAGACTGCCCCTCGCCCCTGAATGGCACCTCATCATTCCCATGTTACAGATAAGAAAACTGAGGTTCCGATAGCAAAAGGAGTGGACAGAGCCAGGGCGGGCCTTGGCCTCTCAGCTGACAGCTCTCTTCACAGAGCCACGAAGCAGTGCCCAGATCTGCACCCCCGGCCACTTCCCGGCTGTCACCCCCCGCATACCCCCATGCCACCACCACCTACACCACCACCTCTCACAACTGCCCCTCGCGTCCCCAGCAGACCTCAGCATGGAAATCTGGCCTTCAAGACCCCATAGTCAGACCCACTGCCTTTGCCCTGCTGGGGCCCACAGGGGTCAGCAGGTACCAGGTGTGTCCCCGTGGTGACAGCACCAAAGGCCCTCATGGAGCCAGGGCAGAGGGGGAATGCACGGCTTGTGTGTGTGGCCTAGCAGACCCGGGCCTCTGGGGCAGCTTCGGAGCCCTGGCACCTGCTCACACCTCTCCCCCATGCCACACGGAGGTGATCATGGACACTCGGCCGAGTTCTCTTGTGAGCCCTGCTCACGCTAAGGAGAACAAGGAGAACCAGAGACTCCTATTGGTCAAGGTGCAAAAAAGACCCCAGCATCACCCAGACAAGAAATTGCAATGTGGAGCCCCACGGGCCAAGTTCAGCTGCCCCCAGAGTCTATCGCGTTTGAGTTTCCTTTGCCTGTGAATTTCGTTGGCGTTTATTGCCTGTACTTTCAAATCCAAAGTCTCCACCCAAAAATTAGGACTTTTGGTTTCTCAAAAATAGAAACAGCCAAGTTCATTAACCACCTTCTACTGCCACATGCTATTCTGGGAGCCTGACACAGACCAATTTCATCCTCACTAAAACACTCTGGGGTTTTATCCGTGTCTCCCTTTCGCACTCGGGGAAGCCCAGACAAAGAGGCAAAGTAACTGGCCCAAGGGCACACAGCTAAGTGTTTGCAGAGTGACTTTCAAATCCTGTCCCCGTGCCCTGCGCCATCCTGGAGAGACAGAAGGCCGGGCACCCCAGCCCACCTCCCACCCGTGGTGACACGGCCCCAGGCGAGAGGGGCTGGCTGCCTACATATGCGGGACCTGCATGCCCACAGGCATCAGGATTCGCCATCCCTGCCCCACCCATGCAGGCAGGGCCATGCCGTGTGCCCCTGGCACCTTAAGCAGCTATCCTGGCCATTGCAGACCAGCTGAGCCCCACCTCCTGGCACCTTGCGGAAAGCCCCTCTTGTCTTCAGCGACAGCTGCTGGGCTGCGGTTGGGTCTCCCATCGCCACAGCACACAGCCCTGCACCGGGACGGCTGTGCCTGCCACCTGTGCCCAGTTGCGGGTATTTTTGATGAGCCCTGTGGCTGGAGCCCAGCCAGCACCCTTGCTCCAGGTGCCAGTGTCCCCCCAACTGCGGACGGAGCTTGCTCAGTAGCAAGAACACAGGGAACCAGGGGGGCCCTCGCTCGGATCCTGAGCAGGCCCTCCACCAAGTCCCGGGTGACACAAGGCTCCTCCAGGCAGCCCGACTCCATGGTCGAGCGCCCACACTCGCCTCCCCAGGAGCTGCCCAAGAGGGCCCAAGGCTGTGCTTAGCTGATTTGCCGCCTTCTGTCCTGGTCGATAATCACCCCTCTATCCAGATGAGCTGCCGTGGAAGCTGCTGGGCTCCGGGGCAAATCCTGAGCCAAGACCAGGTGCGCACCGCCTGGCTCCTCCATCCCGGACAAGCTTTTGAGAGAGGCCAGCTCTGGCCGGGAGCCACACTGAGTCCTGCCATCATGTCCGCATCTCCATGGGAAAACTGGCTCAGAGGGACCGCAGGGCCGGAGCCAAGCCCACCCATGTCTGAGCCTGAGGGACACACAGCCTGAGGGACGCCCAGCACGGGGATGGCAGAACCTCAGCCCTCGCCCCGCAGGGCGCTGGTACAGAGCGGCCACGGCTGGCTAACCAGGGCCTCTCCCTCCCCGCCCCGACCCCAGGTGCAAAGCTTCCTGCGGGGCTGGCTGTGCCGGCGGAAGTGGAAGACGATCATCCAGGACTACATCCGGTCCCCGCACGCAGACAGCATGCGCAAGAGGAACCAGGTGGTGTTCAGCATGCTGGAGGCCGAGGCCGAGTACGTGCAGCAGCTGCACATCCTGGTCAACAACTTCCTGCGTCCACTGCGCATGGCCGCCAGCTCCAAGAAGCCGCCCATCACCCACGACGACGTCAGCAGCATCTTCCTGAACAGGTGAGCGCCAGGCTCAGAGCCACCAGCCGGGACCATTCCCCCGCCCCCCCAACCAAGCAGGCCCCCCGTGGCGACCCTTAGCCGTGGTTGGAGGAAGTCGCTATCGGCCTCTGCCGTGGAGGTCAAGGTCAAGGTCACTGCTAAATGCCCTTCCGACCAAGACTCATTCCAGCCGCGATGTTAGTGGTGACACAGTTCAGGAAGCCTGAGTCCAGTATTTTTGTCTGTTTGACGTTGTACAGTATTTGACTTTTTTATATAAAGTTTTATTATTAATTATTATTTGAGAGGCAGAGAGACAGAGACAGGCATTCACGGGTTCACCCCCGACATAGTGCTGGCTGGGGAAGGGGCAAAGCTGGGAGCCAGAAACTCAACCCAGGTCCCCCACGGGTGTCGCTTGAGCTAGCGCCGCTGCCTCCCAGGGCCTGCACTGCTGGGTCGCAGCTGGGGCGGGACCCAGGCTCTCTAGTACAGCACACAAGCACCCAACCAGGGTCTTCACCGCCACGCCAGATGCCCGCCCCATCCCCACCCCGGTGTCAGTGTTAAAGAGTTCCGCGCTGTCTTCCCAGTCTGTCTTGTGTTGCTGGAGCAAAATCCCTGTGGCTGGGATTTCATCTAGAAAAGAGATCGGTTTTAGCACAGCAGAGCATGCGCAAGGGAGAGAGGGGTCCCAGGGCGCAAGAGGAGGAGAGACCAAGTGTGCCTCTGTGAGCTCACTCTCTCCAGCGAGACCTAACCCACCCAAAAAGACCAGCATTAATCCTTTCCCTTCTCCAGCCACCGCCTGCTAGGCCACGCCTCTTAAAGGAGCCACAACCTCTGGACACCATTCCATTGGGCACCAGGCGGCTTCAACACGGGTTTGGGTGGGGACCAGCCCTATGCAAACCACAGCACAAATCAACCTCCAAGAACACAAATAAAACATGCGGCAATCCATCTTGATGCCGTCACGGTGACCTGCAGGCCAAGTTCACGTTCAGAGCTCCCGGGCTCCCTCGAGTTCTGGCCGCTCCCCGATAGCAGCAGGCAGCTGTCCCAGATGATGGCTCCAGGCGCTGATCACGGGAGACAGAGCTGACAGCTGCTATTCTGTCAGCCTGTTCTTAAGAGAGCTTCCTTAGGAAGTGGTTTCAATAAGCTATTTGGTGGGCGAGGAAATTGTATAAACTGCATAAAAGCAACCGAAATGAAGACATACAAACAGATTGTTATTTACTAATGCGCCTCCGCTGGGAATTAAAGTAAGTCTTTGTGTGCCCCTAGATGCTCAGCCAACTGCATTTCCTTCCTCAGGGGCAGGACTCCCCTTGGTCTGTACTTAGGATCCCAGCTGGGGCATCTGCCTTCCACATTGCAACACCTGCCTCCGGGTCCCGACTGCTCCCGGTTCCAGCTTCCTGCTCGTGTGCATCCTGGGAGGGGGCGGCGATGGCTCAAGTAGTGGGGTCCCTGCCACCCACTTAGGAGATCTGGGTTGAGTTCCTGCCTCCTGTCTTCAGCCCCTCCAGTTGTTGCAAGCATTTGGGAGAGGGATGAACCAGCAGATGGGGGAGCGCCTTCTCTGCCTGTTTCTGTCTCTCAAATAAACTAGTGAAATATTCAGCATCCAGTCATTCCGCTAAGCCACACAAGCCTGGGTTTGCAGGAGCAGGGTCCCCTTCCCGGTGTCCAGCTGTGCGCCCCCTCCCGGCCAGGGGTGTGTGTTGGGGGGGGCGGGGATTTGAGGGTTTCCACCCTGCAGGAGAGGCCACAGGAGTGGTCAGACCTGGGTCTGAGTCTCAGGCTGAAGAGGCTGGAAGCCCTTGCGGGGGAGGGGGATGGTGGGGGCAGGGCTGACACCATGGACGTGGATGAAGCCTCAGAGTCGGGATGCAGAGAGAGAAGGGAGGAGGGGGCAGCTTCTGGCCTCGTGAGACATAAAGATCAAACCTCTGAGCCTCACAAGGCCGCTTGCTAGTATATGTGTTGAGCAGTTTTTATCATCAGATGCATTGATCAGAACAAAGGAAATTAGCATTATCTTTTTATAAACTCAAGTAACATTTACCCCCCCACCCAGGAACTCCAGGTAGCCTTGCAGACTTAGTGACCCAGAGTAGGCTGAAAAAAAACGGTGAGGAATAAATTTCTTCCCCCGCCCCCAACCCTTGCCCCCAGTAAGCCCTGGACAGCTCAGCTGGGCTCACGGATTTTCAAACGCCAGCTGCCTGCAACTCTGGGTGGACCAAGGAGTCTGCAGGTTCTGTGCCCGGTACCCAGGTCCTTGACTCTGCTTCCAGGAGGAATCCGGGGGGAAGCTGGAGGACAGCAAACAGTGGGTGGTGAAAGTTTTCATGAGCAAGCAAACACACACGCTCCACAGACAGTGGGGCCCACCGGAGGGGTGTGGCACCATCTCCGACTCGTGTGTAACGTCACGGGGCTATTTAATGAAAGGGGAGGGACATTCTGATAAGGGGGAGGAATATTCATGGTTTTCTGGGAAGTAGTGGGGGCTCCTGGAATCCAGCCCCCACCCCTTTGCAGTCCTTATGAGCTCCGATGTCTGCTCTCATGGCAGCTGGCAGATGCATCATTTAGCATGCTAATGAATATGCCAATGAGCGTATAATGAGCTGTAGGTCAGCCGTGGCCCCCATCCTGGTCTGAGCATGCTCCAGGCAGGGGATCTGTCCATCTCCAGAGCAAGGGGAACCAAACCTGTGTCCTGTAGGAACTAACCGTCATCTCCAGGTGGCTCAGCTCCGTGCCCTGTGCCAGTCCCAGTCCCCCGGGGAGAATTCCAACCCTCAGTCTTAAGGGGCTGATGGTGAGGGATGATCTGCCTCCTGCAGCTTCTTTGGTGCTGCGTATAGACTTGTGGTCCCTGCCCACTGAGGGCGTGGAATTCTCCGGACACCCAGTCTCAGGGTCCCAGCGGTGGAACAGTTAAGACAGGAGCTGGGTCCGGCTTCAGTCCCCAGGGTGGTTGGAACCCTCGTCCAGACGCAGAATCGTTGTATCCCAGAGGAGACGCACCTAACAAGTGGGTGGAGCAGACCTGGGCTGAGGGGTCCTCGGAGGGGCCAAAGCCAGGTGACGGGTGGGAGGGCCTCCTTTTCCCCTTGCCGGATGGGGTTAGCTTCTGGCGTTGCTTGGCCAAAAGAGCGTAGCCGTTTAGCTTGGTGATAACTGCCCCTAATATCTAATCCCTCTGTGCCTGAGTTGTCAGTGGAGACCTAGCAGGTGTGGTTCATCGCAGCACCTATGCCACCTGGTTCAGCAGACAGTGAAAGGCAAGTTCATTGTCAAGAACCACAACCACCAGGCAGCCAGGAGCTGTCTGCACGTGACCAAGAGCATCCTCACCTGTGCTCTGGCCCTCAACGTCCCTCGTGGCCAGAGTGAGATTTTTATATATATATATGTATGTGTATGTATATATATATATATATATATATATATAAAGAGAGAGAGAGAGAGATGATTCCTGGTGAGCAATGCATCCCAGAGGAGCTGCCAACCCAGTGGCCACTCCTGTGCCCACCAAGGTCAACTCGCTTCTTTCATGCTGGACTTGACAGCTGATGAACAGAAACTCCGTTAGGAGCCACGCCTCCCACTGAGCCTTCCCCGCCGTGTAGAGGTTGTTTGTCTGCATTAGAAAGGGTCGGGCGTGGTGTAGGCCAGGATGGTCATACTGGTGGTGCCCGCAGATCACGCTGTACGGGGACAGACACACGGCCTGCAGTGGGGAAGAGCCCCTCCCCCCATGTACTTCTGATAACACCTGCCATCCACCAGGTCTTGATGAGTAGGTCTCAATGAGTGAGGGGGGAAGCCACCCCAGCAGGCCCCACCTGGCTGACCCCTCTGACCCCCGGAGCACCAGTGAGCGTCGTGTGCAGTGGGAAGGGAAGTGGGTTTGGGGTACCCATGCTAAGAAAGCTTCCTGGACGGTTGGTCTTGTGGCTTTGGGTGATTTCCTTCCCCGGGGGCATTCACAGTGGATGAGAGGCCCTGTGCTTAGGAAGCAGAAACGGGGCAGGGAAGGAAGACAGAGCGCTGGGGTGAGCAGCTGTCGGGTGGCGGGCGCACAGCCCTGTGTGCCACTCTTCCACCCTGCGTGGGTCTGTAGCCCCCGCTGTGTTCCTTTGTGGGGGAAGGGGGTGTTGAGTTGTCAGGGGACTGCCAAGGCCTTCCACGCCCACTCTGGAAGAACTTGGAAGCCACGGCTGCAGCTCCTGTCTGGCCTCGGGTGGGCTGGGTCTTGTCTTTCACAAGGATGGGAGTTGGGAGCTCCCAGTCCTATTTGGACAGGCCTGGCATGCAAATGCCCTTTGGGGTTTCTCAAACTATGTTAGAGACCCTGTCAAGGAAATGCCCCCCAAGGCTCCTCAGCAGAGGTGAGGAGCTAGCAGGGGGCTCAGCCCCTTCCGTCCTAGACAGTCTTGAACATCATGGTGCGGGCTGCCACAGGCCACCCCCCAGGCAAGCCTGGTCCTCCTTCCAGCGGCCTCCCACACTTACGGTGGCGACACTTGGTATCGGAGGGTGGTGGCTCTGATCTGGGTCACCCAGATCCTGTCCCTGCACACCTGTCTTGGCCTGGATGACCCCAGGGTGGCAGTGAAATCCGGCCTCATCGTCTCTCCCCTAGAGCCCCATTTTCCTTTCCTGTGCCATGTGTTGGCATCGGCTCCGCAGGCTGTGGCTCCCCGAGAGAGAAAGGCACGTGGGCCCTGGTGGTGACCCCAGCCCCACTGGGGACTGCAGTAACTACTGGACGTGGGCTCCCTCCCATCACTGCAGGTGCAGGTCCTCAGGTCGGGTGGACAAAGGCCCACAGTGGGGAGGGGACAGCGCAAGGTCCTGGGGCACAGCTAGCCGGGCTGGAACCGCCGTCTCCTCCCCACTCAGAGGTTGAGGGTGGAGGAGAAATGGGAGGGGCCTCCTGGGAGCAGCGCCCAGGAAGGAAGCATCTGGGACATCAGGCCCCAGACAGGAGCCAGAAGCACCCCACCCTGCCTGCCCAGGCCAGCGTCCCGACACAGCGCCACAGGGTCCTAGTGCCCTGCTTTCCCTCCCTCTTACGAAATATATCTACTGGAGGAAAATGTTCTGGTTTGGACCGGAGCATCGGGCTCGACGCCTGGTTGTATTTCAGGCCGGGCAGCAGTACAGAACAAGGGAGGCCCCGTTCCTCTTTAGGGTCGTCCCAGGAAGCCGAGGTTGCTCTAACGGGGCTCCTCCACGGCAGTACGCCCCATTTCTGGTTGCGTCTTGTACTTCATACTTAACCGTGGTCTTCGCGGGTTGCTGAGGTCGCTGCTGTTGTGTTGTGTCCACTGTCACAGGGCCCTCTGTCTTAAAAAAAAAAATTTATTTATTATTTGAGAGACAGAGTTACAGACAGAGAGAAGGAGAGAGAGAGAGAGAGAGAGAGAGAGAGAGGTCTTCTATCCACCGGTTTACTCCCCAGATGGCCACAACCACTGGAGCTGGGCTGATCCAAAGCCAGGAGCCAGGAGCTTCTTCCGGGTCTCCCACGCGGGTGCAGGGGCCCAAGGACTTGGACCATCTTCTACTGCTTTCCCAGACCACAGCAGAGAGCTGGATAGGAAGAGAAGCAGCCAGGACTAGAACCGGCGCCCATATGGGCTGCTGGTGCTTCAGGCCAGCGCTTTAACCCACTGTGCCACAGCGCCCGCCCCTGCCATGATGTTTTTAAAGATTCTGGAAGAGGTGGAAATAAGAAAGGGGGCCAGTGGCCCTCCCCGGTGTGGCAGAGAAGGCGTCTGAGAACCCCCAAAGGAAGAACGAGGGGGGAAGGTTTTGCAGGGACCCTCGGGTCACCCCCGAAGAGGCAGCAACAGCTCAGCAGCCAGGGAGACGGCGGCGAAGGATTCGGGTAAACCAAGATGGGCAGGGACGGGTCGCCCAGACCAAAGAGAGAGAAGGGGGAGGGTCCTAAGTGGCCTCCTGCTCAGTGTGGCTTGTGCCCCACCAGTGCCCCCAGGACTCCCGTGGAGCAGTGTCTAGGACCGCTGGACTCTGCACGATGGAAAGTATGGACTCTCACCTGGGATGCCCACTGGGGAGTGAGCGTATGGCCCAGCAGGAAGTCACTGACAACCTAGGCTACTCCAGCATCCCAGAGGGGCCCCCAAAGTGAGATAGGTGGGGCCATGGTGAACTGGAAAAAAAAGAGAAGAGAGCGATAAAGCCACCACCTGCAGCACCGGCAGCCCGTATGAGTGCCAGTTCGAGTCCCGGCTGCTCCACTTCTGATCCAGCTCTCTGCTGTGGCCTGGGAAAGCAGTGGAGATGGCCCAAGTCCTTGGACCCCTGTACCCACGTGGGAGACCCGGAAGAAGCTCCTGGCTCCTGGCTTCAGATCAGCAGAACTCCGGCCATTGTGGCCATTTGGGGAGTGAACCAGAGGATGGAAGACCTCTCTCTCTCTCTCTCTCTCTCTCTCTCTCCCTCTCCAGAACTCTGCCTTTCAAATAAATAAATAAATCTTTTTTAAAGCATGAGACAAGAAAACACAGTGGCCATGGGCAGACAGATGGACTCATGGAAGAAGGACAGAATGGGGTGTGTGTGTCTTGATTTGGTCCAGAGTCCTCTCCACTGCCTGACTCCTGGCCGGCTCTCCAAGGTGGTGCAGGACCACGGGGACAGCCCCACAGCAGCCAGACCCTCAACTTTGCTTCCAGAAGGAACCCAGGAGCAAGGCAAGACAGCGAATAGCAAGCAGCATTTTCTTGATAAAGCAAACACAGATGGAGGAGAAGGGCCCCGGTGCTGGGCTGTGTTGAACAGTGCAGGGCTGGCTCAGTGGAAGGGAAAGTACATTCCAATGAGGTGAGAGATACTCCTGGTTTCTCTGGGAAGTAGCTGGAGACTTCCTGGATCCACAGATCCTTACCTGGATCTGTGTTTGCCGTCACTGCGGCTGGCGGTGCCTCACGGAGCAGGCTAAGGAGTACAATGTGCTGGAGGCCAGTCTAGGTCAGCCTTGGCCCCATAAACTGGTCGGGGTTTGTTTGTCGGGGAACCCGACCCGTGTCCTATGGGTCACCTATGTTATCTCCAGGAGGCCCAGCTGCTTCTCTGCCTCCCTATCTCAGCCGCACCAGATAGACGTTTTTAAGTGATTGAAAAAAAAATCCAAAGACTATTTTGTGACAGGTGAAAAAGGAGGTGAAGTTCCCATTTCGTCCATAAATAAAGTTTTATTGGCACGCTGTCCCTCCCATTCGTTCATGGTTTATCTGCGACTGCTTAGCTGACACAAACACGGTACGGCTCCCAGAGCCCACACTGTCTATTATCAAGCCCTGTACAGGGAAACTCTGCCGGTGCTTGGTCTGCACCCAAGGGACCCCTGTGTTGTGCAGTGCACGACTGAGACAGCTGTATTCTGTGGCTCCCACCTGCAAGAAGCTTAGAGTCTGCGGGAGATCCAGACACAAAGGAAATTATCACTCAACAGCGGTGAAGGCTGCAGAAGGGACAGGAGGAAGCCCTGGTGTGCGCAACCAGGGGACACGAGCCAACGGTGGAGGTGGCAGGGTGGTGGCAGGGCCATGACATGCAAGGAGAGGCACAGGGAGGGAGTACAAGAGGGCTGTGGGAAGGGAGCGGAGGTGGTCTGTCTCCAGGACACACCTGGGACCTGCGCATCTGGCCTGGTTCTGTCCCTGAGCCCAGCAAGGGCTATGAGTTGCCCGAGGCCGGCCCAAGCCGGAGAGGGCTGGGCCCGAGAGGGACAGAGCCAGGGCTCTAGGTTTTGCCCCACCCTCTGCCTGCTGCGCTTTGCCAGGCACTCCTGGAGGCTTCAAGTGCTGGTGCCTCTCTCCAGTCAGTGCAGACATGACGAATGGATTGCAGAACACTCCCCCACTGCGGAGGAGAGCCGTGCTCCTGGCCACCTTGCTGGGGACATAGCAGGGAAACTGAGTCTTTGGCTTCTCTGACTTCAGGTCCAAAACAGGGTGGTCTTGGGGCGAGGAGGAGCCAGTGGCATCCACTGAGGACCACTGTGCACCTGACACCACAGGGGTCCTCAGGTGAACTCGAGCCCAGCTCTGTGCGGGTCCCAAACCCAGGCTGCTTTTCCATCATCGGTGGCTTCTCTGGTGTTCTGCAGAGCCCAGGGTCCCCCCAGGTACCTCAGGGACCCTCCCCAGGTGGAGGCTTGCAGAGGCACCAGGGGCTGCAGCCCCTCCTCCAGCCTCGTGGCACCTGACCCCCTGCTCAGAAAAGCCCACGCCCTCCTGAAACAAGACGGTTTGCATTCTGCACCGGGCCCTGCCAATCGTCTGTGAGCGCCCCCTTCAGGGTGCGCTGCTGCAGAACTGCATGGGCCCCTCCAAAGGGCCCCGAGCACGGGGGGGCCCAGGGGAAGAGGGGTCCCAGGCAGAAGCCCCTGCTCGGGGTTGACCCTCTGCTTCCTCTTGCAGCGAAACCATCATGTTCCTGCACCAGATCTTTTACCAAGGCCTGAAGGCTCGCATCTCCAGCTGGCCCACGCTGGTGCTGGGTGAGTAGCCGGCCCGCGCAGACGCTCCCCGAGGGGCCAGGCCCTGGGCAGGGGCGGAAGCGATGTTGTCCTTGTTCACCTGCCAACGTTCGAACACTCAGAGCAGGAGAAACCGTTTAAAAACACCAGCCGCAATGCCACTCCCCACAGCAACCATGCTAAAGGCTTCTGCGTGTTTTCTTCCAGTTTTTTTTTTTTCTCTGTATAGATCTTGGAATTTTTTTTATTTTGCCCATTTTACATAATTGCAAACATACCGAATATAGAATCGGAATCCTGCTGGGGGGGGGGTGTTTTTTTTTTTGTTTCACTTCATCATCACAGCCTAAGATTTTTCTTTTGCCAAAAGCTTGCCTTCTGCTGGCTGTGTGGCGGCGCCCCAGTGCCTGAGACCACCCCCGTGAGCTGCGTCACATCGGCTCTGGGAGACGTTCCAGTTTTGGGGATTTTTTGAAAGGCAGAGTTAAAGAAGGAGGGAAAGATGGGAGAGAGGGAGCTCTTCCATCCTCTGGTTCACTCCCCACATGGCCACAAGAGCCAGGAGCTTCTTCCAGGTCTCCCACGTGGGTGCAGGGCCCCACGGACTTGGGCCATCTTCTACTGCTTTCCCAGGCCATAGCAGAGAGCTGGATCGGAAGTGGAGCAGCCAGGACTCGAACCAGGGTCCATGTGGGATGCCGGTACTGCAGGCAGCAGCTTTAACCCACTTCGCCACAGCGCCGGCCCCCTAGTTTTTGGTTATTAGAAAGAACCACCAACCACCTCTACATAGCGAGTTTCCTTGATATTAGAGATTGTTTCCTTGGGCCACGTTTCCGAAAGCAGAATTACTAGAACAAGAGGTTCTCCTACCTCCGAGGTCCTTCAGAAAGTCTGGGTGGCCGGCGCCGCAGCTCACTAGGCTAATCCTCCGCCTTGCGGCGCCGGCACACCAGGTTCTAGTCCTGGTTGGGGCGCCGGATTCTGTCCCGGTTGCCCCTCTTCCAGGCCAGCTCTCTGCTGTGGCCAGGGAGTGCAGTGGAGGATGGCCCAAGTGCTTGGGCCCTGCACCCCATGGGAGACCAGGAGAAGCACCTGGCTCCTGCCTTCGGATCAGCGCAGTGCGCTGGTTGTGGCAGCCATTGGAGGGTGAACCAACGGCAAAGGAAGACCTTTCTCTCTGTCTCTCTCTCTCACTGTCCACTCTGCCTGTCAAAATAAATAAATAAATAAAAAGAAAGTCTGGGAAATGAAGTCAAAATAGGAGCTGATTTTGGTGCCCCCCCAAAAAAATATGGAAGTGCACACCACATGTTTTCCTAACGCACACTTCCCAAGGGCTTTGGACCCTCGCGCTGCCCGGCTGCACTCCCTGGAGACTTTGCTGCCCCTACCCAGCGCGGCCTCAGCCCAGCTGGGCGTCGTCACCCCCAGCCTCACGGGGCAGGTACAGGTGGGCGCCGACCACCTCCCACAGGGAGAGGAGGAGGGGTTCTACAACCTCAAGGGAGATGGAGGCCAGCCCAGTGCTTGGGGGGCAGGGTGGGGAGCAGGCCCTCTTGTACCTTTGTCCAGTCAAAGACCCCCAGCTTCTCCCCAAGGTCAGATCAGCTCCTGTCCCTAGAGGGCTGGGCCCTCCACAAGGTTGAAAATGTCCCCTGCAGGGAGTGGGCGGGAAGCCCCCTGCCCGCCCCACCCTCCCTCTCCCTCCAGGGGAGCTGGAGTGTGCACAAGGACAGACAGAGAGACTGAGGGATGCAGGAGCAGAGACTGGCGGGAGGGCGAGGCATGGCGAGGCATGGCGGGGCGTGGCAAGGGGAGGAGACCTGGCTGCAGGCTAGCTGCCCAGGCACCTGTGGCCACCACGGGTCACTTCTGTGGCTCCTCTAAGCAGAAAGGACACAGGGAGGAGCCAGCCACCCTGCTCTTGGCTGAAGCCCCAGCTGACCCCACGTTGGCCCCCGGGGTCCTTACACCCCACGGGGACCGCTCATGGGGTGGGGCAGCGTCCTGTGGCTGAGAGCCATTCGCAGAGCGACAGCCGTCAGCCACCAGCGCCCCGGCCACCGGCCACCAGCAGGTTGGGCACCTGGGTGTGAAGGGAGACGCGGCTGCCCCCAGGCAGGGCGTAGGGACCACCTCCTCTCACTGGGGCTCCAGCCCCTCGCGTCAGGCAGGCGGGAGCTGCGTCTCCAAGCTGATGTGGTCCCAGCGACTGGGCGGGGTCAGGGTGCTGCGGGTGCCCTGGCCACGCGCTGACCGCCCCACACACCCCTCGCAGCTGACCTCTTCGACATCCTGCTGCCCATGCTGAACATCTACCAGGAGTTCGTGCGCAATCACCAGTACAGCCTGCAGATCCTGGCGCACTGCAAGCAGAACCGCGACTTCGACAAGCTGCTCAAGCACTACGAGGCCAAGCCCGACTGCGAGGAGCGCACGCTCGAGACCTTCCTCACCTACCCCATGTTCCAGGTGCCCGAGGGCGGGCAGCGGGCGGGCTCCCCCGGGCCTGTCCGCCAGGCACCACCCTGGATGAGCCCCCACGTCAGAGAGTCCGGGGCCGCAGGTGCACCTGTCGCCTCCCCAGCCCCTGGACTGAAAGACCCGTCTCTGCCTTCTTCTCTCTCTCTCTCTCTCTCTCTCTCTCTCCATCCCTCTCTGTCTCCTGCTTCCTCTCTGCCTCTCCCTCCTCTGCTCTCCATCTCTGCAGATCCCCAGGTACATCCTGACCCTCCATGAGCTCCTGGCCCACACGCCTCACGAGCACGTGGAGCGGAACAGCCTAGACTACGCCAAGTCCAAGCTGGAGGAGCTGTCCAGGTGAGCGCCGTCCCCGCACCTGCCCAGGTGTGTGGGGGGAGGGGACAGCTACCCCACTCGCCACAAAGAAAGTCCCCTTGCAGGGTCTGTAGGGGGCTTACAGGCCAGCCCGGGGTTGGGGTCCCTGCTGGGGATGGGGCTGTTTCCTGGGCCTCACTTCAGGGAGCTGCCAGGGCCCCCCAGAGACTGGGTGCTTGTCCTCTGTGGTTTTAGGAGCCACAGAGAGATCCCGGGTGCCAGGCCCTCTTGTGCCTAAGGTTCCAACAAGGGACGCCCGTTCCAGGGGCCCCAAGTCGCTGGCCAAGGCCACTCACTTAGTCCAGAAGTGATCTCTGTGGGAACAGAAGCAGAGGGGCCAGGGAGAGGCCCCTTTGCATTGAGTGGGGGTGGGGGGGAGGGGAGGCCTGCAGGGGTTCACACTCTGGGTGCATTTGGGGGTTCCAGATGGGCTCCGTGTGGGGAGTGAGACGCTAGCGTCCAGGGTGAATCTGAAATGTGGGGCTGAGCAGCCGCAGGGTGGAGCTGCCTGTAGCAGAGATGGAGAAAAACCAGGCAGGACCGCACTGGATGGGGTCCTGAAGCTTCCCTGGGAGCACCTTGAACTTGAGGTGCTGATGAGACGGTCACATGGAGAGGCAAGAAGGGAGTGGGGTGTGGAGAGTGGGGGTGGGGGGGTTGGGGAGCTGTCAGCTTGCCAGTGGAGTTAGCATCACAGGACGGGAACTTCTGGGCAGGGGCGAGGGGGTCTGGGCAGGAGATCAAAGGAGAACGAAGGCTGAGCCCTGGGGTCTCCACCGTGCGGGGACTGAGAGATGAGGAGGGGCAGGTGGTCAGAGATGGGCTGCCGTGTGGGGGCCCAGCACCAGCCTTCCCCGGGGCCCTGCCATACCCTGGAGGCTTCCTGAGGCTGGTGGGGGGGGGGGGGAGGGGACCAGCTCCCAGCCAGGCAGAGGGAGGATCGTGCTGGACGGAGCAGTGTGGGGCCCAGCCGGGTTGCAGCCCCCAGAGTGGAGATTCAGGGTGAGGACCGTCCCAGGGTGCGGGAGGGGCACCCCAGTCCTCCGAGAGCCCCGTCCCCACACAGACTTCCCTGTGGGGAAGCTGGGGCTCCCACAGGGCAGTGGGGATAGAGTTCCTGTCCCAAGGCAAACGTTGGCAGAGGGGCCAAGGTGTTAGGACCCTGGCTGCGGCCGGCCTGCCCTCTGCTACTCAACCACCTGCCCCTGGCCCTGAACCCAGCCTCACCGCAGAGAGAGAATTCTCCTGCTGCCATGAGAACAGCTCTTTCCTCCTCCTGCCCCTGCTCTGGCCCTGCAGGAAGCCCCCAGATGGCCACCCCTCCCCTCAGGGGGTCGGGCCCTCCTCCCACCTGTCATCCTAGTCCCTGGCACTTCCAGGGCCCCCAGCCTGGGGCTGGCCCCGCCCCCCCCCCCAGAGTGGAGCACCCTGCATGAGCCTAGCAGGGAAATTGGCTTTGCTGCTTTGGAATCCCCCGTTCTGTGTTTTATCACACACACACGAGGGCTCTCCAAAGAGTTCACAGAAAGTGCACATTGTGGGGGGGGGGGGGGGACAGCAGAGCTTACAAACTTCTCTGCACCGACATAAACTCACCTTTTAACTCTATCTTCCGTGAACTGCCCGAGGCCGCTTCCTGCACCTACGTCCAGCTGGGACCCTACACCCACCACGAGAAGTGGTGCCGGTCCCCACTGGCCTCTCCCCAGCACTTGCCCAGTGCGCTCCACCCCAGAGGTGAGGCCAGGCCCCAGCTCCGAGGAGGAGGGGGCGCCACCATCCAGATGCCCTACCCATTGAAGCTCCAGCCTAGTGAGTTTAAGCCGAAAGTGCACGTCCTCCACCAGAAAAACAAAACAACCAGGAATACCTGTGCAGCCAGTAACAGTAGCAGCAAGGCCCCCACCCCCTCATCCAAGCACCTGCCAGGAACAGACCTGGGGCTAGAGCCCCAGAGAGCGGGGGTTGAGTCACTGGCTCAGTGCCAGGCCAGATCAGTCAATCTCCCGTCTCACTGTTGTAAGGTTCCCATGGGATGAGAGTGTTGTAAGCCACGCCTGTTTCCTTCCGCGGACCCCGGCCCTCCAGGGGGGCTCTCACAGCAGATAGATGAGGGCTGTGTGCTCTGGCTCCGAGCCGGTGGGCAAGGGAAAAATTACTCACTGCTTTCCCAGCACTCCTAGAAGCCCACCAGGTAAAGTGGAGCGCTCGCGCCCACCCTGTCCCTCCCACGCTGTCTTCAAGAAGCCGTGAGAGGGCGCCACCTCCTGGACAGGAGGGGAGTTGTCCTGGTTCCCTCCCAGTGCTCCTGGCCATGGTGTGGGGTCTGCTCTAAAGAGCTGGGGAGGGGGCTGGGAGGAGGAGGAAGCGGCAGGTGCAGACACAGGTGCAGACGCCCGTGAGTTGAGGCCAGGAGCGGACCAGGGCAGGCACTGAACCCAGGACCTGCCTACTAGCTGCTCACTCCCAGGGCCCTTTCTCTGAGGGACAAACACCTGCCTCCTTAGCCCATGGGGTCACACACCTGTGAGGTGCCTGGCACACAGCAGCCGCTCAGGAATCGCAGGCCCCGCCCCCACCCCAGCCCTGGGTGCCAGGCCTTCTCCTTGGGCGTGGCTAGCCAGCGGCTGATGTCCAACCGCATGGTCTCCCGGCCTCGCCCCTCCCCCAGGATAATGCATGACGAGGTGAGCGAGACGGAGAACATCCGGAAGAACCTGGCCATCGAGCGCATGATCATCGAGGGCTGCGAGATCCTCCTGGACACCAGCCAGACCTTCGTCCGGCAAGGTGCGGCCCCTGGCCCGTGACCCCCGCCGCACACCACCACGGCCGAGCGGCGGCGGACGCGGACGCTGGAGTGTGGCCGCAGAGATGCACCTGGCGCTGCGTCCCCCGTCGCCTTCTCTGCAGACGGGGTTCTCCCCGACGGGGCCCTGGCCTGGCACCGTGTGTGTCCTCGCAGACGCTGGCGGGTCCTGAGGATGGGGACGCAGTCCAGGGCCCCAGAGTGGCCTCTGGGTCCGCCCCGCCGCCTTGCTCCTCGCCCTGTGCGCCCAGTAGCTCTCGCAGGTGGCGGCTCTGGTGCCCTGTAGCCCCAGCTGCAGCGTCTGAGCGGGATCTGAGGGCGTGGCCCTTGGGGGGGGGGAGTGGGCAGGGATGTCCAGGCTGCCACGCACGTGACGTCCACCTCCCTGGCGGCTCGTGCTTTGTGGGAAACTCAGTCTTGACGCCCCGGTGGCCACCTGCAGTGTCCCTTCCGTCCAGCCCTGGCTGACTCGGGAAAGCCGCACCAGCGCCCCCTGCTGGCCCCTGCAGCTGCTCTTGGCCAGAGTGTGGTCCCTTGGAGTTTTGTCCCAAGCCCCTTCCCCCGGCCCATCCTGTGAGCTGCTGAGCCCAGAGTCGGCCTTGCATGTCCCCCGGCTCGCCACACTGCATGGGACACTCTTTGTAACAGAGGTGTTTCCGGGAGCGGCGGAAAGAAACCCAGAGTAGACCATGACTGGAGGCATGACCCCTCCCAGGGTGGGCAGTGTCCTCCCAGACCAGGAGTGCTCACCGTCGGCCTGAGTCAGTTTTTCCTGCAGAGTACGGCCTGGGCAGAGCGTCCCCGAGGCTTTCCCAGAGAGCTGGCACCACACCGAGTCTCTCCAGGCCAACTTGACCTGGAACGTGGTGGGGAGAGAGAAAGGAGAGGGGAGAGAGAAAACAGCAAGAGAAGAGGCAGGGTGTGCCCTATCTAGACCACAAGGCGGCCTGGGGGTGGGGGGCCTGCGCTTCATCACAAGCAGAACTGTGCTCACCATGGCTTGAGTTGAGGATTCAAGGTTCTATTGGAGCTCTCCAGGCTTGATTGGTGATGTCTGTCATGGCTGCTGGTAGCAGCAGGTGTGCGGTGGATCTTGTGAATCCCTCACCCTCCCGACTTGTTCAGCCTCATGCCACCCCCAGACCCAAGCCAGCACCTGGGGCCATGCCCTTGAGGGCTCCCTTGCCCACGGAGGCCCTGGTCCCTGGCTAGGAGGCAGGGGAGCCCTATGTGGGCTGCGGGGACCAGAGGCCGGGCTGGGCTCAGGGTCTTTCTCCCCCATGGCAGGGTCCCTCATCCAGGTGCCCATGTCGGAAAAGGGCAAGATCACCAGGGGGCGCCTGGGCTCCCTGTCGCTCAGGAAGGAGGGCGAGCGGCAGTGCTTCCTGTTCTCCAAGCACCTCATCATCTGCACCAGGGGCTCCGGGGGCAAACTGCACCTGACCAAGGTGAGCACGCGGGCTTGTGACGGGCACCGAGCCTGGCCCGGACGCTGGGCGAGGCTGTCAGGGCCGTGGGAGCGCCCACACTCACACGAGCCACGGGCTCTCACGTGGGAACACACAGGTGCAGAACACGCACGCTCAGACGCACGCTTGCTCACACAAAGCACACACACAGTCACACAAGCACACGGGCTCTCACGTGGGAACACACAGGTGCAGAACACGCATGCTCAGACGCACGCTTGCTCACACAAAGCACACACAGTCACACAAGCACACGGGCTGTCACATGGGAACACACAGGTGCAGAACATGCATGCTTCGACACACACTTGCTCACACAAAGCACACAGTCATGTGCACACCCATGCACATTCACACAGGAGCAGTGCTCACAAGGCACATGCATATACATGCACGCTCAGACATATGCATGTGCACACAAATCACACACACATGAGCACAAGCACACACATTCATGCAGGCACACACACTCACACAAGCATGCACACATGCACACTCACAGGCTCACACACAAGCTGTTGCCCTGGCGGCCAGGGAGGGCTCTGGCCTGCACCAGGGGAGCCAGGCCCTGCCCCCCGCCCCGGGCCTGTAGCAGACGCACCCGCACCCACGTGCGGCAGCCCTGCCCCACGCCAATGCTCCAGGACCCCTCAACGGGCACACCTGGCCCCTGGCCCCACAGTGGTGCCCACTGCTGTATTTCAGAATGGAGTCATATCCCTCATCGACTGCACCTTGTTGGAAGACCCAGAAAGCACGGAGGAGGAAGGTGAGTGTGGCAGCAGTGTGTGTGCACACGCATGTGAGCACACAGGAAGCTTGTCGCTTTATTTTGAAAGGCAGAGTTACAGAGAGAGGGAGAGAGAGAGAGACATCTCCCATCCGATGGTTCACTCCCCAGATGGCCAAAATGGCCAGGGCTGGGCCAGACCGAAGCCAGGAGCCAGGAGCTTTTTCCGGGACTCCCATATGGGTGCAGGGGCCCAAGCACTTGGGCCATCCTCTGTTGCTTTTCCCAGGCCATTAGCAGGGAGCTGCATAGGAAGTGGAGCGGCCGGGTCTTGAACCAGTGCTTGTATAGGATGCCGACACTGCAGGCAATGGCTTTACCTGCTACGCCACAGTGCCCGCCCCAACGGAGGCTTTTTAAAGAAAGCGTGCCCTGGCTCAGAGGGGAGCATCATGATCCACCTTCCCACTTCCACCCAGGCTCCTCGGGGTCTGTGGACCAGCTGATACCCATCATCTCACTGAACACCCCTGGCTCCCCATCCTGTGTCTGCACATGGCCCCATCTCTGTCCTCCAGTGGGAAGGCAGGGGGGTGTGGGGACCCCGATGCAGGGGATACAGGACTGGGGGTCCTGAGGGAGGAGATTGGGGTGGCAGAAAAGACAGAGAGGGGAGCACGTGACTGGGGGGACGGTCAGGAACAGGACGAGGCCAGCGGGGCCCTGGTGCTTCCCCAGCCTCTGTTGCGCGTCCTGTGGGATTTCTGTCCCCGGGCCTCGGCCTCGGGGGATGGGTGGTTATTTGGGGTGGGGGCGGGATCTCGGACGTCTCTCTGTTGGGCCAGAGCTTGTTCTTGTCTCCCTCTTCGCTGACCCCATTTGAGACTCAGAGATGCCCTCTGGATGCCCCGCCCCAGGGTGATACCAACAGGACCAATGACCCGTGCCCCTCCCGAGCCTGGGGCCTGGGAATAAGACTGTGCCTGAGCCCCTGGTGCAGGTGGCCCAGGGCACTTAGGGGCTGCCCCAGGCACCCTCAACAAACACACACATGGACATCCTGGCCAGCCCTGGCCACCCGCGGGCCCCTCCCCTGGGACTCAGCCATGCACAAGATGTACACAGGGCATTCTCACCACGCAGGCTCCTGTCACCTCTCCTAGACACGGCTCCCCAGCACCCCCGACACACACACACCCCACTTCCTGGGAAGCCAGCACAGCCCCCAAGTCACCACCTGGAACATGCCCCCAGGCCCATCCTAAAATCCTTGTTATCAGAACTGGACGGAGAGCTCGGAGGCCCCAAGCCCCACTCCTGATGCACAGGAGGATGTCCGAAGCCCAGAGCAGGGCAGACCCTGTCCCAAGGTTGCACAGCCAACGAGCGACAGAGCCGACCACCCACAACGCTCCACCCACCCAGCACACCCCCAGTTAGCAGGAGAGCCCTGGAAGACTCCTCCCACTGGGACCTTCCCAGGTGCAGGGCAGCAGAAGTACTCAGGACTCCGTGCATCTGTAAACGCTGGGTGATGCGGGGGCTCCTCGCCTGGCCCGGCTGCGACGCCTGGGCTGCTGGCCCCTGCTAGGGTCTCGGCCACATCCCCTGCGTGCAGAGGGCAGTGTCTCCCAGCTCTGCGTCCAGAATTGCCCCTTGCATGTCTGCAAGCCCCTTGCACCCTCCTGGCCTTAGTTCTTCATTCTTTAAAACATGGCTTCCCCCACTTAAGGGAAAAGCACTAAATCCTCTGATTGCTGGGGGTCCACTGGGGCAGAGCGCCCCCTGGTGGTGTAGACTGGGATTCACACTCACTCCTCTCGGTATTTTCCCACGGGAAGCCAAAGGATCCGGTCAAGATATTGACCACTTGGATTTCAAGATCGGGGTGGAACCAAAGGACTCCCCACCCTTCACGGTCATCCTCGTGGCTTCATCCAGACAGGAAAAGGCAGCGTGGACCAGTGACATCAGCCAGGTGAGCAGTGTCACTGTCCCTGAAAGCACTGTCACCTGGCCAGACCTGGTGGGGGCGGGGAGGGCATTGTTGTATTGGAGGAAGACTCCAGGTCTGCACCCCAACCAAGACCCACTCAGCAAACCTGCCCGGGACACTGGTGGCCCTGGGCCACCCTCAGTGTGGCTGGGAGCCCCTTGCACTTGAATCCCCGGCTCTTCCCCCTCTCCCCCACCTCAGGAACCTGCTAGAGCCAGGTCGCAGGTGTGTGCATTTTAGTCTGCACCCAGGTCCTTGATAGGCATCAAGGTATTGGACAGAGAGCACTGGCCCTGGGAAGCTGGGAGCCAGGACAGGATCAGAGGTGAAACACAGCGTCAACTCTGCAGAGGGAGGAGGCTGTCTTTGTCTTTGCCTCCCGCAAGTGTCAGCACCAGTGGTCCCGCCCAGAGCATTAGCAGAAGTACGGGCTTTGCAGGGCCGCACAGCAGAACCAGGGACCCCTGGGAGCACCTGAATGCAAGAGGCAGGGATTTGAGTCTGGGAACATGCTGACAGCAGCACCAGGGTCCAGGCCATCCGGCGGCAAAGGTGCACCTGCCTCCCGGTGCACCTGCCTCCCCGTGCACCTGCTATGGCCCTGCTCTGTGCAGAGCGGGCTGCACAAGTCAGGAGGAGAAGCAAGGCTGGCAGCTCCCCCTGCAGCCAGGGGCTCGGGGTTGGGGGCTGGGGGTCAGTACTTGCAGGCCCTGGAAGAACAGTCTGCAGGGCATGGCAGCCCCCGCCCCAGCTCACCACTCCCTCCTCTCCTGCCAGGGCTCCCTGCGTGAGCCCCCGGCCTTCCATCCAGCCTGCCCTTCCCGTAGTCCCAGAAGAGCACGGCGGGCTGGGATCATGCACAGTGGGGCTCTGTCCTTTCCCAGGGTCCCCGGCACACCCTGGAGAACACCAGGAGCCCCGAGGCTGGCCTGTCACGTCCCCAGGGGGAGCCGCAGCCACCGGAGGCATGGGGCTGCAGCGGCTGCGCCTCCTGTGGCACACAGGGGACTCTGTGGTGTGGCCCGGGATGGTGGCCCCCACCCTCCCTGTGCCAAGAGGAGAAACGGGCAGCCCCTCCTCCACCGCCACCAAGAGCTGTGTGTGTCTTTGCCTTTTGCCTGGGTGGGAACTTGTGACTCAAAGCAAGGTTTGGACTTTGTGGTTTTTCAGAGGCTGAGTGAAAGGTACACGCTGTCCCCCTCGCCCCTGTCCCCTGGCACCCCACAAATGGGGTGTTCTCTGGAAATCCACCCCCAGCTTCAGAGCCTGTGGAGCTGAGGCCAGTGCTGCAGGGCTGGGGGACAGAGGTCCCGCAGGGCTGGCCTCCCGGTCACCACGGGGAGCCGACCTTGCCCTTGCCCTTGACCCTGGCCTGAGGTCGGCAGCAACATGGCCCATGCCAGGTGCAGCCTTCTGCACACAGCTCAGTGTCAGAGCAGTCGCTGTCCCCGTTCTGCATGTAGGGAAACTGAGGCCCGGCAGGGTCACGGGAGACCCCGGGGTCCCTCCACTGGGATTCAACTTCCGGCCGGAGTCTGAAGGCTCCCTGGCACTGAGTCTGGCTATGTCGGTGGCCACGGTGTCAGGTGGGGGGCGTGGCCATCCTGGTGGGCGGGGTCTGACCGGGCCCTCCCTGTCACTCCAGTGCGTGGACAACATCCGCTGCAACGGGCTCATGATGAATGCCTTTGAGGAGAACTCCAAGGTCACGGTGCCGCAGATGATCAAGTGAGTGAGGGCGGGGCAGAGAGAGGGGGCCAGGGGAGGCCGGGGGTGGGGGGCGCTGGCTTCCGTCTGCGGGGTTTGCTTGCAAGTTTTCGTGTTTTATGGTTTGGTTGTTTGGGGTGTTTTTTTTTTTTTTTGCACATGTGCAATATTTTTGTATTAGGACATTTCACATATAAAGACAGGAAAGTTGATTTCTTTTGCTAATTACAAAATGAATACCTAGGTTCCAAAAGACAGCCGGAAAACTACAAAACATAGGCTCTAGAGCCACTGCATTTGTTTGAGCGATGCCCAGGGACAAGGCGGGGCCGGGGGGGGGCGGGGAGAAGCCTCGAGCTGAGGCCTCAGGCAGCCCCAGGCGTGGTTCCACAGGCACCTGTGTGCCGGCCCCCTCACCTTGCCCTCAGGTGGCCAGGCAGCTTGGGGCCTGAAGAAGTGAGGGCTACATGAGCTTCCTGGGTGCCAAGGCAGGTGCACGCCCCTCTCCCACCCCTGCCAGTCTCTGAGGCTCTGCATGATGGCTGAGGCCAAGGTCATTGGCGCCCGCAGGAGGGGCCCCGGCCCAGGGCTCGGGTAGCTATTCTGAGCGTGCTGGCACAGGACCACACCCTCCTCCCTGCCGCCTGGCTCGGTCGCTGTGACAAGAGAAGATCACGTTGGGTTGCTCTTACATGCATTTAGCAGGTGCTCCTCATTTCCAGGAAAGAGCGTGGAAGAGCACAGGTGACACCAAGTAAAGTCACCTGCGAGGGAAAAAAATACAGCCCACTATGACGGTGCTGGAGTGGCCAGGGAGCCCCACTGCAGGGATCTGTCCACCCCAGGCCAAGGCCCAGCCCCCACCCGCCTCGAGGAGCGCCTGGGCTGTGTCCTCGCTGCTGTGCAGACACCAGGGAGAGAGATGAGCAGGTGGAGGCTCCGACCGGGAGGGTTGGTGCGGCGTGTGCCGTGCCCGGGGGGGGGGGGGCCAGAAACAGGGGCCGATTCACCTGCCGCGGAGGAGGAAGGAGACGTCAGGGCTGGCCACAGAGGATGTCCTCGCGTTGGTGGGAAGATGCAGAGGGAAGGGCATTCTGGGGAGAGGGAACAGCAGGAACAAAGGCTCAGAACAGCAGGGTGGGGGGCGTGGTGTGTCCCACAGGACGGCCTGGATGCATGGTGTCCTCCAGGACAGGAGCACACAGTCCACCCCAGAGACCGTGGACAGGAAGGTGCACACAGCAGGCCAGGGGAGAGGGAGGGGACGGGGGTTACGCTGGAGGGTGTGTGGGTGAGAGGACTGTGCCCCCCAGATCCTGGCTGGCCAGGGGAGAGGGAGGGGACAGGAGTTACGCTGGAGGGTGTGCGGGTGGGAGGACTGTGCCCCCAGATCCTGGCTTCGCGACGGGCGTGCACCTGCCCATGCCACCTGCAGGTGGAGCTGATGGACCAGAGCAGATGCTCAGGGGAGTGGGCGTCACCCACGGGAAGTCCTTGGGCCAGGGGTGCACCCTGCCCTTGCTGCGTCCCAGGCACAGGGACAAGCGTGCCAGGCCACCTGAAGAGTAGCCGTCATCCATCCACGCATCTCGCGTAGAAGATGCTAGGGGCCACCGTGGCGTCACCAGTGGGTGGCGGAAGTCCCCAAGGATACGGGATGTCCCGCGTGCCTCACGCGAGTGGGGTGTGGCGTGTGAATGCCGAACGTCGTGCACACGCAGCGCCCACTGCTGCGGCTGCCCTGCCTGGTGCTCCCTTGTCTGCCGCGTCTCCCAAGCTCTTGGCTCCAAAGCTCACCTGTCTTCCTCGGCGGCTTCCCTCATATTTTTACAGCACAACAGGGCTTTCTTAAATAACACAGCCATCCACGCCGCAAGGGGGAAGATGAGGCCACGGAGCTGGGCGGGAGCCCGATAATAGCAACGGGCAGCCGGCACTGGGCTTCATCCTGTAACCAGGGCTGTGTGCGGCTCCCTCTGGTGGCCACTCTGGCGGAGCGAGAGTGGGAATGGACCAAGGCCGTGGGCCGGTGGCCAGGGTCCCAGCATGGTTGGCCACCAGCACCCAAAGGGCCAAGAAGGCTCAGTGCACCTGCCCGGATCCCGGGTGCCAAAGCTCTGCCCCAGCACGCAGCTTCAAGGTGGACTGGCGGCACTGCCTGGGGGAGGGGAGAGAGGGTCTTTCCTCCATGGAGCCAAAGCAGAATCAGTACTTGGAACCTCTCCAAGGAGTGCCAGAGAGAGGGCTGGATTCACGCTCAGATGTTCTCCAAAGACATTCGCTGGCAAGAGTGGCAAATCCCCGGCCTGCAAGGCCGGCAGGCATTGCCAGTGGCTCAAGAACTTAAAAAAAAAAAAAAAAGATTTATGTATTTGAAAGACAGAGTTACAGAGAAAGGTAGACAGGCACAGAGAGAGAAATAGAGAGAGGTCTTCCATCTGCTTGTTCACTCCCTAAATGGCAGCAACAGCCAGGGCTGGGCCAGGCCAAAGCCAGGAGACAGGAGCTTCATCCAGGTCTCCCACGTGGGTGCAGGGGCCCAAGCACTTGGGCCATCTTCCACTGCTTTCCCAGGCCTGTAGCAAGGAGCTGGATCGGAAGTGGAGCAGCCGGGACTTGAACCGGCGTCCATACGGGATGTTACCTGTGTGGTAACTACTGGCGTAGCGCTGCGTTGTGTTTCCAGTCGCCTGCAGATGCCTGAAGCAGCAGGGGGTTTGTGCAGGTCCTGTGCACCATCTGCCCTATCCAGCAGCCCGCGCGACCCAGCCAGGGGTCCACACGGCGCCGCTGTTCTTCATTCCCGGGGTAACTTCGAGGGAAGCTGTCCCCAGGTCCGGGGCCCTGGACGCCCTGCAACTGGAGGAGCCGGGCGTCCTCGTGTTCCCCGCAGGCGGAGCCGGCCGGGACGCAAAGTGGCTCTGCACATGCGCAGAAGCGGGGGTGATGGCTTCGAGAGGACCGGCTAGAAGCTTTGCTGCTGGCAGTGGCGCGACCTCCAGGAACGCTGGCCAGAGGGCCGAACTGGGGCTTGCTGCTGCCCCCGGAGCCGCCCCCCTCCTACGTCACACCTGGGACCCTCACCGACCAGATCCAGGCAGCCTTCCGGGAGTCGCGTCTCCGGGTGGTCCCTGGTCCCTGGCTGACCCCCACCCAGCCTCTCCCAGAGGCGTCTCACGGGCTCAGTATGACACAGACCCTCGGCTGCGCTACGAGGGCGTGACCTGCCAAGCGCCCGGGAAGTTGTGCGCATGCGTGGTGCCGTGTTCCCGGGACCACCCGTGGGCGGTGACAACTGCTCTCTGCTTCTGCAGAGATCCTGAAGATAGGGAAAGGAAGAGCAGGGGGCTGGCAAAGAGGCCGTGAGCCAGCGGGAGCTCCAGGGTGAATACGCTGGGTCCCGCAGGTGCAGCCGGGGCTGCAGGTGCAAAACCAACCCTGTTCTATAGAAGAGATTTCAGTGTCTGCAGGGGTCCTGGAGCCCCTCCCCGCACACACTGCGGGTCAGCTCGCGCGATGTTTCCCGAGACACCTCTGCAGAAGGGCAGTGAGGAAGGCAAGCGTGTCCCGTGCTCACCTCCTCGGGGACAGCCCCCTGGGCCCGGGACACCTAGGTCGTCAGCTACCTCTTCCCTAGAAGCTCCTGAGGGTGCGATTCCCAAGCTTGTTCTCCTGGGGGCGCTGTAACATGTATTTGATTACTTAGCCTCCTGCCCGCATCCCGCAGAATACAAGATTTAAAGCAGCCAGGGCCGGCGCCGCGGCTCACTAGGCTAATCCTCCGCCTTGCGGCGCCGACACACCGGGTTCGGTCGGGGCACCGGATTCTGTCCCGGTTGCCCCTCTTCCAGGCCAGCTCTCTGCTGTGGACCGGGAGTGCAGTGGAGGATGGCCCAGGTGCTTGGGCTGGGAGACCAGGAGAAGCACCTGGCTCCTGCCATCGGATCAGCGCGGTGTGCTGGCCGTGGTGGCCATTGGAGGGTGAACCAATGGCAAAGGAAGACCTTTCTCTCTGTCTCTCTCTCTCTCTCTCACTGTCTACTCTGCTTGTCAAAAAATAAATAAATAAAATAAAATAGAGCAGCCGCTAACTGCATGTAGTGGAGGGCGTGGCAGGTGGCCTAATGGTTACGTCACCGTTTATGACCCCTGCGTCCCGGATCAGGGTGCTTGGGTTCGAGTCCCTGCTCTGGCTCCTGACTCGAGCTCCCTGCCAACGCAGACCCTGGGGGGCAGCAGATCATCGCCTTCCTGCCGCCCACACTGGGGCACATGCACACACACACAGGCACACACATGCACCTACATGCATACATATGCACGCGTGCACACACATGTAATCACATGCACACATACACACACAGTTGCGTGCTTGCTGCTCCTCGACCACACACCCAGCACATGCCCGCGGCAGCTTGGATGCCGAGTGAAGTTAGCCAGACGCAGGAAGACAAATGCCGCGCGTTCTCCCTCATATGTGGGGGCTAACATTTTTTAAAAAAAGAAAAAGAGAGCTGCTCCGTAGCAGTTTTGGCTGCGAACACGGTGTCTTGCCAGGCTTTGCTTTCAATCTCTGGCCAGCAAATTGGTGGGAGCTAGAGCTCACTCTGGTTTCAGGGAGTTTGCTATTATTTTAAAATTTCCTCCAACGGAGTGGCGTTGGACATGTTTGCATCTGCTTCTCGCGTGTGGCCCAGGCTTGCTGTCCTGGTAGACTGGGGCCTTTTTTGTTTGTTTGTTTGTTTTACTTTTCTATTGAACTCTTCGTTGAGCAGAGTCAATATGCCTTTAACTGGAGTTAAGTTTAAACTGTTATCTCGTAATGGTTGTGCCGGTTTACACACAGTACAGAGATTTCTATGAAACCTGGAAATGGATCCCCCACGTGCCCCAGCCACCCCACTGCTGGGAACTTCCCCAAAGGAAATGCAGTCGGCAGACAAACAGTGATCTGCACCCCATGTTGATAGCAGCCCAACTCACTATGGCTAAAGACATGGGATCAACCCAGATGTCCGTCAACTGACGGCTGCATAAAGAAATTATGGTATACATTCTTGCTGGAATACTACTGAGCCATAAAGAAGAATGCAACCCTGTCTTTTGCAATACAGTGGAAGTAATTGAAAACTGGTATGCTGAGTGAAATAAGCCAGCCCCAAAAAAGACAAATCTCGCATTTTCTCCGATTTGTTGCAGCTGATACACGGAGTACCCAAAACACTTAGTATATATGAACGGGGTTGATTTCTTTCACAAGAAACTCATTTACACTGTATTGATCTGTTTTTCAACAAGTCAAGACAGTGACTATAACTTGTATTCTTTACAGGTAGTTTAGTGTTTGAAGAAGCATTGAGTCGTTCTTTCTACATTTCGTTTCAAAGGAAATTATAAAACCCACCCAAGACATGCGGTTGTACTCCTTGGATACACCTTCATTGTGTCCTCGCTGTTCTAAAGTGCTTTCCTGCCGTATATACCTCAATTAAAATCAAATTGCATTTTTTAAAATACCAAAAGTAATCAAATATTAAGTTTTTTAAAAGAAAGTTGCAAGAAATAATAAGATGTTATTTCAAAAAATTTTAAGTTTTTTCTACGGCAGCTTTGCCCACCCCCTCAGCTCTCATCAGAGCCCAGCCAAACAGAAAAACGTGCCTTAGCCCATGGCAGGTGGGCTGGGGTCTGCCGTGGGCTCCTCCACTGAGGGCGAAGCCCCCAGGGCCACATGGGCACCTCTCCCAGCTGCTCCTCTCCTGCTCCCAGGAAGCCCGAGACCCTGGCCGTCAGGACAGCTAAAGGGTCAGCGACACCCCTCCTCCTCTGTGACCCTGGAAACCGCCCTCATACCTTGTTGTGCCCATGTTTATGTTTTTAATAAGGATATAAGCTAGCAAAGGGCATGGTGCTGTGGTTCTAGACTATCCATTCTGATGTACAGCCATACTCTCGAGTTCCAGAAGATTCCATAACCCCAAAAGCAGCCCCGCCCTGCACCGGTTAGCAGTCAGGAGCTCTTCTCTCTCTCTCTCTCTCTCTCTCTCTCTCTCTCTGTGTGTGTGTGTGTGTGTGTGTGTCTCTCTCTGTGTCTCTGTCTCTCTCTCCCCACCTCTTCCTCCCTGGCCTCTGCCCCTCCTCTTGCTGTGTATATTTGCCACTCTGGACTTTCTCATAAACGGAGTCATGGATCGCGCCCTGGCTTCCACAGCGTGTGCAGGCTGTCTTCCACAGGACCCACATTTGGGTCGCCCTTCGCGGGCTGGGGGCCACACTGGCTGCTTCCGCCTGTGCCGTTAGCCGCGATGCCGCAGTGAGCACTCGCCTGTTCTTCTTGGGCACTTGTGGGTTTTTTTGTTTGTTTTTGAGTGTGTCGTCTTTTTCCAGTGTTTCTAGGGACTGTATAAAGTAAGAGTTTTAGGGTATTGGGAAAAAGGAGTCACACCCCTTCGCCAAAATCCTCCTTCTAGAATCTTCTTTGTTCTCATAGGGAGTCCTTGGGCGCGGTGCATGGGGAAGCATCCATGAGCAGGTGGCAGCCCCCAGGGAGCCAGTGGCTGGTGGCTGGCCGGAGGGGGCGCCGTGGGCACCCGGGGCATCTCACGACCTCCGTGACCTGTGCGTCCCCGGCCCCCGGCAGGTCGGACGCCTCGCTGTACTGCGACGACGTGGACATCCGCTTCAGCAAGACCATGAACTCGTGCAAGGTGCTGCAGATCCGCTACGCCAGCGTGGGGCGGCTGCTGGAGCGGCTCACGGACCTGCGCTTCCTCAGCATTGACTTCCTGAACACCTTCCTGCACTCCTACCGCGTCTTCACCACGGCCGTGGTGGTGCTCGACAAGCTCATCACCATCTACAGGAAGCCCATCAGCGCCATCCCCGCCAGGTGCACCTGCCCGGGGCCGGGGGCGGGGGCGCGGGGGCGGCGGAGGAGCATGCAGTGTAGACTGCTCCCGACTGTCACGTCCAGCAGACGGAGCTGCCTCAGTTTCCCCGATGCGGAAAGGAGGAGGGGGGGACAACTGAAGGAGGAAGAGGGAGGAAAAGGACAGCAGAGGCCACCTAAGTCTTGGGTTCAAGGTCATCTTTCCTGTGCTGCCCTTGAGGCCACGAGCCCGGCCCCAAGACCCCCGGGAGGTGGTGGCCAAGTGAGGACTCCTGCCTGTGGCCGGGCGGAGGTGACCTTGCTTCCTGTCCTGCCTGGTGGCCGCTTAGTCCCGCAGGTAGAGAATGCCAAGGACACTCATGCCCCGCCCCCCATTATGGGGCCCATGGCGGACGAGCTTCAGAGTTGGTGGGACTCCTCGCCCTGTCTCACCAAATGGTTCGGCGGCTGAGGGCGGCGCCGAGCGAGGCAGGGAGGGGGTGTCGGGTCTGGCAGGGCCCACCTGCCGCCTGGTATGAGATTCATATGGGAGGTAGTTATTAACCCTCACTTTACAGTCGGGGAAACTGAGGCACTGGGTGACGAAGCCCCTCCCAGCAGGGATGGTGGAGCCCTGCTTGCAGACAGGACAGCCAACAGGTGCTCGTCCTGCCCACAACCCCCAGAGCCTCAGGGCCCCCGAGTGCTTCCCGGCACCCCAGCGAGCCATGGGGCCAGAGCCACAGCTCTCGGGCTGCGTGGGGTGGTGCTGACCCCAGCACAAGGCCAGGGCTCCGAGAGAGCAGCACCCCACCCTGGATGGGCTCGCCCCGAGACAGCCTGCAGATCCAGGCGGGCACGGGTGGAAGGTTCCAGTCCCTGCTACTCTGTGTCCAATTAACTTCCTGCTAATGAAGGCAGCAGAGGATGGCCCAAGTCCTCTCTCGTGGGAGACGCGGATGCAGCTCCTGGCTCCTGGTTTCCACCTGGCCCCGCCCTGGCTGTTGCAGACATTTGGGGAGCAAACCGGCAGATGGAAAGATGGAAGATCTCTCTCCCTCTCCCTCTCCCTCTCCCTCTCCCTCTCCCTCTCCCTCTCCCTCTCCCTCTCCCTCTCCCTCTCCCTCTCCCTCTCCCTCTCCTTCTCTCTCTCTCTCTCTCTCTCTCTCTCTCTCTCTCTCTTTCTCTCTCCCCCTCCCTTCTCCCCTTTCTGGTGTTCTGTTTTCCAATAAACAAACAAACCTGAGACAGAGAGAGAGAGAAAGATTAAAATGCAGCTCAGCCCTGTGGCCACAGCCAAGTCCCTGAACTCTGAGTCTCTGATCCCGCCTGCTTCCTGGTACATGGTGAGGGCTGAGAGCTGAGGGCTGTCCCGCGTGTTACACGGAGGAGAGCAGGCTCCCGGTGGTGCCTCTTGGGGGGGGGGATCACTGCAGGTGACCCCCTGTGTCCACCTGGCACTCAGGTGGGGGCATGACAGGGATTGCCAACCCTAATTCTGACCCTGACCCTTAAACCTAACCTTTAACCTTGACCCTGATCCTAACCTTGATCCTAACCCAACCCTGACCCTGACCTTTAACCCTAACCCTTAACCTTGACCCTGACCTTAACCTTGATCCTAACCCGACCCTGACCCTGACCCTTAACCTTAACCCTGATCCTAACCCTTAACCCTAACCCTTAACCTTGACCCTGACCCTAACCTTGATACTAACCCTAACCTGACCCTGACCCTGACCCTTAACCCTAACCCTGGGCCTAACCCTCAACCCTAACCCTTAACCCTTAACCCGACCCTGACCCTGACCGTTCCGCCTTCTGCCCTCCCACTCGTGTCCGCTCAGGCTCAGTTCCAGGGTGGAAGCAACGCTGGAGTTTGAGTCGGATATGTGGGATGGGGCCTTTCCCGTCCCTGAGCCCAGCCATGCACCACAGGCCCCGCACAGCTGCTCACAGAGGGAGGCGAGGAAGGGGCGGCAGACAGACCCATCCCCGCCAAACCCCACCCCAGGCATCCAGGACACGGCACTTGCATTTTTTTTTTTAAGATTTATTTTTGCTTATTTGAAAGGCAGAGTAGCGAGAGACAAAGAAATCTTCTGTCTGCTTGTTCACTCCCCAGATGGTTACAACAGCTGGGGCTGAGGCTGGGCTAGGCCAAAGCCAGGAGCCTGGAACTCCCTCCGAGTCTCACGAGGATGGCACGGGCCCACGCACTTGGCCCATCTTCTGCTGCTTTCCTCAGGTGCATCAGCAGGGAACTGGACCGGGAGTGGAGCAGCGGGGACTCGAACCAGCACTCTGATAAGGGGATGCCAGCATTGGCAAGCAGTAGCTCAACCCGCTGCACCACAGTGCCAGCCCCAGGACCAGCCTCGGACACTGGGGATTACGAGACCGAGGGAGCCATGGCGGCCGCCCGGAGCCTGCCGGGGCACAGGGACGCCAGGGCTGCCCAGGGAGGCCGGCCTTGGCTGACGGTCCTTCCGTCCCGCGCCCCTGCAGGTCTCTGGAGCTGCTATTCGCCAGTGGCCAGAGCAGCAAACTGCTGTACGGCGACCCTCCCAAGTCCCCGCGCGCCGTGCGCAAGTTCTCCTCGCCGCCACCACTGTCCCTCAGCTCCTCGTCGCCCAGCCGCCGGCGGAAGCTGTCCCTCAACATCCCCATCATCACGGGGGGCAAGGCCCTGGACCTGGCCGCCCTCAGCTGCAGCTCCAACGGCTACCCCAGCATGTACTCCGCCATGTCGCCCTTCAGCAAGGCCGCCCTGGACACCAGCAAGCTCTACGTGTCCAGCAGCTTCGCCAACAAGATCCCGGACGAGGGCGAGGCCACCTCCACCGAGAAGCCCGAAGACCCCTTGGCGATCAGCAAGCAGGGTGAGTGGGGGAGGGGAGCAGAGCCACCCCTGGGGGGCCTGAGCTGGCTCAGGGCTGCCGCAGGCGGGAGTGGGCAAGGGGAGAGGCTTGGGGCGTCCAGGCTGGATCGTGGGGGCCCAGGCCGCCAGGTGAGGCAGGCAGAAGCTCCCCGGGCACTGCCACACTGTGTCAGCTCCTACCACCTGCAGTGAGGGTGTTCCCCTGCCCTGGCGACCAAGGCAGCCTCACCCGCATTGGCCATGGATGTGTCCTTTGCCCAGGACAGGAGGGGACGCCCGCCATGCTCCTGCCCCACGGAGCTCACGGTCACTGAGAAGTCAGAGCGGATGCACCACATGCACACCTCATGCGTATTGTATGAGGGAGAGAGCCCAGGTGCAGAGGGTGTGCGGGAGGGCTTCCGGAGGACCCATCCGAGCTGGACTTCCACCAGGGGGAAGGGAGAACATTCTAGGCCGTGGGAACAGAAGGTGACGGAGTGCGGTGCGAGGAAAGCATGCGAAGTTCAGGGGACAGCTTGAGGCTTGGTGACACTCAGAGGATGTCGGGTGCAGGGCAGCGGCTGGGGCGAGCAGGTGCCTCCCTGGTCTCAGGGCGTCTCGGGACCATCTAGAAGGGCATCAGTTTGGGTGGCTGGTCTGTTTCTCTCCTGGATCAGATCAGCCCACAGCGTGGGTGCCACCAACACTGGGAGAGCACACTCATGTGCCTGGGTGCACATGCTCGCACACTCACATCCTCACACACGTGTGCCTTGTGCACGTTTGCACACTCAATGTGCATTCTCATTCACGTGTGTGTGCACATGCTTGCACACTCACATCCTCACACATGTGTGCCTTGTGCACGCTTGCACACTCAGTGTGCAGTCTCATTCACGTGTGAGTGCACATGCTTACACACTCACATCCTCACACATGTGTGCCTTGTGTGCATTTGCACACTCAATGTGCAGTCTCATTCACGTGTGCGTGCACATGCTGGTACACTCACATCCTCACATGTGTGCCTTGTGCACGTTTGCACACTCAATGTGCAGTCTCATTCATATGTGTGTGTGCACATGCTGGTACACTCACATCCTCGCACATGTGTGCCTTGTGCACGTTTGCACACTCAATGTGCAGTCTCATTCATAGGTGTGCATGCACATGCTTGCACACTCACATCCTCACACATGTGTGCCTTGTGCACACTTGCACACTCAGTGTGCATTCTCGTTCACGTGTCTGGGTGCACATGCTTGTACATACACACATCCTTGGCCTAGTCGGAAGCCCTGGGCCCTTGCCAACTACCTGGAGGAAGGCCAGTAGCATTTCTGCCCTGTGGGGGGTGAAGAGGGTGGCAGAGGGCAGAGCCGGGGAGGCTCCGTCCCAGGGGACGGTCTCCACAGCACACACAGTAAGCACCGTGCCCAGCTGGAAGTCAGTCACCAGGGTGACGGCCACAGAGGCCACCCAGCAGGTGCGAAGTACAGGGCCCATAAACCCCCAGTTAGTCCAGAAGGTGGCACCGTGAACATCACATGATGCACCCGGCTGCCTGATTGTGGTCCAGGGGACCACGAGCCTGTCTGATTGCGTAACTGTGTGTGTGTGTGTGTGTGTGTGTGTGTGTGTAAGACTAGTTTTTGGTCTGGTTTGGTTTTCATTATTGTTTGAGAGGCAGAGAGACAAAGAAAGACGGAGGCCTCTCGTCTCTGGATCACTGCCCAAACACCTGCTTCCACCAGGACTGGACCAGACCACAGCCAGCAGCCAGGCGCTCCAGCCAGGTCTCCCGTCTAGGGGGGCCTCAACCACTCACGCCATCGCTGCTGCCTGCGAGGGTCTGCGTTAGCAGGAAGCTGCCGGGGGGGCCAGAGCCGGGACCCCAACCCAGCACCATCGTGTGGGAGGCAGCTGTCCAGCAGCTTAACACCGGGCCAAGCGCCTGCCCCTGGGTGAGGGGTTGGGTCCAGACCTCGCCTGCCAGGCATGGGCTCTGAGTCTAATTCCTCGGCTTGTGCAAAGTGCGGAGACCACAATCCTCCCGAGAGTAGAGAGACTGCACTTTGGAGAGACCAGAGGCGGGGCCAGGACCGCCCAGGGCCAGCCACAAGGGGCAGACCAGCGCCAGCGCCGCAGCTCACTAGGCTAATCCTCTGCCTTGCGGCGCCGGCACCCCGGGTTCTAGTCCTGGTCAGGGCACCGGATTCTGTCCCGGTTGCCCCTCTTCCAGGCCAGCTCTCTGCTGTGGCCTGGGAGTACAGTGGAGGATGGCCCAGGTACTTGGGCCCTGCACCCCATGGGAGACCAGGAGAAGCACCTGGCTCCTGCCATCGGATCAGCGCGGTGCACCGGCCGCAGCACACCGGCCGCGGCGGCCATTGGAGGGTGAACCAACGGCAAAGGAAGACCTTTCTCTCTCTCTCTCTCTCTCTCTCTCTCTCACTGTCCATTCTGCCTGTCAAAAAAAACAAAGAAAAAAAAAAGAAATGCAGACCCACGGACCCCTCAGGGACCTGGACGGGAATCCTGCTGGGATGGCCAGGGATGGCCGGTAATATTTGAGACACCCCCCAAGGAGCCTCAGTGACCTTGGAGGTTCCCACGTCCACTAGCCTGGCAAAGGTTCTGGTTAAGCCCTGTGGTTAAACCCCGCTCCAGCGGGTGAGCGCCCTGTGGCTTCCGTCCGCTGCAGACCTGAGCCTGCACGCCGATAAACAGGTGGAGGAGGGCTAGCGCGTTTCTCCCCACCTCTCCCAGGCTCCGAGGTGTCCATGAGAGAAGAGTCGGACGGCGACCAGAACCAGAGTGACGATGGTGAGGCCGAGACATCACCCACGAAATCTCCGACCACTCCCAAATCCGTCAAAAGCAAAAACTCTTCAGGTACAAACCGCCGGTGGGAAACTCCGTGTGGATCCACAGGTGGGGAGGGGGCCCTGGGCCCAGCCAAAGCCAGCAGCTCCAGCTGGGTCTCCCACGAGGGTGCAGTGGGTCACCGGGACTCAAACCAGCGTCCGTATGGGATGCTGGCATTGCAGGCGACAGCTTAACCCACTGCACCACCATGCTGGCCCCTGGCTTTGGGTGTTTGAACGAGGTCGTTTGCTCCTCACTGCGCAGGCCCTGGGGCTGTGTCCCACCTGAGACTTAGGAGGCAAAGCCAAGGTTTGCATGGTCAGTGGCTCCTGTCACTACTGCTCATGGGTTCTGGTGATCATTAATGCCTTGATGTTCCATGCCCCGGACGTGGCTGCTCACCAGGACAGAGCCAGCCGTCTGACCAGGTGCGTTGGGAGCCACAGAGGGGCAGGAGGGGCAGCTGCAGAAGCGAGACGGTGGCCGTGCTGTCCCACCCCAGGACAGCTGTGAGACCCCACCACCACCCAGAGACTCCCACAGGGCTGCCTGCAGCGCCACCCCCTCAGAGCCTGCCCCGGGACTGGGGCCCTGGGGGGCTGAGGGCCTTCCGCACTCTCCGCAGAGTTCCCGCTGTTTGCCTACAACAATGGGGTGGTGATGACCTCCTGCCGCGAGCTGGACAGCTCCCGCAGCGCCCTCTCGGCCGCCTCTGCCTTTGCCATAGCAACCGCAGGAGCCAACGAGGGCACCCCCAACAAGGAGAAGTACCGGAGGATGTCCCTGGCCAGCGCAGGTACGCGGGGGCCCTAAGGTGGGGCCCGGGGACAGGACCTGCTGGGAGAGCCCCTGGCCTCGACTCCAGGCTCCCACTGGGACTTTCACACCCCACTCTGGTCTGCACCCCACACCTGGAGCCAGGGCCTGTACCCTCCCCTCCAGCTCCTCACTGGGCTGCTGCAGGGGCCACCCCCCATGCACCCCCCCACCCCAGTGCTTCGCCTGCCCCTGCCTGCTGCCTGGCCACCCACTGGGCCAGCTCCTCCCAGGTCGCAGAGTACATTCTGTGGCAGAGGAGTTAGTGTGGCCCCATGAGTGGTGGAGGGAGAGGCCGCCAGGGTCCCCCAGCTGCCCCGGGGCCTGCTGGGGGTGCCGTGTGTGTGGACTGTGTCTCCTGCAAACTCATGGCGTCTGTCTTGCTGCCCAGAGCTTGGCTGTTAAACATTTGCTCCCAATGGGGTTTGGCGTTGGCCCAAACTTGGGACATCTGCCTCCCATGTACGAGGGCCTGGGTTCAAATCCCGGCTCTGCCCAATTCCAGGTTCCTGCTGACATGCACCTGAGAGGTAGCAGGTGATGGCGCCAATACTTGAGTCCCCGCCACCCACATGGGAGACCCAAACAGAGTTTCCGGCTGCTGGCCTCGGCCTGGCCCAGCTCCAGCCATTGCGGGCACTTGGGGAGCGAACCAGTGGATGACAGATCTCTGTCTCTCAAAATAAATCTGCAACTAAAAAATTTCTGATCGGTGCCATCATCACCCCGTCGCCCAGCAGCCCTGAGGAGCGGCCTCAGCTGCACCAGATGCGGGCGTGGGAGCCTCAGGTCCCCTGTCCCCTCTGCCATGCCTCCCACCAGGCTTTCCTCCTGACCAGAGGAACGGGGACAAGGAGTTTGTGATCCGAAGAGCGGCCACCAACCGTGTCCTGAACGTGCTGCGACACTGGGTCTCCAAGCACTCTCAGGTGCGAGCCCCACCCACCCCGAGCCCCCCAGGAAGACAGCTGTCCCCCTACCCCGAGCCCCCCAGGAAGACAGCTGCCCCTCCACCCCAAGCCCCCCAGGCAGACAGCTGCCCCGCCCACCCTGAGCCCCCCAGGCAGACAGCTGCCCCTCCACCCCGAGCCCCCCAGGAAGACAGCTGTCCCCCTACCCCGAGCCCCCCAGGAAGACAGCTGCCCTGCCCACCCTGAGCCCCCCAGGCAGACAGCTGCCCCTCCACCCCAAGCCCCCCAGGAAGACAGCTGACCATGGACACTGGTCCCCAGGAACCAGCTGCTGTCCCAGGCTGTGCGAGGGAGGGAGGGAACCCCAAAGCTGCCCCTTGGAGGGCATGCAGAGCATGTCCCCACCTCTGTGTGCAGCAGGGACGCGGGTAGATTCAGGCCTCCCTGGCCCATGGGTGTGGCTGGCTGAGGGCTGGCACCTGCTCTCACCCCGTGGGGCCCTGCCTCTGTTCCGAGGCCCCAGTGTGCCCGGCCACGCAGCAGCCGCCGGAGAGGGAACGAGGTGGGGCGGAAACAGAGCAGTGGCTGCCTCCTGTGCCTGGGCCCATACAGCAGGGCAGTAGCCGGAGCTCCCCGTCCCGTCCCCCCGGCAGGACTTCGAGTCCAACGAGGAGCTCAAGTGCAAGGTGATTGGCTTCCTGGAGGAGGTGATGCACGACCCAGAGCTCCTGACCCAGGAGCGGAAGGCTGCGGCCAACATCATCAGGTAAGGGTAGGGCCAGCGCCCTCCCCACCCCAACCTCTGCCTCCACAGGGGCTGGCCAGAGGCCAGGAGAACAGCCCCAGGCAAGATCGGGCAGGGTAGACTGAGGCTGGAGCACCTGCAGCCCGGGGCCCCCCATCTACAGCCAGGCTGAGCAGCACGCGGTCTGGGGTGTCCTGCCCCCTCCCTGCCTCCTCCTCTACCACCGGCCCTGGCTCCTGACTCCAGCTTCCTGCCAGGCAGACCCCAGCGGGCAGCAGGGATGGCTCCAGAACTGAGGGCGATCAGGACTGAGCGCCCAGCTCCCGGCTTCAGCCACGGCCAAGTCTAGCCCCAGTCGTCGTGAGCATTTAGGGGGTGAAACACCCACAGGGAACTTCTCCTCCACTCCCTTCCTCCCTCCCTCCCTCTCAAAACATTTAAGAATTATTTATTTATTTATTCATTTGGAAGGCAGAACGAGACCGACAGAGACATCTTCCACTCACTGGTTCACTCCCCAAATTTCTGCAACAGCCAGGGCTGGGCCAGGTCAAAGCCAGGAGCCGGCAGCTCCATCTGGGTCTCCCACGTGGGTGGCAGGGGCCCGAGTACTGGAGCCATCGCCTGCTGCCTCCCCCGGGGGGCTCATCAGCAGGAAGCTGGAACCGGAAGTGGAGTAGTCGGGACTCGAACCGGGCGCTCCAGCAATATAGGATGCGGAGACCCCAAGCAGCACCTTCACTGCCTTGCCAAACGCCTGCCCCTCAAAATAGCTTTTCAAAATGTGGGAAATTCGGTTCTCAGCCACCTGCGCCCTGGTGGCTGGCGAATCCTGTCCTGGACAGCGCAGGCATAGCACAGCCCTGGCCTGTGTGTGCTCAGGAGCTCAGGAAAATCTGAGTAAACTCAGACCTGTGCCAGTCCCTCCACCCCTCCAGCAGAGCCCAGGGGGCAGCAGCAGCCGGTGACTCTCTCGGCCTCACTTTTCCCCTCTGGAAAATGGGTGGCCAATGCCCACTTCAAGGACTGTGTTGAGGGGGTGTAGCTTCTGCCAGTTGTTCAGGGGCATGGGGCACAGGCCCGCCACCCACTCCGCCCACAGCTCTCCTCCCTCCCAGCCCAGCTGGATAAGGGACCAGGTGCCGGCCTCTCCTCCCCACCCAAGCCTTCCTCCTTCCTGCCCCAGGTCCCCACTCCCCCAGGCCCAGACCCGGAGTCTCTTCAAAGGCCCCGACCCCTGCAGGCACACACCGGGCAGCTGGCCCTCAGAGCCTCGGCGGTGCTGGGGCTATGGTGGGAGACAGAGGCTGAGCTGCAGCCCGGGCATTCCAAGTGCATTGTGGTCCTGAGTGGCTGTTTCCTGGCTGTAGAATATCTAAGAGACTTCAACACATTCGTGGACAATGGAATTAAAAGTTAACTTTCTTTTAATGCACCAAGATTTTGAGATACGTGCAGTTTCTCCATAAATACACATTTTGCTTTCAAGATTTATTTATTTGAAAGGCAGAAGGCGGAGTTAGAGAAAGAGAGAGAGAGAGAGAGAGAGAGAGAGATCTTCCACCTGCTGGTTCACTCCCCAAATGGCTGGAGCTGGGCCAGGCCAAAGCTAGAGCCAGGGGCTCCATCCGGGTCTCCCACGTGGGTGGCAGGAACCCAAATACTTGAGCCATCACCTGCTGCCTCCAAGAGTGCACATTTGCAGGCTGCTGGGCTCGGGAGCAGAGCTGGGACTCGAACCCAGGCCCTCCCATACGGGCCGTGAGCGGCTTCACCATGAGCCTTATTTTCTCCTGACCATTGGGAGAAGCCCTTGTGTGCACAGATGCCAGAGAAACCTCCTCCCATTATATGGTGACCCTTCCGCCAGGGCTGATCCCCGGCCAGGACGCCACGGCCTCCAGCCCAGAGCAGGCATGGCCCCAGGCCTGGCTCTCAGTCGTCCCAGTGGGCCTCCGTCCAGCACTGCACCCCCGGCATCCTGACCCTGGCTCTGCCACCCGCCAGCCTCGTCTCCCATCTCTGCCCGGGACCCCTCAGCTCTGCTGCCCCTACCCCCGTCCCACCTCCCGCATGGCTGCCTGCCCCCTCCCCGGGGCCACCTGACCAGCATTCTGTCTGCAAGACTCCCAGCCCCTCTCCCCTGCCCCCTTGGTCCCCAAGAGGGGGCCTCCACCAGCCAGGAAGTCAGGAAAAAGTCCGCTGGGGAGGGGCAGGGCATCTGCAGAGGCACGAGGCAGGGTGCAAGGTGTGTGTGTTGGGTGGTGGGGGTAGGGAGTTAGTGCACCTGGGGGCGGGGCTGCCCGGCAGGCAGGCGGGGCCTCACCTGCCTTCTCTTCCCCAGGACCCTGACCCAGGAGGACCCCGGGGACAGCCAGATCACGCTAGAGGAGATCACACAGCTGGTGAGCCCGGCTGCCCTTGGCTCCCCTGCCGGCCAGGCCGGCCCTCCCCGCCAGCCCCTCTCGAGGCCCCTGGCTGAGCCAAGGCCCCGCCCGTGTTCATTTCCCGGGACTGCCCTGGCAAAGTCCCACAAAGCAGGTGCCCGCAGCACTGGCAGCCAGAGCCCCTCCAGGGTGTCACCGCGGGACGCCCACCCTTGTCCTGGGGGGGGCCATCTTCTCCTCCCCCAGCGATAACCCCATCTGAATTAGACCTGCACACACACACACATAGACCCATGCGCACACTCACAGACCTGCACACACACACAGACCTGCATAGATACAGACCTGCACACACACACATAGACCACATGCATAGAGACCTGCACACACACAGACCTGCACACACAAACCTGTATACACACATAGACCTGCACACACACAGACCTGCACACACGCACATAAACCACAAACATAGACCCATGCGCACACACACAGACCTGCACACACACACAGACCACACACATGCAGACCTGCACACATACAGACCTGCATAGATACAGACCTACACACACACACATAGACCACACGCATAGAGACCTGCACACACACAGACCTGCACACACACACATACAGAACACACATATATAGATCCACGTGCACACACACAGACATGCACACACACAGAGACCACACACAGACCCATGTGCACACACACAGACCTGCATAGATACAGACCTGCACACACACATAGACCACACGCACAGACCCATGTGCACACACACAGACCACACACATAGAGACCTGCACACACACAGACCTGCACACACAAACCTGTATACACACACATAGACCTGCACACACACAGAGACCTGCATAGATACAGACCTGCACACACACATAGACCACACGCATAGAGACCTGCACACACACACAGACCTGCACACACACACATACAGAACACACATATATAGATCCATGTGCACACACACAGACATGCACACACACAGAGACCACACACATAGACCCATGTGCACACACACACAACCACACACACACAGACCTGCACACACAGAGACTTGCACACACATACAGACTCGCACACACACACATAGACCACACGCATAGAGACCTGCACACACACAGACCTGCACACATACAGACCTGCACACACACATAGACCCCTCCACACACACACATACCTGCACACACCTAGACCTGCACAAATACACAGACCAGCACACACACATAGACCCCCCACACACACAGACCTGCACACACACATAGACCCCACACACACACACCTGCACACAGAGACTTACACACACATACAGACTCGCACACACACATACCTGCACACATAGACCACACACATAGAGACCTGCACAAACACATAGACCCCCACATACACACAGACCTGCACACACACATAGACCCCATGCACACACAGACCTGCACACATACAGACCTGTACACACACATAGACCCCACACACACACAGACCTGCACACACACATAGACCCCACACACACACAGACCTGCACACATACAGACCTGTACACACACATAGACCACACACACACAGACCTGCACACACACACAGACCTGCACACACAGAGACTTGCACACACATACAGACTCGCACACACACACAGATCTGCACACCCCAGCAAGCAGTATGGTGGGCACTTTCCCCTGCCCTCCACACTCCCCACCCCCCACCAGGCCTGAGGCAGGGGCGCCCTCAGCAAAGGGGCCAAGAGCCAGGTGCCAGGCGGGGTCCCTGGAGGGCCTCACTCAAGCCCTCCCTTGCTCCCGCAGGCCGAAGGCGTCAAGGCCGAGCCCTTCGAAAGCCACTCGGCCCTGGAGATCGCGGAGCAGCTCACGCTGCTGGACCACCTGGTCTTCAAGAAGATCCCGTACGAGTGAGTGGACACCCACCCCAGCCCTCCCTGCCCCTCCCCGGGGCCAGTCCAGCTGTGCCCCTCAAGTCAGGGCAGCAGCCTCCAGGGGCTGCACGGATTCGCCCCTGCTCGAAACAGACACGCAAGCCTGGGGAGAGGCCTTGCATCTGCCCCCAGGTTCTCGCCCGTCAGCTGCACACACACATGGAGCTCCTACTCGGGGGTCTGTGTTCACATGTGTGGACGTGCGTGTGTGTGTGTGTGCACGAGCAGACTGGGGACAGCTCGGGACTCCCAGGCCTGGTGTTGCCTGCTCTGGCCCGCAGTTGGCCACTCCCACGTTCACTGTAATTATATGACCTCAGGCAGCAGTTTTTTTTCTCTAACAACGGTGTTTGCAAACGCAATTTTTCAGTAAACGCCTGGCATTCTCTCACCTTGCAAGTTGCTTGCAGCTTTGACTTCGTATTTTCAAAGCCGAGATAAACATGCATGCAGCCGAAATACTCCTCTGGTTTCTGAAGGTTGCCCCAGCAGGTGGGGGGCTGGGACTCACTGCATGGCTTTTGGTCTCTGCCCAGAAGGACAGCCCTCCCCCACCCTGGCGCCCTCGCAGCCGTCGCCAGCTGCTGGAGAGGCCAGCGTGCTGGGAACCAGCCACACCTGCCGCACCCTGGGGACGCTCCTGCCTCATCCCCTGGCAGGCCAGGAGCCGGGGCGGTGCGTGCCAGGTGCCCACTACCACAGCACGCTCCTGCCGTGGCCTGCCGGCCCCTGTTCCTTTTTCTGGCCTAGGGTCAGCTGCTGCGGGGGTGAGGGAGATGGGATTTTCCGTTACGGGAAGTCCAGCCGCTGTCTCAGCCTGGGTAACTGGCAAAAGGAAGAGGTTTGTGTAGCTCGCAGCTCTGGGCCTGGTGCCGCCGGCAGCACGAGGGAACCGAGCGCGCGAGAGGGAGACAGCCCCTGATGAGACAGGAAGCCAGGGAGACAGCGTGGCCAGGCTCGCTCCTCCTTTACAGCCTTGTGGGAAGGGACCAGGTACCCGGGACAGCTACATTAATCCCTTCCAAGATATGACGGCACCAGCTTCCATTAGCCCCACCTCTTAAAGGTCCCATACCGGGGACCACACATCCAGCACATGAACCTTGGGGGAACACAGTCACACAGCGTCCAGGCCAGAGCCGGGACGAGACACAGTGCGCCCACAGCACTTTACAGCTAGTGGTGCACCACCCCACCCCGCCCCATGCCCGCACAGTATCCCCGCTGCTAGTCCCATTTTGTAGAACTGGATGTGAAGGGCTTGGCCGAATCCACACAGCAGCAAGCCCGGGGTTCCTTCCTGGACAGGGCCCTGCAGAAAGTCACTAACAGCCCCGGAAAGCAAAGACATCGTGAAACCATGGGGTCAACAAAGCAAACCTAACCTCGCCCATCGGGGGTGGGGGTGGTCTCTCCCCTTGCTTCCTGCAGGGAGTTCTTTGGACAAGGCTGGATGAAACTGGAGAAGAATGAGCGGACCCCCTATATCATGAAAACCACGAAACACTTTAACGACGTGAGTACAGGGCGGGCAGCGCCTCTGTCTGCTGGTTCTGTCTTTGGCAGGTCCCTCCCGAGGCTGGGCACCGAGGGAGCCACACACCTGCTGGCTCCCAGCCGTGGGGCCCGGGGCTGACAGCTTTACCGCGGGCTCAGGGCTTCTCCTGCACCATGGGGCTGACTCTTGAAGGATGCATGGATTTCAAAAAGGTTTTGGACCCAGTAAACTTACCTTTACTATGACGATGATTTACTTGAGAGACGGACAGAGAGCTGGTTCACTCTCCATGCCCACAACTGCCAGGGCCAGAGCCAGAAGCCACGACCCCAGCCCAGGCATGGCAGGGCCCCAGTGACGGGAGCCATCACCTCTGCCTCCCAGGACCCACGTGAGCAGGAAGCTGGAGCCGGGCACCAAACTCAAGCACCGTGTCGCAGCACAGCCTCTTAACCGTGAGGCTGAACACCTGCCCCCGAACTTCTCTTTTGATTCTGTTCCCCACAAACTGTTACAAGTACACTCGTACATTTCCCAGAACACTTGGAACCTCCTGGAATGTTGGCTGGGTTTCAACCACCCTACATGTGATGTTCCAGCCCCTTCTCGTGACAGGTGCCGTGGCCCCGCGGCAGGAGACACCAGAAGCCACAGAGCCAGATGAGGGTGGCCCAGTGTCTGAATCCTCCCCCAGAAACCCCGCACCTTAGCTCCCTGGGAAGAGAGGGGTGGGACCCAGCACTGGACCTGCGGCGGGGCCCCGTGTGCAGAGCAGGAAGGGCCTGGCCTGAATTCAGACAGGCGCATCCCACAGCCTGCTCCCGGAGTCCCTGAGCTCACCGACCCGCTGCGAGGCAGCCGCTGCCTTTCCTGGATGCCCGGTGGAAGATAGCTGGGTGGGGCAGACTTCCCTGCATCTGCCCAAGCTCTGAGGCCAGCGACCACGCGAGCCATCAGCTCCCGGCCTCATGACGGCCCCGCCGCAGTACTTGGCGTGGCCAACTCCAAGGTTAATCATCAACGCACCCTCAAGAGCCTGGATGGCCGGAGGTGGGAGCGCAGGATTCCACTTGTCCTGACCACCTAGCAAACAACACTCCACCGTGACAGGGGCCCCTGGCAGCCAGGAGGAAACAAGAAAGCCCAGGCTTGGCTGCTCCGGGAGGAGCCCCTGGGGCCTCCCAGCTCTGGACACCACGCCAGTGGGAGTCTGAATGAGACCCACGTGCTGGACACAGGCCTGGGCCTTTAGAAACGTCCGCTCACTTCATCCTGCTCCTGCATTTTATGAGTGATGAAGCCGGGGTCCCCTTCACTGCTCTGCCCCACATCACCTGGCCCCAGGCTGCCCTTGAACCCCCGCAGTGGCCCCTTAGCCGCCTGGAATTTGGCCATTTCTCTGTGCCAGGGGTTTTCAGGTGCCCAGAATCTGAGCCTATCATGGCCTCCATCTCTCCCTGGCCTTATTAGCTCTTTTTTTTTCCCCAATTTTTATTTATTTGGTTTCATGTATGTGAAAAGCAGAAAAACAGGCAGAATTCTTCCATCCGCTGGTTCACTCCCCAGATACCCGCATCAGCCAGGGCTGGGCCCGACTAAAGCCAGGAGCCTGGAACTCCATCCCACTCACTCCCTTGTCCTCACACCTGGGGCCCGCCTTGTCCTGTCCTGGGGCCGGCCTCTCGGGGACAGTGTGGAAAGGAGGTGGTGCTGGCGGGTCTGGCTCTCAGTTTTTGGGGGGAGGCTTCTAACACTGCCCCATTTAGAATGCTGATTTCTGTAAGTCTGCCTTTCAAATGGCCCCAGTGGCTACAATGACCAGGCCGAAGCCAGGAGCTTCTTCCGGGTCTCCCACGTGGGTGCAGGAGCCCAAAGACCTAAGCCATCTTCCACTGCTTTGCCAGGCTATAGCAGGGAGCTGGATCGGAAGTGGAGCAGCCGGGACTCGAACCGGCGCCCACATGGGATGCCGGCACTGCAGGCGGCGGCGTCACCGGCTACCCACGGTGTGGCCCCCTAGCAGTTTTCTAATTCGTGCTTTCGCCTCCCTGCGCTCTCTCCCTGCCTCCCGCGTGGGCTTGCAGATCAGTAACCTGATCGCCTCGGAGATCATCCGGAACGAGGACATCAACGCGCGGGTGAGCGCCATCGAGAAGTGGGTGGCCGTGGCCGACATCTGCCGCTGCCTGCACAACTACAACGCCGTGCTGGAGATCACCTCCTCCATGAACCGCAGCGCCATCTTCCGCCTCAAGAAGACGTGGCTCAAGGTCTCCAAGCAGGTGCGGGCCGGGCCGGGCGGGGCGTGGCGGGGGCGGGGCAGCGCTGGGGAGGGGAGGGGGCGGGGAGCCGGGGCGGGGCCGGGGCGGGGCGCCGGGGCGGGGGGGGGGCTGGGGGCGTGGCGGGGGCGGTGCCGGGTCTGGGGACGGGCTGGCCTGGGGGCGTGCTTGGGGCGGGGCTGGGGGCGGGGTGGGGTTGGGGACGTGGCGGGGCAGGGAGCCGGGTCGGGGAGCGGGCTGGGGGCAGGGCGGGGAGCGGGGCTGGGGGCGGGGCGGGGAGCGGGGCAGCGCTGGGGAGGGGCGGGGGCAGGGAGCCAGGGCGGAGCCGGGGCGGGGCTGGGGGCGGGGCGGGGGCGGTGCCGGGTCTGGGGACGGGCTGGCCTGGGGGCGTGTTTGGGGCGGGGCTGGGGGCGGGGTGGGGTTGGGGACGTGGCGGGGCAGGGAGCCGGGTCGGGGAGCGGGCTGGGGGCAGGGCGGGGAGCGGGGCTGGGGGCGGGGCGGGGGGCGGTGCCGGGCCTGGGGACGGGCTGGCCTGGGGGCGTGTTTGGGGTGGGGTTGGGGACGTGGCGGGGCAGGGAGCCGGGTCGGGGAGCCAGGGTTGGGGCGGGGCAGGGGCGGGGCAGGAAGCCAGGGCGTGGATGGGGGCGTGGATCTGGGGGCAGGGGCGGGGCGTGGTGGGGCTGGAGGCAGGGCAGGAGCCGGGGCTGGGGGCCAGCAGCCTTGCCCCTCCAGCATCCAGAGGAGTCCCTGGGGCCTGCCGGACTTCCGTCCCCCCTTGAGTCATTAACAGCCCAATGTGGGAAGTGTGAGGCAGGGATGGGCGGTCCCAACCAGAAAGAGTGGCTTCCCAGCCCCCTTCCGGACCTTCAGGGAGGCTGAGATGGTGGCCGGAGGACCCCCAAGTCCCCGTCAGCAGCTGCTCCGGCCGCCGCCCAGGCAGCTGGTCCCTGTTACCTCCTGGATAGTTGCTCCTCTTAAATGCGGCTTTCAGAACGTGATGCTGGAATGCACACTCGCTGGGTGCACTGTGGCCGCCCCCGTGTGTGTGTGTGCGCGTGGGAGGCTGAGCAGGCCCACCCGTGTGAGTGGTCCTGCAGCCAGTGCCAGGGAGACCCTCTGGCTCCCCTCTGGGCCTGCAAGCTGCACCCCTTGCTGCCCATGGGCAGGCAGTGATGGCGTGCCGTGACCCCTTCTCACTAGAAGCCAAAGTCGGGACAGCCTGGGACAGCCCCGCTGCCCCCTTCCCCTGCTCGCTCCACCCCCTCGCACCCCAGGCAGACCGAGCCTCTTGCCCCTGGCACATGGAGACATGGCTCTTGTCACATTTGTGGGCTCTAGGAAAGAACAGATGCTGTAAGCCTCGGGCATACAAGGCACGGGTCAAGCAAGGCTCCATGGAGCCTACGCATCACCCAGGCTGATTCGAGCGCTCAGGGCTGCAGTAGGCCAGTTGTAGGGTCTGGGGGTCTGTTGTAGACCCCTCATTGTCTCCCCCTGCCCTGTGTTATCAGTCTTTCCCAGAGCAAAGATTTATTTGTTTGGGAGGCAGAGTTAGAGAGAGAGAGCAAGCACCATCTTCCATCGCTTGTTCACTCCCCAAATGGCCACAATGGCCGGAGCTGCACCAGTCCAAAGCCAGGAGCCAGGAGCTTCTTCCAGGTCTCCCATGTGGGTGCAGGGGCCCAAGCACTTGGGCCATCATCTGCTGCTTTCCCAGGCCATAGCAGAGAGCTGGATCAGAAGAGGAGGAGCTGGGACTAGAACCAGTGCCCATATGGGAAGCCGGCACTGCAGGCGGAAGCTTAGCCCACTACACCACAGCACCCTGTCCACTTCCTTGGCCACTTTCTCCAGTACCCTTGTCCCCGTGGAGCTGGGAGGGAACAGCCACCTTGGCCATCTGAACCTCTTCCCTTCTGGGACAGTGCAGGTCAAGGGCAGTGAGTGGCCAGGGCACGAGGCCTGGCCTATGTTCCGGGAGAGCACGCGGGACCCAGGACCGTCCAGCCTGCTGCAGAAGTCACAGGTGCCCTCGGCAGGCTGGACCCACCGGCTTCTCCACCCTAGCAGCTTGTGCATCCGGGGTCTCCGGCCGTGGCCGGGTCAGCAGCTCTCTGCAGGTAGCCCCTGGACACCTGGGACCCACAGTTGCTGGAGGGCCGGTAAGGTGGGCTCAGAAGCAAGTTTTTCTTACTCCCAGCGCAGAGCAGCCTCATGTCCAAGTCCGGCCTGAATCACAGCCAGCGGCCTGCGGTCAGGTTTAGACACTTGTCGTTTCCCCCTCTCCACATCCTCTTTACAAATAAAAACTAGCCTCCCAGGGCCGGCACCATGGTTCACTAGGTTAATCCTCCGCTGTGGCACCGGCACCCCATATGGTCACCGGTTCTAGTCCCAGTTGCTCCTCTTCCAGTCCAGCTCTCTGCTGTGGCCCGGGAAGGCAGTGGAGGATGGCCCAAATCTTTGGGCCCCTGCACCCACATGGGAGACCAGGAGGAAGCACCTGGCTCCTGGTTTCGGATCAGCATAGCTCCAGCTGTTGCGGCCATTTGGGGAGTGAACCATTGGAGGGAAGACCTTTCTCTCTCTCTCTCTCTCTCTCTCTCTCTCTCACTGTCTGTAACTCTACCTGTCAAATAAATAAATAAAACCAGCCTCCCCTGGAAAAGGGCTGGTAGTGCCCGTGCGTGGGTCAGTACCGATGGCTAACTTGGTTTTGGGGATCCCCTGTCCCGGGGACACGAAGCCCAGGAGTCTCTCTCTGGCTCCCGGTGGGAGAGAACGTCCTTGGCCAAGCAGGAGGCTTCTGCTAGGTGAACAGAGGATGGTCAGGAAAAATCGTTGGCTTCCCGCTCCCCGGATGGACTCCTTGGAGTCACCCCCTCCCCCAGCCCCTCTAAGCCACTGGGGTCTCAGGAGCCGCCCGCGTTTGCGAGGACCCCTGTGTCCACGCCCGTGTTTCTTAGAGGTGTGTGTGCGTGAGCCCCGACACACGAGGCAAGGACCCAGACCTGACCCCGCAAGTCTCCCCCAAGCCCCCGCCCCCGTCTCCAGACCCGAAGCAGGTGCAGCACGGGCCGATGTGCGCCAACGCTTCTCATTCTTTCCAGACCAAGGCTTTGATCGACAAACTCCAAAAGCTTGTGTCGTCCGAGGGCAGATTCAAGAACCTCAGAGAAGCTCTGAAAAAGTAAGTGTGCGACATTACCTCGCTGTTCTTCCTCAGCGCTGGCACGGGGCTTCAAGCACCGCCCCTGGCCGCAGCAGGACGTCTGTCTCTCTGTGTGTCCCTCTGTCTGCCCACAAGAGCCCCTCCCCGCCCCCCCCCCGACCTCCCAGACACCAAGAGTGAACCCAGAGGCCCCGTGTCCTCAAGGCGATGGACATGTCGTTGGACTTCCAAACCCACAGGGCGCTGTACCCACCATAGCCCCAAGAAACGCAGTCCAGGAACCCAGCAGGGGGCAGGGTGCTCCACCCAGCAGGGTTCCTGGAGCCCGGCACCCTGGTTTATTTTGGGGTGGGGGCTGTCCTGGGCGTGGTGGAACCTTCAGTAGCACCCCGGCCTCTGCCCAGGGAATGCCAAGGGCGCCCCTCCAGCCAGGGCAGACAGAAATGCCCCCGGGGAGGGAGAGATGGACGAACGTTCCCTGAGAATGAGCCATCCCGAGGCAGCCCCTCTCACTCTGTTTCCACAAAGACGCTGCGCAGCCAGGCGCCATCCGAGGCCGGTGCCTGGTCCCCCGGGGCTCCTCCAGGTTCCTCCAAGGAAGCCATGGCTCAGCCCGGGTGTAGGCGCCTTGGCCACTCACATGTGTGAGACGGGTCTCCCTCCCCTGGCCGGGCTGCTGCTCCCTCCAGGCTCCTAGCTGTCCCTCCGTCACACGGTTGCTGCCCCCCGCCCGGAGTGCACCACCCCCCAAATCTGGGTGTGGGCCAGGCAGAGCCCCCGGCCCGGGCCAGACGCTGCTCACCCCCGCTCTGCCGCCTCGTCTCGTGTTTGCCCTGTGTCCTCGGCCTGTCCCTCACCGGCTCCGTGTGCCATCGCCTTGACCATCTCCACTTTGTTTGTGTCTCAGACAGATGTCCCACCCATCTGTGCTGTCGGCCGTCTCTCTCCCGCCCGGGCTCCCCGGAGCCCCCGTGGAAGGTGCTTGGGGCAGCGGCCCCACCGTACATTCACCAACCTGTCCGTCCGCCCCCGGGCGTCGCTCCATCCGCCTCCTTCACATGGCTTCCTCGTCGGCTGCGTGGCCCCCCTTTCTGTCTCAGGGTCCCGTCCTCACTGTCTGCCCCTCCCAGGTTACTATAGGCCGTGTAAGTGCCTCCTCCCCCAGCTTCTCTGCTCCCTGGCGCACAGGGTCCAGGGGGTATCCTGGGAGCTCAGCCTTTTGTGCAAACCAGGAAACGCAGGGCCCTGCGGGACAAGGAGGGGGCTCTGGGGGGCAGCATCTCGGCACCCTTTCCCTCGGAGCCATGCCGTGCGGACACGGGGGTCCAGTCATCAGGCAGGGACAGTGGCAGAAGCAGCAAGGTAAGGGTCTGTATGGATAGGGAGGGGACCAGACAAGGAGCCCCCCCGTGATGGTCTTTTGAAAATTCATGGGGAATGTGAGGCGTGGAAAAAAGCTAGGCACAAATTTCCATATCGTGGGCACCAGAATAAACTCTTCATTCCACTTTTCTGTGCACCTTTGGACGTCCCTCGTAGGTCCTCAGTCCCGATCCTTTGTCCCAGGCATCGCCCTCACCTTGACATTCGAGTGTCGCATCTGTGCCGACCCCCAGGCAGGAGGATGGCTTTGCAACCTTCGAGCAGCCAAGGCTGCATCCCCAAATCCCAGCCGCTCTCTTAAATACCACTGCCCCCCCTTACAACCCTTGCCACCTGCTACCCCTTCGTTCCCCTCCCAGGTACCCCAAGAGTGGCCTTATCTCTCTCTTGCAACCCCCCCCACACACACACACCCCGCAAAGCCCACAAGACCCTGCCCTCCTCAGCCTCCCAGGGAGTGGACACAGCTCCACATGACACAACCCTGGCTGGCAGCGAGATGAGGTCCCAGCTCTCGTGGGCGTGGTTCCAGTTTTGACTGCCCTGTCCTGTCTCAGCCCAGCGCCCACGTGCTCGTCTGTCCCATTGTCTTTCTTTTTTTTTTTTTTTTATCTTTTATTTAATGAATATAAATTTCCAAAGTACGTCTCATGGGTTACAATGGCTTCCCCCCCCCATACCGTCCCTCCCACCCACAACCCTCCCCTTTCCCACTCCCTCTCCCCTTCCATTCACATCAAGATTCATTTTCGATTATCTTAATATACAGAAGATCAGCTTAGTATACCTTAAGTAAGGATTTCAACAGTTTGCTCCCACACAGAAACATTGTCCCATTGTCTTTCATTTGAACAGGGATTTAGATTTAGAGGGACCTGGAGTACAGGCTTGTGTGTAGCCTGGGGACAGCTGTGGGCGGGAGGGCGGGGGTGGGGACCGGCCAGCCCATCCTCCCAGGAGACAGTGTGCAAGTCCATTGATTGATGTGGATTGCATGAGCCCAAAGTCCAAAGGCTGAAACTCTGGAATCCCAGAGTTCCAAAGACTCATGCAAGGTCACATACCTGCTCCGGCTTTGTTTTCTGCCGGTGGCGCCCCGCAAAGCCCAGCCTGCTGCTGGCGGCATGAGAGGCCAGTGGGTGTCCAGGTGGCAAAAAAGCACAACTGGACTCTCCAAGCTGACCACTGCAACATTTATAAAAGATTTATTTGGTTATGTGAAAGGCAAGAAGAGAGAGAGAGAGAGAGAGAGATCTTGCCTCCGCTAGTTCACTCCCCAGATGGCCTCCATGGCCAGGGCTGGCCCAAGCCAAATACAAGAGCCAGGAACTCCATCCAGATCTGGGTGGCAGGGGCCCAAGCACTTGAGCCGTCATTTGCTGTCTTCCCAGTGCAGGGAACTGGGTCAAGAGTGGGGTAGCCGGCACTTGATCCCAGCCTCGCTGATGTGGGGTGCGGGTGTCCCGAGAGCATCACCACGCCTGCCCCTCTGTGTCTTTTAATTGGGGATTTAGTCGGTTTGCATTCAAGGCAATTGTGCATAAGTAATGACTTAGTCTTGTCATTTACAAAAAAAAAAAAATCTTGTATTTTGAGTGTTCTTGGTTCTAATAGGGGATGCCAGCATCACAAGTGATGGCTTAACCCACTACACCACAATACCAGTCCCTACAATATTTTTATCTATCACAACTCATAGTGGAGAAATTGTTATAATAATTACATAAAGTACATGGAAAATGGGAAGAAAAGGAAAGCTTATTTTGGTGCAAAAGCATGTGAAATTCGTGCCTGCGTTTTCAAAATAGGCAATTTCTGTGGCCCTTCTGAAGATCTATTGGATGCATGGGTTTCAAAATTTTTGTACCAGAGTAAACTTACATTTTAATTCCACTTTTCCACAAGCCTTTAAAAAAAAAGAAGAAGAAAAAAAAAAGAAGAAGAGTTATTTATTTATTTGAAATAAATTCAGTGGTGGGGAGAGACAGAGAAAGATCCTCATTCCTCCAGTTCACCCCCCAGATGGCCACAACCAGAAACCAGGGGCTTTATCCGGGTCTCCCCCGTGGGTGCAGGGCCCAAGCACTTGGGCCATCTAATGCTTTCCCAGGCACATTAGCAGGGAGCTGCATTGGAAGTGGAGCAGCTGAGACACAAACCATTGCTCATAGGGGCACTGCAGGCAGCAGCTTTACCTGCTACGCCATAGCACCGGCCCCATAAACCTTCTGAAGTACCCTGGTGTGTGTGTGCATGTGTGCATGTGTGTGTGTGTGTGCGTGTGAAACTACAGCCCCGTGTACCAATGCATAACAGGAGCAAAAATTCCACAAAGCAACACCTGCCCTTATTCCATGCAATAAACTCAGATAGTTTCTGTTCTAGTCCTTTTTTTTTTTTTTTTTTTTTTTTTTTTTTTTTTTTTTTGACAGGCAGAGTGGACAGTGAGAGAGAGAGAGAGAGAGAAAGGTCTTCTTTGCCGTTGGTTCACCCCCTAATGGCCGCCACGGCTGGCGCACTGCAGCCGGCGCACCGCACTGATCCGATGGCAGGAGCCAGGTGCTTATCCTGGTCTCCCATGGGGTGCAGGGCCCAAGCACCTGGGCCATCCTCCACTGCACTCCCGGGCCACAGCAGAGAGCTGGCCTGGAAGAGGGGCAACCGGGACAGAATCCGGTGCCCCGACCGGGACTAGAACCCGGTGTGCCAGCGCCGCTAGGCGAAGGATTAGCCTGTTGAGTCTCGGCGCCGGCCTCTAGTCCTCTTTCTAATATTTCTGTTTATTTTATTTGAAAAGCAGAGAAAGATGAGGACAAAGAGAGTTCTCCCATCCATCCATCCATTGGTTCATTCCCCAAATGCCCACAACAGCTGGGACCAGGCCAGACCAAAACTAGAAGCCAGGAACTCCAGCCGGGTCTCCCACGCGGGAGGCAGGGACTCAAGTACTTGAGCCATGACCAGCTGCCTCCCAGGGTGTGCATGGGCAGGAAGCCGGAAAGGAGAGCGGAGCTGGGGCTCAAACCCAGGGACGCCGATAGGGGGTGTGGATTCTCTGGCAGCAGCTTAACTTGCTGTGCTAAATCTCCACCCGTGTTTTTTAAAGCTTTATTTCACTTATTTGAAAGGCAGAGTTAGATAGATTAGATATAGATAGATAATAGATAGATAGATAGATAGATAGATAGATAGATGAAGATAAATGATAGGTAGGTAGATAGATAGATAGATAGATAGATAGATAGATAGATAGAGATAAATGATAGGTAGATAGATAGATAATGAAGATAGATAGATAAAGATAAATGATAGGTAGGTAGGTAGATAGATGAAGATAGATAGATGATAGATAGATAGATAGATAGATAGATAGATAGATAGATAATGAATATAGGTAGGTAGGTAGGTAGGTAGGTAGGTAGGTAGGTAGGTAGATAGATAGAGATTTAGAGAGCACAACTCTCAGCCCACCCAGCACGGCGTCAGTGGCGTCGGAGCTGTTATCCATGAGGACTCGGAGGACCAGGGTCACACAGCAAGCAGGCAGGAGACAGAGCCTGGGCTCCTGTCCTTGCTCTGCCACCCTCCCGGCCTCATCTTCTCCCGGGGTGGCCCCGAGGAGACAGGTGAGACGGGCGGGGGAGGGGCTCCTGCCGCGTGCACAGCGATTCCCCTGCATCTGTGCGCCGGGCTGGGAGGCTGCAGGGCACTGCGAGGAGTCCCTGTGAGGGAGCTAAAGGGAGCCCCAGCAGCTGGAGTCCCCCACAGACCCCCTCAGCCCCTCACCCAGCTCCTGCCCGGGGCGCAGTGCATGCCGGGAAGAGGGGCCTCAGAGCCGCGAGTCAGAGGTGGGGCCGTCATCAGCCCTGGGTCCTGTCTCCCTAGAAATGCCGTCCCCCGAGTCTCCAGTCGGGGAAACTGCCGCTTGTAGCAAAGTGAGCTCAGAGGGTGAGGGTCTCCTGCTGTGCCCCCCAGCTCAGTGGAGACAGGACAGAGTGGCTGCAGGAGTGGGGGGCAGGGCCGCAGAGGCCTCTGGGGAGGGACTTGGGCAGGATCAGCATTGGGGATTTCAGCAGACAGAGGATGGGTGAGTCGGAAGGGGCTGGCGACAGAGGGGCAGCGGACACACAGGCAGAGCGAGGTCTTCTGGCTCAGGGAGGGAGGAGACAAGGAGATGCCCCAGCCCAGGCAGGCCCCCCGCCCCCCGTCAGCCCACGGCACCCCCCACCCACAATCGCAGCCGACAGTCCCAGGCCCGAGAGCACGCGGTGACTCCTGGGGCCGGCAGCTGCCTGCGAGGCACTGTGACGGTAGCACGAGTTCCTTTCTCCAAGTGACGAGCTTTGATGAATGCCGTTTGCTTCCAAGTTGTGACCCACCGTGTGTCCCCTACCTGGGGATGTACCTCACCGACCTGGCCTTCATCGAGGAGGGGACGCCCAATTACACGGAGGACGGCCTGGTCAACTTCTCCAAGATGAGGATGGTGCGTTTCCCACCTGGGCGTGGGGGGCGGGGCTTCGAAACCCAGGCTGCACCTCGGCTTCTCCAGCTCTGCCCGCCGGGGACCCCCACATGGGGTGCCTGAGCCCAGCTTCTGCCTCATCGCCATCGTGTAGGGGCGGGTAGCATGGTGGCCCTGAGCCGTGCTCTGTCTGCCTCTGCTAACTCCCACAATGCAACAGGAGGTGCACCTTACAGAGGCTGGGGGAGGCCCAGGGACCCTCACAAGGGAAGGGCAGAGCCAGATCCGGGTCTGGGCGACCCTTTGTTCCCACACCCCCGTTACTGTTCATAGAAGCACCAGCTCTCTCGGGCCAAAATCGCGGCTGCTGTGCCTCCTACGAGAGGAGGCGCCAAATCCTCCCAGAAAAATCTAGAACATGGAAGGGGGTGGGGGACAAGGAGGCGGGACTTCTCGCCCGCTCCTTCCGCCCTCTCACGGCAACCCGGGAGCCTCTCTGGGCTTCCGCGTGTGGCCAACAGAAAGGGGCATGAGAGATGCCATTTGGCGATGGGACAGGGGCCTGTTGAGTGGTGCCCGGTCCACCATGGGCACTGGGAGAGCGGCAGAGGGCCCTTGGGGGGGCAACCACCATGGGGTTCTGTTTCAGCAAGGTTGGGTAGCTTGTGTCCGGCGTGGGGAACACTGTCTCCGTCACACAGAGCCTGCCTAATCCAGAGTCTCGACCAGCAGCACCTTGGAAGCAAGCTGCTGACTTTAAACAAACAGATAAATATGTCCGAGCCTGGCTTCAGACGCAGCTGTGGACTCCGCCCCTTCAGTTCTGCAGGTGCAGAAGGGCGCGGGGAAGGCAGCCGGCTTCTCAAACTCTCCCTCCTCCCCACAGATATCCCACATCATCCGGGAGATTCGCCAGTTTCAGCAAACTGCCTACAAGATAGAGCACCAAGCAAAGGTGAGCGCATTTCCCGGTGATCGCCCCCCCGCCCCCCGTCCCTGTGGCTCCATCTGGACCGCGCCGTCTCCCCCTCACCTCCGCATGGCTCCGCTTCCTGCCTGTCTTCCACTGGGCCTACCTCCCAAAGGCCACCCCTTCCAGGAAGCCGTGCCTGCCCCCTGCCCCCTGGTCAGACACAAGGCTGAGCTCGTGGCTGGCCTCACCCAGGAAGAGAGAGGCAAAAACTCATAACCTCCCTCTTGCAATGTGCCGTGGCCACGAGTTACAGAAGTCGCAGGTCTCCCTCCCAGAGGCAGCGGGGTCACCCGTTAAACCACACTGTGGCTGTGGCTGGCATGTGCATGTCTTCTTCCCGTGCTGGGTCTGAGCTGCCGACCAGACATCGTAAGCATCGCGGCTGTGGCTGATTTGGGTTGCCTTTTTTTTTTTTTAATTTAATTATTGCTATTTACAAGGTAGATAAACAGACAGACAGGCAGATATCTTCCATCTATTAGGTCACTCCGAAAATGCCTGCAACAGCCAGGCCAGGCTGAAGCCAGGAACTAGGAACGCCATCCGGGTCTCCCACCAAGAACCCAAATACTTGGGCCATTAGGGGAGGCGTTATGGCGCAGTCGTTAGAGTACCTGCTGCCTCCCATGGTGTGTGCATTAACAGGAAGCTTGATTGAAATCAGAGTAGCCCAGAACTCAGAACTGGCAGTCTGATATGGAATGCCAGGGTCCCAGGCATCCCAGCTGCTTACCCCTCTAAACCAAGTGCGCGCACCCTCCCCTGTCAGCTGTCAATCAATCAGCATTCTAGACCGCTGGTTCCAGCCCTGGGGTGCAGAGAGAGTCAGCCTGGACCAAAAAAAAAAAAAAAAAGAAAGAAAAGAAAAGAAAAAAACTTGATTCTTCTCCTGCAGCTATCAGAAGACTCACAAACAGAACAAGAAATAGAAGGGTTTTTTCTTTCTACTCCGAGCTTCTGGGTGGGGAGAGGGGAGGCACCTTGGCTGGAGACGATGGGCCAGTAGATGAGCCTTGCTTGGGGAGCCTCTGGGGGGGGGCTGCCTGCAGGGGTGGAGCTCTCCGCTCCCACAGAACCTGGGCGCAGGGAGGAGCAGGGGGGAGGAGGAAAGGGTGACCCCTCCCTCTCTCTCCTGGGCGAATATCTTATGGTTCTGTAGAATCCCGATGTGTGAGAGGACGTGACCCCAGTATTTTTTTTTCTTAAGATTTAACTTATTTATTTGAAAGGCAGAGTTACAGAAAGAGAAGGAGAGAGAGAGAGAGAGAGAGAGAGAGAGAATCTTCCATCTGCTGGTTCACTGTCCAATGGCGGCAACAGCCAAGGTTGGGCCAAGCAGAAGCCAGGACCCAGGAACCAGGTTCTTTATCCGGGTCTCCCATGCAGGTGCAGGGGCTTATGCACTTGGGCCATCTTCTGCTGCTTTCGCAGGCGCATTAGCAGGGAGCTGGATTAGAAGTGGAACAGCCAGGACTTGAACCAGCGCCCGTATGTAGCAGCAGCTGTACCCGCTACATCAAAATGCCGGCCCCTGTCCCAGTATTTTACGATGGAATTTTTCAAACATACAGAAGCGTTGAAAGTGGTAGGAACACCCACACACCTGTTGCCTGGACTCTACAGCTGACATTCTAGACTTTTTTTTTTTTTTTCAAATGGGGAAAATACTTTGAAAAGTTCATGGGAGATGGAATTAAAAGATAATTTTACTTGGGTGCAAAAAAAATATTTTGAAAGCATGCATAAGAAGGATCATCAAAAATGTCATGGAAAATGCCTACCATGAAAAAGCTATGCATGGATTTTTGGTTTTGCCCCAAAATAAACTTAGCTTTTAATTCCATTTTGTATGAATTTCTGAATCCAAAACACTTCAAGTTTACAACCAAATGAACAGCAGCCAAGGGTAATGTTGACCCCAGGTGATGTAATATTAATAATAAGACCATTTCAGTTTTTATTCTTTTATTTCAAAGAGAAACAGAGCTCTCATAGTCTCGTTCATTCCCCCAGTGCCCGCATTACCAGGGTTGGGCCAGCAACTCCATCCAGGTCTCCCAAGTGGGTGGCAGGACCCCAGCTACTCCAGCCGTCACCAATGCCTCCTAGGCCGTCTATGTTAGCAGGAAGCTACAGTCAGGGGCTGGCACTGGGGCTGGAACCCAGGCCCTCGCACGGGGGACGCGGGCATCTTCACCACCAGGCAACACCACCCGTCCCCCAAAGAGCGCTGAAGAATAAAACCGAGACAAGACACCCGGAGCCTGGGCGCCCCGTCCTGCCCCCCGCGGCCACCCCAGGAAAGCCCGCAGGGCGGGCAGCGTGGGATGGGCCCCTCCGCCTACCGTTCCTCTTCCTCTCCGCCCCTCAGGTCACACAGTACCTGCTGGACCAGTCCTCCGTCATGGACGAAGAAAGTCTGTATGAGTCCTCTCTCCGATTAGAACCAAAACTCCCCACCTGAAGCCGCCGCGCCGCTTGCGCCCCGGACTCTGCCCTGTGACGTTGTACATAATGCTCTGGTCTCTCTGGGTCTTCTCCTTCAGTACGTGCTTCTCCAAGAACCCGAATCCGTTCTTGTTCTTAGATTCCTGCAGAACCGGGATAGGAGTTCCTGTACCGTTGGACACGCTGCCCGCCCCGCCACGTAGTCTGTCCCTCGAAGACCCCCTCCCCTCTTTCTGGGGGCTGGTGGGGAGGAGACAGAACCCGCACAGACACGAGTCTTAGCCTCCGCCCTGCTTCCCCCCTGCCCCAGCTCCGGGGGCCCTGGGCTGAGTTGGCCACCCAGGGACACCCCCCCCAGCATGTCCCACGTAGCTGTTCTAACTGGGTGGGGGGTGGGGTGGGGTGGGAGGCGGGAGGGGCGACTGTACCCTGAAGTCCAGTCACTGGCGAATCTTCCCGCTTCCAAAGCAGCTTTTTCAGCCAAAACCGCAGGTCTCAAAAAAGAAAAAAAAAAAAAAGAAAAAGAAAAAAGAAACTCCCCGTCTTGTCTCCCAGCAACCTGGACTGAAGGGAGCCTTCTCCGCACAGGACCGGGCCCCTCCCACCACCGCCGCCCTGTCGCCCCAGCACCCTGTGGCTCCCGGCTCTGGGACGCACGGGGAGCTGGCCTGTGCGGGGAGCGCAGAGTGGCGGCTGTGAGTGGCGGGGTGGGGGCGGGGGGCCCTGCCAGCCTGCACTGGAAGGCGGGAACACAAGAAATGTCACTTTTTCCTCCTTCAGCTGCCTACCTGTCGCCGTAAGCTTCCGTTGAGCTGCTCAGAGTCTGTGTGCCCTGTGGTACTTAGCACCCCTCCGTAGGACTAGTGTTTTTATTGCATATACTGTAGTCCTGTCTAAACGCCTTCTAGCAGGAATATAGTAAGGTAGTGCTTATTCTGTGAATATCACCATGTATTTTTTATGTTGTACAGCATAGGAAACATCGGTGAACTCCGAAGTGGCAGGCATGGTCCACTACAACAGACATTTTGCTGTAAGCAATACCTAGTGGTATGAGAGTTCTCTTTCAAGTTCTAAACTATTTCAACTTACAGCTTGTTTGGAAGAAAAAAAAAAGAAATTTCCATTTTTGTAAAAATATATGTTTCCTGATTACCTCTTGCTAATAAATCTATTCTAACTCAGGGTGAACACTGCCTTCTAAGGAGTTTCATTCATTTGCGCAAGGAATATTTGTGGGCTATTTTTAAGATTTATTTTATTTATTTGAAAGGCAGAAAGAGAGAGAGAGAGAGAGAGAGAGAGAGAGAGAGAGAGAGAGAGGTCTTCCATCAGCTGGTTCACTCCCCAAATGGGTGCAACGGCCAGAACTGTGCTGATCCGAAGCCAGGAGCCAGGAGCTTCTTCCAGGTCTCCCACGTGGGTGCAGGGGCCCAAGGACTTGGGCCATCTTCCACTGCTTTCCCAGGCCACAGCAGAGAGCGGGATTGGAAGTGGAGCAGCCAGGACTCGAACCATATGGGATGCCGGCACCGCAGGCTGGGGCTTTAACCCATCAAGGAATATGTGATCAGCACTTGCTGCTTGCCGGGCCCCAGGCTGGGAGCAGAGACCCAGAGCCCGGCAGTTCCTCCTCGCACCAGGGACAGACCCTGGGCTGGCGGAGCAGTTTTTGCGGAGCCGCGGCCATCTAGGGCAACAGCGACCCAGGTGTCGGAGACGGCGGTGCGCTGGCGGCGCTGACAGGAGCAGCCACACATGGCCGGTCCCTGGCCCTGGGGCCTCTCGCGGGACAGTAGCTGGGTCCTAAGAGTTGACTCTCCAAGAGGCCCAGAGGGAAGCTGCAGGGCTTCCGATGACCCACGTCACAAGTCCCAGAATGTCACCCCTGCATTTTTCTCTTTTTGAGAGGTAAAAGCAGAGAAAGCCCCCATCTGCTGCTTCACTCCCTAAGTGCCTGCAACGGCAGGGCTGGGCCAGGGCGAAGCCAAGAGCCAGGAGCCCCATCCAGATTGTCCATGGAGCGGCGGGACCCCAAGCACTTGAGCCATCACCTGCCGCCTCCCCGAGGTCTGCGTTAGCAGGAAGCCGGAGTCGGGAGTGGAGCTGGGACTCGGACGCAGCACTCTGATGTGGTGCCCCGGGAACAGCAAGGAGGAAAGTCCAATGTGATGGCGCGACACGGAGGGGACTGGACAAAGCTGCAGAGGGGACGTGAGGGGGCCGCGGGGCGAGGCAAAGGGAAGAACTCCTGGGCAGAGGGCCGGGCACAGGCGAAACCAGGAACTCTCGGGCGCTATCAGGGACGGGGAGCCTGAGCGTGGGACTGCCCGGGTGTTGGGCAGAGAGGGGGTGTGGATGGAGGAAATCACGGCCTAGGAAGGGGGAGGAATGCGGGGTCCCAACACGGCCACCGCCCAGGCAGGAAGCACGAGAGGAAGTGTGCGGGCAGCGCAAGACCTGCCCTATGCCTGCTGGGGCCTGAGCCGGGGACGGGGGGGGGGGGGGGGGGGGGGCGGGGGGGGGAGGAACCCTACAGGGGGCAGGCCTGGTTCTGACTGCCCACTTCCCTGCTGGATGAGCCTCAGTCTCCTTCTCTGAGAAATGGGGATAAAAACCCTACCCGGATGAACTGAGCTAACCCAGGTTGAGCCTCGCACGCCTGCTCCGAAAATCTGACGTCCTGCCCCTTCTAAAGAGGGGTGTTTTGCTGAGACATGAGGTGAGGGCCCATGGGTCAGGGCCTGGTGCTGAGGGCGTGGGTACCCCAGACAAGGCACGGTGCGTTTCTTTATGAGTTTGTCCCGGAAAAGCAGCTGTGCAAAGCAGTGGTCACCAGGGGGTGGGGGGTATTCTGCCCCCGCCCCTCCCCCACTCCCACCCCCACCCCCACCCCCACGCACGATGTCAGGAGACACTATGGATGTCACGTTGGGGAAGAGGGTCTCTGGCATCTAGGAAGTTAGATGCTGCCACGCACCCTCCTGTTAAAAGTCTTGAGACCAAGAGAGCTCTGAATTAGCCCTGGCCGTGGGTAAGGGGGCGGGGCCCCGAAATCCGGCGGAGCTGGGGGCAGGGGATGCCGGTAGGGATGGGTGGGGCTGTGAGCAGCACCCAGCGGCCCCTTGCTGGCTGCCCTCCCTGGGGATGGGGGTCAGGGATTAGGAATCCCCGGGTGTTTGGGTTGGGAGGGGGTGGTTTAGTGTTATTTTCTTCCTCTTCTCTCTTCCTCTCCAAGCCTCTGGCCTTGTAACTAAATTTAGGACTTCTCAGACTGTTTCCCTTCTATCCACGATGCCCAGAACTGAGCGGACAGTCACCCAGCTCACGGCCAGCGTCATGGCACCTCGGGTTACACCACTCAGGGTGCCCGCATGCCCTAATGGAGTGCCTGGTTCAAGTCCCAGCTGCTCTGCTTCCGACCCAGCTCCCTGCTAAAGCACCTGGGAAAGCAGCGGAGGAGGGCATAGGTGCTTGGGCCCCGTCATCCACATGGGAGACCCGGAGAGAGTACTGGGGTCCTGGCTTCAGCCTGGGCACTTGGGAAATGAACCAGCAGATGGAAGATGTCTCTCTGTCACTCTGCCTTTTCAAGTAAATATTAAATTTTTTTTTAATTTGTTCAACCCAAAATGTCAATCATGCCAGGTTGAAAACCCCTGCTCTAAGGCCGGCGCCGCGGCTCACTAGGCTAATCCTCCGCCTTGCGGCGCCAGCACACGGGGTTCTAGTCCCGGTCGGGGCACCGGATTCTGTCCCGGTTGCCCCTCTTCCAGGCCAGCTCTCTGCTGTGGCCCGGGAGTGCAGTGGAGGATGGCCCAAGTGCTTGGGCCCTGCACCTGCATGGGAGACCAGGAGAAGCACCTGGCTCCTGGCTTTGGATCAGCACGGTGCACCGGCCGCGGCGGCCATTGGAGGGTGAACCAACGGCAAAGGAAGACCTTTCTCTCTGTCTCTCTCTCTCACTGTCCACTCTGCCAGTCAAAAAAAAAAAAGAAAATAAAAAAAGAAAGAAAGAAAGAAAGAAAGAAAGAAAGAAAGAAAGAAAGAAAGAAAGAAAGAAAGAAAGAAAACCCCTGCTCCAGAGCCAGCCTGTCCAGGTTCAAGTCCCAGCTGCGCTACTTACCACATGGCTCTCGCCACACGGCCTTAGACAAGGGACAGAAGTGCTCTGTGCCTCGGTTTCACCACCCATAAAACAGGAACAGGCAAGGCCGCTGTGAGGACAGGTGAGCAGCTCACAAGGGAAGCGCCGGGTGGCTGTTTCTTGAGTCCTTGCCTTGTCTCAGGCTCCGCTCCACATGGCCATCGAGGCCCTGCCCCCAGAGGGCTGCGTTCTAGTGGGGGGAGGGCAGGCAGCAGGGAGTTGACCACGTACCCAAGGACAAGGAAACAGGATGACGCGGGGCAGACGAAGCTGAATTGTCTGACCTAACACTGACGTGACGGACGCCCACGGCCAAGCAGGCCGCCCAGGGCAGGCGTCTGGAGCACCAGTTGATGGGTCACCCACAACCCATTTCTGAGTGCCGGGTTCAACTCCCAGCTCCTCCACTTCCAACCCAGCTTCCTGCCAATGCACACCCTGGGAGGTGGCATGTGAGAGCCCAGGTGCTTGGGTCCCTGCCACCCACATGGGAGACCCGGATGGAGTTTGGCTCCCGGCTGTGGCCTGGCCCAGCCCCGGCTGTGATGGGCATTTGAGGAGTGAACCAGGACACGGAGTATCTCTCCAAGCTCTCTCATTCTGTGTCTCTCTAGAAATAAATAAGCCGTGTATGTGAGAGCCTCACTCGCCAGCACAGCCAGCATGCTGACCTGGGGGAGGCAGCCGGTGATGCTCTGGGGTTTTTACACAACCACAGTCAGGGGGCGGCCAGAGAAGCAGCCGCTTTGGGTGTAGAAGGGATCGCGGGAAACTGGGTCCAGGCTGGTGTTGAGGGCAATGTAACCAGACTGGGACGCAGAGGTGAGAGGAGAAGTAGCCAAGATGTATTGGAGGGCCGGCGCCGCGGCTCAGTAGGCTAATCCTCCGCCTAGCGGCGCCGGCACACCGGGTTCTAGTCCCGGTCGGGGCGCCGGATTCTGTCCCGGTTGCCCCTCTTCCAGGCCAGCCCTCTGCTGTGGCCAGGGAGTGCAGTGGAGGATGGCCCAGGTGCTTGGGCCCTGCACCCCATGGGAGACCAGGAAAAGCACCTGGCTCCTGGCTCCTGCCATCGGATCAGCGCGGTGCGCCGGCCGCAGCGCGCCGGCCGCGGCGGCCATTGGAGGGTGAACCAACGGCAAAGGAAGACCTTTCTCTCTGTCTCTCTCTCTCACTGTCCACTCTGCCTGTCAAAAAAAAAAAAAAAAAAAAAAAAAGATGTATTGGAGTAGAAGACAGAGACACTCTGAGAGAGAGAGAGAGAACAAACGTGATGGTTATACATTCAGTGTTTTTAAGTCAAAACTCATGGGGCTGTTGCTTATGACACTGACATCCCAAATGGGCACTGGTTCGAATCCCTCCTGCTCCACTTCCAATCCAGCTTCCTGCTAATGTGCCCGCGGCCCAAATGCTTGGGCCCCTGTGATGTAGGCAGGTATATAGGATAAAACTGATCAGGTTTGTGAGCTGGAAGACCACGCCTTCACCACGCCTCTGTGTGACCTCATCCCCCTACCTGACCACACCTGTGTGCCCACCGGCCAGTCAGGTTAATTAACCACTCCCCTTTGGAAGTGGGTTAAGAGCCTGGGACTCGGTGTGCACAGCCCATTCTCTTTCTTTGGCCTCTTGCCAGTGTGGGCCCATGCTTCCCAGCCTGTGCGCTCCTCCCTGTGGCTGGCTCCTGGTGCTCGGTATGAACCCACACTCAGGGCCCCCACTCTCCTATCCATTTCTCCCACTGCGTATCATGCTGCCCCGTTCATCTATGCTGGTATTCAGAATTCTTTGAATATTAGGCAAGAGCCCGCACAGACTTATTAACATCGGGAACTTATTAATAAGCACACAGTGATATCACATAGCACCCCAAATTTCGATATCACCTGCACCCATGTGGGAACCTAAACGAGACTCCTGACTCCTGGCTTTGGCCTGGCCTAGCCCCAGCTGTTGTGACCATTTGGGGAGTGAACCAACGGATGCAAGATCTCTCTCTGTAACTCTGCCTTTTGAATAAGTAGATAGATCTTTAAAATAAATAGATAAACCCCCACCATAGACACAAATTACATTGTGATGCAATTTTTTAAAAGGCACAATGCACAAAATGTCAAAATTGTAAATGAAGACAGGATAGATTTTCCTGAGTTCCCCCTTCGCCTCGGGCCGCTGTGCGGCTGACCCTGGGCCCCTCGGCCCTTTGGTCCACAAAGCGCAAAAAGCCTCTGGTTCCGGAAAAGGAACAGCCGGGCTCCAGGCCACAGCCGGGTTCCCAGAGCTCAGGGCTAGGTGTGGTCAGCATCCTGGTTTATTTGTGTGCGTGTTTGGTGGATGAATTTTTGCCCCTCCCTACTCTATGAAAGAGCTTTGGAAGTTCCGGCCCATAAGGTGGAGTTTGCACCTCTCCAGGGGTGGCCTTTGGGGTCCACAGGAAAATGCGGTCCCCCAGCGGCTCATGCTCGCACCCTGACTTAACACGCCGGGTCTCTTCCCGGTGGCGGCTCCTGGCGGGCTGCCCGGGCCTAAGGAGCAGGTGGTGGTGCCGGTGGGAGGGGGAGTGCGGCCCTGGCTCACTCGAAGCATTCATTAGCTCATTGCATTCCTCGTGTGCAGCCTGGGGCCTGACCTCAGGTGAGATCACTCAGCTGCCGCCCAGGCCAGCCCACACGCCCTCCCGGCTCTGCACCTGACAGCTAAGCAGCACCCAGAAGCCACCCAATCCAACTGCCACTCCCAGCTCCCCGGAACCAGAAGCCCAGCGGTCACCCTGGCCATCACCCCTAATGGGAGCTCCGTTCTCCAGCTGCACGGAGCCGCCTGCCTTGGGAAAGGGACCACCTGGCTCCGGCCCGGGTCTGCCGCCTGCCGCCTTGCCGTCGACCTCCAAAAACCCTGAGCAAAGGAACCTGTGTGCTCACCTGGCCCCCAGAACTGCCAGGGAACAAACAGGTGTCGCATTGCATCTCTGAGCCGGTGGCAACTGGTTACGGAAGCAACAGAAAACCAGCAGAGGCACCTGCCGCGCCCAGACGAGGACGACAACCCCAGCACGGGGGAGCGCGGTCAGCTGCCACGCGGCAGGTTAGGGCTGCAGGTCTGGCCCAAGGTTACAGAGCCCTGGTCAGAGCCAGGCCCACCTGTCTAAAAGCCAGCGCAGTCTCCCGCCTCCCTGCCTCTCCCAGTCCTCCACTGGGAGCTCCATCCTCCTCCTTGCTTTTCTTTCCTTCCAAATCCCACCTTCTTCAAGGGCCCTTTCCTCCAGGAAGCCTCTCCTGATTCCCCCCCACACAAAGGCTTCACTGGTACCTAACATAAGTCAATAGCCTCAGGCCGGCGCCGCGGCTCACTAGGCTAATCCTCCGCCTTGCGGCGCCGGCACACCGGGTTCTAGTCCCTGTCAGGGCGCCGGATTCTGTCCCGGGTGCCCCTCTTCCAGGCCAGCTCAATGCTCTGGCCCGGGAGTGCAGTGGAGGATGGCCCAAGTGCTTGGGCCCTGCACCCCATGGGAGACCAGGAGAAGCACCTGGCTCCTGCCTTCGGATCAGCGCGGTGCGCCGGCCGCGGCGGCCATTGGAGGGTGAACCAAAAAGGAAGACCTTTCTCTCTGTCTCTCTCTCGCACTGTCCACTCTGCCTGTCAAAAAAAAAAAAAAAAAAGACATTAAAAAAAAAAATAAGTCAATAGCCTTGTGTCACAGACCTGCGCCACTCCCTCCCACGAGATTCCACACGGGCTGTGGGCCGCGTGACTCAGCTGGTGTCTCCACTGCTCCCAGCCCCACACCTGACCCAGGGAGGTGCTCAGGGGTCAGGGCTGTTTCAAAACAGAGCCACGAGGGCTGGCGTGTGGCCCAGCCTGTTAGTCCACTACCTGCGACCCCGGCATCCCATGTGGCTGCTCCACTTCCAATCCAGCTCCCTGCTAATGCACCTGGGAAAGCAGTGGAAGATGGCCCAAGTGCTTGGGCCCCTGCACCCGCATGGGAGACCCAGAAGAGACTCCTGGCTCCTGGCTTTGGATGGGCCCAGCTCCGGCCATTGAGGTCATTTGGGGAGTGAACCAGCAGATGGAAGATGGCGCTCTCGCTCTCTCTCTCTGCCTCCCTTTGGAATAAAACAAATAAATCTTGGCTCCACGCCCAGGACGAGGAGAGTGAAAATGGACGTCCACGCAAGACAGTGCCACGCGCCTGCTCAGCACTGTGTTACTCACGGCAGCCCACAGCTGACTCACAACAGCCTGGACACCATGCCGGCCTCACCCCCGCAGAGCCCTGGTCAGGCCCAAGAAGGAAGCCAGACGCACAGTCACGCAATGCAGGTCTATTGTAGGAAACCTCAGAAGACAGGGACCCAGGAAGCAGAAAGAGACTAGCGGCGGCAGGACCTCATGGGGACGTGAGGGGATGAAGACTCTGAGACTACAGAGAAAAGACAGGTGCAAGACTGATAAATTTGCAAGGCAGAGTTAGAGAGAGAGAGACAGAGAGAGATCTTCCACTGGTTCACTCCCCAGATGACCACAATGGCTGGCGCTGGGCTGGGCCAGGCCAAAGCCAGGAGCCTGGAACTCTATCTGGGTCTCCCACATGGGTGCAGGGGCCCAAGCGCTTAGGCCGTCCTGTGACGTTTTCCCAGGCCATGAGCACGGAGCTTGGTCGGAAGTGGAGCAGCCGGGACTCGAATGGATTCTCCTACAGGGTGCTGGTGTCACAGGCGGAGGCTGAACCCACTGTGCCACAGTGCTGGCTCCACTTTCAAATGCTTTAGCTCATGTTCGAGCAAGTTCATCCCCATGCAAACGAGAGACTGATGACCGGAATTCTGTTTACTACAGTGACACATGGACTGTGAGATGACCTCCGTCCGTTAACAGGGTCTCTCCAAACTGTACATCTTAAAATCCAAACTGTACATCTTAGAATCGTTCATTGTGTGTTGTGTGAATTTCACTTCCAGTTTAAAAAAAAAAAGGAGCTGGTGTCGTGGCACAGTGGGTTAAGCTTCCACTTGCAGCACCAGCATTCCATATGGGTGCCAGTTTGAGTCCCGGATGGTCCATTACCAATCCAGCTCCCTGCTAATGCACCTGGGAAAGCAGCAGAGGCTAGCCCAAGTCCTTGGGCCCCTGCGTCCATGGGGGAGACCCAGAAGAAGCTCCTGGCTCCTGGCTTCAGTCTGGCCCAGCCCTGGCCGTTGCAGCCATTTGGGGCGTGAACCAGAGGATGGAAGATCTCTCTCTCTCTAACTCTGCCTTTCACAATAAATTAAACCAATCATTTGAAAAAAGAAAGAGGGACAGGTCAGGGAGGGCTTCACAGAGGAGGTGTCTCAAACCGATCCTCGAAGGAATAGAAACCCAGGGTTTCTGTAGGAGCGAGGGCGAGGGGCAAGGAGCAGGGCTGGGGGGCGCCGAGTGCACACGGTGAGGAGGCCGGGAGGGGCCGGCCCCGGGAGCTGCCACCACAGGGTGCAGTGGTGAAATCCTGCGGCTCGCGTCTTGCCCAGCCTGATGGCGCCTTTATCAGCCTTATCGCAGCATGACCAGTGGTGCCTGTTTACTGTGCAATCACGGCCCACATGCACACCGTGACTCATGACCCACAAACAGCCAGGGCTCCCGCCTCACTGCCTGGGAGGGGCCTCCGGGGCTGCTCCCGCCGCAGCGGAGTGTGGGTCCTCCCAGTCTCCTCCTCCTCCCCCTCCTCCTCCACCTCCTCCCCCCACCCCACCCGCTTCCACCTCCCCCTATTCCCTCCTCCTCCCCCAACCCGCTTCCACCTCCCCCTATTCCCTCCTCCTCCCCCCTGCAATTCCCTCTCCCCCCCCACCCTCCTCCTCCCTCCCCCTTTCTCCTCCCCTTCCCCACCCCCCCCCCCCCCCGGCTCCCTGTGGCCACTGCCAGCCCCTCCCGCCTGCTGTGTGGCTGCTCTGGGCCCCTCCTCCTCGGAGTGTGAGCCCAGTGCCTCCATTCCCTTCTTCTTCTTCTTCTTTTTTTTTTTTTTTTTTTTTTTTTTTTGACAGGCAGAGTGGACAGTGAGAGAGAGAGACAGAGAGAAAGGTCTTCCTTTGCCGTTGGTTCACCCTCCAATGGCCGCCGCGGCCGGTGCACCACGCTGATCCGATGGCAGGAGCCAGGTGTTTCTCCTGGTCTCCCATGGGGTGCAGGGCCCAAGCACTTGGGCCATCCTCCACTGTACTCCCGGGCCACAGCAGAGAGCTGGCCTGGAAGAGGGGCAACCGGGACAGAATCCAGGGCCCCGACTGGGACTAGAACCTGGTGTGCTGGCACCGCAAGGTGGAGGATTAGCCTAGTGAGCCGCGGCTCCAGCCTCCATTCCCTTCAATGCCACAGCCCGGGATGGCCAGGCTGGGAGCAGACAACACCGGCCGGGCACCAGGCGGGAAGCAGGGAGCAATTTTCAGAGTGTTTAACACCAGCGAGGCACAGGCACTCACCACTCACTGCCAAACAAGTGCAAAAGGGGAGAAAATGGGTCAGCTAGGCAGGAAACCCCCCAGAATCCCGCAGGAGCGAGCACCGCACGTGGCCCGCATCAGTAATTCAGGGGTCCTGCGCGGAGGGCATTCAACTGGGGTGGAATTCGCCGGGGGGGCAGCTGAGTCCAGGACAGGAAGCAGATGCACGGGCGGAAGAGAAGGCCGTGGTCATGGGCATGCCAGGCAGGACAGCACTACATTGCAGAGGGTCTCAGGTGCCAGGCAAAGCCCCACAAGGAGGCTGTGGAGGGAGCAGCTGGAGCCAGACTTGTTCTGGGCCCTACACCCCGCCTCCCCGGGATGCAAGAGGGAGGATATGTCACGGGGGTGCAGGGGGCTGGCCGACATGTCCCAGCACGCTACCCCATCACAGGAGAAGGCTGAGGGCAGGTGGGGGCGGGGGGGGGGGTCAGGCACCCCACGCAGGTGGCCCCAAGCCCAGCAATCAACAGAAATCCTATCGTCATGCAGTAACTTTTTTGAAAATCAAAAAGTAAGGTGAGAAAGGGCGGGAGTGGGTGCAGCAGTGAAGTACACCACGTGGGACACCCGTAGAGGAGAGCCAGGGTTCAAGACCTGGCTCCGACCCGGGACGACGGGGGCCGGCAGAGAGCAGCAGATGTGTGGGTGACGATGGCGAGAAGAGTCGGCAGGGGGCATTCTGCATCCCGAGGTCGATTACAGAGTCCAAGAGCTCTGGTTCATTGAGGGCGGGGCAGGGTGGGGGGAATTCGAGGCCTGGGAGTTTAGGGGGCAGCCCCTGGGGCTCACCCTCATGGGGGCTTCGATGCACAACTCTGGATTCAGTTCGCTGGGATTTCCCGTTCCCATTATTAGTTGCTTGCAAGCTATCAAAGTGCATCAGCTACTTCACCTGTACAACGGGCATAAGAGGTTAGCAAAGCTCACCCGTGGGAGCCATCGGGCAGGGTTCCACACATCCCTGCAGGAGGTGATGGCTCCCACCAGGAGGAGAGTCCCGCTTTGCCTCCGTGCGCACCAGACCCTTGGAGCACGCCCCGCCCTCCGTCACCAAAGGCACCTGCCAGCCGGAGTGTTGCAGCTGCGGTACCAGCTTCCTGTTGCTGCATCACCATCGCCACAAACACACAGGCGTGGAACAACAGGCGAATTCCACCACAGCCTGCGGGTCAGAAGTCCTTGGAGCCCAAGAGGTCAGCCGGGCCCCGCTCCCTTCTGCTTCCTAGCTCGCTGGGTTGATTGGCAGAGTTCAGTTCCCCACGGGTGTGGGGCTAAGGTCGCAGACACCTTCCCAGGGCGCCCAGCCTCTACTTACCACCCGCATTCCTTGGCTTCTGGCCCCTTGGAAGCTGCCCCTGGTGGGTGGAGTCCTCGAAATGCAAAGCGCTCTGCCTCGCCTCCTCCCTCTGACCTCACCTTCGGCCTCTTCCCTGGGACCTGCGCTCCCCCCTCCTCTGCCCTTAGGGGCTGTGGGGATTCCTTGGCACCCCTGGGACAGCCTCAGAGAATCCTGTTTCGGAGCCAGCTGCAAGATCCCTTCCCAGCAGCACTGAATTAGGGCTCCCAGCCCCGCCCCAGCCAAGGCTCCCCCCCCCAGCATGGGTCCCCAGCCTCTCCTCTGGGGAGACCACGGGGAACGGAGTTGCAGAGAAGAAACCCTTGTGGGATGGCAGGGGCTAGAGGGACAGGGGCCCAGGTCAGCCTGCACAAGACACAAGACACAGCTTCAGAAAACTTCACAGAAAATGGAACCCAAGCCCATTTATTTGGGTGCAAAACGTTTAACTCCATCCCCGGGGTCAGTGCAAGGCCCCCAGCAGGTGAGGGACTGGAGGACACTGGCCCGGGCGGTGTCTGGTTGCTTGTCCTATCACAGATTCGCCGAGGAGCTGGGCAGCCTCCATGTTCCCAGCTGTGAAATGGAGTGAGAGTCCCTGCCCCCAGTCAGAGGGTTTAAATATGGCTGCCAGTAGAACTCCTGGCCCTGACCACATCTGAAAGTGCTACAGTTGTGAGCAGGCTTCAGAAAGTGCATGGAAAATGTGTGTTATGAAAAAGCTATGCATAGATCTCAAAACTTGCAGGCTGGTGGTGTGGCGCAGTGAGTGGAGCCGCTGCTTGCAATGCCGGCATCCCCATAACAGAGCACACATTCGAGTCCCGGCTGCTCCACTTCCCATCCAGCTCCCTGCTAATGCGCCTGGGAAAGCAGCAGAAGATAAGCCAAGTGCTTGGGCCCCTGCACCCACGTGGGAGACCCGGATGGAGCTCCCGGCTCCTGGCTTCAGCCGTTGCAGCCATTTGGGGAGTGAACCAGTGAATGGAAGACCTCTCTCCCTCTGTCTCTCCTTCTCTGTGTGTATCACTCTGCCTTTCAAATAGATAAAATAAAGCTTTTTTAAAAATTCAAAAGAAAAATTATTCCAAAATGTTTTGTGCCCAGCACGGGGCAGGTGCGAGGCAGGCTGGCCACTCTGCAGGTGGCTGGGACGACAGAGGGGTGGGGCGTTCCTAGCAGGACACCTGCAGAGGGCCGGCATCAGGGACTTACTTCCCAAAGAGTATACACTTCTGAGATGTTTGCTTCGAAGCACAGAGGGGACAGCCACACTCAGAGAGGCATCGCGACAGGGGGAGACTTGGAGACTGACGGGACGCGGCTTTATCTGACAATGCGGACACCGCTGGACTTCTGACAAGGTTCCCTCCCAATAAGCTCATCTTAAATTAAAACTATCATTAAGTCAAAGATGCACTTAAGCCACCTTAAACGGATTAAATTTAATCCACCTTAAATGCCCTCACTTACAATGGATGCCTACCGTTGGACACAACCACGGGTCGCAAAGCCTGCTGCACACGGTCAGGTGGTCAGGCCTGGTGACCCTGGAGCGGCCACAGAGCGTCAGGCCACACGCTGCTCGGCCTAGAAACGGATCAGAATCAGAGAGTAAGAATGCAAATCCACTTTCCAGTGTTCACTCCGGAACACCCCAGCTGGAGCCTGGTGAACCAGGGGCCAACTACCCAGGCCTGAGTGCGTGTGGAGGTCTAGGGCGTCACCACCCGCTGGGCTCCTTTGCTGGTTTCTGAGCCCCACCCAGGCCACCAGCTCAAACCCTAGGCGAGGACTCCAGGGTGCTGGAGCTCAGATCCTGACCCTAATCCCACCTGGCTTCCGATGGCACGGCCAGACAGAGCACCCGGAACGTCACCATCTGCTCCTGGCTCTGCAGGGTGGTGGTGGTGCTTGGACCACAGCGGCTGCCACTCCCTGTCCTCACGCCCCAGAGCAAACCCACATGGCGGATCCTTCTGCTGGAGTTACACACCCAGGCCTTTCTGTCATCTTCCCCTTTGCTTCTCAGGTTTGAAAAATAGACAGTGGCTCTGCTTTGGCTTCCTGGACAGGAGGGCCAATGTGTGCGTGTGCGCACCGGGGCGCAGTGCGCGACAGCGCGCGGAAGCGGCCTGGGTTCTCCTGCTCCAAGTACATTCCCAGGCTAGGGGCCAGCCAGGGGGCCGTGGCTAACCAGCGCAGGCAGCTGAGCCGGGACAGGCCGCGCCCTCCCCCGCGCCACCCCGGGCCGTCGGGGCAGGGCCGCTGGCAGCCCCGCCCCGCGTCCCGCCCCCTGCCCTGGGGCCTCCAGGGATCGCGGGTCCCCAGCCAGTGCCCTCCGCGCACCGCCGCGATGTGGGCCGCGCTGTCGCTGCTCTGCGCCGGGGCCTGGCTGCTGGGGGCCCCGGGCGCTGACGCCTTCTCGGCGAACAATTTAGGTACGCGGGCTCGGGGCGCGGCGGGCAAGGGCTCCGCACTCCGGGATCTCACGCGGACCTGCGGGGGCAGGGGAGCTGGGCAGGGGGGACCTCCTCCCCGGGCAAGGACCCCCTCACCCCGCCAACTCCCAGGGCGGCCAGGGCACGGAGCCGTGCGCGCGTCGGGGTCCCGGAGCGGTGGTTGCCGGGGCGGGGGGCTTCTCGGGGGCTCGCGTCTCGCACGAAGGGAGCGGCAGGTGGGCTGGGGGCCCACGGGGTCCACGGGGGACCGGGATCTCACTTGCGCGGCGGCGCCAGAGTCCGGAACACCCGAGAAGCCCTCCAGCCGGCACTGGGACGCAGGGACTTAGAGCTGTTGCTGCCGGGGGCGAGCAGGGACTTCCTGGCCGGACTCGCCGGCCTCTGCTGGCAGCTTCCTGGATCCCCGCGGTGCACGGGAGTGACTGCCCGTGGAGCAGCGCCCCGGAGGACACGCAGACCCGCGGCAGTTCCAGCCCCAGCACTGCCCTCTCTGGCTGCGACTGGGCCAGGGCCTCGCACCCCTCAGCCTGGCTGCCTCCCGGTTTCCCGGCTGCCCTGAGCTAACACGACCCGGTGCTCCTCCTTGGGAACGGAGAAGAGGGAGAGCAGCCGGCGGAGAGACAGACCGCGGAGGCTGAACCTTGGCGGGTCAGGTCATTTGCAAAGGAAACCCCCAGCCTTGCAACCCCTGGAGGAGCTGGCTGCAGGCGACCCTGCAGGTGGCCTACATGGGGTGGGGGGTGCCCTCACTCCACCGCAGGTCCCGCCCAGTCTCTATAAAAGAGCAGAGAGTAAAGGTTTCAGGCTTTGTGGCTGAAGCAGCGACAGAATGTAATGGATGCCCGTGAGTTTGCTCTGATGATTCCAGGACACTGAAATTTGAAATTCAAATGATTGCCGGCTGCTCCAAAAGAGTGTATTTTTTTTTTCCCAACCATTTAAAAGTGTGAAAAACCATTCTGGGGGCGGCTTCCTGCACCACCCCACACCCCAGGACACAGCTCCCCTAGGGTGCCCCAGGCTTTGAACAGTCACCACTGGATAGGAAGGTATCTCCTGGGGATCAGTGCTTGGCTCTCTGTCTTTGCACCTGCTGACCTCTAAGCGGGAGAAGAACCTGGGCCACTTGTCCCAACCCCATCCTGCCTCAGTCCTGCTCCTGCCTTAATGTCCGTAGCAAGTCTTTGCCCCAGATTTGGAGGCCGGGAAAACGCTCACAGCTTTGTTTCTGGAACAGGAGGGAGATGTCAGTGCCGAGTATATATATATACATACATATATATATATATATGTATACATATATATATATATTTGAAAGGCAGAGTGATAGAGGGGGAGAAACAGAGACGGAGAGAGGTGATCATCCACCTGCTGGTTCACACCCCAAATGGCAGCAAAAGCCAGGGCTGGGCCAGGCCAAAGGAGCCTGGAGCTCCATCCTGGACTCCCACAAGGGTGCAGGGTTCCAAGCACTCGGGCCATTGTCCGCTGGCTTCCCAGGCGCATTAGCAGGGAGCTGAACTGGAAGCAGAGCAGCCGGGACTGGATACAGGATGCAGGCAGCCCCTGTAGAGGTGATCTTCGGCCTGGATGTGTGGATCCCCCGGGCACGGGAAGACACTCCAAGGGGTGAGGGCACAAGTCATGTTCAGGGAACCCATTTCCAGACCCTTAACTCCCAAAGAACCTCTTGGCTAAGACTGGGAGCGAGTGCCTGGGGCAGGGGCCCCTCCCTCCCCTCCACCTTGAATCTGAACGCCTGGGGCCAGCAGCAACCAAATAGTGAAGACAACGAAGGGGGGAGGCTGTCCCAGGGCAGGAGGTGATGGGGTCTCACGCCTGATGCTCAGTGCTGGGGACGGGGTGTAGGCAGTGGGGCTCGGAGGATGCCCCCGGAGCACGGTGGGACACCGCAGTCCCACGTCAGAGGCCCTGGCTGTGATGTCCGGCCCCAGCGTCCTGCTGATGCGCGCCCCGGGAGGCAGCAGAGACGCCCCCGTGGTTGGGTCCCCGCCGCCCACGCGGGAGACCCAGGTTGAGCTTTTAGCTCCCAGCTTTGGCCAGGCTCATCAGCAATGGCCGTGTGGGCATTTGGGGAGTGAACCGGCAGACGGGAGCCTCTCTCTCACTCTCTCATAAGGAATACAACATTTAACTACCCTGTCTTCCATTTCTGGTTGCTTTTTTGAGCAGGATTTCCTTTGACTTAGGAAAAAGCAAAAATAGGACAAGAATTAATGCTGAACCCTGTGTCAGTCGAATGATACTCACTCGGCAGCATGTACTCCACAGAGAGGGAGCTCATTAAATCCTGTTGTCATAACGAGATGGCGTTTCTGATAAAATTTTTACTGCTTATGTTTAACAGTCGCTTTTCCTAAGGTGCATCTGAAATGTTAAGATGTGGGGTCATAGCAAGTCAAATGACGTGAATTTCTATGGTTGTTGTTGTAGAAGATGATACCAAGATTGTCCCCTAGGATAAAAGTGTGTGGGCTGAGGAGATAAGTTTTCCAGGAGAAAAAGTTTTTACCCAGGGGGAAAAAAAAAAAAAAAAAACCTGTGTCAAATATCTGGCTCATCTGCTTCTGATCCAGCTTCCTGCCGCTGTGCCCTAGGAGGCAGCAGAGGATGGCCCAAGTGCTTGGGCCCCTGCCCCCCACAGGGAGGCACCATTTGGAGGCCCAGGCGCCGGGCTTGGGCCTGGCCCAGCCCTGGTACACTTTCAGACATTTATTGACTAAATAGCAGACTACATTAATAGTCTTCTTCAAAATGTTCATGGGAAGTAGAATTAAAAAGCGAGTTTTTTTTTAGCGCAAAAACGTTTGAAATCTATGCATGTAAGGGGGTTGTCAGGTAGTTTGTGAAAGTGCTTATTATTTAAGGTGATGCATGCATATCGGATGTTTTTGCACCAAAATAAACTTAGATTTCAATTCTATTTTTCAAAGACTTTTTGAAGTCCCCTTGTATATGGTTTTGGGGGTACCAGAGCAGGAAGAATTTGCATTCCTTTTTTTTTTTTTTTAAGATTTATTCATTGACTTTAGAGGCAAAGTTACAGACAGAGAGAGGTCTTTCATCCACTGATTCACTCTCCAAATGGCCACAATGGCTGGGGCTGTGCCGATCCAAAGCCAGGAACTTTTTCTGGGTCTCCTATGGGGATGCAGGGGCCCAAGTACTTGGCCATATGCCACTGCTTTCCCAAGCCATCGGCAGGGAGCTGGATTGGAAGTGGAGCAGCCGGGACTCGAACCAGCGCCCATATGGAATGCTGGCGCCACAGGTGGATACTTAAACTGCTATGCCACAGCGCCGGCCCCTGCATTCCCTTTTATGTTCTGCCTTACTTAACGTCATTTTCGGTTTTTTACACTTTCTCAAGCCCTCTGGCTGTGCATCACCACAGAGCACGTGGGTCTGATTCCTTTTTCCTTTTTTTTTACAGAGAAGTTTCACTTTAAGTCATGGATGTCTCAGGTCAGTGCCCAACTTCTTCTTTCTGTAGTTTTTCACTTCTCAAAACTTCCTGTTACCAAACTGTACCAGACCGGGGCAAAGCGGAGGGGTTTTCCAGCCTGGTCCCCCTGGGTCCATGCAGACTTCCGGCTGACCGTGCGCTGGAGAAGTCGCAGTTACGTGGTTACGTGATGTCCTTCCCAGCGGCGGGCCCCAGGCATGCACCTGGCTGCCCGTGTTCTTTGTTATTTCCCCGTGTTGCCCCCAGAGCCCGCCGTGAACTGGCCACCAAGGGCAGAACAATGTGCCACACACACATCCCAGCGCCGGCCACAAGGCCCTGGGGTAACCTGCACTTGACACGTGTCTCCTTCACGGTGGAGACCTAGCACGGATCTGGGCTGGGAATCAGAGCACAAGGACAAGCCCTGTTCTTTCTCCTAGAAACAGGAGGGTCCCTGGAGCGCCGGCTGCTCCGCTTCCCAGCCAGCTCGCTGCTCCCACACCTGGGAAAGCAGCGGAAGATGGCCCAAGCGCTTGTGGGAGACCAGGATGGAGTTCCTGGCTCCTGGCTTTGGCCTGGCCCAGCCCTGACTGTTGCAACCATTGAGGAAGTGACCCAACTATTGGAAGATTCTCTCTCTCTCTCCTCCTCCTCCCTCTTTCTCTCTGTAGCTCCACCTTTCAAAATAAACAAATAAATCTTTACGAAACAAAGAAAGGCAGGAAGGTCTCCCTCTGGCGTCTGCGTGACGCTGGTCCTGGTCATGTTTCAGCACCATAAGAAGTACAGCGCGGAGGAGTACCCACGCAGGCTGCAGACCTTCGTCCGCAACTGGAGGAAGATCAACGCCCACAACAATGGCAACCACACCTTCCAAAGTATGGGCTGCGGGAAGAGAGGGGCTTTGCTCCAGGCTTCCGGGGCCCTGGGGAGAGGGAAGCGGCTCCCACCTGCAGGAAGTCAGTCATGACCCATGCAGATTAAAGGGCCCCCTCGGGGGCTTCTGGGAGGAGGCAGCGGCAGCCCAGGCCCTCCCACCCACCCCTGTACCAGATGGAGGCAGTAAGGAGGGCTTTGCAACCTGGTCCCTCTCCGTCCGTCCAGACTTCCAACTGACCACGCTCTGGACAAGACACAGTCCCGTGACCTCCTTCCCAGCATGCACTGGCTGCCAGCCTACCCAGCCTCAGCATTTATGTCCCCCTTTCATGTCGCTGCAAACTGGTGACAGAGTCACCTGCAGTATACGGGTGCTTGCGCTTTTGAAAAATGGTCACTGTCGCCATAAACGCGTCCCAGTGCCAGCCACAGGGTTGTAGGGTGATTGCCCCACCAGGGCTCCGGGGACTGGTCACCGACATTCAGGCGGCTGTGGGGGCTCCTCCTGGCCACGGGTCACTTTGTAGCTTCTGCACCTTGGACCCTGACTCCTGTCTGCTGAGACACGGTGGATTCAGGACAGCACTGCCACCCCTCTGGGTGGCTGTGAAATTTCTGGAGGCTGCAGCAGCTCCCCCCAGGGTGTCCACACACACGAAGGGGTCCGCCACAAGTCCGTGAAGAGGGCTTTGTGAACAACGAGGCGTGGATCTCAAAACTCGCCTTTTGGCTGCATTTTCCGTGAACTTTGGGAAGTCCCCTCATGACATCTGAGGACTCGGAGACGCGCTGGCTGAGCTGATTAGATGGGCTGCAAGCAGGAGCTGGGAGGGTACCTGGGTCGGACGCTCGCTTCTGCCCTTGGAGGCACCGATGTGGGCTCCAACAAGGCAGACGCACTCGCCTCGCCTGCTGCCGGGAGGACTGAGGGGACGTCGGGAAAGGTACCGGACAGGTGCATGGCTTCCTGACCTGGCCGGCACCAGACTCATGCATTGGGTGTCTGAAGAATCCAGGGGCCCTGCCCCCCCACCAGGCCAGGTGCATCAGCATCTGCTTGGGGGCGGGGGGTGAGAGGGTGCCCCCCAGACACCTGCTCTGTTGAGAAGTCCCCGGGCAGCCCTGCAGCATGGCCCCCGCTGGCCTCTGGCTCCTGAGCCACGGCGGGTTTCAGAATGTAAAGGAACCAAGTTGCAGCAGCCATAAGTAGGGCGCGGGTGCGTGATGTATTACGCGCCTCTGGTTTTATTCTGTTTCCCTCTCTCCGTCAGTGGGGCTGAACCAATTTTCAGACATGAGCTTCGCTGAAATAAAGCACAAGTATCTATGGACAGAGCCACAGGTAAGCGTGATTGACGGCTCCCAGACCTACAGCCTCCCGCTCACGCCTCTGGGCTCCGTTTGCTGTCGGTCCAGGCTCAGGGCCCTGGCAACACGGACCCCTAACTCGGGGTTACCAGAGAAAAATACAGACACCCAGAGGCTGGCCTTGGGCACAGGGGTCAAGACATCCACACTGGGGGCCGGTATGGTGACACAGCGGGCTAAGCTGCCTCCTTCAACAGGCGATAATTCAAGTCCTAGCTGCTCCACTGCACGGCCAGCTAATGCTAACCACCTGGGGAGTGACCCAGCCAATGGAAGATCTGTGTCTCCCTCTCTCCCTGTAACTCTGCCTTGCAAATAAATAAATAAACCTTAAAAAAGCAACAACCAAAAAAAAAAGGATACCCACCTCCCTCATCAGAGTGCCTGGGTTCAAATCCCAGCTCTGTTCTCGACTGCAGCTCCTTGCTAATGCACACCCTGGGTGGAAGATGGTGGAAAATGGTTCAAGTGATCAGGGCCCTGCCACCCACGCGGGAGACCTGGGTTGGGTTCCCAGCTCCTGGGTGTATGGGGAATAAACTCATAGATGGGAGCTGTCCCTGTCTCTGTCTCTCTCTCAAAATAAAATTCAGAGATACAGATGCCCCATTAAAATTGCATTTCAGTGAACAGATGGTTTTTAGCATAAGTGTGTCCTAAATATGGCCCAGCGTTCACCTGTCAGTGCGAGTGAACCGGGTGGACTTCCAGTGTGCTGAGCCTGGGCCCCCCCATGCTAGCCATGCCCAGGATCTCCCACACTGTCTCTGGATGGTCCCGCCAGCTCCAGTCTCTCCCATTCTCTTGATGTTTCTGGTTTAATTATGCGGGTCTCCTCACCTTGAACCTACTGTATTTGGTCGTTCCAGAACTGCTCCGCCACCAAAAGTAACTACCTCCGGGGAACCGGGCCCTACCCCAGCTCTGTGGACTGGCGCAAAAAAGGAAATTTTGTCTCGCCGGTGAAAAACCAGGTATGGTCACAATCTGCGTTCTTTCCCCCCAAAATCACCACTGTGTTCTCAGAGCAGAGCGCCCTGCTCCAGGGCCCGCGTCACGGGTCCAGCTCCCATCCTGCGCGTGCTTCCGGGAGCCGCTTCCAGGGATGCAGAAGTCCCTGTCGACTGGGCCCACGTGTTCTCCTACCCCAGCCCCGCCCCCGTGTCCCGCAGTGGGCGTGGCTGCCCTCGGCAGAAGGACCTGTCTTTTTGATTCTGAGAAATAGGGCCTTCCGGTTTCCTTCCCCGAAACGCTTGGCTTTCTCTCGCGAGGTCTCCCGTGGCTCAGCTTCAAGTCCTCCGAGGCTGGCCTTGTTCCTGGAGCCCGCAGAGGCGGCCAGAACAAAACTCCGGCCCAGCAGGAAGTGGACAGAGCAGGGCCTGATTCCAGCCCCGCCACGACCCAGTGGTAGCTGTTAGAGCCTCTGCCGATCCCTGGGGCAATCGCAAAATCCCAAGCCGTAACCATAGGGGTGAAGCACAGGTGGGAGCCTGCGAGGGGCCCTGGGGGGTGACACACAGCCCCGAGCAGTGCTCAGGTGGCACAGCGGGCTCGCCAGACCCCCAGGGTGAGTGAGTGGCTGAGGGGACCCAGCAGGGGCTCCAGGCCCGGGCAGGGTGGGCACTGGGGTCTTTAAGAGGCTGGGGTCAGGACGCCACGGCGCCAGTCGGGCCTGCTGCTCCCGCTCCTCCTAAGCCCCTGTCACCCGTTCTGTGATGTGGGGAGGAGGTCACTGGCCACTCATTGAGATTCCGAGTGGGCAGACCCAGAACCGGGCCCTGTGGACCGGGAAGGGGGAAGGAGGGCAGAGAGAGGGGCTGCCTCGCGGTCCCAGTGCCTGACTGGCCCTGTGCCCCCCACGGCCTCCCCAGGGAGCCTGCGGCAGCTGCTGGACCTTCTCCACCACGGGGGCCCTGGAGTCGGCCGTCGCCATCGCCGGCGGGAAGATGCTGTCTTTGGTAAGGCGTCTGCCCAGGCCTGGACCCTCCCGTTCCCCTCAGGGCTCTGGCCAGTGACACTCTTCCCAGAAAGGGGATGAGGTTTATGGACGGGACTGTGCAAGGGGGCACCCCTGGGGGTGGAGCTGCTGGGGGAGGGGCCGGGAGTCAGCCCCCGGGGGGGGGAGGGTGGGACATGACCCCAAGAGTGAGATGGGACAGCCCTCAGGGATCACCCCATCCCCCACACCGGGGTGGGGAGGAGAGCAAGGAGCGGGGGCGGGGTCTCTGGCTGGGCCGTCCCCTCCCTGGGCACGCACTGTCCACACACACTGAGTGCAGGCACGCAGCTACAGGCCAGGCACTGGGACCCAGCAGCGCCAGCTCGTGCCATGCGCATCCCAGCAGGTGCCCGCTGCAGGGCTGTTAGGGTCCCTGCCCACGGCACTGGGGAGGGGGAGGCAGGGCTCATCACTGGGCAGGGAGGCACAGCAGCTGGGGCCAACCAGCTTTGTGTCTGTCCCACCAGGCAGAGCAGCAGCTGGTGGATTGCGCCCAGAACTTCAACAACCATGGCTGCGAAGGGTACGTCCCGACCAGGAGGCGCCCCAAGCCTTTCTCATATCCCACTGATCGCTGCCCCAGACGCACCCCCGTGTCGCCTAAGGAAAGGTCATCTCACACGGCCAGGGTCTCCCCAGCGGGACAGGGCAGAGCTGGGATCTGGGCCAGGCCTGTCCAGTTTCCAAGTGCACCCCACGGGCGCTGAGGCCTCTGGACAAGTGACCGGAGAAAGTAATAGATGGAGAAATCCGTCATATTCCACATCCCGGCAATGAGGGGTCTCGTCGGCCACGCTCTGTGAGATGCAGCCCCTGGGAGCGACTGTGCCACCAACACAGCCACGTGTCCACGACTCCATTGGGCCAGCTTCCCTGGCCCAATATGCGAGGGAAGCTGGCTCCCCAGGGTTCCCGGAGGGCAAACAGCCTGGCCTCCTCTCCAGCTGCCTGCTGGGCATCAGTCTCCCGGGCCCCAGCCCCAGTGCCCTCCTCACTCTTGCCCACTCTGGCATCCTGGGAAAATCTTAATCACACACCTCCTGCTCCGGGCAGCAGCCACGACCAGGGCCCGAGCCCAGGGATGCAGGGGTGAGTGGCGGCCTGCTGAGGGCCCCACCGTGTCAGCCGCCCCTCGCTTTTGGTGTCTCCTATGCTGAGAGCCTGACGCCTGGGCATGCTGTACCCCACACACCAGGGAGCCAGCGCTCAGCAGAGCACCGGCAGCCACCCCTCCAGCCGGGTCAGGCAGAAGTGTGTCGGATGCTGACCTCTGCTATGGAGAAATAAGATCAGGATGGTTGAGGATGGCCGGGGCAGCTGCTGGGGTTTGGTTTCCTCCAGGAGGCAGTAGGATGTAGGAAAAGACCCAGTGTGGATACCAAATCTGACTGTGGCGAGATCTTCCATTCACTGCCTCACTCCCTGGATGCCCACGGCAGCGGGGGCTGGGCCAGGTCCGAGCCAGGAGCCCAGAATCCCATCGGCGTCTCCCATGTGGGTGACAGGGACCTCAGCGCTTGAGCCGTCACCTGCTGCCTCCCAGGGTGCACGTTAGCAGGGGGCTGGGTCAGAAGCCGCGCTGGGACTTGAACCCGGGAACTCAGAGGTGGGATGTGCCCGTGCTACGCAGCGTCTTAACCCCTGTGTGCCTGTGTCTGCTTCTTGCAGGGGTCTCCCCAGCCAGGCCTTCGAGTACATCCTGTACAACAAAGGCATCATGGGTGAAGACAGCTACCCCTACAGGGCCATGGTAATCCCCGGGCTCCCCAGCTCCACGTGGCCCTGCCCCGCTTCTTCCTGGCCTCTCACCTGACTGTCATGTCCCACACTGCCTCTGGATGAGCGGGACCTCCCACTCCGTCTCAGCCCAGCCTGGCCATAGCCACGCCCCTCTTCTTGCCCCCAAACCCATGGTTCCCTCGGCGAGGCGTGGCCCCGGCCTCCTGCAGCCCCTGGTGGTCCAGTCCCAGAGCTCTGGCCCTCACAGCCCTCTGCCTCCCTTCATCCAAGACCCCCGAGGGTGGCCTCTCCTCCCACCTCTGCCCACAGGCCTGCCCCCACGCCTCCCCACTGCTTGCCCTACAGCCCCCAAGTGTTTGCCCCCTCAACACCCCACTGTGCAGGTCCAGCCACCGGCTGCTTCTGAAACGCCCGGCCCTGCCTCTCCTTGGGGCCTCCCCTTGTGGCCAGCCCCGTCTCTGCCGGGGCTGGGGGTCAGTGCTGCTCCCCTCCCCCACCAGACACGCATCCCTGCTGTGGGCTCGCTGAGGACAAGGGGGCTTCTAAGTCTCTGAAGCGACCCCGGAGCCAGACCCTGGTGTGGCGAGGCCGAGCGCCCCTAACCTGTGTCCCCCGCCCCTCTGCTGCCCGCACAGGAGGGGCGCTGCAAGTTCCAGCCCCAGAAGGCCATCGCGTTCGTCAAGGACGTGGCCAACATCACATTGGTGAGTTCCAGCCCCTTCTCTCGCTGGGCGCCCAGCGGGCGGCCTTGCCCCCATAGCAGCTCACAGTCACCAGTTCTCTGCGGCTGTGACGGCCCCGTGCTGGAGATGGGAGGGAGCGCGGCACGGGCACCAAGACGCTGCGGCCCCCAGCTCCAGGTGCCTCTGTCTTAGGAGCAGGTGCACGGGCGGCTTCTGCACGGGTGTGCGTGTGCATGTGCGCATGCGTGGCATCCGCTCGGGGGGGGATGCCACGTGCAGGCCAGGTGTGAGCGTGGGAGGCGTGCTGGAATCATCCCGTGGGTATGTGTGCATGAGGGAGAGGCACGCAGGGTCTGTAGGTGCAGGAGCCACTGCCATTTGACGCAGGTGCCTGCAGGGCTCCTGATGTGGGGAACCCGCGGGCGCTCCCTCGGCCGCCCCCACACTCCATCCCCTGTAGCCTCAAAGTGCCCCGTGAGGTCCCAGCCTGCTGCCCGAGGCCTCGGGGCTGGGAGGCAGGTGGGGGCAGCCTCATTCCAGAACCAGGGCTCATGGCCTGGACGGCACCCAGCCACACCCTGGGACAGGGGGCGGCATGGCTTCCCTTCTGGGGACAGCCGGTTTGTCTAGACACGCCCTCTCAGGCTGGATCCCACGGAGAGCGAGCTGCCCGGGGCTCCAAGGGACCCCTGATGCCTGGTCCCCAGGACGACGTCGCTGGTGACACCTGCAGCGTCCCGGAGGGCAGACCAGGGTTCAGCCCTTGGCAGGGCCCGGCGCTGGCTGTGGAAGCAGTGGCACCCTCAGGGCACTGCACTTGGGGGCTGCCTTGTGCCAGGTCTGCCCCGACCTGTCTCACCAGGCTCTGCCCAGGCTGGCAGCTGTGTTCTTATTTATCTATTTGAGAGGCAGACAGAGAGAGGAAGACTGCCTGCCCAGTGGTTCCCTCCCCAAATGCTCACAACAGCCCGGGGCTGGGCCAGGCCAAAGGCAGGGGCCAGGAATGTGCTCCAGGTCGCCCCGGTGGGTGGCAGGAACCCGATCACCTGCGCCATCACTGTGGCCTGCCCAGGTGACGGGCAGGAAGCTGGAGCCAGCAGCCAGGTATCAAAGCCAGCCAGGTACTCTGACGCAGGACGCAGGCGTCTTAACCTGTAGGCCAAACGCCTGCACCATGGAGAAGCTTCGAGGCTCCCTGGGGGGGGGGGTTCTAACTGCTGCACCCCCTGGTCTCTGCCACCGGATTCTGAAGCTGCCCTGGCGCCCTCCCAGTTGCCCGCTCCCCCGGGAAGAAAAGGGGGAGGAGGGACTGCAGGCCCCCAGCCCTGCAGGCGCCCGAGGGTGGACCCCCACACCGGCCTCGGGGTCCCTCCCTCCCCCCTGGTCATCTGCGTTGCTCGGGGTGGGGAGGGGATGGAGGCCACGTGTGTCAGTGTCCGGGCCCTTCTGTCTGCAGAATGACGAGGAGGCCATGGTGGAGGCCGTGGCGCTGTACAACCCCGTGAGCTTCGCCTTCGAGGTGACCGAAGACTTCATGCAGTACAGGAAGGGCATCTACTCCAGGTGAGACGGAGCCGGGACCGCCCGGGTGCTCGCTTCCCCGCGGCTCTGCCAGCCTTCCTCACATTTGTTTATTTATCAGAGAGCAAGAAAAGAGCTGCCACCTGCTAGTTCATCCCCCAGGGGCTGGCTGGGCCACTGGGGCCAGCCCTCCCCTCCCCTGACTCCGCCCCAGTCCACCTGCTCTCTCCTCCAGCTGCCCCCCTCCCACCAGCCTGGGCTTGTCTTTGAACCAGTGCCCCCCACAGCCCCAGCAATGCCCTGGATCCACCCCTGGCCACCCCAGCCTCTGAGTACTCCGGGATCTCCCCGCTGACCCCGGTCTTAGCTCTGTTGGCGGGACCCTCACCATGTGGCCCTCTCACTGCCACCCAGCTCCCCTCCCCACACCCGTCCCTTCTACCCTACCCGGCAGCCCGCACCCAGCCCCCACAAAGCTGCGCCGTTCTTGGGTGTCCCTGGCTCCCACTGGGTTGGAGCCCCCTCCTCAGGACGCTGGTCCACTTCCTGCGGTCACAGCCCCCAGAACGTAGCCCAGAGGCCACCTCTCTGCCCAGCTGCTCCCTGGCAAGCAGGGCCGGGCACGCACCCACAGCTGACCCCAGGCACGACCACCGCACTCAGTCATCTAGAATTTCCTGGAAATCCTTCGTGGCAGCAAACTGCTGATCATAAACGGGAAACCCACATGTTAGCCTTAAATACAAGGAGTGAGCATTGAGCCCTGCAGTTAAGACACCCGCAGCCCACGTGGGGTGAGCCCAGCTCTAGCGCCTCACTCCAGCTTCCTGCTGGTGCGCCCTCTGGGAGGCGCTGCTCAAGTACTTCCCTCCCTTGGCGCCCTGTGGGAGACCCGGATGAAGCTCCCGGGTCTTCAGCCCAACCCAGCTGATGCCAGCATTCTGGAAGTAAACAAGTGAAAGGGAGCTCTCTGTCTCTCAATTTAAAAACAAAATAATAATCAGTTTATGGGATTAAAAGATAAATTTTTTGGTGCAAAAAGATTTTTGAAAACCACGCATACACATCCATGCAATAGGTTCATGGAAGATGCTTATTATAAAAAACAGTGCATGGATTTCAAACTTCTTGTGCTGAAATAAACATCTTCTTTTGAAAGGCAGATAGCGAAACTGAGACAAAGAGATCTTCCATCCATTAGTTCACTCCCCAGATGCCCACAACAGCTGGGGCAGGCAGGGCCAAGCTAAAGTCAGGAGCTGGAAACACAATCTAGAATCTTCCATGTGGTGGCAGGGACCCACACAGGTGAGCCATCATCTGCTGCCTCCCGTGGTGCGTTACAGCAGGAGGCTGGGTCGGAAAGAGCAGAGGAGCCAGGACTTGAACCCGGCACCGTGGCGTGGGATGCAGGCACCGGGCAGCATTGTAACCACTGCATGACGCAGCCCACCCCTAGATTTCTTTTTAATTCCATTTTCCCATAGACTTTTTGAGGTTCCCTCTTAGAAAATAGTCTTTAAAATAAGTCGATGGCAACAAAGCAATGATGTGTTCAGTTCTGTCCCAACAATGGCACCTGCAGCAGGTGCATAGGAAGACCCGCCCTCCCCGTGCTGGGACATAGTGACCAGAACGCGCCGGCTGTGGGGTCCCGGGGGACTGAGGCGGTAGATGAGTGACAGTGAGGGACTCGTGGCTCTGACACTGCAGCCGTGGACAGAAGTGATGGGGTCACCAGCCCTTTCTGTTTGTCTCCCAGCACTTCCTGTCACAAAACCCCAGATAAAGTCAACCACGCGGTCCTGGCTGTCGGGTACGGAGAAGAGAACGGGGTCCCCTACTGGATCGTGAAAAACTCCTGGGGTTCCCACTGGGGAATGAACGGGTAAGCAGCTTCCAGCGTCCGGGAGGGTCTGTGTGCATGAGAAGCCAGGACAACAAATTCATTCCCCGAACCTTGGAGCCCCTCTGGGTGGTGGCTGTGAATATGTCTGCCCTGCCATGGCTCTGGCCCTCCTCTGAAAGGTCACGACCCTGGTGTCCCGATGCTGATTGGCACAGTCCGTGCTGGGGGGTGGGGGAGGGGCTATGATTTAGTGCACGTGGAGGGAAAGACACCAAATTCACAAAGTCAGGGCAGGAGTGTCTCGGTGGAGAAGCCAGCCCACGGCCACTGTGTCATGACCAAATCCAAAAGGCTGAGTCCCTGGAATTAGTGTCCGGCGGGCGGCAGAACTTTCCAGAAGGGTGCGCCGGGAGGGAGCGGCCAGCAGGCCTCAGCCCGCTCTCTGCGCAGGTACTTCTACATAGAGCGCGGGAAGAACATGTGTGGCCTGGCCGCCTGCGCCTCCTACCCCATCCCCCTGGTGTGAGCCGCGGAGACCTGGCCCCGGAGGAGGCTGGGGGAGGGTCCCTCGGCCCGAGAGGACCACGAGGAAGAATTCCGCACCTCCACGGGAGACCGTCACCCATGCCAGCGTGGGCCTGCGACCGCGCCCGGCCCACACACATGGGAGAAGATTCTTGCGTTCTGTGTTCTTTATGCAATAAACATTCAGTGCCTTCCTCCCTGGGCCAGGCCTGTCCCGGGGGCGGGGTGGGGGTGCCGGTGGGGCACCCAGGACGAAGGGAGGTTTAATCTGAGGTGCTGTTTGCCTCCAACCTGAGCCTGGGCAGGGAGGAGGAAGCAGGCTGAGCTCCCACAGGGCCAGGGCGTCCTGCACAGCCGGCCATCTCCACGTGGCCGCCCCAGCCGGGCACTGCGGCCCTGCCCCACCCCTCCCGCACCACTGAAGGGAGCTTCAGTCATCACACCATCCTCCTGGCCCTTTTTTTTTTTAAAGATGTATTTTATTTATTTGAAAGTCAGAGTTACAGAGAGAGAGGTCTTCCATCCGCTGGTTCACTCCCCAAATGGCTGCAACAGCCAGAGCTGGGCCAAGCTGAAGCCAGGCGACACAGTCTCCACTAGGCTTATCAAAACATCTGTTTTATACCGCTTTTATGAGACTGATTTATTTGTTTGGAAGGCAGAGTGACAGAGTAGGCACCCATCTACCGGTCCACTCCTCCAGGGTCCTCAACAGCTGGGGCTGGGTCGGGCCAAAGCCGGGAGCCCAGAACTCCCTCCTGGGCTCCCCTGTGGGTGTCGGGGAGCCAGTGCCTGGCCCGTCACCTGCTGCCGCTCCAGTGCATTGGCAGGAAGCTGGATCAGAAGCAGGGTGGCCAGGACTCGGGCGAGGCACTCCAGGATGCGATCCGGGCATCCCAACAGTGGCTCACCACACTGCACCCACAGCATACTTCTTGGTGTGATAAAAGTCCCATCAGTGCTGGCCCAGGAGCCCCACTACACAGCATCAGGCCATGGAGGCCCCTGACACCACTGTTGCTCTCCCCTACCCCCACCCTGCCTGGAAGCAGTGGGCACGGCGGTGGAGGAATAAGCCGACCCTGTCTGCAAATTGGGTGATGATGGGGCCACCAGTGCCCAAAGACATCGACAGGGAGACAGCTGACGACAGAGGCTAGGGTGTGGCTGCTCAGAGACAGACACGCAGAATTCAAAACCTCAGCAGAACGCAGGAGGGAAATGTTTTAAACAATAGCAACAAAACCACAAACGGGGCTGTTGCTGTAGCACAGCGGATTAAAGCCCTGGCCCGCAGCACCGGCATCCCACATGGGTGCCGGTTCAAGTCCCAGCTGCTCCACTTCCGATCCAGCTCCTTGCTAATGCGCCTGGGAAAGCAGTGGAAGGTGGCCCAAGTGCTCGGGCCCCTGCACCCACGTGGGAGACCTGGAAGAAGCTCCTGGCTCCTGGTTTCGGATCAGCTCAGCTTCGGTCACTGCAGCCATTTGGGGAGTGAACCAGCGGATGGAAGATCTCCCTCTGTATGTGTGTGTGTGTGTGTGTGTGTGTGTGTGTCTACCTCTCTCTGTAGCTCTGTCTTTCAAATAAGTAACATAACTTTAAAAAAAAAAAAAAGGCAGCTAAGAGTGAGTGCCAAAAACATTCCCGTACGAAGAACGTGGATAAATTACTAAACACACAAGGGGGAGACGGCGGCTCTCAGCAGTGGGGGCTGTGTCACATTAGGAACTGAAGCTAGGAACAGGTAGGCTGCATGCCCAAAGAGAAGGAATCGGAAAAGCTGGCTTCACGGGTGCTCAGTGTGCGTGTGCTGCAATACTGCGCCCTGAGCCGCCTGTGGGGCTGGGGGTCTGAGGGCCCCTCAGACCAGGCAGGATGCCCTTCATAAGCAGGCCGCCAGCTGTGGCTGGAAAGCTGTCTCCGGACCGGCTGGCATCTCCCCCACTAACAGCCTCTGACGGCGCCTGCAGGGCGGGTGCAGCCTTTCACCCAGAGCCGGCAGAGGAGGGCGCTAGCCCTAAGGGGGAGAGTCGGGCTGCCTCCAGGAGCCCCCTGCTAGCTCCATGAGTCCCAAGCCCATCAACATACAGTACGTGAAGCCCCCGTGCAGTGGGCACCCCCAGAGAATGCCTTCAAAACCCGGGGCCCTTCCTCAAAGCCAGCGTCCCGTTCAGGCACCCCGCCTGCTCTCTCTCAGACAAGACGCTTTTCTGTCCAAATAAAAGTCTCTGCCTCTTTGCAAACTGTTTCCTGGCTTTTTATTTCTTTACTGAACTGAGGGAAAGAACCCGCGGAACTCGCTCCTACAACCGCCCTGCCCTCCATGACTGGTAACAACTACAAGTATTCCATGTTAATCAAAAATCTCTAAGAAGCCGTGCAGCAGTTTTAGCTGTTGCCTTGGACGCCAGCATCCCATATCAGAGCGCCGGTTCCAGTCCCGGCCTCTCCACTTCACATACAGGTCATTTTGTGGTGAGAATATTTAAAATCTCTGTTGGAGCAACGTTGAACTATACAACACCTGAATATCAACCGTGGTTGCTGTGCCAAGCAATAGATCACTAAATTTATTCTTCCTGTCTCACTGAAACTTTGTACCCTTTGCCCAACGCCTCCTCACTGCTCCTCTCTTTGCATTGCTTTATTTTTGATAGGCAGAAAGGGAAAGAAGATCTCCCGTCCACTGGTTCACTCCCCAGATGCCTGCAACAGCCAGAGCTGGGCCAGGGCCGAAGCCAGGGGCCTGGAAGGCACAGGCGAGTGGCAGGAACCTCACAGCTGCCTGCCAGCGCCTGCATGAGCAGGAGGCTGGAGTCAGGAGCGGAGCCAGGACTCGAACCCAGGCCCGCTGCTGTGCGATGCGGGTGTGCTAGCCAGCAGCTTAACCACCAGGCTATGCACCCACGCCTTTTCTCTTGTCAAGGTCTCCTTCCCACACCCGTCCCAAACCCCAGGGAGTCACCACGGACTCTCTGCTTCTGCGAGATCCATCTTCTTTATCCCTTGATTCCACATCGAAGAGAGATGGTGCAGCAACTGGGTCTCTGAGCTCTGGGCCGGGCTAATCTCTCTCTCTCTCTCTCTCTCTCTCTCTCTCTCTCTCTCTTTTTTTCTTTTGCTTTTTTTGACAGGCAGAGTGGACAATGAGAGAGAGAGACAGAGAGAAAGGTCTTCCTTTGCCTTTGGTTCACCCACCCAGTGGCCGCTGCGGCCGGCGCACCACGCTGATCCAATGGCAGGAGCCAGGTGCTTCTCCTGGTCTCCCATGGGGTGCAGGGCCCAAGCACGTGGGCCATCCTCCACTGCACTCCCGGGCCACAGCAGAGAGCTGGCCTGGAAGAGGGACAACTGGGACAGATTCCGGAGCCCCGACCGGGACTAGAACCCGGGGTGCCGGCGCTGCAGGCGGAGGATTAGCCTAGTGAGACACGGCGCCAGCCGCTAATTTCTCTTAATAGGATCGGAGACCCAATTGTGCACATCTTGCTTAGGTGTGGAATCTAGGAAAAAACCTAGGATCCATGGTGCTGCCAGTGACAGTGTCCCCTTCTGTCCCGGGGCTCAGCTGGGACCCCCATCTAAACAGACACAAGACAGCCTGAGGCTATGTGGGCAGGGGGCCTGGTGGAGAACAGCCACCCCGGGTGGGGGGGACACGGAGGGAGGGCTTCCACAGCTGGTTAGGAAAACTAAGTCTCGGGGCTGGCACTGTGGCACAGCAGGCTAAGTCCCTGCCTGGGACGCCGGCGTCCCATATGGAGCACCAGTTCAAGTCCAAGCTGTTCCCCTTCCAATGCAGCTTCCTGCTAACACACTGTGGGGGGGACAGCAGAAATGGGCAAAGCGCTTGGGCCCCTGCACCCACATGGGAGACCCAGATGGAGTTCCAGGCTCCTGGCTTCAGCCTGGCCTAGCCCCAGACATTGCAGCCACTTGAGGGAGTGACCCAGTAGATGCAAGATGCCTCTCTTGGGGCTGGCGCCATGGCCTTAGCAGGTAAAGCCACCACCTGCAGTGCCAGCATCCCCTATGGGTGCCAGTTCCCCTGGCTCCTGGCTTTGGATCAGTGCAGCTCAGATAACTGGGGAGAGATCCAGCAGATGGAAGACCTCTCTCTGTGTAACTCTGACTTTCAAATAAATAAATAAATCTTAAAAAAAAAAAAATAGATACCTTCCCCCTCTATCTCTCCCCGCCCCCCACTCCCACCTTTCAAATAAATAAATCAATCTTTAAAAAACAATACCGGGCTGGTGCTGTGGTGTAGCAGGTAAAGCCACAGCCTGCAGGGCTGGCATCCCACATGGGCACTGGTTCAAGTCCCAGCTGCTCCACTTCTTATCCAGCTCCCTGCTACTGCCCTAGGAAAAATCAGTGGAAGACAGCCCAAGTGTTTGGGCCCCTGCACCCATGTGGGGGACCTGGAAGAGCTGCTTGCTCCTGACGTCAATCTGGTCCAACCCTGGCCATTGCCACGGCCATCTGGGGAGTGAACCAGCAGAGGGAAGACGCCCCTCTTTCTCTCTGTGTGTCTTTCTCTCTGTAACTCTTTCAAATACATTAATCCTTTTTTAAGAAAAAGTTGTCAGAATCAAAATGGTGTCGCTTGTGTCCACCCTAACAGAAAATATAAGCAATTAAAGCGGAGGGGAGGGGAAGGCCGGGGTCGTATGCAGGGATGCCTGGTGGCAGCCAACTCCGGAGACTCCACCAGGACCTCCCGGCCTCACCCTAAAGTCCCGCAGCAAGGACACACACCTGCCCGCACCTGCACCTGCGGTTCAACCTCTGGCTAACGTCACCCAGGTTTTCCGTCACTGTCTCAGGGGATCTGATGCGTCTGCCTCGTCTGGCCCACAGGGCATCACAGCCCGGGCATCCGCACCGCACAGCTCCCAGCTACATGCTACATTCTCTGGACAGCCTCTCGCCGGTCGTTCTTTATAGACTGGCGGGGTATGAAGGAGATTGCTGGGTTGCCGTGTGGAGTTGATCAAGGACTGCTCCTCAGGGCAGGTGTCCTGGTGCCTGGGAAAGCAGTGGGGATGGCCCGAGGGCTCGGCCCCGCACCCACGTGGGAGACCTGGATGGGGCTCCCGGCTTCAGCCTGGCCCAGCCCCGGATGCTGTGGCCACTTGGCTCTGGAGGGAACAAGTGAAGGGAAAATAGCTTGCTCTCCCACTCGCTGTCTCTACAAGTAAATAAATTTTTAAAAACAGACAAGGACTGATTCTCCCTGGATCCTGGCATGGGTGCAGGGGGCCCTGAAACAGGTGCATGGTGGGAAAGAACCTTAGAAGGGGAAGGAAGAGACCCTGGAGGAGGTGACCCAAGTTTGAGCTCTGAGGGTTCGTGAGGGCCAGGTGCCCACACTGGGTGGGGCTGAGAAGCCCCTCAGGACTTAGGAATCCTGGAGCTGTCCTGGTTTGAGGACAGGTGAAGGCCAAGAGCAGGTGGCTTTAGGACATCACAGTGGGATGCCCCCTCACCCTGGGCAAGTGTCCCCGGAGTGGCTGCAGCCAAGAGCTGTGGGAAAACCCTTACAATGGTGACACCTTGTGGCCACATCAATTACTGCACACATCTGATTTTCCCGTCTCCCCAGGACAGGTCCCAGGCATCTTGGGGCAGTAACCAGAGCAGTAGTCAGGAGGGAGGCTTAGGGAGGCGAAGGCTTGAGCGACCGTCAAGCTGGTGACACAGACGGCACCGGGAACTCCAGGGCCCAGCATCCTCCCAGAATGGGCTCCAGGACCAGAGGCAGAGGATGGTTTAGCCCCGGGATGGAAGCGCCGGGCCCTGGTCCATGTGCCGAGCAGGGGGGAAAGCGCACCAGGACTCCTGCATAGGCCCTGGTGACCTCAGCTCTGCCCCTGGTCACTTCACACCGCGGTCATGCTGAATTGTCCCTGTCTTCCACACAACACCATCCGAGCAAGCCCCTCCCAGGAGCGGGAGTCACAGGCCAGGCTCAGCTGCCTTCTCTGTCTCTCCTTCTCCCCTCCCCCCACACACAGACACATAGACACACACATACAAACACATACACATGCATAGACATGCACACAGACACATGCATACACATACACATGCATAGACACACATGTGCAGAGATACACAGGCACATGCAGACACGCAGACATGCATGCACAGAGACACACATGCACACAGAGACACACATGTGCAGAGACAGACACATGCATACACACATACACATGCATAGACATGCAGACACACATGCACACACATGCGCACACACATGTGCACAGACACATGCATGCACACATACACATGCATAGACACGCAGACACACATGCACACACACACACCCGCACACGCTCATTTCCAGGCTGCTCTTCAAAGCGCCTGCTCCTGCCCTTCTGAAACCGCTTCGTGGCTTCACTTCTTCCTCATTTTCAATTCCTGCTCTGCTCATTGTCCCCGGCGATCTAACTGCCGAGATAAAAATACCAGTGCCTGGAAAGACGGTTTTCTCTGCTTTCATTTCCACAACTCTCCCCACCTCAATCTCCCCAGCGGGCAAGGCAGCCCGAGGGCGGGGGTCTCCCCGACACTGTGAGACCCCCGCAGGAACAGCTCCCCTCCCGCCTCGGCCTGCCCTGGCCTGGGTGTGCCCGCTCCGCTCTGGCCCACCACCTCCTCCAGGAAGCTTCCCTGACCTCCCCTCTCAGGCCCTCACTGGACCCCACACAGTGGTAATTTTATATTTTCAGTAGCGGGGGGCATCTTCCTGAGCTCTGTGAAGCAGCCACCCAGAGTCACCGGGGCACACGGGGTGCACATCACGGCTGGAACAGCAGGCGGAGCCCAGAGTTCGAGAACCCCAGAGAAAAAACATGCTTCTATCCTGTTCAAGCGGCTGTCCATTTGAGAGTTTGTAGTCCTCACAAAATGACCTAACTAAACTCAAAGGGTCCTTAAATGTTTCATGTTTCTTTATTTTTAATTTGAAAGGCAGAATCACAGGGGGAGTGAGAGACAGACAGAGGTCTTCCATCTGCTGGTTCACTCCCTAAACGGCTGCAATGGCCCGGGCTGGGCCAGGCCAAAGCCAGGGGCCAGGAGCTTCCTCCAATCTCCCACGTGGGTGCAGGGGCTCAAGCACTTGGCCATCTTCTGCTGTTTCCCAGGTGCACTAGCGGGCAGCAGGATAGGAAGTGGAGCAGCCAGGGCTCGAACCAGTGCTCCTATGAGGTGCCAGTGTCACAGGCAGCACTTTACCGCACTGTGCCACAAAGCCAGCCCCATAGATGGCATTCCCAAATAGCCCCGCAAGCAATGGCTTCTCACGGCCACCAGCCTGCCTGCTCTCTAACCAAACGTTCCCTAATCAAAACAAAGGGGAAACTTTCAGTGGTAGCAACGGCCAGAAAAATAATAAAGGCACCATGCCGAGCACGCAGAAGCGAGGGCTGGAGAAGGCTCAAGGCTCGCAGGCATTCGCAATCCACGCCCCTGGAGGAAGCCGCCTCTGAGGACAGCTGGGGAGCTAGCTCCCTGTCGCTTCTGTGGCCTTCCATCAAAGCTCACCCAAGAACACGCAGAGTGCCCCTGGCGTCCACAGCCCACACACACCCACAGTGTCCGCACCCCACAAGCTCCCCCGAGTGCGTGCCCGTCAGCCCGGCCGGAGCAGCGGCTCTCTTCCCGCCCTGGCTCAGAGAACCGACTGAGTCCTATGGGCAGATCCAGCGGAAGCGCTCTGTTCCCAAGGGCAGCAGTGCTCCACCCCAGCTGGGCCCAGGGGAGGGAACAGGATGCAAGTATTTTTCTTTGGTGAATGAGAGGCCACGCCTACCTCGCAATAACTCCCAGCCTTGGGGATCGTGGGGACCCTGGGAGATCATCATACGGTGGGCCAGCGATTCAAAGCAGACCCCACACCGTTCAGTGTGTCAGCTCTCCCAGCGGGCACCCCAGCCATGTCCGCACTAGCTCACTCCACCACCCCCACAGGCGGCGGCGAGCACAGGACACAGGAAAGCGCGCACAGAGCTGAGTCCAGAGAGTGGGGCAGAAGCGGGACCCAGGGGAGGCAGACCCACACCCCTACATTCAGGGGGACCCATCAGTGTCCCCTCTGTGAAGGAAGAGGCCCAAAAGCAATGAGCCAGGTGCCTAACCTTAGGACGCAGCGCTGTGCAGGGGTGGCAGACTGGACGATTTCTTACAGTGAAGAAAGACTGGAGAGATCAAAGCCCTGGGATATTAAGACAAAGTGCTGTGGGAAAATGCTTCATAATTTGGTGCATTCAATCTGGTACTAGAAAAATCCAATTATCGATCTCAGGAAGCACAGATGTGTTTTTTCTCAATAAGAAGTGTATACATTACCTTTTACCTTTCTCAATTTAGGGACAGACATTTGGTCTGGTGACAAAAACAATGAGTTAAGATGCCCACGAATGAGGCTGGTGCTGTGGCAGGTAAAGCTGCCGCCTGCAGTGCCGGCATCCCTTATGGGCGCCGGTTTCAGTCCCAGCTGCTCCACTTCTGATCCAGCTCTCTGCTATAGCCTGGGAAAGCGGCTGAAGGTGGCCCTGGGCCCCTGCTATACACTCGGGAGACCCGGGAGAAGTTCCTGGCTCCTGGTTTCAGCCTCACCCAGCCTCAATAGTTGCGGCCATCTGGGGAGTGAACCAAAGGATCGAAGATTCTGTCTCTCCTCTTTCAAATATATAAATAAGTCTAAAAAAAAGAGGATGTTCATCACCTGCTGTCGGAGGGTCTGGGTTTCCGGCTTCCTGCTAATCACAATCTGGGACGCAGCAGGTGACAGCTTAGGAGTTGCATCCCTGACATCCACGTGGAGACCCAGATGGACTTCCTGACTCCTGGCCTTGGCCTGACCCTGTCCTGGCTGTTGGTTGGAAGCATATGGAAAGTGAACAGTGGATGCAAGATTTCTTTCTGCATTTCAAGATGGAAAAAAACACTGGGGCCAACCCTGTGGCATAGGTTAAACCTCTGCCTGCAGCACCAGCATCCTGTATGAGCGCCTGTTCAAGTCCCAGCTGCTCCACTCTCTGATCCAGCTCCCTGCCTATAATATGCCTGGGAAAGCAGGGGACAATGGCCCAGTGCTCGGGCCCTGCACCCACATGGGAGACCGGGGATGGAGCTCCTGGTTTGACTTCAGCCTGGCCCAACCTCAATTGAGGCAGTCCTTTGGAGCGAACCAGAAGATGGACAACCTCGCTTGCTCTCGAAATCTGCCTTTCAAATACATAAAATCTAAAAACAAACAAACAAACAAACAAACAAAAAAAAAAAAAAACAAGATTACCAACAAAACTCAACTTTATGCTGTTTTAACAAGGAGCATATATAATAAAGAATGGAGATGTCAAGTATGAAAGACCACCTCAGTGGCCTGTTGCATGTTAGCACCCCAGACAGCTGGCTTCAAGAATGATTTCTCAGGATCCTGCAGGCTTGCTGGCCTCAGCTGGGCAGTCCTGAGTCAGGTGGTGAGAGAAATCCATCACAATTCAAGGGCTTAGCACTTTATCACTTTAGTGTCTTCTAGGGGTCCGGTAGTTGGGATATTCCCACCCCAGTGAATGACGGCTTGCTTCTCGTCTTGTACAACGAATTCAATGCAAATCTGGGGACCCACAGACCACCTCCGAGGCACAGCTCAGACGCATTTCCTGGGCCATCAGAGGCTGCCCATGTTGAGTAAGGCCCAAAGCAGTGGTTCCGAGTTTTCTCCCCAAATATCTCTACATTTAAGTCACTGAGGTCTCAGAAGTTTTATCTGTACAGATTATATGTGAATTAATAGTTAAATTAGAAGTTAAATAGACAGTTAATTATTTAAATTTTCATCTACTTGAAAAGCAGAGGGACAGAGATTTGCTGGTTCGTTCCCCAGATGCCTGCAACAGCCAGGAACCCAGAACTCCATCCAGGCTTCCCACGTACGCGGCAGGGGCCCAAGAAACACTTGCTTCCGGCTATTTGAAAGGCAGACACACAGAGAGGTCTTCCATCCACTTGTTCACTTTCCTCATACCTGAGCCTCCGCAGCTCTCCCAAGCTGCCAGCAGACTCAACCATGGTCCATTCTCCACTGCTTCTCCCTCTCTGCATCTACATCATCTTACAGCTGCCATCCATCAGGCTTGTCACTGCACTCACACCCTTCTCCCACCTTTTTGGAAGATTTTGTGTCTCCCGTTTCAACATGCACATTTCTTCCTATCTTCCAACTTACTTCTTCAGTTGTATCTGCTTAAACCTATTGTGTTCTGATTTTACCTATCCTGTTTTGGCTTTAGAACTCCTTTTTTTTTTAAGCTTTAAGTTTGCTGCCTAATGCCCAATTTCAATTCGTATCTCTGACTATACAGTAAGCACGGTTATTTTCAATTGTCTTACACCACCAGTGACTGATCCACTTTTCCAAAGGACTTATGGCATCTGTTATTCGAGATCTGATCACCTCAAACCAGGTGCTCTTTCCCTCTGCATGTAGTGTATCTCACACACACGGTTATTACTATTTGCTGGACATCATATTTTTAAAATTGAAGGAGTAACTCAAGTTGGTTCATCCTTATTCCTATGGTGTAACGTTTTAAGGGCCTTAACTTTCTGGCAGGCTTCCAATTCCAATCATGTCTTTTAGCCCAAGTGGTTTGTCTAAAAAGCACCAGTTCCCCTCTGACCCTGGTAAAGGCAGCACCAACCATGGGCTGGCACCCCTGGGGTTGTACTCCCCCACATGCTGGCTGGGCGTCCATCTTCACCATCTTCTTGGCTCTCCAACGCCCCCAAGCATGTTTTCAGTATCTTTGCTTACTATCCAGCACCGAGACGACTGGTCTGAACTACCAATTTACAACAGTCTTCTATAAGTACTCAAGACACTTCAGTATCCCGATCGTCCAGATTGACTTCGGGCCAGTCTCGTCTCCTGCTGTCCACGTGAAGCTGACACTGTTTATCTTCCATTTCTTGGTGTTGCGGGTTAGCAACAGTCCTGCATTTGTGTAATGCAGACCCTGGGAGGCGGCAGTAATGGCTCCAGTACTCATGTTTCCAGCTCCAGCTCCAGCCTCCACCCAGCCCTGGCCTTTGTGGGATGAACAAGCAAGTAGGAGACTTGCCTCTCCAGTATGTACACTACTAGAAAATAAAGTCTTCACGTACTGTATTAGAATTCTCCAACTTGCCTTTTCAATATTAGAGAATATTCAGTATTCCCTGACACAAGGGGCACACAGGGGACAGGTATCTGGCATAGCAGTTGTCACATCAGATGCCCACATACCTTAATGGAGTTGCCTCTACTCCCTATTCTAACTTCCAGATAATGTGCACCCTGGGAGGCAGCAGGTGATGGCTCAATTATCTGAGATCTGTGCCACTAGCCTTGGAAAGCTGGATTGCATTCCCAGGCCTTTGGCGTGGCCCAGCCCTGGCTGTTGTGAGCACTGGTGGAGTGCAACAGCAGAGCAGGGCGCTGTGTCCTTAAATAACTGTTCCCAACAGAGGACAATGGGAAAGACAAAGTACTTCATGTGTGATCAGATGGTATGTGTGAGGCTGGGGAACAGGCTGCCTGAACTTGGCTCTGCAACTTCATTTGCTAACTGACCATGGGCAAGTGACTCAACTTGTGTGACCTTCCTTTTTGAAATACACTACAGAAATGGTAACAGCTATCACAAATCGAACTCAAATGGCAGTCAGAGCTGCAGAACACCGTGCTCAGTGAGGCCCGAGGGGAAGGGCCAAGCTGGAGCAGAGGATGCCCATCCTGAGGAACTAATTTCAAAACCAGGCAAAATATCACTACTGATGAATGGGGGACTCTAAAACTGCTAGTGCCCAATGCACTAAGTGTTGGTACACTGATCCTGTCATACGTGATACACACGTCCTAACAAAGCTAAACAGGCACTGTGGCGCAGTGGGTAACGCCTCCGTCTGCAGTGCTGGCATCCAACATGGGCGCTATTTCATGTCCTGGCTGCTCCTCTTCCAATCCAGGTCTCTGCTGTGGCCTGGGAAAGCAGTGGAGGGTGGCCCAAGTGCTTGGGACCCTGCACCCGCGTGGGAGACCTGGAGGAGGATCCTGGTTCCTGGCTTCGGATCGGCACAGCTTCAGCCATTGCGGCCATCTGGAGAGTGAACCATCATACAGAAGACCTCTCTCTCTCTCTGTAACTCTTTCAAATAAATAAATAAATCTTCAAAAAAAAAAAAAAAAAGATCTCTCTGCCTTTCAAGTGAATAAAATCTTTTAAAAAAACAAAGCTAGAGAGCCATTCTATCCTATCCCTAATAACAGAACTAACACCTAAACTTCACAAATCTGTTTCAGTTATTATTTGAAAGGTAGAAATCTTTTATCCACTGGTTCACTTCCCAGTTACTCCCAACAACCACAGCTGAACCAGGTCAAAACAAGATGACAACTACATCCGGGTCTATTGCCAATGTGGGTGACAAGAACCCAAGTACTTGAACCTGTTCCCTCCCAAAGGTACACATGAACCATAAACCATTAAGTAGTATTGGCCAGCACCATGGCAATGGGTTAAGCCATATCTGACAATGCCACCCTCATGTATCG